>NW_027468564.1:23151331-23776331 GCF_046254945.1 Alosa pseudoharengus | reverse complement strand
GCACGGTCAAATAGATTTTAATCAATAAAGTTGAGGAGCTGGTATCTATTAATGTTCGTGCAAATAGGCGGATTCATGTCCCTTGCAGTTTGCAACTGCGAGGTACATGGCAGGCGCCCCACAGAACGGTTTCATTTTGAGAGGTAGATATCCATGCTGGCACCCCCTCTGCGATGCGTTCGTTTCATGCGCCAGTTTCATGAGCTTTTATGACAAAACCGTGACTGTGGTAGTTAACAATCTACATCCTAATAGAAAACTGTTAGCTTTCCTGGTATCAAATGACAAATGGTATCAGTTAGGCCTATAACACAACATAAATTGTGCTGGCGACCCAAATAAAATCTCCTGCGACCCACCCGTGGGTCGCGACCCAGACTTTGGGAAACACTGGGCTATGTGAACTAAATATGCAGTTACCCCCCATCACCAGCAGAGGGCAGATCCATGTCATTCAGATAGACACCCATTCTGGTGCTCTTTTAAAGGGCAAGGGTTTTGGTGTGTGGAGACCTATTGAATCATGCAAGTTGTTGTGCATTGGCCATTTGTATATTAGCTTAGAAATCTAGACACACCTTAGCGGCAGCAAATGTAATTTGCAGCCAGGGTCGTCTAGCAACTCTCCGTTGGCTTGCGGGCTGGAAAAAACAAACTCTAGTCAGGCCAATCACGTTGTGTATAGTCGGCTTAACATAATGACGGCAGAGTTGCGATGGTTCCACGTGAATTCCCTGCTGCTGCTAAAACAAAGAAGATGGATGCTGCTGCTGGCGAACAGCGGTCTTTGAATCACTTTTGGCCGTGACTCGAGTTAAGTTTTTTTGAAGTTGGCAAAAGTTTGATCTACCAACTAGCTCCGCTGGGGGGAAAATGCATGGGACTCATGGGTTGTAGTGCTATCCTATTGCATGCAGAGCTTTTAATACAGAATGATGTTTTTGGTCTTGTTTTATTTTTCTTATTTATTTTTATTTATCTTATCTATTTTCTTGTTGCTGCTACTAATGCTGTCTTGCCTCAAATAATCACACTTTTGTGTAGATGTATGGCCTTTAAAGAAGATGTATGGTATTTTTCTTTGTTCAGGACTTTGGCTCAACCCCTGTTGTTTTTAAATGTGCTACATAAATAAATGACTTGACTTGACTTGACTTGCAGAGGGAATTTGAAAGACAACAGTTTATCCCGCCCCTCGGATTGAGCACTGCCAATGGTGAGTGTCCAAATAAATGTTGTGATATTACTGATCATGTGAAGATGTTAATTTGCTTGTCGGCAATATGGTCTGACGAGACTGACGTGCTGCACTGAATACCTGTGATGGTATTCATTCATTTTCTGTTCAATATTCATGGTATTCATTGATGTAATGCAAGACATTTGTAGCCTAACACGATGATTTGTGTAATCGGAAGTCTTATAATTTATAATCTCTTGGTGTATACATAATTTGCCATCTATCATTGTTTTTTTATCCTTTTTATTGTAAACAAACCACATCTGCAAGCATATACGTTTGTGCGACTTGTTCAACTTGTCATTGTCCATCATAATCTCCACTCCTGTTTGGGACTCTCTTGTCTGACCTACACGCACCGTTACATCTGTCACAATTGTAGAATTGGCACAAGATGCAGAGCAGTTTTTACAGATACCCTAATGGCGTGTCCATTATCCCATACATATATGTCCATCAAGTTTCACAAAGACTGCAACACAATCAGTAACAGGGCGTTTGTAAAGACACCAAAATATTACTGCCGTTCTGCTCCATGACAAGACATCTGAGTGACTGATATCACAGTGAGGGTAACATTATATAATACTAGATGTACCGCCGCCCAGTCCAGCACATTTTTTCCACAAAAATAAATCACGCTGAAAGGCATATATGATTCTAACTGTCTCACTAAATTGCATTATGCACACTCAAATCTCACTGGTATCTGCTAGACAACAAGTACCAAAACATGATTAGTTCATAGATTTCACATGTAAAATTCATTTTATACAACCCCACCCCCATCTTGCCTGTTCATAATTCTGAGAAATTCATGAGATATTCACAGAAAACTGTCTCCGGCCACCTACAGGCCAGTTGGTGTATAGTAACATAAATTAATTTATTGTGTGGCCCCCCATGAACGGAATTCCACGAAACTTGGCGTGCATACAGAGGGTGTCATAATGATCCTACACTTCAGTACAGTTTTGACTTTGTTAGGTCACAGATACCTTCAATTACAACACCTCATTTTTACTTTTTTGTGTTTAACTAGGTGGCGCTATACATGAAATGAGTGGTTATGGAATGGGTTGACATGGCCCCTTGAGATCAACATACAAAAAAAAAAATGGTCCTCCTAAACCCTACGGTTTTCGAGATATTCACAGAAAACTGTGTCTGCCCTACCCTCCTTTCGGGGGGTCCAGTCCAGCGGGGGGGCTACAGATCAAAACGAAAAACGATGGTTCCATGCTATCCATGTGGGGTTACATGCCCACCAAGTTTCGTGTACCCCGGTCTTTCAGTGTCCCGGGAATCCTTGACGGAAATTTGGCCATGCGAAAAAGAAAAAAGAAAAAAAAATGACTAAACCTATTTGACAGCCGCTTCGTTGCGCGGCGGTCATAATAAAGCAAATCCCTAGAGCGTGTGTGATTCTGTGGTGTGTGTGTGTGTGTGTGAGTGAGTGTGTGTGCGCGTGCGTGCGTGCGTGCTTGTGTGGTGTATCTGTGTACTGTATCCTAGTGCACACAACATATGCCATGTTGCCATCTATACTTTTTTATACTGTGCAAGCTGTATTAAGTATAGTACGATCTATTTTTGGACTCAGTTCTCGTAGACTGTGTCCATTTCCCTGTTTTGCTCAACAGCATCCTTATTGGTTTTGAACTCAGCATTCACGTAGACTGACTCAATTGCCCTGTTTTGATAAACAGCATCCTCATCAGTGTTGGACTCAAAGTTCTTGTAGACTGAGTCCATTCCCATGTTGTCGTCACATTGGTCATATAAGTAGATGTCATCACCCTGAAATGAAGAATGCATGGTGGCATTTAGACATTTTGCTCTTAGATCCTAAACTAAAATAAAAGGTTGGTACAGTTAAAAATTGGAAGTTTTAGTGAATTGTGGTGTCCCAGACTAGCATCTCCCTGAAAGAAAATATAGGTGGGCGTGGCTAAACTAGCACCAGAGACCAAGACTTTACAGCAAAAAGTGAACTTCTGCACATCAGATAATTCACTGCACAACTGGAGTCTCACCTGTTTGTCCGACGTGTTGGTCTTTGTATCGTTCAGGTCTTCTTCATTTGTCTCTTTAGCAGTGCAGTGGATCCTGTAAGGAAAACCGTACTTGTGTATTTATGTATTTGTGTATTTACAGTAATTTCCTGCGTTTTAGCCGCAGTGTGTATAAACCGCAGGACAGTGTTTTATGGAAGTTAAAAAAACGAAACCATATTAATACCATATTTAATGGCCTTGTGTATTATCCACATAGCTGAATACATTTTGCAAAATCAATGTATAAACCTAATCGTTGGGAATTACGGTAGGTCATTTAGAAATATATTTAATTTATATTATTTCAGAAAATCACATAGAGGACATCAATGTTTTTTCAAGTACTGTAATGTACTCATGTGTGTATGGTATCATGAAAAATAAGTGAACTCTTCATGAACTCATATAAAGCTGAAATAGGTTTGTTAGTGACAGTTGATCTCACCTCATCCAGAAAACCACACAGAAAAGGCCAGCAAAGCCACAGATTGTGGAAACTCCAATCACAGCATACATCATGATGCTCATGTCCTCTGTTGGAGATAGAAAAGATGATATGAAAGATGAAGAAAAGACACGATCAGAGAATTAACCGAGGAAGAGAGAGGGCTGGAACTGAAAACACCACCTGCAATTCTGATCGTCATGGCAGCAGATGTCCCGATCCCGAGTCTGTTCATGGCCTCACAGTAGTACTGTCCTCCATCCTCAGAGCTGATGTTAGTGATGCTGTACTGCTGTCCTGATCCTACTGGAGTGGACTCATTCACCTTAAACCAGGTGTAGTTCTCCACTGGTGGGTTGGCAACACTGCTGCAGGTCAGAGTCACTGAACTGCCCTTGATGATTGAACTAGATTGGTTGGTTGATGCAGATGTGTTCTTAGGAGAATCTGAAAGTAATAAAAAACAGGGATCAAGAGATATTTTCAAAAGTAGGTACTAAGGAACATTTCAAAGATAAGGAAGTCCTTATCCTTACCAGAAGCTGAAAAATTAACCCACGCTTTTGTGACTTCAAGGATAGACTAGTGCAAGTCTTGCTCTATACGCTGGCTGCAACAGCACCTGTCTAAAGAGCTTACAACAGGACCAAAAAATATGAACATATTTCCCCCAACCTAGCATCTTTACACTTACTACCTGTGCTTCGGTGTCCTGTGTTACTACCTTACTACGGTGGCGCATCGCATTTACATCACAAAAAAAAAATAATCAGGTTATCTCATAATTACGAGATAGTATCTCATAATTATCTCATAATTACGAGATAGTATCTCATAATTATGACATAGAGATAATTATCTCGTAATTATGAGATAATTATGATTTATGACACATTTCCAATTCTGCCCCCACTTGTGTGTGGCAATGACATGGTCTAGCTAGCAACATTAGAGAAGAAAGACCTATCAGCTTCCCAAGAGAAAGTCTGAAGCTGAAGTTCCTTTCAAACCTTTACTTAGGATTCATTGTAAAACTAAGCAGACCAACAGAGTACATCTCAGTTATTTCCTTCGATGTTTTGTTTAAGAGCAATCATGTAGACTAGCATTTCAAATTACAGAATATAAACGAATGTGTTAGCTTATGGCTAATGTATATGAGAAATCCCATAGAGATGCTAACGGTTAGCATAATCAATAAAAGTAGATATTTAGAGCCAACTTCAGTCCATTTACGAAAGGGTTACATAAGAAGAGTTCTTTGTTTACAACTGACTATTTTCTCTCAATATAATACGTGTAGGAAAAATGTGACTGTTTAACTCATCAATGCCACTTGAACAAGTAGCGTAGCTGCACAAAATAAAAAATAAGCGTGCATGTGACAACGTGGATGGAGGTAGCCCTATGTAGTAGTACCTCCACCTACTGGTAGGACTGTCAACGTGCAACATTGTATTGCCTTTGGGCAAAGAGTAGCCTTTAGAAGCTTCTATACTCTTTGCTTTGGGGTTGTTGGCAATTTGACAGGCTTATGTTTCATGCCACTTAAAGACATGTTAATCTTAAAGTCATTCAAAGCAGGAAATCAGTAGGAAATATGTGCTTGCTTTTATTGAAAGGCTGTTTACATCCTCAGCACGGATCCTATCCTTATCTCATAATTATGAGAACCTGATTTTTTTTTTTTTTTTTTGTGATGTGAATGCAATGCGCCACTGTAAAAGTCACATTTACTTCAAAACATTTCTTCTAACATACGAAGCCATAAATGGCTGGGCACGTGCAGGGGCGGACCTGCCATTACTTCATTCCCATATCGTTTTTTTTTTTTTTTTATAATAAATGACCACCGCATCCAAACTTGAAAAAAATATTTTGCCACATGATTGCTCATAAACTCATCATAAAATCAAATGACTGTAGGTCCGCTTCCTGTCATCATAGCAGCAACTAGCTAGTCTGAACGAGGTCTTGGTGAGGTGTGGAGTTGAGCGATTGACAGCAGCCATGAAACGTTTCCAGAGTGGAAGTGATAAATGAAAAAGAAAAAGGGATTAGGAAGAATTTAGAAAGAAATTGCCTAAATTAACCAACTTCTTCCAGTCGAAGAATTCTTCCACGGAAGAAAGTAATTTGGACAGTGATGCAACAACATCTGCAACATCTGTTGAGCTGGGTGGTGTAGCTAATGCTAGCTGCAGCAGCTGTGGTACTGATGCACCACCACCGGCAACTTGCACTACATATCATTCTACTGATGATTATGATGATTATGATGTTGATCTAAGTGAAACAGTCGTGAGGGACAAGATCACTGTCACTGCCGAAGTCCCCACTGGTGCTGTTGGTGCTGCTACGGACACCATTTCAGTAGCAGAAGCTTTGGGTGCAACGAAACCAGTAACGTGAGTAGCCCTAACACCATACATAGTAGCACTACAGTTATCATTGACGACCCTGCGTTATGGCAAGACACTGTAGGCTAAGAGATGCAGAGCGAGTTGAAATCGTTAAAAAAGGCCCCGTGCAAGTTAATAACTTTGAATTCCCCAAAAATGCAGATAAACCACCCAGAAGATTCACGGTTGAACATTATTACATGACCATGAAAAATGGAGAAAAAATAAACAGAAAATGGCTAGTTTATTCGGTCAGGGCATGCGCTGTTTATTGTTTTGGATGTCGGCGTTTTGGAAGATCGAACACCTCATTTAGTTTGCACGCACGCACACACTCACTCTCACTCTCTCTCTTTCCCTCTCTTCTACACTGCAAATGAATTCTAACCAAATGTTATTGATCTTATATTAAGATTAAAAAATCTAATTTTAAATCTAAAATCTAGTTTTTAGTATGAAAAGACTTACCTAGAGCCCTCTCAAAAGATCATTTTGACTTAATTTAAGAAGCCTTTAACTTATTTTATTCCACTGCTTGGTTGAATTTCCCATTGTCCTACGTAATTTAGAACGACCATTAACCGTATGTTATCTGCACACCTATGAAGTAGATCCATTTTTTTGGCCGTATCACACTTGTATATTAATTCGCCGAACTCGTTAAGTTTAAATGAACTGTCACGTTGCATCCGAGCTGTAAAATGCATACGTTCAGAACATTGCAACATTGTAGCATATGACGGAGGTGGCTTTTAGCTAGATGGATGACAGCAGGCTAAGTAAAATAGCGATGTTTCAAAGCTAAAGTTCATCAGAATCTTGGGATACGCCCGCTTGACAACGGGAGAGATAGAACTAACGACTGGCCTTTGGCCATAGCAACCATCCATTTAGAACTAGTAACGGCAGTTTATCCTGTGAGTTGAGAAATTAGTTGTGTCGGAAGAAATTAGTTCTACAAACAAGACAGTTTTAGTGATTAAAACGTTTAAATTGAAACAGGAAATGAACACAACGCAAGTGGCAACAGTGGAATAAGCGGGATAATGGACTTCACGGTGGTCTGTTCACAGAAGTTAATGCACTACGAGGTTTAAACGGCCCTCTGCTTCGCGTCGGGGCCGTTTTACAACCTCGACCGTGCATTAACTTCTGTGAACAGACCACCGTGTCGTCCATTATCCCTTACTTAAGGAGTCTTATCAAGACAAATTTGCTCAACGCACTGTCAGACAAATTTGCTTGTTTTCAAGATAAGATGTCTTAAAATAAGTGAATTATTTTTTAAATTAAGTCAAATTATTTCACAAGAAAGCGCTAGCTAAGTCTCTTTATAGTGAAAACAATACCAACTAGTTTTTCTTATCTTGATATAAGATTAATAACACTTGATTAGATTTTGTTAGATAAGCAGTTTTTGCAGTGTACACATAGCCTACACGGACAGACTCTCATACAGTACATAGCTACATAGAGTATATTCACACACGCCCCTAGCCTTCACCCTCTCTCTCTCTCTCTCTCTCTCTCTCTCACACACACACACAGACAGACACACAACATTGATAATTGTAGCCTAATACTTTCAAAGGTTTTTACTACCGTTTCTTGATTGTCATCTATGGCAAAAAATATTTGTTGTATTTGAGTATGCCTCAGTGTCCCATTATTACAGAATAAAGAGTGTTTTAGTTTTAGGGTTGTGGTGTGTGTGTGTGGGGGGGGGGGTCTCGGAGGGGCCTCGGAATCCTTTGCCTTGGACCTCAAAGTGTCCAGGTCCGCCCCTGGGCACCTGAATATATTAAAGATCCCCTAGTGTCTTATAACCCACCTAGACCCTTACGATCACAGAATACTGGACTTGTAATCCCAAGAATTTCAAAAACTACAGGAGGCAGTGCTTTCTGCTACCGCGCACCCTCTGAAATAATCTCCCTCCCTCAATTTGATTAGTAGACACCCTCCCTGTTTTTAAGTCCAGACTTAGAGGGATATTCCACCATTCCCTGAGTCTGGCGATACCAGTTTTAGCTCCAGCCTAGCATAGATCATTGAATCTGATTAGACCATTAGCTTCTCGCCTGCTAGCATCACGTTTAAAAGTGACTAAGATTTCCGGGAATTTTTCTATTTAAAACTTGTCTCGTCTCAAGTTAGAAAGTGTAATAAGACCAACTGAAAATGAAACGTGGCAGTAGTCTAGGCTGACTTGACATGGAACTATACTCTCATTCCAGAGTAATAATCTAGGAACACCATGGGCACAGCAGCACAATGATATCATGCAGCACCTGAAAATAGTCCCTGTAGCCTTACTTAAAGCAACAAGGTTGAGCTGCAGCAGACAAATTGGTTAGTGACTGGATACGCCTGAATGAGAGTATAGTTCCATGTCAAATCAGCCTAGAAAATCACTACATTTGATATTCAGTGCTGCTTTCTGTTTGTCCTTAACTTTCTTGAATTGTAATGAAGCAATGTCATCCATAATGTTTGCCATCTTTGCATTAAATTGATCAAATAAGTCTTCTACAAAGTCTGACAGTTGACTTGACGTCTGTGAAAGTGCTTGCTCAAAGAGAGCACTTGTCTGATCGTTTATGATTCTCCTTTTTACCATTATAGATCTGTTCTGAGTGTGTGGGGACATAGACACATCAAAAAACACGCAGAAATGATTGGATAAGGCCAGGTCTTTAACAGCTGTAGAGACATTGAGACACTTGTGAACAAGGTCAAGGGTATGGCCGAGAGAGTGTGTTGGCACGTGTACATGTTGTGTTAGGGAGAAAGTATTGATTAGTGCAATTCATTCTTTGGCATAGTTGTTTTCAGGATTATCCACATGCAAGTTTAGATCCCCTGATATAATAAGACAGTCAAACTCTATGCAAATGACTGATAGCAATTCACCTAACTCTTCAAGAAAGAGTTATGTATAGAGCCTAATACGTCACATGAAAAACCTTAATGAGCTACACTAAGGTAGGTTAACAGTGGCTGTTTCAGACTGAGCACAGTGGTAGACTCCCTATCTCAGCCTAGCTGTACTCACACATGACAGAGACACTGAGAGGTGGTGATGGGAGACCCTCGTGGCCTCCAACTGCACAGCTGTAGCTGCCCTGGTCCTCAGCACGGACTGGGCTGAGATGGAGCTCACGGCTGCCCTGGGGGATCCCCTCCACAGCGCGTCCATTCTTCTCCCAGACGAACCAGGGGTCGCCGCTCAGACTGCAGGTGGTGGTGCAGCTAAGAGTCACGTGCGCCCCCTCTGTTAGCTTTTCAGGACCAGTCACCTTCAGGTCTACACGTGGTTGGGAAAATGGAACAGAACACATCATCAGAGCTGCACGATTTGTTTTCAAGACAGAAATACTATATTATGCACAAGGTGGCTCCGAGGGTCTTTAGTGCATTGTCTATTTCGATTGAAGAGAAACATTAAGATAAATCCTCATAGTGAATTCACCTGTGATTGACAGTTTAACACCTGGTTTCCCAATCCATTTCTGCCTCTCGTCATTATGGGTGGTCATCCTGCAGTAGTACAGGTGATGTGCGTCCACTTTGGTCAAGTTCTTCAGGTGTAGGTGACACGTGCTGGACTTAGTCTGGCAGTCGGCCCAGACCCGCTGGGAGTAGTTTGAGTCCTTGGAGAAATCAGTAGGGGAATGGCGGTCTTCATTTATCCAGAAAGCGTCCTGGATTTTTAGATGTCTGGGGTAGGTGTAGGAACAGGACAGGTTCATTGAAGATCCCTCTAATGCGCAGATGCTATTGGGGGTGTATGTTACCTTCCAATTACAATCAACGCCTACGACAAACACAGTGGTATTAGTCATGTCACAATCCAGCCATTTTCATTATTCTTGGGCAGACAAATTGAGCACACTAGGACACTCTATAACAGTGGTTTTCAAAGTGGGGGCCGGGGCCCCCTGGGGGGCCGCGAGGGGGTGCCAGGGGGGCCTCAGCAATTTGGAAGGAAAAATAGAAGCAACAAATAAATACATTTGAAAAGTTTAAAATATACCTATTACTATGAGGATTGTTATACAATGCCATTATAATAATGTAACGCATATCTGAACATTATATTTCCCATGATAATGACTTGGAATAATAGTAGAGCGATAGCTCTCATATAGCAGAAAGCCCCAAATACAATTTTTACACAATGTATGCTCCATCGCAAAGTGCTTGTGGCTAAAATAATTATTAGGATTAGCTTAATGTATTTTTACATTTGCTGTAGTATTGTCGATAGGTTTAATAACACATCAAGGGGGTCCTTGGCCAGAACCTAGTGGTATTTGGGGGGCCTTGTCGTGGAAAAGTTTGGGAACCCCTGCTCTATAATATGTTAGAATTGTGTTGTTTTTTGAATTTTGACTTTTAATGGAAATGGCAGGTGTTTCAAATGTATGCCACAGAGTTATATTCAGAATGTATATTCAATTCAATGTATATTCAGAATTATAGTAGACCTGATTGTTTTTTTTAGCAGAGGGCTCAAATATGCATGAAAGTCTACCAAGAAAATGTGCAGATACAATTTGAACATCATAATTAATAAGTTGAAAATCTGGCAACACTTTACTTGAAGGCAAGAGTGACATGACACGATCATAACCCAAAGTTGTCATCACAAAAACCAAATGACACTTAATTTTCAAATTTTAAATTAATTTTTATAAACGTTTATGACTTGTTTATCGTGTTTATGACACGTTCATGACAGTGTCATGTCACTCTTATGTACATACTGTACCTTCAAGTGAAATGTAACCGAAAATCTTAACCACTAAAGTTTTCCGTCAAATTGTTTTGGTCTTCAACACAAAAGCCACAAATATCCTACAAAATGATTTATCAATGATCAGTTGCCATGAAACATTGTTTTATCCTTCAACAGATGTAGATTAAAGAAAAATAAATATGTGTTGTATTTAAAGCGGCTGTATTATTTAGGCCTTGTGAAATAAAATGATTGCCCTGATTATGAAACTACTCATATCTACAACTGAATATAAATCTTATCAGCTTATGATATTGACAGCCAGTTTAGTTACTGTGTGTGTGTGTGTGTGTGTGTGTGTGTGTGTGTGTGTGTGCGTGTGTGTGTGAGTGTGAGTGTGTGTATGAGTGTATGTGTGAGTGTGTGTGTATGTGAGTGTCTCTCTCTCTCTGTGTGTGTGTGTGTGAGTGTGAGTATGAGTGTATGTGTGAGTGTGTGTGTGTGTGTGTGTATGTGAGTGTCTCTCTCTCTCTCTCTCTGTGTGAGTGTGTGTGTGTGTGTGTGTGTGTGTGTGTGTGTGTAGGGGGGTGGGTGTTTTATTTTAGGCTTTGACACTTATCACATCATAGCACTTAGCACTTTGCAAAGGGCTACTAAAAGGAAGTCTGCACTCTTCCTAGATATCATGTGAACACTAAACAATTAAAGTAAAGAATAATCTTCATTAGACATGTGACTTGCACACTTTGTGACTGAGGCTACGTTTACCTTTCATCATGAGTAGAATAACAACCAGAGATGGAAGACAAGTCATCATCAGTTTTAAAGGAACCTGTGAAAATGCCCATTAGCATAATGGGACAAAAGCCAAAAAGATCTATTTACACCTTGAGTTGTTTACAACATGGCCATTTGATATCACTCAATAAATACAAAATGGCATCCAACAGAGATGAAGAAATCAACAAATGACATAAAATACCACAAACGGCTGAACGCCACATACTGTTAGTAGGCATACAATGAATGTACCTAATGTCAAATCAGTTTAAACAAATATGTATTTTTAGTATTGAAGAGCAAACTTTCTCATAAAACAGCAAACTAGTGTTATAAGTTAAATCATGAGATTTGGGATACTGAATTTACCGTGTTGAGTTCCTGATGTATGTTGTTCATGTCCACGTATAGTGCGCTGAATGCAGAGGAAAGGAGGGAACTGAGGCCTTTATACACATCGTGGCTTGTGGTCAGTGCTAGGTGTCAAGTACACAGGAAAGGCCAATGAGACTTCACACAAAGACACTGTTGAGCTCTGCCTTCATTATAACAAAGACCAAAGACTTTTGTCACAGACTAAAGGATATTTGCCATACACCCAGTTTTCCTACCAATGTATTACATACGCAGTAAATTTCTGAGGAGGGTGGGGAATGTCAATGTTACACATACATACACACACACAAACACACACACACACGCACACACACACACACACACATACACATACACATACAAACACACATATACTCTCTGTATATCTCCCTTACACACACACACACACACACACACACACACACACACACACACACACACACACACACACACACACACACACAAGGCTGTGTGCTGTGCAGTGCTCAAGATGACATTGGGACATTGAAGGCCGTTGAACGTCAGAGTGTGCACAGCACAAGGTGACTGAAAGACCATGTGTGCTTCTAGTGTGACTGGTTTCTTTCTCTTTGTATGTCGTATCACTGTATAATCCACACAAGTGATGATTGCAGTCACTAACAGTATTGACACACACACACACACACACATATTAAACATATTGCAGTAAACATTGTAACACTGAATGTGTTTGTCATTAGTATTTTCTGCAAATGTTTGAGTTTTTAAAAAAAGAAAATTCCGAGTAATGGCGTGACATACAGTAACACACCACACAAAAGTGTGAATGACCTCACCTCATCTCTCAGCCATGGTGTCTATGACGACGTGGAGGGGGGGCAAATGTGTGACCTGTGTGGTTGGTGATATCTTGCTCTAATTTTTCAGCTACAAGTGAACATTTTTTCAAAAGTTATATATATATATATATATATATATATATATATATATATATATATATATATATATATATATACAATGTGCACTGCATTCTGCATACAGCTCATAATATCATAATGTTCTTATGACAAAGGTCAGAATTCATTCAGCAAGGCACATTCCACATACTGTACCTTACTGTATCTGATATAAATTGATACCATTTTATTGATAACAATTGTAATTTAATACTAGCCTGGAAAATCCAGACACTGGTAATTTAGAAAGGTTAAGGGTCTGGCCACGAACAATGTAATGGCCCAACTCGAGGGGCGGCACCAAGCGTGCATTTGAAAATCTCACTGCATGCAATTGGATAACACTACGACCAATGCTTACTCTGAATAATTCCATAACACTACAATCAATGTGTACTGGCCTCCAATGTTGCAGTGCTGTCGTCATCAGTTTAGCTCACCTCTGGCCCGCATATTAATTGGTTCCACGAGATGCAAGGGGGAAAAGTAACGTGCATCAATTGCTCATTGCCAGAGTGTCTTGCAGAGACACTTCCATTGTGCGCTTGCGAGAACTCTGGATTTCCAGGGTAATTTAATACTGTCTACACCCTAGAAAACAAGCTGCACAGAGCAAGTCAGACATGCCAAAATGTTTAAAACAAAACACACATGCGCACACACACACACACAAACAATGTGTGTAATACTGTGCTGTAAAGATCTGCTGATTCTCATGTTCATTTGTGTTCATGGTTATCTTGCTCTTCACCTGTTGGCCATGTTGTGCAATTACACGTTACAACCTCATATCTCAATGGCTCTTCGGAGACACAACTTGCAGTAAGACCTGGGTACACTGGTTACACCAGTGCACAATCACTTTCCACAAGCACAAATAAGAGATGTTAGATTAATTGTAAATGTAGGCATTATTGTTGAGATCCTGAGCAATCGGTTAAAAAAATGCTGTATTTTGGCCATTTGATTGAGCTCTCGATTTTGAGATTGCTGAGTGAGGTGTCTGTGAAATTAACTTTAGATCTTCAATGTTGTTGCTGATAAGGCCGTAGCTAAGATTGTTTTATAGGAGAGTTCAGCTGGGTAGAGACTTTTTATCGGGGTGGCACTTGGGAACCAATACTATATGAAACTATGTCAAATCTTTCAAAGATTAGGATAGCCTATTTTACAGTAAATAACACCAAAAGATCATGTAAAGCCAACACTGATGCACAGGTCCATTCACAAATGACCTGAACATGCTATTTTCTAACCTGACCGCTACCCATGAGCATTAAGGAAAAATGTATGCCTGGCCTGCTTTTTTGCATATTCAAGTATATTGTGGCCCTTGTTAAGGATGGCCCTTTTTGGCAGTGTAGCCTTATTTAAATCATTCACAACTTCTGTATGTTAAATAGGTGTAGCAGACTCTGTTCCCTTTAGTCCAAAAAATGGTTGGGTGTATGGCAGTTTAGCCTACAGATGGATTGTATTGGGGATTATGAAATAAGTAGTGTCACCTTATTTTACTCAAGATTGTTGATATCAATTAATAGCCTATTAAAGTAATCTTCAGTACTTCAGGCATAGTTTACCACTGAATCATGATAGCCCACTATGGTAAATTTGTGATTATATTGAATCATGAAACCCCACAATGTTAAATGTGTGATTATATTAAATCATGAAAGCCCACTATATTTAATATGTGATTATATTGGATAACTGTATGTCATTATTAATGATTAGCCATAGGAGAACTTCAAATCAAATAATAATCATATATCCCCATTCCCCACCCACCCACTCATCTCCTTGACACCTGACCAAGACCTCTGGTTGAAACGTTGTTAATAATTTTACAAAAAATCTAAAATACCATGTGTTGGCACAAAACACATCTTTCATTCATTTTAATCCTGAAATTGCCATTTCATTTTAAATCTACACCATTTCAACACATGATATTAACAATATTGTATGCATAATGCTGGAGCACACTAGGACATTCTGTGCAACAGTGGCGTTGAAGAAAGAAGATAATTATCATATGTCAATGTAAATAATTTAGCAGAGGAAATACTCCAAATATGCCATCAAGCCAAGTAACATACTACCAACAAAATTCCACAGTTTTAACATCATAATAGCTGGCCTAGTTGCAGGGACGTGTGGTCGGGGGAGTCAGTGTCTACCCTGTTATTTATGCTAATCCAGAGAACTATTAAAATCCATTGTGGATAACAGACATTCATATTAATATCAATGCATATTTTCTTAATTTGGTATTATTGTGTATGTGACACTGTTCGTTTTAAAACTCTTTTCCCTTAAACATAAAGCGACCCATCAAATGTGTTTGTTTTCAATGGCAGGAACGGCTCTTCTTTTCCCTTCATTGACTTAACGTTGAGTGAATTCTGGTCTTTGCACATGTGACTCAATAATGCTGAACTCAACAAGCGACCAAAGGCACATTTTCCATTAATACTGTAGGTCTATTCTATAAAAAATACATGATGATAATACACCTTACTTCATAAGTCTTACTCAAAGAACAATAATGAACACAACAAATATTGTATGCAAATATTAAATCTAATATTGACCCTAAACATTAACATGGTTATGATTATAGAACATGTGATTAGCATAGGCTATAGGCTAACTAAGCTGTCAACTAAAAAAAAAAGTGTGTAAAACTTAGGCCCTAAAATAATTGACTCTTATTTTTGTATTTTTTTACACACACACACACACACACACACACACACACACACACACACATTTCTGTAACATCATCCGGTTTTCGTGATGTCATCCAAGGTCTCATAGATTCCAGTGGCTGGCTCATCACTGTAGTCATTTGAGGTATTCCTGGCTTTCTGTATAGAAGGAAACAAGACAAGTATATACATAAGCAGCCTTTCATGCAGACTTCTGCTTCTTTGTACGAATTAAGATAAATAATCTGCCTTGCCCAAATTGCTTATTTCCACCAGTTATTTATTTTGTACGTTTGCAGCCAATGCCTCATGTTTTCAGTAAAATACTTGTCGCCCCTTGATGATTGAGCATAAGTGTCAGATCTGCCTGGAGCATGGAAATGCAGGAATACTTACCTCGAGCGTCTCATACTCGGAACTCTGGGATTTGAAGGCCAGTGCTGTGTAGGTGCTATCTGTTGGGTTGAGACCTCTCTCCTAGAGACATTACAGTAACAACAAAATGGAAATGTAGATGCAGGGATTAAATATGGAATCTTCCATATTGTGTCTGCCTTACACAGTGTAGTAGGTGACAGGAGACGTACTTTTGTGACACCTTTTCACTAACTGAACTGGGCTACTGTGCAGCATCCAAACCTTGTTAATCACTATAGGCCTGAACCACATTCACTTCCACACATGCTCTCATGATGAGATGCTTACCGTCACATCCTCATAGTCTGAACTAGTTAGCTTTAACTCCATATTAGAGTAGGTGTTCTCACTCTGACCAGGGTCTCCAGCCTAGAGATATAGACAGAGAGAGAGAGAGAGAGAAATAAACAAAAAAAAGTTCAGACATATTGATAGGTAGATAGACATGATACTCAAAAGTAGACAGTTGTTTAAAAAAAAACATCCGATCGGCAGTGTGCTTTCAATTAAACTCAATGGAACTGTTGCCATTCATCACCTTGTCAAGAGTTCCACCCTCTAGCATTCTATGTCTCCTACAGAAAAAAAGAAAGAAAGAAAGAAATATATTAAGAAAACTATTATTTTACCACTGTAAATAGACTAAAGTATCACAAAGTAATCAGCGGAAGTTGTTGTTGTCTGATTTATAAACACCATGACTGTAAATAATGCAATGTAATAGAATAAGTAAAAAAGAAAGTCATCTAACCTTTTGATTCCACAAATCACACCAATCCCAACAAAGATAGCCACCAAAATCGCAGCTACAATGCCCATAACCACTGGCAATGGAGAATCTGCTTTACCTGAAATAAATTACAACAAAATAAAACAGTGCAGTGCAGTATACTATGCAGTATGATGAATTACAAAAGATTCCCCAGTGACTTTATTTGTTTTTTTGTGTTTAATTTTAAAGTAGTACATCCTCTCTTACAGTTACAGGGAGGCTACACCATGTGCGTAACTGAAGCGTTCTTCTTCTTTTTTTTACTTTTGTGCCGTTATCACGTCTGGTGTAGCTAGTTCCATTTGTCATAGTGGAAGCTAATTGTTGCAGCTGACGCAACGCGAATGGAACGCTTCAGTTACGTGCCCTGTGTAGCCGCCCTGTTAAAGTGGATGTGTTGTGAGTAGCCTATGTGAAAGAGGAAAGACAACAGAGGGCAAGAAAACAAAAGATCTCAAGTATGTTCAACTGCCATTTGATGCTAATGCTGAAAACTCTTTACCTTGCAGCGTAACTAAGAGTGTAGGGGATCTCCCACTTCCAACTGTGTTCTTTGCCTCACAGTAGTACTGCCCTCCATCCTCAGGTCTGATGTTAGTGATGCTGTACTGCTGTCCTGATCCTACTGGAGTGGACTCATTCACCTTAAACCAGGTGTAGCTCTCCACTGGTGGGTTGGCATCACTGCTGCAGGTCAGAGTCACTGATGCTGTCCCTAGTGGTTCCCCCAAGACAATGGCTGTTGTATTCTTGGGAGAATCTGTGAAATACATGTTTTTTTCTAAATTGATTAAAATGGAAGTGATCATGTCATACTAGTATTTCATAATCTATATTATTCTAATATATTAGCCTAACGTTGTCATAGTCAAATTCTAGTCAGAATATGAGTCTGATACTGCTCCATTGGGACATAATTATGGAGCGTGTTTCAACCGATACAGGGGGGGAATGCCTCTGCACTCAATTGGATAGACCTAACCAATCAGAGCAACAAAATAGCTTACCGTGAGAGGTAGGCAGAACACACAAACCATCCTTATCCACAGATGTCTTAACATTGTTTTCTGGTCTTTTGTAAAAGTTATTGTGCCGTCAATATCTCCTACAACACTCGTTAGCGAAATATAAGAGATAGGCTATGTAGCAGGGTAGGCTATTAGGAAAAACTGATATTTTCCCTCCGTTTTTAAAAATAATTCTGTTAAAACAGCGATATGCTACAAACATGTTATAAACAGCTGAGGAAAGCTGTCGCAAATCCCTCGAACAGGTTGTCAATCAGAGATTTCAAACAAACGACGGAACAACATGTCACAATGAAACACGCTGTTTTCCCTTGATGAAAGTGAAACCATGAATTTTCCCACATCTCAACTTTGGCCAAAGTTTTCAGAAATAATCATTTTCAGTGATAAAACCTCATTGAAATAATATGCATTTTTCCATATGGGGTCTTAGAAGTTATCTGTCTCCTTCTAGCCACAGCGTTTTTGTTGCTCACCTGTCCATCATCGTAAAACCCGATTTGATTGGTCCAAACAGCTCTGGTTCGAGCATATTTGCTCCACAATGAAGCAATGCCAGACCGAACTTCCCGGGGCTAAGTTTGGCTGGCACCTAGGCTATATATAAGTATATGAGTGCTTAATCTAAATTAAAGAAATATGAAGCTTGTTTTCTTAAGGACAGTTTGTATAAATTGGAACCTAATATGTAAGAATGTTCAGTATCTAAGTAAGCAGCACTCACACTGGACCAAGACCTCTACGGCAGGCGAGTGAAGCTCCTGCTGTCCAGCCAAAGCACAGGAGTATCTGCCCGTGTCCTCCGCCATCACTGGGTCCAGAACCAGCTGTCGTCGGTGGTTCTGATCCGAGAGGAGACGGCTGTCTTTGGACCACTTGAAGAAGGTCTGGCTGCTGGTCACGGGACAGGTGATGTCACAGGTGAGCTCCAACTGCTCCCCCTCTTTCACCTGCCCAGGTGGCAACTTTACCTGCACCTGCTGTTTACCTGGATATGACGAGAAAGTATAATAGTATTGGTAAACCATTTTCCATCACTTACATGCACCTTTGGGTCCCTGCCGACAACCCTAAACTCTAAATATATTTTGCAGCAAATGTATACTAACTTAAAGTCAAATGCAGTGTGTGTTATTTACTTATTGTGTCTAAGGGCCCTATTTTCACAAACCGGTGCCGGAAAGCGGATTATTATCCCAGCGCAAAATTTATTCCTATCTTGCACCTTTTTTTTAGGCAACGCGCCAAGCGGTGTGGCAATTAACAAACTAAGGAGGGGTCTGGCAAATTTTGTCTAAAAATCAAATCGTAGATACGCCACTGACCAAGAGAAACTTGGTCAGAAGTCCATGGCGAGTTTTTAAGAGCGCATTATCAACAGTGATATAGGCGGGTGCACAACGCACTCTGTTTCTCTCATCCACAAACACACCAGCGCACATCCATGCAAAATATTACAAATACAGGATTACAATGGGAAACATAAAGAATAAAGATATAATACATCTCACAATGAGTAGTTATTCATCATCAATGGCAAATTGGTAATGATGGATAAAAGTGATTAGGTGAGAGGCGAAAGGCAAATATGAAGCAAAGGTGAAGACGCACTTTCACGAGATGTAAGCAGCAACTCCTCTGCAGGATAAATGTTTTTTATTCAGTTATTCGAACATTATTGGGATAAGTGCTACCCTGGAAATCCAGAGTTCTCGCGAGAGCACAATGGAATTGTCTCTGCGAGACACTCTGGCAATGAGCAATAATGCATGTTACTTTAACCCCTTGCATCCCGGGGAACCAGCTAAACTGATGAAGACAGTTTGCATGCTTAAATGCATGCTTGTTGCCGCCCCTCGAGTTGGGCCATTACATTGTTCGTGGCCAGACCCTTAATCTTTCTAGATTACCAGGGTCTGGATTTTCCAGGCTAGGTAAGTGCTGCTTTTTCCAGGCGATGTTTTTGATGGTAACCCATTGTCAGTCAATAGTGAAAGTAATTAACTGTGTATAACTGTTTTGTCGTTGACTGTCACCATGGTGAAGTTAGTTTCACTTTGCCAATGAGTTCAAATAATAGACGAGTGCAAATGTGTATAGGCTATACTCTGCTAGGTTTTAGTAAAGCATATTATATAACACTTTTATATAATAATCAATTATAAGGTGGACTACTCACATGACACAGTAAGCCTGACAAGGTGAGAGGGCGTGGCCTCATGACCTTTGACCTGGCAGGTGTAATTGCCCGTGTCGTTCATGCGTGCGGGGTCTATCAGCAGCAGGTTGGTTCGCTCCAGGCTGGCGAGTATGTGACCATCCTTCATCCAGACGTAGGTGGGGGCTTCACTCAGGATGCAGGAGCCGCAGTAGAGGTCCACCTCCTCCCCCTCCGTCACCGTCACCTCAGGGCTCACCTCCACCAGCAGGTCTGAAGGGCAATACACACACAATGTCTCATTTACTGACAGGGAGTGCAAATGAAACATGGTAACACACATGTGACTGATTTGAAATGAAACATGGTAACACACCTGTGACTGATTTGAAATGAAACATGTTTACACAGTTGTGACTGAGAGTGTAAATTAAACATGTACACAGCTGTGACTGAGAGTGTAACTGAAACATGTTAGCAGAGCTGTGACCGAGAGTGTAAATTAAACATGTTAACACACCTGTGACTGAGAGTGTAAATTAAACATGTTAACACACCTGTGACTGAGAGGGTAAACCCGGATGAGCTGCTCAGTTTCTTTTCGGAATGATCCGTCTCAAAGCTGAACCAGTAGGTTCCCGAGTCCTCCACACGGAGATTGTTGATTCTCACAGTGCAACTCTGGGTTCCATCACCTAAGTTTTCGACACGGTCCTTAAACACGTGGTCTTGTAAGATGTCATGTGTCACTTTGTCCAGCGATTGAGCTTTGAACCAATGGGTGGCTGTGACCTTATGACCTTTTGGGTAGCTGTAGCTGCAGACGATGCTCACAGATGACCCCTCCAGTGCGCATGTCTTCATGGTCTGGTATTTCACATTAGAACCAGCTGCTGAAACCAGCACATTTTGGAGTTGAGTACAACCCAAAGCACTCCAAACACACACACACAGACACACACACACTCACAGTAAGAGCACAGGCCAGTTCAAATGCTACAAAACTAAAAGCAGCAAGCATTGTATTTTTTGTTTGTGTTAGACTTTTGGAGACACTACAATCAAATGTAAGGGTGAAGTTTAAACATTTTGAACGTTTTTTTCTGCCTGCTAAAATATAAAGACAGCCAAGCATTTCCTTACCAATGGTGGTTTTGAGAAGGACTGTTAGAACCAGACAGCTCGACCACGGGAACATAGAAATGAGTTTCTAGTGGGGAGAAGAATTGTACACTTAAGAAGGATTTTAAGAAAAAAAGATATTTAGTCAAAATATGTTGTTTGTGTTTGGGGGGAGGAGGTTTATTGGTGTATAGGCTTCTGCATAAGTTGTTAAAACCTCAAATAGCTTGACAGGCGGAAGTTGACAGAAAAAAAGTGTGAACTATGCTTTTCCCCTAAACATGGAAAATATGTTTTCATTCTGTTGTTCTCAGTGACAAAATAATTATATCAATACATATTGAATGACTAGTATGATGATTATAGATTAAATGGAAAAGGTACTTCAATATTTCCCATAGCAGAGGCTAAAGGGAAGGGGAAAAGAGATGATATTTCCTTCACTGAAAACTGAATGTAGAGATGTAGAAATAATCTACTTGCGGAACATTATTTACCAAAGATGGGGGTGACAGTGAAGCAACAGCTTCTATGGGCTGATCAAATTCAACACCTTACCTGTTACAACTATACAAAAGCATGTGGACACAATCATCCACACAAGCCAGGATATACTAGCAACACTAGCCACACTGTCGGACTACGGGGCCTACAAATATACATTAGCTATGGATAGTCAGTTAAATATCGGTTGCATATTGCTTGGTAACACAAAACATAAATTGAGCTAATCTGAAGGTCAAAAATCAACACTAATATACAAACAATGATCTATCACTCAGTGTCCTTCACCATAACAGGCCTTGTGATTTGCTGATGGCCCTTAGTGTTAAAGTGCAACACTAGCCCAGTGTTTCATAAATGAATCTATCACAGTTTCCAAAATTGTATTTCCCAGAATGTCACATGTTCTTAAAGACATGACATCTCCCTGTAATTTAATCCTAACATACAATACATCAGTAAACAATAAAATAAGTATTAACAAAGTTCTGCCTTTTTCTCTCGTCTTTTAGTTAGTTTCCTTAAACTGACACCCAGTGTCCCTCACCATGGCTGAGCCTTGTGATTCGCTGATGATCTTGGCTGATGAGATGGGTGTTGGTCGCTCTACTCCGCAGCACAGAGTGGCAGGTTAACCGTTTAGAACAGAGCAGCAGCGCTGCATCAACTCTGACATTTACAAGAAAATGGCGTGCTCAGAAATGCTCTCATGGTTTAGCAGTAAGAAAGAGGAAGAAAACGTGTGATTGAGACGTGTGTGTGTGTGTGTGTGTGTGTGTGTGTGTGTTTGTGTGTGCGTGTGTGTGTGTTTGTGTGCGTGTGTGTGTGTGTGTGTGTGTTTGTGTGTGCGTGTGTGTGTGCGTGTGTGTGGGGGGTGGGGGAATGGGCTTTAAGAGGAAGCCTCAAACTTGCACCACAGGCTTAGAGCTAACATTAGTATTTATACAAACTAGGACACTGCTGCCTGGGAATGGTTTGACAGCAATAAAGTTCCCCATGTTCACGGATGCATGACCTTTGACCTTTGACATGACCTTTTTGCATGTGCACTATACACACAAATACACACACACACACACGTACACATGAAAAAACTGCTTATTTAAGTCTGTTAATTTGTGTTTAATTAGGCTCATTTATCACCGCCAGTATGTATATATGCTTTATAGACTCAACCTCATATGTTTGTTGTTGGTCCAACACATGACTCAACAGGACATATGTCGTTGTTATACAGTAACTGACTATCATGTTAACTGGCTGGACGGCTGACTTTGCCTCTGGAGTTAACGTAACCGCCCCCTTCTTTTGCAGATGTGTTCAGCCCATGGTTCAGCCTCTGATATCTGGTCACAGATTTGTGTGTTCAACTCCAGTTCAAATTGAAATGTTTGTGATGGTCCACTTTGTTGTTTAATAAAGGTTAGGTTGTCTTATACTGGACCATGAATATACCTGTAGCTGCCTGGCTGCGTTAGCAACCACCGAAAATACAGCTGGGCCTTGCAGATGACAGCTCTACGAGGAGGCAACACGGGGTGGGACGTCGATAACGGCAGCTGACCACCTGGTGATCGGCATGCTAAGGGACGGCCAGGAGTGTCGCAGAACCCAGAATAGGCTATCGACAGCCCAGGGGCTCAGCTTGTCCGGCTGCAGTGGAACTGTTGTTTTTTTTGTTGTTCTAGGGGGCAGTGGAACTGTACTGCAAGGAGACTGGGGCTGAACGAGAGCACGACCTGCGAGTTAAGGTGTTTGGTGCGGGGTGGACTGTGGTAGTGGTGGCCGTCGAAGGCCAGTTGGTGATGGGGCGCGACACGCCGCTGCTGGAGCAACCTGAGACTGGTCGCTGAGTTGGAGCTGAGGGAATGCGTGGCAAGGGCCATGCGACTGTCAGGGCGCCCAGGAGAGGGCCGCTTGCAGCCTGAGGATTCCCATGTAGTCTAGGAGCTCCTGCTGTGTGGACACTCCGTTTAGCATGGTCAGTAGTGCCGCAGACTAAGTGGACTGAGGTAATGAACTCCGACACCGACGCTTATGACAGTGGCTAAGCTGAGGAATCAGTGTCGGGGGCACTGCATGGAATCATTGCCTCAATATCAACAAATCAGGATGTAGGCTATGAATCTGATTGAATTAAAGTATTGGCCATCCCCAAAATGCATCAGAATACAGGAAATCACATCAAACAAATAAAAAAAAATTCTGGGGAGAACCCCCAACCCCCCCCCCCCCCACATATGCGACAATTAGTGGGGGGCCCGTAATGCATCTTGGCCCAGGGGCCCGAAAGTTCATAATCCGCCCATGAATACTAGTAATCCAATAGGGAGGCCATGGAAATCCAGCCGAGGCAAATGCCGGAGTGGATACTGCTCCGGATTGGTGCAGACATCATAAGTCCTTCCCCTTGACCAATTGCATCGCTCCCCGCCGCTGTGAGTCACAGACACTCGTTGTCTTCCAGACAGGTAAACATGGAAGCTGTAGGCTAAGGCAAAAACCTCCTGTCAGCAATCTGTTGACTCATAGGCCTGCAACACACCATCTCAGGGCTAGGTTAGGCTACAGAAATAAGACTTTCCTCAGCGGAATACTTGTGTGCGTTGGGGTGAAGAGCCTCCTTCATTCTCTCTCTCTCTCTCTCTTCCTCCCTCTGGCTCGTAACCGCGCTGCTCCGCTCCCGCACTGTAAACAACCAACAATCAGCTGAGCAGTCTCGATCATCTCCCAATCGCTACACCCCTGCACAAGGCTATAGAAGAATAAACTTCCCTTAATGGGATACTTAGTGCGCGTTGCTGGTGGACTCTGTCAGCTCGTCATCCCCGCGTTCGCCCGGTTCCTTGTGCTGTCTGCCTTCTGTGCGTAGCTCTCACCTCACACACGTTCACCTAATATCCCCATTGCTCAGGTGGAAGCAATCGGTTAATTAACCAATGTCTGATGGCTTCCCATTTCCCACAGGTGACCACAATCTCTGTCCATTACACAAATCACCCCAACCATTGTCCCACAGGCATGCACATTGTTCATTTCAAGTAAATGCCTCCAACAGCACACGTCAAATATTCCAGTCCTTGCAAATATTACAATTTTCATAATTCATAGCATAATTCCATAAAAACAGTCTATTCACATGGTACACACGACACCCCCCCCCCCCCCCCTTTGATTATGGTCGTCCCGACCATCACCCCTCATTCCTATACCTTACTGGAGGGCAGCCCAAGTTACTCATCTGGGACCGACGTGGGCCAGGATCCAGGGGGCACGCCACACCTCCATTCCCCTGGCCCTGAGGCTCCACCTGGGTCCAGTCCCCGTGGTTCCAGCTCTCGGGGTGTACCTGGGTGCACAGGAACCTGATTCAAAGTAAGTGGCCAATAACCTGCATTACCTGCCTCAGGGGAATACCGCCAGGGGCCTCCACTCTCCGTCTCCTAAGCTACCGAATCCATCCTCCACCCATTAGGGCAGGGGCGCAGATTGTTCCGATGAATGGTCCGGGTGGGTCCTTCTCGTCCCTCAGGTCGGATCATGTAGACGGGTTGGTGCGGGGCCACCTGGGACATGACCACAAAAGGCTGAGGCACCCAATATGGGGCCAGCTTACCTCGGTTCCTCCTAGGGAAGTTGCGTTGGAGCACCCGTTCCCCAGGCAGTAGTGGGAGGGCCCTTGCACGGCGGTTGTAGCGGCCTCGGTCCCACTCCTGTCTTTGATGTGTCCTTTGTCGCACTTGCTTGTAAGCTTCGGTCAACCGTTGGTGATGTCGTTGGACCCAGTCGTCTACTGTCCCTCGGTCTTGGGGCAAAGCCACGTCCAGGCGTACATCCACTGGCATACGGGCGTGCCTCCCGAATACCACATAGAAGGGGGCGAGGCCCGTGCTGCTATGGGGTGTATTATTATAGGCCTGTACTAGGGCTGGCAGCCATTCACTCCAACGATCCTGGTCATGGCGTCCCAAGGTGTTCAGCAGGGATAGGAGAGTTTGATTGACTCTCTCACAGGCACCATTTTACCTTTAAAAGGTAAAATTACCTTTGGTTTACTTTTAGTAACTTTAAACAGTGTGCATGCTTACTTGTGCTTCATTCATCCACACATCCAGCTCCTAACGTTTTGACAAGCATATGACCTTGTTCCTTGTGCACACGAAGACATACGGCCGAACACTATAGGTATGAAAATGAATCGTGCTCCCACAACAACCACGCTGTTAACTTAAATAGGTTAACATCACTCTAAGTTCGCCTTCAAGCAAGCAAAACAATGATTTGAAGACATCTGTTTCACTGGAAGGGCAAGTGGGTAGCAACAGGGCAACACAGACACAGGCCCGATGGCAGGGCTAATGTTATTAGAGTATTAAAATATAGGATATTCTATGGGAAATATTAAAATGGCAAGACAGCGGGGGGAAAGTTAAAATACGTGATAAACCCGGAACAAGTTGGCATGTTAGGTATGTTTCGGTCTCTGTGATTATTTGTGAAATTGTGCAAACAGCCTTTTCACGGCATTTGAGAAGGAAGGAGTGGTAGCATGCAAGCTCCCAAATTGACGCTCGTCTGAGAAATGGAGTTTTGGATAATGTTCTCTTCAGCAGCTTTACCTATGCTAAAATATACAATGACTGAGGAAGCCTAGAGACGAGTCCATAGCAACCAGTTCATGTGTTGAATTTGTTATTACCCAGTGTGCTTTGTTGAACGTTTCAATGTTTTATTTTTTTTATTTCATGTCAATACTAGTTTACTAGAGTACTAGAGTAACTTATTTGAAGTAATGCAGTTATGCAGGATGTGTGCATTTAGTTTCCATGCTTATTGTGTTTCCACAACAATGTTAGTGAGTAAATCTACTGAAATGGCCACCATCTTGGTGGAGTGTGATGTGTAAGATCAGAAAGCAGAGGCTGATTTAAGAACGTTATCCCAGTGTGTCTTCATTGCGCAAAGCAGCGTGGGCGGAAGACATTGACAAATGGCAGGGGAGGATCACTGAATATATTATTGTAGGCGAGGGAGGGTCATGCAACTTCTGACTGAAGCACTCAAAATCCCTCCGGTGGCCCCTTAAATAAATAACGAACAATCCCTAAGCAGATGCCAATGAATGTCAGAGGACAATGATCTCTTGACCACTAGAGGGAGCAAGGGCTTACAGTAACCTCAGAAACAACAGCAGAAATTCCACATGTGTATTTAACAACTTAAATTACAATGAAGAGAACCACTGACTTAAAAGTGTTTTTTTTTATCAATTTTTATTATTTATAAATGTCATACATCTGTATTGTTTGTTGTTGCTGTTGTTGTTGTTGATGATGAGAGAGAGGACAGATCAGAGGACTGAGATACCATTATCTTTCACCAAGGACACTTAACTACCACCAGGGGGCAGAAGAACTAATTATGCAATGGACACAATACAACATTGATAAAATAGACAAAAATACATATAGTAAATCAAATAAATAAAAATACTGTTGCCAGAAGATTATACCCTCATTGTTCCATAATTCTAGTTTGTCTGGACATTATAGAGGATAGAGAGGACAGAGCAGAGGAATGAGATACTATTGTCTTTCACCAGTTACACTTGACTACCACCAGGGATCAGAATAGTTAATTAGGACACAATAAAACATTGATAATAGTTTTATAATACATACAATATCAATAAAAATAGAAATACATATAGTAAATAATAATAATAATAATAATAATAATAATAGTAGTAGTAGTAGTAGTAGTAGTAGTAGTAGTAATAATAATGATAATAATAATAATATTAGTTAATAATAATTAGTTAATTACTGAATAATAATAATAAAAAAGTCAGTGGAAATAATACAAAATAAATAAAACAAAGATAATTTAAAGGAAAATAAGGAAAATAAAATGAATAACTTAAGCTATTAGCCACTGAGTAATGACAAAAAATATTGCCAGACATATTCCAAGTGCAGGGGGTACACTTGCAGTCATGTGACCCATGTTACAAAGAGACATTCTATTCTGTTTGAACACATTTATCTCATTTTGTAGTCTGACTATTTCCTGTAGATCCTGTCTCTTCCTCTCCTCATCTGTTCTGGTCTTGTTTTCACCGTCGATTCTCTTTTGTGTCTCATTATCTCGTATCTCTCTCTCTCTATCAATTCTCTTCAGCTCCTCCTCTTGTTGTATATCATTCACTTTCTCACTCAAGGTGTTTGATGCCTCTTCTCTCATCTGTTCTACTGTTGCATTTAGTTTTTTCTCTGCCATTACTGTGATGTTCTCAATCTGCACTCTCATCTCTTCTATGGTTTTATTTTGTGTTCTCTCTCTCTCCAATGCCTTGTTCTCTCTTGCTACAGACTTGTTCCTACAATCTGATATATTTTTCTGTGCCTCAGCTTTCATGACTTCTATGATGTTAGTCAGGTTTTTCTGAGCCTCCTGCCGTAGTTTGTTCTCTCTTTCTGCAGACTTGTTCATACAATCTGTTATATTTTTCTCTGCCTCAGCTCTTATGTTTTGTATGGCTTCAGTGAGGTTTTTCTGAGCCTCCTCCCGTAGTTCTCGCTCCCTCTCCAAGGCCTTCATCTCCATTGCTGCAGACTCACGCATACAGACTGTGGAGGTGGGAAACCACAAGCACTGGCATTAATGACATTGGTGACATATACAGTACATACACACACACACATGCGCATGCACACTCACACGCACACACACACGCATGCTTGCACGCACACACACACACATGCACGCACACACAAACACACACAAACACACACACACACACACGACCGCATGCACCCCCATACACACACACACACACACATGAACGCATGCACACACACACACATGATCACACATATATGAACGCACACACATGATCACACATATATGAACGCACACACACACACACACATGAATGCACGCACACACACACACACACACACAGGGGCGCCTGCAGGAATTAATGCTATGGTATATGGTACACACACCCATCACTATGCTATGGTACGCACACCCCCCCCCCCCCAGTTATGCTACCGTTTATGATCACTCCTGTTGTAGAACCCTGTTGAGCCTCTCATTAGTCAGACAGTGTATGTAAACCGACCCTAATGAGCAGTTCAAAAGTAAATAACTTACCAGTGAACATGACCCATCCTACAATGACAAGGATCAAGAAGATGACAAAAACAACCAAAAATAATGCTTTCCATTTTGTGACGGATCCTAGAGGAAGCAACAACATTATATTGTAAAATATCAACATATGATATAAATAGAGTAAGGCATTCACATTGTGGTGATAGTGAATTGATGAATTTTATTCACTAATCAGAAATACAAATATTGGCTTCACGGTCTAAATATTTTCACAGTGAAAGTAAAATATGAGGAAAACTCACCACAGCATTCTTTCAAATTTGGCATGAAACCTTTTGGTTCCAGGTGGTTATATCCATTGTTATGATTCATGTTTACTTTTAAATCTATGAAAGAGAAAACAATACCCTGTGTCAACTTGTTTTGACAATTTGCATATGACTTGCTTTTTTTTTCCATTTGGTAATTTGCACATAACAAACCTCTAAGTAATCTGGTTCGTCCAGTTTGTAGAGCGTGTTGTCAGGAAGGAGAATTCCCACTCTAGGAAATGGAACGGCGGGAACCAAATAGATTTTCAGTTGGTGATGTCACGTCCACAGTGTAGAGTAGACAGACTTTGTGTCCATTATCAAACTTCAAATAAAGTTCTAGTGAAAAGTTAAAAAGTCCACATATCATAGGCTATATAATATCATATCATATTATTTTTTGCTTAGTAGATTTGAATAAATTAGCCTGTGCAACACCAACCCACTTTGACAACCTGTTTTTCTGTGTGTCTTTTGTATATTTTGCTTAGTTAACTACAAATACAGTTTCAACTGGCTATCACCCAACTATCAGTATGATTGTGCTCTAGTTTCTCCACATCATTTAACTTCATCAGTTTCAACTACTGTAGGCACATGATATAACCTCAAAACCATATAGCCATTTTTCAAAAACAACAGAGGGGAAAAAAGAATGATTTCAAATGTCTATTATGGCTGAATTCAAAGCTGCTTACATTACCCTGTGATCTACTCTTTTAGACATACCATATTACCATAACATCAACTCCTGTACATGAATAGCCTACTGCCAAATAGTTGACAGTTTATAGGCCTTGTAGATCAGACAACACAGTATTTAGGGATCATCAAACAATAATATATTTAATCCATTTGCAAACAAATATGTATAATAATATGTTACCCTCATAAAATTCATTAAAAAAATATTTCAATAAACCGAATACATTTGCAAAGCTGTTGACAAAGAAATAAAAAACGGAATATTATCTTACCTTCCTCTGGTCTGTATCTCAAACAAACTGATTCAGGCTCTGTGTTGTAATATTATATATCTTCAGTAAGTTTCGATTCCTTTCTGGCAGGCGCGTAGCCACATAAGGGCCGCCCAGATTTACAGCAACCAGCCAATCAGAAGTGCAAAGCATTCGTCTCAAAACGTGAACTTTCAAAACTTGGAATTCATGGCACGGAAAGTTGCCGCTAAAATTGACAAATCCAACTCCGATTAAATGAAATGCCAAAAAAATGCAACAGAAATGCTCCCAGACACAAAAAACGACATGCTGGAGGCTACTGTCGCTTCGCTGTTGCGTGCAAAAGTGAGTTAAATGAAGCTAATGAAACATAGGGTTCTAGACCAGACAAAGCGTGATATTAGCCACCTGCATTGGTAGGCTAAGCGGTAGAGGCTATATTCACCAGACCCATGGCTACACTGGACATGCTGTGTTCTGTTCCCAGAGCATTATGCGTTGTTTGTCTGTATCTGCAGCGTTAGGGTCTTCTCTACGAAGAGATTGCTAGATCCGCGGAGCAGCGAAGTTACATGCGCATGCGTCTGTCACACGTTGGATAATTTGCGGTAGGCTACAATTGAATGGTATTATAGAACTGCTGGCCGAAAGAAAAATAAACTAAACGTTTTCCAGATTTGGACATATTTCTTAATTTAGTGTGATAAAATAAAGAGGCATAGCCTACAAGGCTGAACTTGAGACAACATTCAGAATGCGGTGGAGTTAAGTTTCGATTCCACATTAAATATTGCAATGTTCTACCGCCAGGGGGCAGTGTTGACCTACTTTCAGCGATGACAGACATTCGCCAAACAGCAGACGAATGCACTCTTCACAGACTTAACAGCCTCTATATATTTTTCTGGTGACTCCATTGCCGAATATTTTGATATATGATGTTTCACGTTAAATATATTACTCTTTCATATTTTTATTTTGTAATTTTTTTACATCAATATGGTCGTCACTGACAGGGACGTGCACATACATTTTGAGGGGCAGTTGATCTGAGAATAACAGGGTCTTTATTAATATATATATACACAAAGAAGTAAAACACTGAAATACAGCACTCAATCACCTTAACTACTACTAATAATAACACAGAAAAACATGACTTGAGTCATGCAAATCCCTACATCAATATCCCTATCAATATCCTATGAAGTCACTGATAGGTTTCTCCAAATTTGGGCTCATCATCTGTCCAATTACATATTATTGTTGTTATTGCCATTATTATTTTAATACCCACTAGTGGTATTTATGTTCTGCTCAGGCAAGATCTTTGAAATGACCTCTAATATAGCCTATGTTTTTTTTAGATTAGCAAGCAGCTCTTTAACCCTGTACTTTCTAGCATGGTCCTCACATCTCATTTTTGGTTATCATCACTTAGGCCTACCTGCCCTATGTGCCTCCTCCTGGTCCACATTTTCCTTACATAGTCTCAAACTTCAAATACAATTCTAGTGAAAAGTTCAAAAGTACATCCACATATCATATCATATCATATCATATCATATCATATCATATCATATCATATCATATTTTGCTTAGTAGAATAAATTATGCCACACCAACCCACTTACTCACACTTGGACAATCTATTTTTCTCAACAGTGTGTTGTTTGTATATTTTGCTTAGTTAACTACAAATGAAGTTTTAACTGGCTATCACCCAACTATGATTGTGCTCTAGTTTCTCCACATCTCATTCCTATTCGGCTTCATCAGTTTCAACTAGGCACATGATATTATCTCAAAACCATATACCTCAGGTATTTATCTCAAACAAACTGATTCAGGCCCTGTGTTGTTGATTATATCTCTTCAGTAAGTTTCGATTCCTAGCCTAACTTTCTGACAGGCGCGTAGCCACATAAGGGCCTGGGTGGGCTAGTGCCACCCTGGGGGTCGTTTCTAGAAAAGTAAGCAACGACGTTGCTCAACCACCATGGTATGACGCAACTTGCGACCAAACAACAACATTGTTACACCTGTTTCCAGAAAGCATCGTACCTGTGTCGCAATTCGCTACCTCCGACGTTCGAACACTGTAGTTCCAACAACGTTGTTGATGATGCAGCGATGCATATCATTGGTGGAAACAGTGGCAACGTGTAATACCCCACCCCCTAGAAATTCTCTGCCACAGCCTATGTTGACATTTTTCTAATTTAAAACCGAGTGATTAATGCTGGCATTGTCATTGTCATCTGCAAAAACCTAAACCTATTGCAAGTATATAAAACATTTTACTGAAGCCGACCAATATGGGCCATTATTTGTGTTAAATATCTATGTTGGAAAAAATATATAGCCTGGACGAATGTCTGGGTATCGTAAAGGTTATTAATTGTCTCGTGGCTTAACGGCAGCGCGTCAGTACATTACGCGCTCGGCCGGAGTTCGCATCCTATCTCTTCTTTTCACTTCTGAATAAGAGTAGGCCTACGAGACACAACAATAGGTTTTGACCATACATATTTATGTATATAGTTACTCTACATCGAGAGACCATAGGTACAAGACATCAGTCAAAAACTATTGAATCTACGTGTCACACTAGTTCACCTGCAGGTAGCGAGAAGCAAATCTCACATCCCAGTAAACAAAATAAAGTCCTGGCGACGTCCCCTAAAGGTCCCCTGGCGAACGTCACCTCCTCGACATTGTGTAGGGTTCCCTTTACGTCCCGCGGACCTCTGTTCGGGAGGTCTAAAAGACTTCCACGAGACTTTGAGAGGACGTCCTGTAATGGTCACCGCGACGTTATGCATGCGACGTTTATATTTGGTAAAAAAAAAAAACATGAAGCGCGATTTAGTACGGTAGGCTATTACATCCTGTAAGTCTCAGCGTTGCTGGAAGAGAGGTAGACGGAACATGAACACGCATTAATGACTTGTTCTACAACTATACAATCAACTTTACTCACCTCATATTTTCACGCATGTATGCAATCACGTCCTCCGAATGCATTACACTAATGATGAGTAGACTTGGATATTTATACCGTGCTAGGATGTCCTGCTTTCACATCTACGGTGTCATTTTCTTAATAAACTAATACGACGTTTTAATGGGCATATCCCGTAGCATATTGTTCAAAACATCATCAGAGTATGCCAAGTAGATAAATTGTTCAAACCATATTGTTTCAAAATATTAAAAACTAATAATAGCCAAAATTACTAAATTAATCGCAATGCCTGCTGGGAAGCAAAACTCAACATGAAATAAGTACATGGAACATGGAATGCATTGACGTTATATCCACTCGTTTTCTTGGACCTGTGAGGGACAAAGAGGGACAGCCTATAAATGTAAGCCTATCTTTCTGGAACATTGCAGATAAAGAAAAATGTATCGTTTTCTCTAGGCTAGGGTTTCTCAACGGGGGCGGTACCGCCCCCTGGGGGGCGTTCGTACAACCTAGGGGGGCGCTGGGAACGTGAGTTTTTTTTTTTTTTTTACATTTTAAACTTTCATGGTTTTCACATATTTTTGGTGCAAAAATAGGCTGCCTGAAATAAATAGGCTATTTTCATTCATGGGATTCTAACCCCTCTACCGTCCCAGCTACATTTTACTGTTTATCTTTGCTCAGTGGTCATACAGTGCAGTTCGGGCCTGCACACCATAAAAGACATAGACACCATGTCTATGCTGCACACGCCCGGACTCACGTACGTCCCCCAGCCCCAGCTATCGTCATCTCAAATGCCATCAGGAGGTCAGATTGCAATATTGTACTTCGCTACCCACGGCTATTCACCCCTACGGAGTGGGTAGACGATATGCGGCAGTGGCCGCTGTATCGTATGGAGAAACCCGCAAATCCTTATCTGTTTGGTAACTATGGTAACTAGTTTAGAAAGGCATTACAGAACAGCCGCTCCAAAGTCAGTGTTTTCCTAACTTCAGATAGGAAAGGTGTATAACAGAAATGTCTTAAGTCACCAAAATCCTAAATAAACGTTCCTAACTTTAGGATGACCCATAACATATGATGCCAGTCATCTCGATAGAGCTCTGCTATCTCAATGTATCGCTGCTCAAACGGAAGTTCGGTGGGCAAAGTGGGCAAAGCTAGCGCCCTCCATGTATGCGCGCGGAATAAGGTGAATAGTAACGTCGATAAACATAACCCAATTTCGCGGCTTAACAGTTCAATAACCAATAAAAATGTACACAATTCAATGTGACGTCTTCATCTTTAATAAAACAACACAAACAAACATGGCGGATAGCAAGAAAAAGTGCCGACAGTACAATGCAAATTACATCAATTATGGATTTATTCCTTCACCGATGAACACTACTTTACCTATGTGCCTGCTCTGCGATCACGTTTTCTCGAATGAGGCCATGAAACCTTCGCGGTTACAGGAACATTTAATTAAAAAACATCCCGACAAAGCATCCAAAGATCCGGCCTACTTCAAGTCTCTGAGGGATCAGCATTCAAGGCGTCCTACCATCAACACCCTGTTTGCCCGGAATGCCAATCAAAGTGAGAGCGGGTTGGTGGCGTCTTACAATATTGCCTTATTAATTGCCAAGTCTGGCTTACCGTTCACTGTGGGTGAGTCTCTGGTAATTCCGGCAATAAAAGAGGCCATCTCCACTGTCATGGAGCGGGACGCTACGCCAGTCACCAAGGCCATCCCGCTCAGCAATGACACTGTTGCCCGGCGCATACGGGAGATGTCACTCGACACTGAGCAGCAGCTGTGTGCCACCTTACGTGTGTGTCCCTTCAGTATCCAGCTTGACGAGACAACAACTGCCGACAACAATGCCCTATTAATGGGCTATGTGCGTTATTTGTCTGGGGGGGATCTGAAGGAGGACTTCTTGTTTGGGCAGTATCTCGCCACCGACACTCGAGGGCAGACCATATTCGCCGCCCTGACTGAGTTCCTGCAGGAGAGAGCCATCCCGATGGAGAACATCATCGCCTGTGCCACAGACGGAGCGCCAGCTATGGTCGGCAGATACCGTGGCTTTGCGACGCTCCTAAAGCACCAGGTCCCTCACGTGCTGACCGTGCACTGTGTACTGCACCGTCACAACCTGGTAGCAAAAAACATATCCGACTCACTCCATCAGTCCCTTAATGTAGCGGTCAAATCAATAAACAAAATTAAATCCCATGCTTTGAATGACCGGCTCTTCAGGCAGCTATGTGGGGAAAATGACGAATCCTATCAGCGCCTTCTTTTCCACACAGAGGTGCGCTGGCTCTCCAAGGGGAACTGCTTGGGCAGGTTGTGTGAGCTGTTCCCCTCGGTCCTCGAATTCTTGGGAAAGGCCGATGCTACGTTGAAAGCTCAGCTATGGTCCTGCCGCCACGATGTGTTCTATCTTTCGGACTTCTTTGGGAAGATGAACGAGGTGTCGCTGAAGCTCCAGGGGAATGGTGTGACTCTCATCCATTCGAGGGCCGCCATACGCAGTCTTCTCACAAAGCTGGAGCTGTATGGACAAAATTTGAGCAGGCGTCAGTTTCACAACTTTCCACAGTTGACCAAGGTAGGCTAATAATTAATTATTAGGCTACCATTGTCATCATTCTTTTGACTACACACCAATTACCTCACATACAATTTCCTTGAATTTCCCCAGGGGGATCAATAAAGTTTCTATCTATCTATCAATAAAATAACTTACTGTAGCCTACTCACTACTTACATTCAGGTGCTGGATGAACTGACTGATGGCCATCTGCTGGTTTACACGGACCACTTGAAGGCAGTCAAGGCAGATATGGAGGTCCGTTTCAGAGATCTGGACCAGTTAGCCGTCCCCGATTGGGTGATGGAGCCGCTCCAACAAGATGTTGCCAGCAGTGAGGAGGCTATCCAAGAGAGCCTCATTGACCTCCAGAATGATGCAGAGGCGATGGCCACGTTCCGTACCTCTGGTTGGCGAGCGTTGTGGATAACCCATGGACAGCGTTTCCCTCAGTTGTGGGAGAGAGTTCACCTTCTCCTCCTCGCTTTCCCCACGTCCTATCTTGTCGAGCAGGGATTCAGCCAAGCACTGCACATGCAGTCAAAATATCGCAACCGCTTAAACTTGATCAGCTCTGGTGCTCTCAGATTGAAATTGACCTCTCAATGTCCAGACGTCAAGACGCTGGCAGCGAGCCATCAACCACAGGGCTCTCATTAATTTTGTTTCATAGCCCGTTTTCCGTTCGCTTTTGTTCTGCAGCTGCTCTGAGCGTAGTCTGCACGAAAAGACCGTTGGTAATTAAATACGAAATATATATAGGCCTAAACTGGCCTCACGCGCGGAATCTGTTTTTTGATTGGTTGGATTGTTGCGATGTGCATATGTTGTTCACGTGATGTGCACTTGATTTTTATCCATGATAAAAATGACGTCTTGTTGCCTACATTTATTGTTCCCTATTGATAAAAAAAAAATCATTACAACCAATGCTGATGTGGTAGTGTGTTTTTTGTTTTTTACCCAACCAGTCTCCTATTGCTTCTAACAGTGGGCTAAATCTGCTTAATAATAAAATAGGCATAGGGACATTTTCTTACAATACCAGAAGAAACCAAAACAGCACAGAAATGGGCTCGTTTTTTTATTTAAGCAATATAGCATGAGTGTGTGTGGCCTATAGCCTACCCAGGGGTGTAGTTTTTTTTTTTTTTTTTTAGTTGTGTGTGAGTGGGGGGGCGGGGGGGGGGGCGCCAGAGGATCAAAGTAAGGTCAGGGGGGCGTTTGCTTAAAAAAGGTTGAGAACCACTGCTCTAGGCTATGAATGCTCTTTGTAGCCAACTTTAAGATGAAATAAATAGATTCCAGATGTTTCTATTCTATATCATTGTTTTATTAATAAACAGTAAGGCTCTGGTGAGGCAGAGAGCTTCTGCTCCCCGTCAGAAATCTCATCGGATACGTGCACTCTTTGCTGTTTCCACAAGGAGCTGCTGTAACATCGGGGACAGCTATGCGTGACACTTTGAAACGCGAGCATGCGTCAAATAAATTACAATGACATTTAAACAAGTCATGAAGAAGCAGTAGCCTATCCTTAATTTTTCTGCAATGTAGCATTAGAGCTAGATCGTTTTGCTTTACAAATTAAGTAGTCACTTCTGTTGCTAGACAACCCTAAACAAATGCTACGTGGTCTGTTTTTAACATTTCTCTAGTTTTATTGCATAGTATTCAGCTCCAAAAGTCGGTTCAGTCCCAATTCGGCCGTGTGTGTTTCTGAAAATAAAACAGATAATAAGTAGGCTACGTGACTACGTTAAATAAACCACTGTCTATTTAGAGCATGTTACATGAATCACGTAATGACAGTTATCTGAAGAAATGCGCATTGTAGGCTAAGCTAGAAGCTAAGAACAGTGACTTTGCTAACGTTACACCAAGCATCACATCAGCTAACATGAATTTGATAAAATCCCTTCCCTAGTTTGTAACGTTATACATTAACGTTAAACTCAAAATGTATGTGCTACATAATTCAGCATGTCACATGCTGAATTATAGCACATACATTTTGAGTTTAACGTTAACAACCCTTTCCCAGTTTGAAGTTGTGCGTCTATGAGCAAGTAGACATAGACGCACAATTTCATAAACTGTATGATATGTTGCCTTAGACTACGGTAGGCTGATGCAGCTACTGCTAGAGAGACTAGATAGATAGATACTTTAGTCATCCCCAGACGTGTAACGTGAAGTCGTGCATGGATGTGATGTCTCCGTCCTGCAGGCGGTAGCCAGAGCGCTCTCAACTCCGCTGCCATGTGTGAATAAACAAACGTCCCCCCCATGTCCCCGATATAACGTTATTGTCGGGTCCTTAGGAGGTATTTGAAATGACCAAATGCAAATGTCATCCGAGGGACCTGACGGTGACGTCCCCAGAAAGTCCTGCACCGGACGTCACGCAATATCCAAATGATAACTTGCTCCGGACGTCAATAAGGTCACCGGAACGTCCGCTAGAGAACATGACGTTCGGGACCAATCGGGGACGTCGTGAATGTCGGCATAAGGTCCGGGGGACGTCCCGTGTTTGTCGGGATCATAAGAAAATCGAGCCTACAACGCTGGGATAACAAGTCACCTGCTTTAGCCACTACACCATTCATCACTGTGCTGATTTTAAGTGTCTGTGAAGATTATAATACTAGCTTATCAAAAAGCAAGGCAATACTTGAATTAACATAAATAGCAAGAATGAGCCAAGTAGGAGAGTCAGTCTCTTAATCAAAATAAAGCTACAGGATAGATCAATCATTGAGTCACGAGATAAACATCCACTTAGTAATTTTTGGTTAGGTGCTCCGGACACCAACAGGAACTACCAAGGAACGACACAAGTGCGACTGCCTAGGAGCAGTAGTTCAGACGACCATCCTTGTTTGCGATTGAGAGTTCGAACTACCCTTTATAGAAACACCAAATCCAAGAACGATGGAGCGAACTACCAAGGTTGCGACGCAAGTTAGCAAACGACGCCTTCTAGAAACGTGCCCTGATTGACAGCTGGCCAGGCAATCAGAAGTGCAAAGCATTAACTTGAAATTCAAGGAACGAAAAATAAACTAAACAATTTCCAGATTAGGAAATATTTCTTAATTTAGTTTGATCAAATAAAGAGGCATAGCCTATCACACCCATACATACAAGTAAAAAATAAATACAACAAAGTCTAAAAAACTCTGTGGAATTAGTTATAAACAGTATTGTCTCTCATAATATGAGTTTCCTCTCGTATATGGTAAAATGCCTACCACATTTTGCTGACGGCACAGGTACGGGCTAGCAGACAAAGGCTCAGCGTCTCGTGCCAGGTGAGATGGACATGACGTTATATGCCCTAGGTAAACGCTTGCTGCTCTAACTGTGTCCTGTCGGGTGGTAAACCCCCACCACACACACGTACACTCACACGCACACAGGTTATCAGAAATCACATGGCCTGCATTTGCATCCCTCTGCTTCCTCCAATGGAATGTGCGGATCAAAACTTATCCAAGAGATAACATGAACAACACAGACTTTGATGCAGTTTGTGTGAGAGACAGACTTGGAGAATGTAGGAGAGTTTAATCATTTTATATAATTATTATTTGATTGCTATCCATACAAGTATGTTTCTGTACATAGATCTAACCCCAACAACTGGTTGCATTTTCATGTTATCACATATTACAGTTCTTTCTGAATGCTTAAACCCTAACCGTGATTCTTATAGCTCAATATCTAAAACTATTAATACTTATAGCAAAACCACTCACTGAGTTTGCAAAACTAAAAGCACAAACACTGCTTTGCACTCAGTTTGCAATTTTGTAACACACACTTTGCAAAACTGTAGGTACAATCCACTGCACAGCACTCTTTTTGCGGAACTGTAAACACAACTCACTCACTCACTCAATTTCCAAATGATCAACACACTCCTAGCAAATCTATACGTGATTGCTTATTTTTATAACTTAATCTGTTAAAGCAATACAACAAAATATTGCTATTAACAACAAACATCACCTTGTCACTTTCAATTTAATGATAACAAGCAGAGAATGTCAGTTGTTAACACTGTATGCTGTTAAATATCTACTTTGAAATGCCTGCTTCAGGCCGTGTAATAGTCTAAAAGTGGTGGTAATGACACAATATAATCCTACACCTTTAAGTTGTATGTTTGTATTGGTCAGAATAAAATCCTTGATTAACTTTGAAAGGCTGGTTAATTTTAATATGAAAAAAAAGTCTGACTTGTTCTGCCTCTTGAAAATGATGCCTTTGGAGAACATTGAGTGAGAACAATGAGTGAAGTCGTTGAGTCATTGTTCTAGCTGTACTTTATCTCGGGGTGTTGTTTTTATATTCTATTGTGATGGTCACTAAATCCCTTCATGGCTTTATTTTAGGGATGACCCTGACATAGTTTTCATCACTTGTTTGGTAAGTAATGAAACAAAGTAGTATGACTGATACACAGAGAACAAAATGTTAATGGTGTGTGTGTGTGTGTGTGTGTGGGGGGGGGGTTGTCTGAATCATGCATACAGCTACTCACAGATATCAAGTCCAGTTATTTATTCCTACTCACGTCCAAAGTACATTGAAATACTAAACTTTGAAATAGTAACATACTCATTTTAGAATCAAAAGTCTTGAATCAAAGAATGACTTTTCTATCACCAGGTAAGTCATTTTAATATCAATTGGTCCTAACCATTGTTTCTTCTGATTTTTTTTTAAGATAAGACTTCCAAACTTCCTAGACCTAGATGATATGACAATACTTCAATGCAATTAATGGGGGGGGGGGGCTGTAATTGCAAATGCTGTCATTTACTTACAACAGTCATGGAGATATGTGTATTGACAGGTATGCTGATGACTTGGCTATGTTTGATTACCTCTCCAGTACAAGGACATGTTGTTTCAGGTTAGATTTCACTCTTTTGCCATAATAATATAATGTATGGAAACCATAAACCCCCTATTTTGAATTCATTTGTAATTGCATTTTCTAGATCGTGATCCTGCCGTTTTTATCTTGTTGGGATCCGAAGCTTCAGTTCCTGGCTGGGTCGGGTCATCCGTCACCTTACCCTGTCGCCTTTCTCCTGCCATCAGCGCAGTATCGTTTGAGGTGCGCTGGTACCAGCCCAACGGGTTTGACCACCCAGTTCTGCTCTACAAGGACCAGCATATCCAGCAGCAGGCTGCCGACCCTCAGCACACGGGTACTCGAGCGTCTCTGGTTGGGAACCTGGAGAACGGGAACGTCTCCCTGAAACTGGAGAACCTCACTCTGGCAGACAGAGGAGAGTACATGTGCTACGTAGAGAGTGATGTCTGGTACGATATGGCCAAGGTCAACGTAATAGTGAAAGGTAGGTGCCATGTTAAAAAAAAGGCTTTAAAAAGGCATATCTCATATCCCCATTTGAGTCATTCATACAATATTTCAAGGTCCACGTAAAAGTAAAAGGTAGGTGCCATGTAAAAAAAAAGGATTTAAAAAGGCATATCTGATATCCCCCTTTGAGTCATTCATACAATATTTCAATATTGATACTGCTTACATTAGCTACTGCTTCAATAGCCTGTTTTGTTGCTCTGCTAGTAGTGGGAGATATTCCTGTGATGTCATTTAGCGATGCTGATGAAAGGGGTCAGGTGACCGTTACCTGTGTGTCCGATGGCTGGTCTCCTGAACCCTCTCTCTACTGGGCACTTGGAAATGTACACGTACCATCTAGAAACCATCTCTTCATCACAGGTAAGCATATCTACATATACTCGAACTAGATCAGTATGTTTCCTATGAGAGTCAATTCTGTTAGAACTGAACAGGCATGATCTCCAATGTGCTTGTGGGAAAATCCTTCTGTTTTGCTCAGGCTGGGCTTTGCCTTGATCAGTCAACTGTTGTGGCATTCCCACAGCAGGGCTATGTTGTGCTTTATGACTTCTGTATTCACAACGAACATTTGTGCGGTATGTGTAATATTATTATGAATGTAGCTAGTAAGATCATATCATGCACAAATACTTGCAATTGTGTTATGCATTGCATATAACTGGAATTATTTAGTGTTATCTGACTATGTTGTAGCAACCAATGTGGTATGTAATCGCAACATTGCCACAACGTAATAGTGTTAGGTGGGATGTGCTTTTACTATTGTGACCACATAGTTCCATCTTTCAGAAAATCATGGTTTGGGTGAGTTATTGGCTACTTGTCTCTCCCTGATTTGTGATCAGATACTGTAGTAATCGGAGAATTAAACTGCAAGTAGTGAACAGGTGATGAGCAGACCTTTCCACTTTATTTGTGTCTCTCAGGTGCTGGTGGTTTGGTGAGCGTGAGCTCCTGGCTGCTGGTCTCCCCCTCTGAGTCTGAGTGGGTCTCCTGCTCTGTGGGTCTGTCTGATCAGGACAGGAGAGAGAGCAGAATAGCACCACACTCCCACAATTGTGAGTATTTAAAGAGGCCCTAAGGAGATTTGGGGTTTAAGGGGTTATACCGTACTATATACATTGATTTTGCTAAATTTCTTCAGCTAGAGGTTAATACACGAGGGCAATTAATATGGTATTATATGAAATTTGTTTCTTTTAACATTGCATAAAACTGTCCTGTGGCTTATACACAATGTGGCTAATACAGGAAATGACTGTAATAATGTATTATTTATCTTTCCAGACATGCAGGCTATCATTGATGCCATAAACAACAATGCGCCCCCGTACCATCACAGATGCAGGCTTTTGAGCCGTGCACTAATAGCAAGTTGGACGATCCTTCTCCTCTTCAATCTGGATAGTTTCCAAAAAATATTATGATTTTTGATTGGTCTAATACCGTTTTTGGTGTCTTATCATTAGTTATGAAAATGGTTTTCTGTAGTATTACACAACATTTCCCTTATTCCAGCTCTTTGAGAAGTTTTGCTAGCTTCAAATACAAAATAGTTGTATATTTTTCGTAATAGTAAAATCGATCAGTTTCAACATGTTATATGTTGTTTATGTTGTTCATGAGTTGATATTATTTGCACACCATCACATTCTGTTTTCATTTTTATTGAAAAATTGAAATAACATTTTTGGAAATGGGCTTGTACGATACAACCAAAATATAATATGCTATTTGGGTTGCACTCTGTGCTAAGAAAAGTACTGATACCTGCTTGATTTTAGATTATTTTTAGTAGTACTAGCAGCATATGTTCTGATTTATTATTTTACTTCTTTGGTTTAGTTTTGTTAACTGATTACTTCTGTATTACCGGTAAGTATTATTGTTTTCTTTCCTCTGCTTGTTTTGTTTTGTCTTAATGTACTTTGGTCAACTGCTGTTGTATAATAAAAGTGGTATAAATAACTTGGGTGCTTCACTTGCATCTAACACATTGTTTTCTTTTTTTCTTAATTTGTGTAGCATTTTCATTGACTCTTTACCCAGGTCTTCATTGCCTTTTAATGTCATCAAAATGTATGACTTTCACCATTTAACGACTTTGAATCAGTAAAAGTGTTGCCTATTCAGTTTCAAACCATCAAATTCAATTCATGCAATTCACTATAGCAATAAACCTGTGTGACTTTCACTGCTTTTCAGTGGTATATTATATTCATTTTATAAGTCAAACTTTTTGGTTGTATCAACTATTTGACATCTTGAACCTAGTCTACTTATCTGCATTGCCTGTTCTTCTGCTGAATGACAATGATCCTCTCTTTGTACTCATTGTGCCAGCATGCTGAAGGCCATTGGACCTGCCAGTTCTGATCTACTGAAACACTGTCTCTTTTCCACACTCAGGACCCTGAAAAACAAGTATAATGAAAGTGAAATTGAATATCAAAGATATCATCATTATAAGTTCGGACTGGAAACAGGAACAGGGTTAGAAGATACATTTTTCAAATATATATTACATTATATTATATTATTCAGAAAACATATTGCTTTGGTGTGTGGTACTGGCTACCAGTACCAGGCGCGCCTGCAGGTGAAAGTCCGTACGCACTGTGCGTACCATCACTCAACAACGAGAGAAAATTTACCTTGTGTGTGTGTATATTCACACCATATTGGCCTACCATACCTTTCCAACTATGCACAGTATCCCATTAGTTGCATGCCATCAGGCTATTTACAATTTTCTATTAAGTAAAGTTAGTGAACACTTATTAAAATTAACGCGCACACATGTTTGAGCAGGAGAGAATACGCACGCAGGCACGCATAGGCTACTTTTTTTCTTTTACTCGGCTTTCTATATGGTTATCAGCACACAATGTTGAGCTAATTCACTAACTCAATTCATGGATATCACAAGTTTAAACAACGAAAACAGAAAGGATGGAGGCAGCAAAGCTAGAGCTATTTAAGATGGGCAAGAACAAGGTTGGCTAAGCAATTGGTGTGCTTGTCAGAACGACTGCATTACAGCCGTTTAAAGCCAGACGTTACGCTATAACACAACTAAAGGTAGCTTTAGCCTGTATAGGGATGTATAAAGTTGCCCAAATGAATAGGTAATTGTAGACGTTGTTGTTGCATTATTGCATGTGGATGTTGTGCTATGTATGCACGAACCTAAAGGAAAAATACTGTCCACGCGTGAACGTTTTTTTTTTTCGGGGGGGGGGGGGGGGGGTGCGGATGGGTGTGCGTACCATAGCATTAATTCCTGCAGGCGCCCCTGACCAGTACCACATATAAGTCCAAGTACCTAGGGTTGCAAAGGGGTGGAAAATATCCAGTAAATTTCCGGAAACTTACCATGGGAAGTTAAGCTGGGGAATTTTGGAAATATTCCAAATTGGAACCTTTCATGGAATTAAAGGAAATTATGGGAATTAATTGGAATTTACGGGAATTAACATGGAATTTTGGGTAATTCATACAAACTGTATCATATACAAACATTAACATTTTGTTTCGTAATAAGCAATATGATTTGTATGTTTGGATTTTTGCTTAGCTTAGCATACAAAGCTAGCTAGCATGCTAGCGGGAATCCCATTCTCTGCCTATGGTTTACTAGTGTGCTGAACTAGCAACACTGAACTGCCCAAGATACACTACACCACTCAACAACAAAATCCGATTGGTTGGAACATTTTTTCCCCATGCATATGAATGCACCATAGATTTCCTTTATGTCTAGCAGCCTATGCCGATTGCTGTGTGCATGTGATTGACATGTGCAGGGTAGAAATTTGACTGAAATTGCATTAAATCGCGTTGTTTTAACTAATATTATGCTGCAAGATGGGGTTTTGTCCACTACATTTAAGGTCCCTGTTATAGACTAACTTGCCATATTAAAAATTCCCAGTTTATTCCCATTAATTCCCGTTTATTCCTGTTAATTCCCATATATTCCCGTTAATTCCCATGGAAAGTTTCCAACTTTGAAAATTCCCGGAATTTTGCAACCCTACAAGTACCATAGCCTGACGAGCCAGACCCACATTAAAATGTAGGGTCTGGGCACTCACCGTTCACAGTGCTCAGTCCGAGGGGCGGGATAATCGGTTGTCTTTCAAATTCCCTCTGCACGCAATAGGACAGCGCTATGAGTCCCATGCGTTTCCCACCAGCGGAGCTAGTTGGTTAGTTCAAACTTTTGCCAACTTAATAAAAGCTTAACTCGTGTCACACTGTTCGCCAACAGCAACATTATCTTATTTGTTTTCAAGTAGCAGGGAATTCAAGCCAAACCGTTGCAACTCTCATTATGTCTCTCATCAATCATAATGTTAAGCCTGCCTATCGACTCTATACATGATTTGATTGGCCTGATAGAAGTTTAATTTTTCGAGTTCACAAGCCAACGGAGAGTTGCTAGACTAGCCCTGGCTGCCGCTAGGGTGCGTACAGATTTCTAGGCTACAAGTACCAGGGACTCAGGTTAAATTCTGGCCCGATCCCACCCATCTCTCTCTCCTACTCACTTCCTTGTCAGTCTCTTTCCTATCAAAAATAAAGGCAAAAGGCTACAAAACAAATATTTCATAAAAAAAGAGAGACAGCATCTTGCTAGGGGTTCTCTAGGGAGGTTGGGATACTTTGAATGGTGTCACTATTGTCAATTCTCTGAAACAGAGTCTAAACATGTTTTAGGAATTATCTTTTCTCACTGCAAGAAAGAATTCATTTGTGTACATTTGTCAGCAGAGGTGCCAGTTTCATTCTTGTCCAGAGCTACATTTTCCTCCTACAATAACATACTGTGAAGACCCTGCTTGTCCTTGCTGGGTTTGTCTTGGCCATTGTCTTGGCCATTGTCTGTACTTGTACTTGGAGGACTGTTCAAATCCACACTTGAAATGTGTTCAGGAGAACGAGTTTTTAATTTCAGTGTAAAAATTGGTACATGCACACAGTGTAAACTCTGGCATCTCGAGTGTGATGAGGACACTTAAAGGGAAACTGGAATGCATGTTTGTTTTTCAGCTATAACAATGCTCAGTATATCTACTAACTCCAGGTATGCCAACACTGAATCACCGACCACGTTGCATACTCATGAGATCCCAGTAACAGCTTGGCATCATGAGGTGGACAAAGGGACCTTTCTTTGTCTTTTAATCTTAAATATTGTCTGATTAGTAAGCAATGTGTTAGTCAGCCCACTTTCAGAATGTACATGACTCATCAAGCTATTGAGTGTGAACTATTGGTATTGTAGATTTGCCAATACAACCTTGTTTCAAGGCCCTAGTTGGTGTAAAAAAAAAAAAAAGGAGCTCATAGACTAAGGGTCTTGTGCCTTGTGCTAAAGTCACTTCTCCCACCTCCCTTCTTAACTGCCGCTCTCCATTCCCTGTCCCTAAATGACCTGAAGGGAAAGATATTTTTGGACACACCCACCACCCTTCTCTGTTGGTTTCTTCCATTTCATAGTAGTAATGTGAACCACATTAGTATTAGTAGTTGTGATAGTAACATTTAAAAAATCATTAGTTTATTAGATTAGATAACATTTATATTTGTGTAATCTAGTGAACTTCTAATAGTGCCTACATTGACCATGCTTACTTTTTTCCTGTTCATTTTGATTATTCCCCTGGGCTATGACGGTATGTACAACAAATATTCCATTTTTTTCTGAGTGATACAGATATATACAGTATTTACAATACATCTTTTCATTTCAGATCCTCCAATATTCTCCCTGTCTGATTCCAGTGTTGTTATTGGCTGGTTCGGGTCTCCAGTCACTTTTGCCCTGTGGACTATCCCCTCCATTGAGTGCAGTACTATTACAAGTGCGCTGGTATCGGACTGATAGTTTCAACAACCCAATTCTGCTTTATAGAGACCAGAAGATTCAGAACCAGAACACCAACCCTGAGCACCAGAGCAGGGTGTCTCTGACAGGGAGCCTGAAAGAAGGGGGATGTGTCCCTCAAATTAGACCACCTCACACGGGCAGACAGAGGAGAGTATGTGTGTCACATCAGTCCAACAAGGTCTGAAAAGGAAAGAATGTCCCTGACAGTGAAAGGTACAGTAATCTATCTCTATTTCATGTGCACATTGGCTAAAAATATCTGTTTTTCTGTGTAGATTGCAAGCTGTATAAAGCAGAGATCAAACCTATGTCAAAATGTTCTTTCATCCGCTCACTCCCTATTTATCTCAGCAATAGGTTCCCTTCCAAACACCTCAGTAACAGCACCTGAGAGAGACTTTGATTATGTGAATGTTTCCTGTGTGTCCTCTGGATGGTTTCCAAAGCCCACAGTGATCTGGAGAGACAGCGACCTAGAGAGGATCACACAGAATTATGGCCAAGTACACTGGACAGGTAATGTGACAGGGGAGGGAGGGGGGGGGGGGGGGTGTGATATTGTAAAGTGTGTGTTTGCTTGTAGGAAATTGCTATAGATAGCATGTTTGGCTGCACCTTAGTTTCATCTTTTTATTTAACCATTTCATGCCTAAGATAATAATGGTTTGGTGAGCGTGAGTTCCTGGCTGCTGGTCTCCCCCTCTGAGTCTGAGTGGGTCTCCTGCTCTGTGGGTCTATCTGATCAGCACAGGAGAGAGAGCTGGGTGGACCTGTCCTCTTCAGCAGGTATGACTCTATACTGTATATATATATATTTATATATACTATATTGTACAATATAAATAATATTTGTTTGTTAGTGTTTGTTGTTTTTATTTTGTTGTTGATTTTGAACAATTGTGTGATAAGTAATTTCATTCAAGCAGTGTACATATGTCATCCCTGGTTCCTGTGTGACCATAGGTCCATGGAGAATGTGCTTTGGAATCATCTTGTTCCTAACTCCCATGGCCATCTTTGTGTCTGCACTTTACTCTTGTTGTGAGTTCATTCTCAACATCAAAAGAAGAAAAGGTGGGACAAACACATCTATGTACATGCTTGTGTTTTTACTTTGTTTATTATTGATGGAAAAGACAAGAAGCTCTGTATATTTGTATCATATTATTACTTTGCTGTAGACTGCTATGTGTTGGATGTATATGTTTTGAATCGGATGGTGGGTGATGTATCAGTTCAGATCATACTCTAATGTGAAGATAACAATATCACTTTATATGTATTGATACTCCTGCTTTACAGTTTTTTTTTTCATGAAATGTGCTCTCACTCATTTTATGTTCTTTTTATTCTATTCAGTTAGACCGTTGCAATTACAAAGAGCCATGAAGGCAGGTCATAACACAGGTAAATCTGTATTCAACCAGGGGTGCCACCCATAAACTCTGGCCTCCCCTGTGGCCAACCCTTGCTACAGTATGTGGCCGACCGATGCAAAATGTGTCCAAATTCACACCTATTATTCTCTGTTGAATTTCTCATGGAGTACTTATCACACATACTTGAGTTTTCCAATTATATTAGCGGCTCGGTGCTGTGATAAACAGTTTGTGAGAAAAATAACGTATTAACAGATATACATGAAATTTAATCTATATTTCCAATCTGCACACAGCACTTTGTCCCTCTCCACACCCATTAATCTCGGCGGTGTATCTCATGAACACTTTAGTTAACACATGACAAACCATATATTAAAATAAAAAGAGACCTTAACGGATATGAGGATATGAAGCATTCCTCTTTACAGCAAGCCAATCCCGTGTAATCCAGTTTTGAAATTGCAGCAAATTTCTACATGTTGTCCAACTTTGGCCTGAAATTCTAATGTAACAGCAGCCCACAATAATGAATTTGATTTCCAAATTAAAAGGATCTGTGCTTTTGAATAGATATTTCAACCAGCATGCTTCAGGTGTTATGGATGCAGACACAAAGTATTGTCCTTAAAGGTGTCATGTGTAACAATTGAGGTAAAAATATCCAAAAAAATTAGCTACACGCATCAAAAGAATGAGAAGAAATAAGGGCGATGATGTCATTAAAAAAGGACACTGTATAGTGCTGCAGATATATCAACCTGAATTAGCATGCTAAAATACTAGCCACAGCCCAACAGGTGTATACTCTTTGGTTCAACTACGCCCACAAGCCATGCGAGTTATTCGTGTATTGCAATTTGGCTGGCGGTTATGTTGCCCGCATAATAATACCGTTGGCCGAGAAACTGATATTATGACACCTGTCGGGCTGTGGCTAGTAATTTAGCATGCTAATACCTCAATTCTTACGCATGGCACCTTTAATATAAAGGCTGATATAAGATATATGCAAGCATGATGATAACATCATACTTTCCCAGATGGGTAGACTGTGTGTGGTATTGTTTTGATTGAGTGAATATCAATTACCCACAGTTAATTACAGTTTTGAAAAACATTATTTGAGATATGAAGTATGTTTATTGTTAACTCTTTGCTTACTCAGTGAAGTTAACTCTGGATCTGGATATGACCATCCCCCCCTACCTAACCATGATCGGAAATGCAACTGGTGTAAAATGTTCCACGGCGGCGAAAATTGATAATGTAAAGGAACAGCTCCCTATTGTTCTCTGCTGCGAGAAGTTCAGCTCAGGACAGTATTACTGGGAGGTGATGGTGTCAAATATCTGGTATGCGGGGGTGTGCAGCGATTCAGCAGAGAGAGAGCAGGGCGTCCTTTTAACCCCACAGAATGGGTTCTGGGTTCTACAGTATGATGGGGAAAATGGACTCTATGTGAATACTGATCCTTGGACTGTTGTATGCCCCCAAAAACAAATTTTCAAACTAGGACTATTTCTCGACTGTGACCAGCATACTCTGTCCTTCTATGACGTGGACAGTGGATCTCATCTGTGTATAATGGTGGTGTCTGACACCAAAGTCATTCCCCTCATTGGCCCAGGGACAAAAGACCCCATAAGACTATGTTGAGTGTTTTAAATAAAACTTGAGTTTGTGTTCATTTTGACCACATTTGTTTACTTTCATTTGTGTCTTTCTTGCTGTATGATTTCAGAGATAAAGCTTTGTATTTTATATAGTATTTGGATGATAGTAATATGCATGGGTGGATTATGAACTTTCGTGCCCCTGGGCCCAGATGTATTAAGGGCCCCCCACTAATTGTCGCATATGTGGGAGGGGGGGTTTGGGGGTCCTCCCCCAGAATTTTTTTAATTTATTTGATGTGATTTCCTGTATTCTGGTGCATTTTGGGGAAGGCCAATACTAAATTCAATCAGATTCATAACTTACATCCTGATTTGTTGATATTGAGGCAATGATTCCATGCAAAGGCTTGGGCTTCAGGGCCCCCTGACCCATGGGCCCCTGGGCCTGGGCCCGGTAGGCCCGTGCAGTAATCCATCCCTGGTAATATGAAGAGTACAGTAAGGCTTTCACCTTCATCAGGGTCATTTTCACACACAACAAGTCATTCAGGATTCCTTTATGTTACACATGAGTCTCTTGATTGGACAGGTGTTAATTGGGGGTGTGGCAGGAGTCCATTCACAAATCCACATGACAAAACGCAGGCTCTTGCTGCTGCAACACAGTGTGGTTTTGATCAGTGGTGCAGACATGCAAGATGGTACACTTATGAACATATGTATGAAGAATATTACAAATATATTTACATTACATATGTCATAGAATAAATAATTGCTTCAAATACATAATCTCCATACATATCGACATACATTTATTCATACATCGCATCATAGAAAACATTTTAAATTAAATTCAGTGTTAAGACCATAAGGGGTTAGAGAGCCCAATCTATATATCCATTCAGCCTCTCTTTGTAGAAGGATTCTGTCCAAATCACCACCCCGATGAGGTTTCTCAACTTTTTCAATACCAATGTAACGCAATGAGGCAAAGTGACATGCTAACGGGTATGTGTCGTTTCTGCATAATTGTGCTCCTATGCTCCGCTATGCGTTGTTTGAGCTGGCGTGTCGTTTTCCCTATATAAACTTTCCCACATGGACATGTGATTAGATAAATCCCGGCGCACATCTTCCCTTTTGTCGATTTCTGGTTTTTAGCAGCTTAGTTCTATTTTTTTCTTTCGAGTTTTGAGGAAACGTTTTTCATTTGTGAATCTTTGTAGCCCATCTCTTTGAATTTCTTAGTCATGATTTGCATATTTTGCTCAAAAAAGAATGGAAAAGAATGGGTTCTGATTAGGATTTCGGATCTGATTCCTCTCCAATATTCCAACATAGGTTGGTGAAATTAGGGGGCATTGGTGAGCTCATTGCCATCCCTTTTGTTTGGAGAAAGAAGTCATTTACAAATCGAAAGTAGTTAAGAAACAACACTTTTTCAGCCAATGTTAAAATACATGATTTTGAGATCAATTCATGATAAATCATGTACTGTTAAAATACATGATCTTGAGATGAATGCTACCTATTTTCTGTTCCATAAATAGTTTCAATTTGAATGAATGAGCTACTTATTTTAGTCTATTTATCTAAAGCACGCTGTGGTACTTTCCCACAGTTTAGTTTGGTAAGTTGATAAGAAAACATTCTGACTAAAGCTGAGATGCTTAGCTGTAAGGCAGGGTTGCTATCAAAAGACCTTGATAATTGCTCATACAGAAACAAAAGAATGTGTCACCCACACAGAAAACATTAAATAGTATATCATAGTGCTTTAGCACCAAATAAATAAATATTGCAAAAAACAGAACACACTGCATGGATCTGAATAAACCTCAAATTAGCTTGGATACCAACATAAACTTCACTGGTGTAAAAGATAATATATTTTATGTTTAATATTATTACTATTTATGACTTAATGTGTATAATTTCAATAATCAACATGTTATCGAGTTAGAATTTGTCCGTTTCAGTCCCCCTTTAATAATAGCCCATGCCAGACTAAATAAAAATTCTGTATTATCACAAGAGTGATTGAGGCTGAAAGGGACTTTTCTTGTGTGGTGGTGTGAATGACCTTGAGATAGATACTTTTAGAAAAACAAGCTACTGAGAGAGATAAAATATGATCAGGAAAACTTAGAACTACTGAGAGACAGTTGACTGGTCCTGCTCAGGAAATTCAACTTTTATTTGGGTGTTACGTTTAGTTTCACATTGCAGGTGAGTTTGTAACAACAAATAGTTTAAATCATTAATCTTGTTTCAATAATTCATTTACTTTGCCATATTTCCTGTTTTACTGTTTTTATATACAGATTTTTTGCAGTCATGGTGATGAGATATCTTGTGCCTGGTCCACCATGTAGTGTTTCTGCAGGTAATTTTCAAATGAGGCATTTAACCACAACAGAACACATTATCTCAAATACGTTTTACAAAATGACAGGGTAACCAGTGATATTTAGTCATATATTAACAATAATTATCATTTTTATGAGTGTATTGTCATTGATTGCAATCACTGCATTACTATTTTGATACACAAATAGCTAAAAAAAAACGTTCATGCATCAATTGAAGTATGACATATGTTTTATATATAAGCAGTTTTGCTGATGACGTTGTGTTTGATGGATGTGTCTCCTCTGTATGGAAATATTTCAGGTTGGTTTATGATTTATTTTAATTTTTTATACAATTGTACTAAATCTACGATGAAGTATTGATTTATTTTCCACTGTCTGTTTTTTGTACATCTTCATCACTTTTGTACTAGATCCTGGGAAATGTTCTACGTATGGTTCCCATGTCTTAGTCTCTGGATGGCTTGGATCATTTGCCATTTTGCCCGGTACATTCTCACCTCCGATTCACATGGCACCATCAGAGATACGATGGTACCGGCCCCATATGTTTGATAGGCCGGTTCTCGTCTTCAAGCACAACAATATTCAAGAAAATCTAGCAGATCCTCAATACAAGGACAGGTCATCTCTAATAGGGAAGTGGAGGAAAAGGAACTTATCTCTGAAACTGGAGAACCTCACACTGGAAGACAGTGGGGAGTATGTGTGTTATGTTCATCATCCACAAGGGTGTGAAAATGTTCACATTCTCTTAAATGTACAAGGTGAATGTCTATACTACTTATTTTATGATAGTTTTTTTTTTATGTTTTTCAAATTTAATCTGAAGTATTTGCTCTTGTTTCATAGTATTAGGATCTAGTCCAGTGATGTCACTCAGTGATACGGAGCAGAGTAGACAGGTGAATGTTACTTGTGCATCAGATGGCTGGTCTCCAGAACCAACAGTTCTCTGGACAGTCAGCAAAGGAAGAGGGACACATATGAATGGAAGTGATGTCATCACCATAGGTACAAATCAAATTGTTTTTGTGCATGAATTAGAGAAGTAAAGTACATATAGAAAACAGATGAGGAGCAGACCTTTCCACTTTATTTGTGTATCTCTCAGGTGCTGATGGTTTGGTGAGCGTGAGCTCCTGGCTGCTGGTCTCCCCCTCTGAGTCTGAGTGGGTCTCCTGCTCTGTGGGTCTGTCTGATCAGGACAGGAGAGAGAGCAGAATAGCACCACAGATAACCTGTGATAATCCTCATAAATATGTCCTTAAAGGAGGGAAAGGCTCTATTCAAGAATTGTCAACGGGAGGCACTGGTGACCTAGACCAAAGACCGGAAGAAGTCAATGGTAGGTCACTGACTGCACAAACACTCATTTGTACTGTTTCTTTACTGAGGTAAACAGGTGCAGGTGTTTCGCCGTAGGGATTATGTTGAGCCTAGTCAGTGGCTCCCCGATTCATTGTAACCACTTAGTATGCTAGCTCAATAGCCTACAGCACAGATGCTCATTTCAATGCCAAAGTACAATGTATGATTTTGTTTATTAAATGATTGCCTAAATTTCATGTTTTGCTCCCCATAATTTCTTTTCAAGATCTGCTGCAGACAATGACTGATCGATGGATCACTTACACAGAGCTGGTCCTGACTGTGGTTATAGCACTTTTGCTTCTGTTTTTCTGTTGTCAACGACTACACAAAGACAAAGTCAATGGTAATTTGGACACCCTCAGTTAACTCCTCTGAATTTTCTTAAGAATTTTGTGCCACATGGGACATATCATTCATGATATCAATCTCTACAAACATGTTTATTGTAATTACCTTAGTATTTCACTGATATATAGGCTGTTAGCTTAAGCCACCACACAGATGATAGAAATAATTGTTCTAGATCAACCACTTTCTCCAACAAGTGAGATTGAGTTTAGGATACTGTGCTTCCTTCACTTATGAATAGTTGTAATTTTAAGGATTTATGGTACTATATCTCATTAATCCTCATCAGATGTTCTATTAGAAGTTGCTGCACCATTAATTCCCAATCCTCAATCAACCCCTGTTCTCCAACCATGTACAAGAGGAGCTGGAAACGGTGAGTTCACAGTTAGCTGGATAATATAAAAATATTTCTTTTTGAATAATTTCTAGACTGAACAGAAATTATAAATGTTAATATAAGCTTAAGTTAATATAATTTTGACATCCGACGGAAACTGATCTGATCTACAGTTTACGTCGATTTGACACTCCTTTACTGTTTGGGTTTGCAAATCATTCATATAGCAAACTTATGTTGCGCTCAGGGGTGTAGTGTTAAAATAAATGGTGGGTAAACTATGAATTTGCCAATCACTGCAAGGTGGACTGTGCCATGTGGTATCGGATTTTTTTTAAAAACGCATTCAGAACATGTTTTCATGGTGGTGGTGGTTATTGTCCAATATTCATAACAATATCAGTGGTATTAAATGGTTCCTAGAATGCTAACTCTTTTGAGAGGTAGATAAACTCTAAAAAGTGGTAGATAAATTGTATTTCGAAATTTCGGATGTGGATAAACTGTGTTTACTTGCGTTTAGCCTCCACTGCACCCATGGCTGCTCTATTTGTTAGTGCGACCACAGCTATGGGTTTTGCCCTTTCTGTAATGTATCATGCCAAAAACACATGAAACCAAGGCTGTATAAGGTGAAAAACAGAACTCTAATAAGTATGTGTTATGGTTCAATTAAGATTCTGATGAAAATTCAACTTCTGATCGAAAGACAGAAATCACAGGAATTCCAGGTATGCAGTTTTTAGTTGTTGAAATGCTTTTTGCAAAGGAAAATATATGTTCTAGACATTTGAATATATTGTCTATTTTTCTATCATACAGCTTGGAGTATTTTACCAATAAAGAATGGTAAGATCTTACATAGCTTACATATATGAACACATATAATGTACTTGTAATATTGAATTCATTAACTGATGCCAAGCTGTCTTTGGTTTCCTTAGAAAAGCTTACTCTGGATCCAGAGACTGTTTCTCCTTTTCTGATACTAAATGCCAGTGGAAAAGTTATAAGTCGCCCACAAAATGAGGAGATGTTTCCATATGTGCTCTGTAAGGAGAGATTCAATTCAGGGATGCACAGATGGGAAATAATGGTGGATGGCAGCTGGTGCGTAGGGGTGTGCAGTGTGAGATCACAGAGAGAACGTGACACAACACCACAGAACGGATTCTGGGTTCTGCAGTATGAAGTAGGAACTGGACTCTATGCCAACACGGAACCCAGAACTCCGGTGGATGCAAAAGAACTATCAAAATTGGGAGTGCTCCTTGACTGCGACAAGCAGATTTTGTTATTCTATGATGTAGACAGTTCTGTTATATGTCTTTTTAAACCATTACCCAAAGACACATTCATCCCTCTGATCAGCCCTGGAAGTACAGGCGTGAGTAGAATAAGAATATGCTAGAACTGCACAGAAAAGAAGAAGAGCACAGAAAGTGTTGTCAAAACGTTTTTTTTTTTACTTTTCTCGATAACACTTTCCTCCTTGCACTCTAAAATTTGGCATTCATTTACACCAAGATTTCAACATTATTAATTTATTATTTTAAAAAACTGCACTTTGCTGTCAAACGAAGAGAAAATATGTTAGATTACTCTCTGTTCATTGTATAAATATATACTTTCCTGTTAACCCACGTGGCAGAGAAGTATTGTTGCGCTCAGATGATAGTTTCTAAGTCAGGTGCGTAAAAGCCAAAAATTTCAAAGTTAAAGCTGTAAGTGGTTCAGACTCTGAAAAAAACACCAGACAAAGTCTTGTGTCCAAAAAGGAGCAAGTAGTTTTAATAGAGCAAGAGCAGAGCCGTTAACCCACGTTGAAATAACATTATCATAATCATTAACATTGTTTGCATTCTGGGAAGGGTTTGTATGATGTTGTACTACTTTTCTACTAAGTCTGGATTGATGCCATTTTGTTGACTTAGTATTGCACAAATGCTCAGTAATTTTTATTTGTTACCTAGCAGTGGTATTAGTAGTGGATTGGTGTTTGTATCTGTTCTAACAGTGATATTATGAGGCCCAATAAAGCTACCATTCATGTCAAAGTCCTCTATGAGCCTGTGTGTTGATAGTCATTCTGTTGAGTGAGTTTTTCATAACTGTTATCATAAGAGCCCCTGGTTGAAAAACATCCCAAAAGAATATTTTTTCACCCCACACTTGACATGGACATGGCATCATTGGGGTTTAATGCTTCTTTTTTACCATGCCAATCTCAGCCCATGTCCCTGGGTAAAAAAAAAATCCAGCGAAAGCTAAATGCTTTAAAGGTTAAGCTGAGTTGTGCATCTTTGGAGAAGAGTGATTCATGATCAGCATCCATGATGACCAAGTGGTCCATTTTGGGATGGGGTGAAAATTTCAATCACCAAAACACCATACCCAGTGGAGAATAGCTATATAAATGTATTAGTTTTGGGTGTTGTTCAGAACATGGGACCAGAGGGGTATTGGCTACATGTTAGCGTTATCTTGAACTACATATATTGTACAGTATTGTCGAATAATGTTCGAAAGTTGCTTGCTGAATATAAGACAAAATAATAAATCCATAACGACATTATTTATCTTACATAAGTATATCACCTAATAGTTTCACTAAATTACAAAATGCATTACAAAATTTCCCCCATGAAATTACACAATGTATCTGTGAAAAAAAGTTGAATGATAGGTCAACTGATTTATAATCATCTGTAACATTAATTCAGATTTAGCTGATTTCATTAATAAAATTACTTTTTGAACGTTTAATGAGTGTTTTTCATTTCTTTAATGTTCTCACTGATGCTTGATAGTCTATTCTTCAAGGCAGCGTCAATTTCTAAGCAACCTAACCATAACTCTTGACTACCCCTTGCGCCTTCGAGGCAGTGCTGCCTTGAAGTCTAGGGTGAAAGTTAAGGTTGCTTTTGACATGCAAAACTGGTGCTCTGGAACTGGAATACCGATTCTGTTCTGTCTTTGAGAATTTATCTTATCGACACATTCAACTACAATTTGTATTACACCTGCTTTTAACTTAATGGGCCCTATGGACCCGGCGAAATGTGGCGCAAAGCGCAACACAAGGCTTATTCTTATCTAATAAAGTGAGGAATTTTTTGCCATGTGCTGCACTTTTATTAAACCTTGAACTCAGGTGTGTGGCAATTAACAACATATGGTGTGGTCTGGCGCATAATCCAAAAATTGCTATCTTACACCCTCTAAAAATCATTACGCCACTGACCAAGAAAAACCTGGTCTATAGCAAAGAATGCATATAAAGCACAGCTGAAGACGCACTCTCAAGAGATGTAAGCAGCAACTTGTATAAATATCCTTAGGATCAAACATTATTGGGGTATGTTTGTAAAGGTTTGTCCATGCATTTTGCTCACTGCCGTATGGAGATTCCCCACTTTTGGTTACACAAAATGCATACTGACAATAAAATGGTTATTATTATATGAATCCCTTTGTGTACAGGCATAATCCTGGTCTCAAATGGAAGGTAAAAGGCGGAAATATTTCACTGCAAAACAGACTTGCACTTTCACAGGCAGTTTTTATACATACAGGGGAATACATAATTAGGCACATTTTAGGCTTCTCATATCATCTTTTTATTCAAAACTCCCACTTTTCCCCTGACCCACCCATAAATGTATAACACGGAAATTAAAGCGCAACTTGCCCTTCTCTGCTGCTGCTACAGGCAGTTTGTGGTTTTTCAAAGTGCAGCCTATACCATGCCTTGTTTTTACACACATGTTGCGAGGATATTACTGTACGCCTCAAGTCGGCATAAATGTGTTAGTACATCTACAGCAGTGTTTCTCAAAGTGTAGTCCGGGGACCACTGGTGGTCTGCAAGCTATCCCATGTGGTCTGCGAGCAGACGTGGTAAAATATAATATGGATGAGTTGTTTGCAATATTGAACCAACTTTTGTATGTAAATCCAAGCAGTTCTGCAACACTGCCTATGTAAGATATGCCAGTTTAAATCATATGAATCCTCTGACACAATAGGCAAGGTGCAAAGACAATAAGCAAGGTGGTTCAGTGAGTAGGCCTATTATGTAGGCTATTATACTGTTGAAGTAGGTCTAATCTTTTTTTTTAGCTAGGTGGTCTGTGCGTTTCTTTTTTATTGGTTAAGTGGTAAAGTTTGAGAAATACTGATCTAGAGAATGAGAATGCAATGTCTGTCAACATCTTCTGTGATCAACCACTTGACTTATGTATTGTGAGAGAACCTTGACCTTTTGTGTGAAAAAAAAATGTTAAAGAAGACAAAGCAATGCTTTTTCTTGTATCTTATCTCTGTAGGGGTGTTTTCCTATTTGAAACATTGTTTGATCATTAACGCATTCCAAAAAAGTTTCCCACATATGGATCAAAGCAAATTTTCATGGGATTCTTTTATTTTCATGGGAGATCTTTAATTAAGTTCTCATTTAGTTTAATTCAAATATTAGTGTTCCTTTCTTAATGGTGCCATGTGTAATGTCCGGCAAAAAATCAATTCATACTCCACATTCCATAAAAGATGGGGGCAGTATACCTCCAGAAAGTGAGTTGGTCTACCCTAGAGTAACAACCGAGACACGTGTATTGCAATTTGGCTGGCGGTTATGTTGCCCGCATACTGCCTCCCATGGCCGAAACTGGTATTATGACACCTGTCGGGCTGTGGCTAGTAATTTAGCATGCTAATTCAGGTTGATATCTCTGCCGCACTATACCTTGTCATTTTTTTAATGACATCATCGCCCTTATTTCTTCTCATTCTTTTGATGCGTGTAGCTCATTTTTTGGATATTTTTACCTCAATTCTTACACATGGCACCTTTAATAAAGATGCACATGAAAACAAAGAAAACTGTTTTTGAAAATCTTGTCTATGAAAGTGTCATCAACATGGCCTTGGTATAAAGATACAGTTAGAAACAAAGCAAGTGGCTGCTGTAGCAGAGAAGACCAAAAGGAAAGAGAGTTGGGATGATGGAAACAGTTCAGTATATCCTTCAACACAATGTGTGAGATATATTTGAGATCAGACTGACTTTAAAACTAGAGATATACCGGTAAGTATAAGTAGTGGTATGGGGGAGGGGGGGGGGCATTATCAAGGGAATTCAATTATCATTGATTTTTCACTGATAGTATAAAGTATTTGTCAGAAATGTTAAAAAGTGGTTGCTTCTGCTGACATTTTAAGGATTTTCTGTGTCACTATTTCTCTACAGTTGATTAGAAATGTATCAGAACTTGAATGTTTTATATGCATAGATCCTGTTACCATGTCCTTTCCAGTCATTTGTGTTGATCACCATGTTAAAGAACCAACAGCCTAAATCTAAACTGATGATTTTTTTCAGTTATGGAGATGATCTGGCTATGTTTGATTGTGTTTTACCCACATGCTAAAGCAGGTTAGAAATTACAGTATGCATACCCTTTCTAGATTGTTTATGTACTAGATGTTACATGCTATACACTGTATTATGTTGTAGTCTGTGCCAAGGCTCTCCCGAGAATATACAAATATATTATAATGGTATTATAATGTTTTTTCCCCCCCTATTCTCATTCCTCACTGCTTGGGCAATCATCTCCCTTTTCCAGAGACATTTTCCCTGTCCGTGCCTGATGACATTTCTGGCTGGATTGGTTCATCTGTCATTTTCCCTTGTGGACTCTCCCCTGCATGCAGCACAGTCTTGTTAGAGGTGCGCTGGCACAAACCAGATGATTTTGACAACCCAGTTCTGCTGTACAACAACCAGCAAATCCAAGAACAGGCCGCAGACCCTCTCTACTCGAACAGGACATCTCTGATAGGGGACCTGGAGAAAGGGAATGTTTCTCTAAAACTGGATAACCTCACACTGGCAGACATAGGAGAATATGTATGCTTCGTTAAAAGTCCAGTATGGTATGACAAGGCAACTTTGTTGCTCACAGTGAAAGGCAAGTCAGTTCGTCAATACACTCTAAAAAATAATAGTGGCACAATGGATTCTTCAGAACAAAGTTATAGAATATATTTTAGTGATTCAAAGAATCCACAAGGCAATAGTTAAAGGCAAAAATGTATGAAAATAGTCTTTTTGAAGAATTTTTGGTAACACTTTATTTGAAACCTACTAACCCTAACCCTAACTTGTCGCGACAAAAAAATCTGTCTGTCAAACACAAAGTCATGGTTCTTTATGGAACCATAGTGATGAAAAGAAGAACCATTTAAAACACCCTCTTGTGCAGTTGTAATGTAACTTACTGTATGTATGTATCTATCTACAGTATGTATTCTCTTCATGACCATAATTATTTTTCAGCAAGAGGATGTAGTCCAGTGATGTCACTCAGTGATACGGAGCAGAGTAGACAGGTGAATGTTACTTGTGCATCAGATGGCTGGTCTCCGGAACCAACAGTTCTCTGGACAACCAGCAAAGGAAGAGAGACACAAATGAATGGAAGTGATGTCATCACCATAGGTATAGGAAAGTGTAACTATAAAAATAGTCTATGTGTTGTGTCTATATGCATAATTATTGTATTATTTCTGTACTGGTATTTTGATATTCCCTCTCAATTTCTTCAATTTTAGATAATAACGGTTTGGTGAGCGTGAGTTCCTGGCTGCTGGTCTCCCCCTCTGAGTCTGAGTGGGTCTCCTGCTCTGTGGGTCTGGCTGATCAAGACAGAAGAGAGAGCAGAATAGCACCACACTCCCACACTGGTGAGTGCCTGGATGCAAGCAGTCTCTTGTAGTTTAACTTTGCCTGCCCTATAAGAAAACAACTATTGTGTGTATGTTGTTGTCAATAACTTCTCCTATTTTTGCAACAATTCCTGTGAAGACATGCTGCACACTGCATCTCAAAGGGGATCTCTGTTGACCATCTTGGTATTCTGCATACTTGCAACCAGTGTGGGTGTGACACTGAAACTCTACAGGAAGGGTACATACATGTTTGCATGTCTTTTTGAAGTCTGACACATTTCTGTTTATGTTATATTTTTTCATTTAAGCATATTAATTTTAAACTATTTTGTGATAGGCTTAATTAGATGTCCAGAATTCTTGTCAATTCCCAAAGCAGCAGGTATTACTCTATACAGCAATTTACTGAGTGCTAATCATATGTGCAGGTATCCCAATTATTCCTTCAAATCTTTTTTTTTTTACCTTTTTCAGAAGAAACATCTCCTCTTACAGGTTAACTTTTTTTAAAACATGGCATTTCTAAACTCAGAATTTCAGAGAATGGAATTTAAAAAAATTAATAATGACTTCATACAGTATGTTTTCCTAAAGGGTCAACAGAAATGTTAGAAAAAGGAGTTGGTACTGCTTCTGAAGTCATTCAGATTAACGGTAAGTCTCAAATGCAAAGTATTATATATTTTTTAAAGAGTGTCATGTCCTAGATGTTTGACCTCTTCATTTTCACACAGACTGGGCCACATTGGAGACAGCGAAAGGTGGGAAGTACTACATAACATATAACACTTCTAATGCCATACACAATACCATTCAATACCATTCAATACCATTCAATACCATAATACTGTGTGTGTCTCCTCAGTTACTCTGACCCTGGACTCAGCGACTGTTCCTCATTTTCTTAAACTCACTGAAAGTGGGAAAACTGTGAAGTGGTCCGAACAAGAAGACATTGTTAAGAGTGAAACATTGTTTCCTTATGTTCAGTGTAAAGAGCGTTTCAGCTCAGGGAAGCATTGCTGGGAGGTGTATGTGAAGGGTTCATGGTGTGTTGGAGTGTGCAGAGAGACAGTAGAGAGAGAGACCAAAGTCCCTTTAACCCCAGAGAATGGCTTCTGGGTTCTACAGCATGAGGAAGGAAGTGGCCCATGCACTAACACTGATCCCCCATTTATGGTTGATGCCAAAGAGGTCCCAGTAAAACTTGGAGTGGTTCTCGACTGTGAAAATCATTCCCTCTCATTTTATGATGTAGACAGTGGACACCATTTTTGTCTTTTTAGACTTATACCCAACACCACATTTATTCCTGTCATCAGCCTTGGAACTAAAGATCAAAGTCGTGTAGAATTACTCTAGACACAAACAGTCATACATTGTTCCTGCTCAGGTCTTGTACACATACAGTACTTGGGACAAAGGTAAATTCAGGCAAATGTGAGCTTTTAAAATTAAATCAGTTCATTCTACATTCTCTTTCAAAAGAAAATAAATAATATTTCCCCTACTCTTGCAACTCCTTTCACAACTCCTTTTGTGAAACAGATTGACATGTCATCTTCTGTCAACCAATAGTGTGGAGTCAGGTTTTTCCACAACTCCAAATGACATATCAAATTCATGTATGCATGCATGAGTACAACTTCACACAACTATTATTAATTAGGAGAGAGTTAGCCTAGTTCTAACAATCTGTCTGTCTCCATTAGGTGCTGTAATGTGTAGTACGTCATTAATAACATAACATCATACCATCACCACAACATGTATCACTCAATCAGTTCCAGTGATGTTTTCTACAACCCCAAATCAGAAAAAGTTGGGATGTTGTGTAATATGCAAATGAAAACAGAATGTGGTAATATACATATCTTGTCAAATGAAAATGTTGACTATTTCATGGAAATAAATAAAATAATGAATTATGTTTGAATTAAGTTTGAATTTGATGTCAGCAACATGTTTCAAAAAAGATGGAATGGGGCCATGTTTACCAGATTGCTAATTCACCTATTCACTGAACAACTTTCGGTAAATGTTGTCCCATTCCTGCCCGATAAAGGTAAGATAAGTTTGTTTCAACTTGTCAGTAGCGAGTGACCTTGGCTGGAGTCTTTGTTGCATTCACTAAGTGCCTGACCACAGGATCACAACTATGCCAAATCTATTTGCAAATTCAATGTGAGAAAAGCAGTTGGTTAGCTTCTGTCTCACACCACATGATGCTGTTAATTCAAGCATGACATTTTTTCACATACTCTATAGACTGACGGCACTTTGCCCTGCATAGAAATGAGGGCGCAGGAAGTTGAAGGTGTGGACATTTAAGCTGTTGTTACTGTACATTATATGTTTATGTTTTGTGTACATTATGTGTTTATGTATGTCATTATGTATTTCTGTTGTTGGGCATGTAACTATGTTTTCTTTGGTGACTTAACTGTAGCTTTATTAGCTACCTTTGTTTGTGTACCGAACTGCAGCATGTTCATCAATCAAATGAAATTGAACTTTATTGTTTTTTTGTTCATGCCATGGTGCCAAAAAAGCAAGAAGGTGTTTCTCTGACATCAAAAGTTCAAAATGTCATTCATTCATTCATTCATTCAATATCTACTCTAAAGGCTAGAATAAAATAAGTTTAGCTGGATAAGTATGACAATAAAAAGTACACTGAATACATAAAAACAGGATTTTCTGAATAAATACATAAAGTGTAACATAGCTGAGCTAGCATCTAGTTGCCCGTGTAAATCCTCGCACCCGTAACCATAAGATACTTCCAACCGCTGAGTTGGAAGCCTGGGCTTATAGCTCAGTGGTTAGAGCGTTTGACTCCCATGCCGGTGTGTGTTGAGGTGGCGGGTTTGAGGGCCGTGAGCGGTGGACGAATTACGTCCTCTGTTACAGTAGCTTACAAAATGTGGTGAATAGCAATAGGGTTCCTGGTGTGTGGGAGTCTGCAGAGAAACACAGAGGGGACACGGAGTCCCTTTAACCCCAGAGAATGGCTTCTGGGTTCTACAGAAGGAAGTGGGCTACGCACCAACACTGAACCCCCATTTATGGTGGATGCCGAAGAAGTCCCAGAAAAACTTGGAGTGATTCTCAACTGTGAAAATCACACCCTCTCATTTTATGACGCAGACAATGGACATCATTTTTGTCTGTTTAGATCAATACACAATGCCACATTCATTCCTGTTATCAGCCCTGGAACTTCAGATAAAGGTCGCATAGAATTGCTCAAAAAACAAACAGGCAGTGGCTCAGGAGGTGAAGGAGTCGTCCGGCAACCAGAGGGCTGCCAGATTGAGCCTCACTCCTCCTTACCCTGTCAAAGTGTTCTTGAGCAAGACACTAAACCCTGAAGTGCTAGCATGGCCTTGCATGGCAGACTCCACCATCTGTGTATAGGTCTGTGAATGGGTGAATTTCACAAAATGAAATTTCAGTCAAAAGCACTGTACAAATGCAGTCCATTGACCATATCAGATACAATGGTTCTGTGCAGGTGTTGTAGAAATCCTTTGGACAACTCTCAATTCAGTCGATCCTGAGCATCTTTTTAGAATGTGTTAGTTCAGTAAAAGCAAAACCTTTGATCCCCATCCTTGTAAACAGACATAATCAATATGTCTTGTTAAAAAAGTTACTGTAATTATCATAGCTTTGCTGGCATCATGCCATTTCTTTCTTGTTTGAAACTAGATGTACCGTATAGCAGTGACTGCTGCTGATTGTTGCATGTTCTTTCCACAGAAAATAAATCACACTTCTCAATTCATCTCCATGTCTACTGTTGCAATTCCATACACATTTGTATGGTGTGGTAGTCGTGTGTGAGCATGCGTGGTCGTCCGTGTGTGTGTGTGTGTGTGTGTGTGAGAGAGAGAGAGTGGTAATGTGGTTGTCGTGATGATGATTTGGTGAGGTCATCACCACATTTTTGCATTTACATTTTTCACTAGATCTTTTTTTTCTCCATGGGCTATAGGTTGATGTGACTCCATCAGACCAGCACACAACTAAAAATGTGTCATTTTGGGCGCAACGGTTTTCGAGTTATTTAGTAAGAACTTATGCATGTGTGCACTTATGCATGTGTTAGTGTACACAAGTGTGTGTGTGTGTGTGTGTGTGTGTGTGTGTCTGTGTGTTAGTGAGAGAGAGAAATACACTGTTTCAGTCTAGTCTTCCCTTTGCTGTTAACATGCTGGGTCATTTCTGCTGAAGAACACAAGGTAGGCTATCACTTTCACTATTACAGGAAAGAGATTATTGAACATCTACGCACAGTATCTATCACAACAAAGATGTCTGTTAAGAGAGCATTACATGAATGACACATTTCAATAATATATGTTTCTGCTTATATTTATGGTATTTGGCAGAGATTTTTGTCCAAAGCGATTTACAGTGAATATTGTATTATTCAAACACAATAGTTATAACATAATAAACATATGCAATGACGTACATGTGAAAGATAAATATTGTATTGTCTGGGATTGTTCAGAAACTGAGGAGTTATTCTAGTCCACCACTAGGTGGCATGCTCTGGCCAGTATATCACCTGATCAACGAGCCTTTTCCTTTTTTCCTCCAAGAGGAATGCTACTTTTATAACAGCAGCTTAAAGCTGAAATATGCTTTTTAATTCCTAAAAAAAGTGTTAGCAAGGCATTCATAAAGACCAGACTACACAGACAACAGGGAGGAGAAAGGCTATATTGGCTAGAGAGAGAAACACTGACCTGGGCCATGCATCCAGAACAAGGTTCAAACAGCAGCATAATCTGAAGCTCAGTGGAAGCCCCATCCTCAGTCATGCACACAGTTTTAGTGTCTCTATGAAAAATAAACATGGATACACATGACACCTCATGGACAGTTTGTGTATTCAACAGCAGCATGCTAGTTTAGGTAGTTTCCTCTAAGTAAATATGATTTCCCCTTGGGGATCAATAAAGTATCTATCTATCTACTGTATCTATCTATCTATTTGCCGGTTGCTAGACACAATTGCATGTGTTCAAAATAATACCATGCAGTTCTTTACTCTTTCTGTCAATCTTAAATTACATCCCATGCTATTCTTCTGTCAGCAACTATTATCTGCAGATGAATGTTTCACATTGTGGCACTGTAGCACGTGTCTGTTTCATGGGACGATTCCTGACAACATCCTTGTGGTCACTAGGCCTTGGCAGCCTCAGGGAGGCAATGATAGGCTACTGATAAACCGAGTAACCATAAAACCTGGTCTCGGGCTCATACCACAAATTCTGCCTAGCAACAGGTGCTGATTGGATGAATATTTGCCCAAAGAGGGCAAGGGGTTATAGAAGAGCAAAACCCTTCCGGTGTTCGTTCCTCTAGACTTGCATGGCTTTGCTTTGTCGGAATCAAGTGAATTAGTCTGTTGTTCTTCGAAAACACATCCAAAGGTAAGTTAGACGGAAATATGCAGTTTTGGGGAAGGCTACTAAATAATTTGTTTGCACAGCGCGCACGACTATGCAGCGGAAATCACCTAGTGACTGTCATGTCATGGTGTCACTTTTTCGTTCTTATACGAATTCATGCCTAGAACTTAGGTTAGTTACGCGACAGTTATGTGCGTCGATCCACTGGTGGTTATGGCGTGTAGCCTGGTGGTGTTGTATAGAATTAGAGAAATGTGTTGTTGTCATTTATTCAAATTAGCATCCGTTCATGCCTGTTGGTATTAAAACACATCAGATAATCACCACGGCGGCTTTATTATTCGTCCATGCAGAATTGCACAGGTTAGTTCACACACACACGGTGGGACTATTTGTAGGCTAAATGACAAACACAGGGTGTAGGATATTTGTATGTGCATGCAATCAAAGTAGTTAAAAAAACAACAACACTCATATTGGATAGAAAAATGTGCGTACCGGTATGAAAGTTATACAATTGAGTTTCTTGTGATCAAGATGGCTGTCTTTAATATAATTCTCATGTAAATGTTGATAGATTCTGGTGATGATGAAACCAGTGGTGTGACTATTTGCCCCTCATATCCAAATATAGTGCTGTAATATTTAACAACAATGTGAGGGGGGAAATGGGGGTGGGGGGGGGGGGTCCTCTTATTCTGCTGAAGGTGTCAGGTAATGGTTGGGGGCCATCTTCACTACTCAAGTTCAAGTTCAAGTTTATTATCTTGTACTCATAAATAAGCATTTATCAGCATTGAAATTCCTTGTGCTCCAAGTGTCTAAAAAATTATCTTGATACAGTGAGAATACCCCAGAATTCTACAGACCATTATGTGGGGATTTCCAAGGACGGTTCAGCATCCTGATGACTTGTGGGTAGAAACTATCCCTGTATCTGCTGGTACAGGTCCTTATGCTCTTGTATCGTCTGCCAGAAGGCAGGATGGTGAAAAGACAGTGGCTGGGAAGACTGGGGTCAGAAACTATACGCTTGTCCTTTCTTCTGTAGCGCTGGCTGTATAGGTCCTGGATGGATGGTAACTCAAATACAAGCAGATTGATTAGGCCAGGTTCCAAAATCGCCCAGTTATCTGTTTGACCGTACTAAACTAGGAAGAATGAACTGATATTAGAAACCAGCTGGTGTTTTTTTTTTTTTGGGGGGGGGGGCTAGTTATCTGTACGGTTGTGGGAAGAAAATCTGTTAAATAAGCAAACTGCTAACTGAACCCAAACATAAAAAATAAATAAAATTAAACTGGCAGACACAAACCCAAAGCTACTGTCCGATCTGATGAGACCTTTATGCACTGAACACAGAACTCTGATAATGGTATCTATCTTAATTAATGGCATTTCTGACTGTCTGCTTGTGTGTCTATCTGACCTTCACATATCTCTCAAACTATTTGTGTTCAACCAGCTTCACATTGGCAGGGCCAGAGTTGAGTTTGACATTGTTTGGATGGGAAATTCCTCTTCTCCTCTCCTTTCCCCTACACACACACACACACACACACACACACACACACACACACACACACACACACACACACACACAAACACACACACCAGTCAGTCACCACGCACCACCAGCTGTCAAAGGAGATTTTATTTCCTCTGGTAGGGCAGTCCTTTTATATGCTTGATATAAGTAGTACTGGCAAGATGAAAGACAATAGTACACATAATGCATCTCCATGGTTCCTGGTATGTTTTGACTGTTGTTGTTGTTCTTATTGTTGTTGTTGTTGTTGTAGGACAACATGGAAGAGGAACAGCATGAGGACTCAACAAGGCCTCCAGCAAAATGTGATTCAGACTGCAATGACAAACCACCTTCAAGGTAGCCCACGTCCATTTCAAACATTACTGTGCGTCGGGGTCCGGTTCACCCTGTCGGGGCTTATTTTCCCAATAATTACCGGCGTATCCCTTACGTAGTAACCAAGCTGGAAAAGGAATGTTGTAACATATTGCCAAAATGTTTTTTTAACATATTGCCAAAACCAATGGCAAGTATAGAGGTCAAAGGTCTGTTTCAAGAATATATCAAAGGATCTGTAACACATCCCAATATCATTCAGTTCACCAGAGAGTTAGAGTCTATTTCCCCTTTATGCAGGCCTGCCCAGTTGTTTGAGTTAGTCAGGCAATTTTTCAGCTAAAGCATTGGTCACACAGTTAACACATGTGTTAATGTATTGGTTAAACATTAGTGTTTATCAGACAGCTCTACTCAGTCCCTTATTCTGTGTGTATGATTGCAGTGACAGCAAAAGGGAGGGTAGTGCGAAGGAAGAGGGAATTCGTTCCAGGATGTGTACCGATGTATATCAGCGTTTCCACCTCTGATAATTATACACTTCCACCTCAGATTTAGTTTCCTGACATTTTCTAGAATTCCTGGTGAATGAATTTGATGAAAACAACACAAACTCCAAGACATTGTTTTGACGATGTTTGCATTTTCATTTACAGGTTCAGAAGCCAGTTGGAGGCTTACAAGCTCAATCAGACGGCGTGCGACATTTGCCTCGATAGTGTCCACTATGCTCGTAAATACTGCGTGAGCTGCAGAGCCGCCTACTGCGGGAGACACCTGAATGAGCACAACGAGTCGCCGGTCTCCGCAGCACACACAACACTCAGCTATGTACAGGCATCAGCAAGCTCAGGTAAAATGGTGTCTCCGCAGCACACACAATACTCACTTATATACAGGCATCAGGCAGTTCAACTGGCCAGCCGTGGCCTACTGGTTAGCACTTCGGACCTGTAACCGGAGGGTTGCAGGTTCGAACCCCGACCAGTAGACGCGGCTGAAGTGCCCTTGAGCAAGGCACCTAACCCCTCACTGTTCCCCGAGCGCCGCTGTTGTTGCAGGCATCTCACTGCGCCGGGATTAGTGTGTGCTTCACCTCACTGTGTGTACACTGTGTGCAGTGTGTGTTTCACTAATTCACAGATTGGGATAAATGCAGAGACCAAATTTCCCTCACGGGATCAAAAAAGGTATATATACTTATACTTATACCTCACTGGAGAAGCTCAGGTAAAATGGTACCTCTGCAACACACACAATACTCAGCTATGTACAGGCATCAGCAAGCTCAGGTAAAATGGTGCCTCTGCAACACACACAATACTCAGTTATGTACAGGCATCAGCAAGCTCAGGTAAAATAGTGCCTCATGACAAATCATCTGAGGTGTGTTCAAATGCTAAGCAAACGCTTTTGATGCAAAAAAGACAGGAGCCAGTGATCCCAAAGAACAACACAATTGTATTATATTTGCAAAGAGAGAGAATTATCCAAAACAAATGTTTTTTACCAAGACTCTGGTAGGTTCTGCATATAAGCTTCCTTTTATATATGTTGGTTACACAATCAGGGTGTGACCGTTAACACATGGCCTAAAGCATAATTTCTTCTTCACACTTAAGTGGCCTAATACATCTTTATACATCTTGACCTTCAGATCAGACAGCATATTCCGAGACTGTGGAAATTAATTTCTTTCTGTTTCTCTCTGGTTGATTTGGGCAACTCTGGCGACTCCGCTTGTCTGGATATTATAAAAGCAGAATTATAAACAGAACATAAGGTTCATGCTTGTAGACTAACTAAGACACAATAATATACAGAACATAAGATTTATGTTTGTGAACATAAGATTCAGACAATGTGAATGTCAAGGGAAAATCCCCTTTTCCTAAGAAACAAGAACCACGACAACATGTAAGCTTTTCAACCAGCAAACTCTGATCAGAGGAGGGATTCCCCTTTCTCCAAAACAATCTCTGCCTCCAAACCAGAACAAGCTCTTTTTATTACAGTAGCTCAGAATAGCAAGAGTCATCAGTCATTAGTTTTGTAACTTGTTATTTTCCTGTTAGTGCTCATCAGTTCCTCTTTATCTGTTATCAGTTTCACCACACCTGGGGTGTCTTCCTGTTTTTGTTTTTGCATTTTCTGGAACACTCTATTTACAGCTTGCTCAAACTTATGTGTGTATAAAATGTAAGCAATGCTAACTTTATTAAACAGTAAACTAAAGCAGTATAATAAGCAGAACATAAGGTTCATACATGTGAACTAAAACAGTATAACAAGCAGAACACTTATAGATTTTTAGGCAGTGCAATAACTTTTCTTAATTGTCAACGTAAGCCAACAGATATATTTGGTTTACATTTCTTTAACAAGTTCTCCGCAGGCGTTTGTGAATACTTGAACACAGTTTTATTCGCCACAAACATCTGCCAGACGAATCTGCCTGGCGAATTTGAACACAGCTCAGAGGTGGGCATCCTGGCTTCAGAAAGCTAATTAGTGAAGTCACCTGTGTCAGGTGCACAGGGAGAACCAACACATGGGATTAGTAGGACGTTTACCCCCTTACGCACCTGACTGTCCACTTCTGCATAACGTACCTTAGAGTGCTATGCTACATTCAAAAGCATTTCAGTTAATAAGAAAGTGATGTTGATTTTCCCCTACTCTAGTTTCCTGGACACGAGCCCTTATGATCCTGGTGGTTGTGGTGGCAGTGATGGTACCCGTATTCTACATGTCTTCAGATGATGAAGGTACATTTAACTTTCTATTGCAGCTTTTATTATTATTATTATTATTATTATTATTATTATTATTATTATTATTGCGTATGACCAATCATTCATGACCCTTTTTTCTTGATTCACCTCCCCTAAACCACTTCCCACCACCTCTCCATATTCCCCTTCCATATTCCCCTCCCAACTGCTTCCACTACCCTCTCAACCAACCCCCTCCCCCCATATTCCCCTCCCTATACTTCCACTACCCTCTCCACCAAGCCCCTCCCAACAGCTTCTTCTACCCGCTCCACCTATACCTCTCCATATGCCCCTACTAACTGCTTCTCCTGCCCCCTCCATCAACTCCCAAATCCCCCCATATTCCCCTCCCAACCACTTCTACTACCCCCTCCATCTATACCTCCCGATGCCCACTAAATTTCAGTCAATCAGCCTATCAGTCAATCACTCAGTTTGTGCCCCCAGATGCCCGTGTGAGGGCGTTGGTGCGTGAGTTGGTGCGTTGGGCTAACTGTTCCCAGACCAGCTTAAATAGTTATAGTAACCAGATCTATGGATTAAAAATCAATAATCAAATCCATCGATTTTTTTTTCTTTTTTTTTTTTTCTTTCTTTTAAAGACGTCGTCAAAATGTTTCAAACACAGGAATAGTGCTAAATGTCACAATTTCAGTTCGATGTGTGCCCCCCAGATGCCCGTATGAGGGCGTTGGTGCGCGAGCAGCGGCCGCGGGTGGAGAAGCGCATGCAGGACTGCGAGGAGATGTACCGCGCCGTGGAGGACCAGCGCCTCCTGCTGGCCAAGCGCGTGTGCCACATGCAGGCGACGTTCAAGGACCAGCGGCGCGCGATGATAAGCAAGCTGCAGGAGGACCGCCAGCACCTTGAGAGCCTCCTCAGCAGCGAGCACAGAGTCTTCAAGGACGTCATCATGCCGATGGTCGACAGCACCAACAACATCCTGCACTCGTTGCTGGAAAACCGGACGTACACAGCGGGAGTACAGAAGTGGTGTGATGAGTTGGCCAAGGCCGACGCCGTTCAGTCTTCATAACGAGCCGTTTTTTTTTTTGTCGCTGCTCAGAGATGCACTGGATTGTGATGTTATTCAGCTGAAGCGTGGATTCTTCTTCTCTGCTTGATGCTCACATCTGTCTTGTTGGCTAGCTAAATAACTAACTAATTGACTAACTTAACTGTTCCCAGACAAGCTTGTTCAGTAATCAGATCAATGGATTAAAAAATCAATAATCAAATCCGTAGATTTTTTTTTCTTTCTTTTAAAAACTTCTACAAAATGTTTCCAACACAGGAATAGTGTTAAATGTCATTGTTCATTTTCATTCTGTTAAACTTTCTCCTCAGCTCCTTGTAAAACATGTGGTTGTGGAATCTTCTTTTCAAGTTTTTTTGCAGGCAGCACACACATGACTAAGGCTGAGTTGAAGCAGGACAAAATGTTACTAAGTTACGAAGTGTCACAAAGTGTTTGATTTGACATAATCAGTGGTGTGTTGAACACTCTGAGAAGGCTGTTTGCTCTCTTTTCATGTTTTACACTTTTGATATCAATAGTTAATGTTATTTCTTGTTTTTTTTTTTTTTTTGAAGTCTTTCATCTGTGAATGACTTTAGGTGGATACACTGTACACACACTGCATACAGTGAGTTTTGTATAGAACAATAGGGGGATTCCACTTGATGTAGCCGCCTGCGTCTGTCTTAAGCTAACTGCATAACATGATTATTTCTGAAGTTTTCAAACTGGAATTGTGCATACCTTGTAGTAAGAAATTTTGGCCTTAAAGGTGTTCACCATATATGAGTGTCCTATTTTCAACCATTTACTCTTTTGGTGTGGTCTGTGAACATGTTAAAGAGGGAATTGCTGCAGTAAGCAGGAACGTGAAGGAGAGATTTATGAGACAACATCTGTGGAATGCCATGTTCAAGGTGTTTGTGAAATCATGCTGTGTGTGTGTGTGTGTGTGTGTGTGTGTGTGTGTGTGTGTGTGTGTGTGTGTGTGTGTGTGTGTGTGTGAGAGAGAGAGAGAGAGAGAGAGTGTGTGTGTGTGTGAGTGTGTGTGTCTGCAGATGAGTCTGTGTAGACCCTGCTCCGGCGGGCTGGCGTCCAAGACCTTATTTACTGTCTTGGGGTCAATCTTGACTGGATTCCATAGATGTCGGTCGTTATGGGATACAACCTTATAGATATGTAAAATGGTTTGCGTACCATTAATGGAGATGTCTTGTTTGACTTGTCAGGGGGGGTATAAAGAGTGTTTCCTTGTTTGTTGCATCAGACTGCGTCTGTTAGCAACACAACGTAGGTCTCCGGATATTCGTGAATAAAGCTCTCTGAGAATTCTGACTCTACTCCTGACTGGCTGAGACTTCTTTTTCTCAACAATCCCTAGACAAATTTCTGATCCTACAACCTCATGTGTTGAAAACATATCAGAATCTCCGAAATAATCATGTTATGCAGTCAGCTTAAGACAGCAGCAGGCGGCTGCATCAAGTCGAATCCCCCTATTGTTGCTGTAAGAGGAAGTTATCATATGAGACTGTTTCCTTGGTTGTTGATTGGCTGCTGTAGGAAATCCCCTACCATGTAACACCTCACTGCAACATCTGACTAAAAAACAGTATCATCTGTCTGGTCATACTCATTTGCTGTCATGGTAACCACTGCTGTCCACAGGACTTTATTTGTATGTCTAATAAATAAATGATTTCTTAGCTCTCTCTTGGCTTTGCTCTGTGACTTTTTAATTATGTGCTTTAGTCCCCCTTTAATTTGGGGGGGTGGGGGTAAGTTAAGTTATACTGTATAGTGCTGTAGGAAGTTCCTACTGGAAATTTGTTCTCTGAATTTTACCCATCTGGGGGTAGTGTACACATCCATGCACACACAAACTCAGAGCAGTGAGCTCACTAGGAGCACATTCACACTAGGAGCACACATACACACACGGAGCAGTGAGCTCACTAGGAGCACATTCACACTAGGAGCACACATACACACACGGAGCAGTGAGCTCACTAGGAGCACATTCACACTAGGAGCACATTCACACTAGGAGCACACATACACACACGGAGCAGTGAGCTCACTAGGAGCACATTCACACTAGGAGCACACATACACACACAAACTCAGAGCAGTGAGCTCACTAGGAGCACATTCACACTAGGAGCACACATACACACACGGAGCAGTGAGCTCACTAGGAGCACATTCACACTAGGAGCACACATACACACACGGAGCAGTGAGCTCACTAGGAGCAGTGAGCAGCCCTTCATCCAGGGCACAGTTGGGGGTTGGGTGCCTTGCTCAATGTGTGCAATGTGTTACTTATTAATTGTGTGTGTGTGTGGGTGCCATCACAACTACGTAGCAGTCTTTTCCATCACACGGCTTCGCATCATCAACACATCAGTAATTCATTCTGACCCCTTTTATGACTCGGAGTCCCCCAACTCTAGAGGAAGAAGAACACGCACAGCACACAGCAGCGTCCATCTTGGATCAACAACAACAACAACACAGGATTTATGTAGCGCTTTTCAAGACACACAAAGCATGTGTGGGCCCTGTACTCCGGAGGAGTGTGTTATTCCACACAACAGCATCCATCTTCAGTCACGTGATGGGGCCCAATGCCCTCACCCACCGTGCTCACACAATGAGCTCCTGAGACCCGATGGAGGACAAACGCTTCAGTTATGAGCAAATCATCCTTATCTCATGGGCAACAACCAAAGCTGCTTCACTCCCCACAGTCTGCAAGGACATTCTGTCTGACACTGATACCAATGAAAGAGGAGCTTAATTGTGACCTTGAGCTTATCTTACCAAGAGGCCCCCAAAATAAAAAAAAGAAAACAAGAATGTGCAGTCTGTGTCTGATATCACACGTTAGGCCCCCATACAGACTATGGTGGAATGCAAAGTCTTTACTTGATTGTTGGAGAAATATAAACTATATATCTGCTGACTTATGTTGACAATTAAGAAAAGTTATTACACTTATTATACAAGTTATTACACTGGTGTTTTGTTTTTAGCTATTGCACTGCCTTAAAAACATTGTGTTCTGGTGTTCATTGTGTCCGGTGTTCTGTCAAATCCACGACTTAATTGGGTCGGAGGTTACTGGATTCAGGACTGAGGCATGTGCTACCCGTACCGTTAGTTCACATGCTTATCACTTATGTTTTGCTTATTATTATGTTTTAGTTCACAAGCATAAATCTTATGTTCTGTAGTTTATCATGTTTTAGTCTACAAGCATCAACCTTATGTTCTGTTAATGATTCCGCTTTTTTGTAATATCCAGACAGGCTGGGTCCGCTTTTAAATCAAATCCAGACTGGCTGTGTCTGAAAATCTACCAAAGAGGAACAGAAAAAGACTGGAATGGAATCGAATATTCTGTCTGACCTGAAAGGTCAAGATGTGTTAGCCGTCAATATGTCTAAGGCCATTTAGGGCCTAAGAAGAAATCATGCCTTAGGCCATGTGTTATCTGTCACACCCTGATTGTGTGACCTAAACATATATAAGGAAGCTTACATGTATCACATATCAGAGTCTCGGTGCGAACCATTGTTTTATATCATTGTCTCTCTTTACAAAGATAATACAATGGTATTGGCTCTTGTCTTTTTTGTGTCAAAAGCGTATTAAAATATCTGACATTGATAAATGAAAAGGTTGATAAAATTAAAACATTGATAATGGTTACATATAGTTTGCATTTTTCCAGTAAAGCTTTTTGTTTTTTTGGTTTGCCCAATGAATGCTGCGTTGGGTTTCCAGTAGAGTTGCTTCGAAGTTGCAGTGTACCTGTGAGACAAGGAATCGTAGACAAAAAGGCGTAAATCTGTCATCATGGAGCTGATGTTTCCATTTGCAACAAAATGGACACAACCGTATTTGGGGGTGGTCATGTGATAGGTACTGTAGGATATCTCGAAGGTCAGATGACTGGAGCCTAGATATGGAGAGCAATGCCTTGGCTCACATGTTTACATACTGTATGGAGACAGAGACCTTGTTGGTGCAGCTGTGGCATCTTGACCTACAAACTAGTAAATCCTTATCGAGCTATTTCCTTTGCACAAATGCGTTAACATTAGGCAAACCAGCCTTTAGCTGCACCCATGAAGTGTGTTCAAATATACAAGCATTCACTAGCAAAATGTTGGAGGTAGTTCCAGAGACTTTCTAATGTGGAGACACAGCACTTAAAAGGTCCTCCATAGAAATGCATGGGGCTAGTTTGTAACGCCAATATGGCCTTGTCTAAACATATCCCACTCCTTCCTCGGCAAAACGTCGACATGTGAATACACTGAGCCAATCATGTGGTGTGTTGTGAAGACATCGTGCTAATCATGTGTTGTGAACTCGCCGCTGGAGCAAGATTGGTGTCATGAAGCCTTGCGCACGCGCATTTCTGCCGAATAGGATGCCCGATGAGTGCCCAAAAAGCATTGCAATATGGCTGCCGAGTGGAGGGCCTAAAAGGACTTTGGTAGTTCTCTGTAAACATGCGGGTAGTTGAACAGAAGGTTACCACTGACCACTGTGCCTTGACAGTTGAAAGTTGAATCAAGCTGTCCTTACAAACATTCAAGAAGGGTGTATGTCACACTTGATAGTCACATTATAAATGGCTTATGTAATGTAATATTTTTACTGTTTTCAGAAACACACACATACATGCACACACACACACACACACACACACTTGCGCGCACACACACACACACACACACACACACACACACACACACACTTGCGCGCACACACACACACACACACACACACACATACACACTGCATTATGTAGAACAGGCTGAAAGTCCCCATTGCAAGAAAAAAGGGAAGTCGTGTCTGCTGACTGTTCTGGAAAATGACACAATGTCAACATTTTGCTCTTAAATATCAGCACTAAAATAACAGTTTTTATAATTTATAATGTTACAATCCAACCACCCCTCACATCACACAGTGATTAATTGTATAAAAAATAAGCATGTCTTGTCTTACAAGCAATGCCAAAACCTCCTTTTGATATTAGTAGGCCTGCTTTTCAACTGTCTGTTCAGGCGTGGAAGGAAACGTCGTTTGAAATGAGCAGCAAGAAAAAAAACAGGAAGCAACAGCATCCATCCAGCAGACGGCAGCTAAGTGATAGTGTTAATGTGCAAATATAAGTTTACGCATAATAAATCAATACTAACTGCTGCAAAAATAATTTTACAATGAATTAAAAACAGAACTACTGTGAACTACTGTACCAAAGTCAATGCTACTGCGTCTGTACAAACCGAATATTTTCCTGTCAGAGTTTCTGCATAGCAACAGCAGCGGATTGGATGATTATTAGGCAACAGCGTGGAGGGAGTTGAAAAGACTTCCTGTTCCTCTACATTGTTTTGTTCGCTCCTCGGGATTGCTGCTCATCTCACACATCCACAGGTAAGCTGGACCTACATCTCATTCGCCACTCTTTGACAGTCAAAAGAACTCTGTCAAAAGAAAGAAATAGGCCTATATCTCTCGAATATATATGTGTGTGTCACGTAGGGCTAATGGAAGCTCTAAGCTGTCACTGTCATTCAAAAAAGTTACAAGCGATTTCGCCATTAGCTTACGCGCAAGAAAGAATAATGACATTGTTGCCGTTTCTGCAAAACACGGTCCTCGGTTAGTTATCGCCCAGTACCACACGATAACTTCAAATCACATCACCGTCGTCACGCTACCCGACAGTATTTTCTTTGGTCTCCATTTGTCTTAGATTTACGTGTTATTTGACGGCTCGTGTAGTAGGCCTAATAATAAGTCTTATATGTTACATTTTCTATTTAAAAATGAAAGAAATTGATTTTTCGGAAGCTGTATTTTTTTTCATACTTAAGATTTTGAGGTTTCGCTTTCCTAATTTTGTATGTTTGTAATGTTGTGTGTATAAATATAGATATTTATATGTAATTGCCCAAAGGAGGCTGAGCATCAGGGCCCTGAGTGAACACACTCTTAAAAAAAACAAGACGGCACAATTTTCCTTATGCAATGCATCACCTGCAGCATACCTTTGATCTGTGAAATGTCAGACGTCATCTAAGGTGACAGAAAAGTGTGTCGTTGGTCATGCATGGCACAGAGTTGCTGCTGACCGGAATGTAGGTGTCCGCTAGAGCAGTGTTTCTCAAACTTTTTCAGATGAAGGACCACTTAACCAATAAAAAATAAACATACGGACCTCCTAGCTAAAAAAGACCTACTTCAAAAGTATATTAGCCTACACAATTATAGGCCTACTCACTGAACCACCTTGCTTATTGTCTTTGCACTTTGTTTATTGTGTCAGAGGATTCATATGATTTAAACTGGCATATCCTACATAGACAGTGTTGCAGAACTGTTTGGATTTACATACAAGTTGGTTCAATATTGCAAACAACTCATCTATATTATATTTTACCACGTCTGCTCGCGGACCACACTTTGAGAAACACTGCACTAGAGCTCCTTGCATGTTTTTACTCCCGCTATGCCCATCTGATTTCAATGCAAAGGCAGCAGCAGGGTGTGTCTTAAACATTCACAAAGCAGACCCAAATCTGCATTAAGTGTAATATTAACCTGTTTAATATTATCATGTTTAAGATGCTTATTTACTGTGATAACAATCTCAGTTCAATTGTTTTCCAGGAGTAACACATGCATAGGTTGAACCGTTGAACATAGAATCCCAATTCCATGTTTTAGAGTGCAAAATCCAATAAAGGATAATTATAATGGTAATTAATTAGACTATGAGGCTGAGACGGTAGTCTTGCACAGACAACATGCGTGCACTTATGGTCACTCACACACACACACACACACACACACACACCAGGCCTGTGTATGGAAACAGAGGCCCATTCATGTACAAACAATGAGATACATGCACTTGTGAATTTTAAGATTCACTTAATTCCTTTTAGACCAATTAGAACATTATTAGTAAAGTCTCATTTGTGCGTCTGTTGTCAACTCAAAGCACAACAATAGTACTATTTAGATTCAGAACTACTATATGCATTCCTCAGTGTTGTCTTGTCGGTCTCGTAAAGTCAATTATTAGTGGGAACAACCCTGCAGATGTGTAATGTATGTCATATGGCCTCCCATGTCTGCCTCAGGGGAAATCCCTCCAGGCCTGGGACAATAGGGTCATCATGCCAGACCTACTCACTACAGAGAAGACCTTATTGGATGCGAATAAGTAGATAAGTAGCAAGACATGCATAAACAGAAGATGCTTAAAATGCTTATTTACTGTGATGACAATCTCAGCTCAATTATTTTCCTGGAGTCACACATGCATAGATAGTAAGACGTGCACTGAGCAGAACAACAGGCAAATCTTCTCAGACTTGACTAGCAGTAAATAAGCACTTAAACTAAACACAAAATAATAAAAAAAAGTAGTTGGTGTATCCTCAACTGGTGACACGATCTACTGACACTGTTAGTGCATATCGCCCTAAACAAAAAAGGTGCATAACCTGTATAGACTTCACTTTTCGAACACACAAAATGCTGGAATGACTCGTGAAGATATGCTTGAAACATACAAATAATACATTTGTATTGGTGTAAAATTATCACACTTTTGGACTTTAGCATAGCCACAGATTTCAATGAAATTCGGATTGCTGATTCAATCTTATAAGAATCCCATGGAACTGAAATGTGTCATACTGTATTAATATCAAGGTGGATTTGGGCTAACGCAAAGTTCAGCTATCAGGGACCTCTCAGGAGGTCAGTTATCCCAAGTCACTGTCTTAAAAGCAGTTTTGGGTTAACAAAATTTCAGCTGTTCCAAAACAAGTCAGCCGCTTCAGAGGCCCTTTCAAAAACCAGCAGCTGTGAGCTTCCCCTTTTAGCCGCTTGCTATTTTGGTTTTCACTCTGACATACACCCTCAACTGTGAGACCTTACATGGACAGATGTCAGCCTCCTAATAATGTCCAATTAATTCATTTAGGCACAGGTGGACTGCAATCAAGTTGTAGAAGCATCTCTCACACACACACACACACACACACACACACTCACACTAGGTCGCATTAGCTTGAGGTACTAAGCATTCCATTATTAGTTAACACCAGTCATGCATCAGCCTTCAGCCTCAGTCAGTAAAAAAATCAGCAAAACTTCTATTAAAACACAAAGTTATCCCACACATTTACAGTTTGGAGTGTATCTTGTTCTGGTGATACAACCTACTGACACTGTAAGTGCACATCCTGAGTGTGTGCTGTTATTTCTCTTTAAGGGAGGTTGACCTCAGGGGTCATGGACAAACATAACTCCGATCATCCCTGAAATGTCTACATTTCTTTTAAAGTGCAGCCAGTAAGGCACCCACAACCCAAGGAGACATCTAAAGCACCCCAAAGTGTTTTATAGTCTGATTACTGCACATTTCTGTCGCTACCACACATACACACACACACACACACACACACCCCACTAGGTCTCATCAGCTTGATGTATTAAGCAGCCTATGCACCTTAGACTAGGAGTCTATAGCAGTCTAAGTATCTTAGTCGGTAAAAAAAAAGGCAAATAAACATTTCCAGTGTCAGGCAATATGTTCCTAGTTCTGTTATAGACAGAACATAGATTTCAGCCTTTTACTACTACTGTACCTTACTAAGGTTTACAAGTCTATAAAGCACAAATGATCCCCACAACATACATGTTTTCCAACTGTAGCATTTCTTTTCGGAGGATACATGGTGAATTAATGCATGGGATGTCTGTCCATGCTGACTGCCTGGTCTGTCTTAGCTGGTCATTTTATCATTATTTCTATTACAGGGGTGAGGACAACATGGAAGGAGAGCTGCGTGATGACTCTGTGAATGAAGTTGATCTGCATGCAAGGTAATGCGAATTGGGCATATTATACATTGCAATGTTTTTTTGTATTCACAATAAAGTTGTTTCATTATTATTGCATAATAACACTGTTCAAATCAATTCACTGTTATTTGCACAGTGTCAATAACTGCTCAAGTCAAGGTGTTCACAAACTAAGTGATCTGTTACGCATGCACCATTTTATGGAAAGTGTAGAGTCTACATTATGCTTTAAAGAACAATATGTTTCTTATTATGTATTCCAATGTACAGAATAAAACAAATCGTATAGCCGTGTATAGTTATTGTTCTGCGTGTTCTGTAATTCACAGTATAAAACGGCATGTTCAAGGATCGTGTGACATCTGCCTGGACAGTGTCCACGGCGCTGTGAAACACTGCCAGACTTGCAGCGCCTCCCTCTGCCAGAGCCACCTGGCCGAGCACAACCAGGCCCCGGCCACGTCCGCACACGTGCTGGCTCACCCCGCACGCACACCCAGAGTGCAGGAAGCTGCAGCCCCCCCACCTGGTGGGTAGAACATGATGAATTTCCCCTTGGGCATCAATAAAGTGTCTATCTATCTATCTATATTTCTATCTATCTATCTATTTATCTGTCTGTCTGTCTGTCTGTCTGTCTCTATCTATCTATATAACTATCTATCTCTATCTATCTAGAACAGGCCTCACTGTACTGTAGGCTATTTGTAATGACAGAAAGTGGTGAATATATGTGCTGCATCAGATGTGTAATAACTTCAACACAACTGTCTGGAAATAAGTGGTGAAATTTTACCATTAGAAGACAGGACTTTTTCCCTGTTGTTTTGTTTGTTTGTTTTGTTTTCACACTTCCAACAACTCGATTCAGCAGTGGCTCCAGGAAATGCAGGCGTGTCCTGGTCGTGGCTGCTCGTGATGGTCTTGGCAGCGCTGGTGGCAGCAATAATACCCAACTATGTTAATAGAGGTATGTTAAATTATTACCCAACTATGCTGACCATAGAGGTACATACAGGTGACATTATATACAGGTTGCATTAATACCCAACTATGCTGATCATAGAGGTATATACAGGTTGCATTAATACCCAACTATGTTGATCATAGAGGTACATGCAGGTTACATTACAGGTTACATTAATACCCAACTATGTTGATCATAGAGGTACATACAGGTGACATATACAGGTTACATTAATATCCAACTATGCTGATCATAGAGGTACATACAGGTGACATTATATACAGGCTACATTAATACCCAACTATGCTGATCATATAGGTACATACAGGTGACATATACAGGTTACATTAATACCCAACTATGCTGATCATATAGGTACATACAGGTGAAATATACAGGTTACATTAATATCCAACTATGCTGATCATAGAGGTACATACAGGCTACATTAATACCCAACTATGCTGATCATAGAGGTACATACAGGTGACATTATATACAGGCTACATTAATACCCAACTATGCTGATCATAGAGGTACATACAGGCTACGCTTAATGAAAAATGCCTTCATTATGAGTATGATATGATTGCCACCACTAGTGTGTTTTCTCCTCCTCTCTCTCCACCCTCCTCTAATGGATCATTTCCCTCCTCCCACCCCAGAGGCCGTTCAGCCGATGCCAGTGGAGCTCATGTCGGAGTCGGAGGCGTCCGACCTGCGCGCGTGCTGCCAGCGGGTGCACCTGTCGGCGGAGGACCAGAAGCGCAGCATGGCCGAGCTGATGTGTCACCTGCAGGGCAACCTCCAGGAGAAGAAGCGCGCGCTGCATGCGCACGTCCAGCAGCAGCGGCGCGCCGCGGAGGAGGCCTGCCTGGACGCGGCCGTGGCGCCCTACAGGGACGTCGTCATGACCATCGTGGAGCGCAGCCACAGCGCGGTGCTGGCCCACCTGGACACCATGAAGAACGACATCGAGGGAGACCTGGACTGGTGCAGCGAGGTGCCCGCGGCCCTCGAGTTGCCCAGCGCGACCTACGCTGCCTAACAAAAAAAAAAAAATGGCGATTCGATTTTTGTATTTCTGAATTTCAACTCTTTATTTTCCTCGTGTGTCTATAGGAGCAAATACTGTACTTCTGACAAAGAAGAGATCTGATTTGAATCGTCCTGTCCTCCAGGCTGTGTTATAACAGCATGGTCTAGTCCATGCAGGAGTACCCAGAGGAAAGGAGAACTCTTTGTCTCGTCTATTTCGTCTAGACACAGTTGAGCTCAGTTTCACACCAGTGTAAGATGTTGACCATCACCTTGTGTCTCTTCATTTCATCTCCTGAGAAATAGCTTTCCGTCTAGTAAAGTTGAGATCTCACCTGTTTCTGTTGGACCCTTGCGAGAAATAAGGCGAGATAAGAATAGATTGAGAAGAAAAACAAAGTATTTTGAGATCTTCAGCTGAACTTAAGTTGTGACAAGACGAGTGCTATTTCCCAGATGAGGGCTATATCCCAGCTGAGGACTATTTCCCAGCTGAGGGCTATTTCCCGGCTATTTCCCAGCTAAGGACTATTTCCCAGCTGTGGGCTATTTCCCAGCTGAGGGCTATTTCCGGGCTATTTCCCAGCTGAGGACTATTTCCCAGCTGTGGGCTATTTCCCGGCTATTTCCCAGCTGTGGGCTATTTCCCAGCTGAGGGCTATTTCCCAGCTGTGGGCTATTTCCCGGCTATTTCCCAGCTGAGGGATATTTCCCAGCTGAGGGTTTCCTATTTCCCAGCTGAGGGCTATTTCCCAGCTGAGGACTAATGTTACAGCTTCCTTTTGCAGCTAAAGGAGATTTAGGTCAGAATTCAGAGCTTATATCTTTTTGATTTGGCCTGCACGCTATTGTATGGTATACTGTTTGCTATAACTGTTTTCATTATGGTATGGATATGCCATTGTGACTCATAAATGGACTGGATTTCAGTCGTGTATTTATGCACATTTAATAAACTTTTGGCCCCCTGTGCTTTCATAAACCTGTTTCTTAGGCCTTCATACATGTGTGCCAATAGCTGTGGTGTAGTGCATGTTGTAGGGCACATCGATGTAGTGCATGTTGGTGGCTGTTTGTTTAAATTATTGAATTGAGTCATTGAGAAGCTCAATGTTGGTCAGACATAATGTAGGTCAAAAGTGTATGTGTAGTAGAGCTGCTGGATTATGGCAAAACACGCACGCATACACACACACACACACACACTCTAGAGCTGCTGGATTATGGCATAACGTCATTTAGTCAATATTGGGATCACAATTATTGAACATAATTACCTAATGGTAACAAAACAGATGTCAACAGTAAAGCTGGGAGACTGTGATGTGGGTCTACACAGATGTGTATTTTCTTTGGAAATGAGTTAGAAATTTGAAAAATCCACACCCATTCTCAAGCCTCCCCCTGACAGAGGCCAACTGCAAACAAATGGTTCATTATACAGTACACCACTAGATAAACACACACACAGTTCAGATTGACAAAAGTTAGTTTTATTTACAGGTACAACATCTAGTTTTACAATCAACTATTCAACCAGAAGACACCAAGGCAAACTGATTAAGTGACCCACATGTTCTCGTTCGTCTGTAAATAATCTATAATATGTCAGAAAAATTTAGGAAAAAGATCCAACTAAGACACTTAAAAATATATTAGCATTTTATTTTTTAAACCGAGGAAGGGAAAGTGAATATTATGCTGACATGCCCTGACATTCACTCCACTTCTGAGGAAATGAAAGTGATCCTTACCAGGGCAACAGTAGAACACTAAAAGGCAGCAGTCCAATCAGAGCTTCTGACCACTCTGAGAAGTGTGGTGTCCTGAAACACTGACCACTCTGGGTAAGGATTAAATTTTAGTCTGTAGCCTATAACAAGAACAAAGTAAGAGTTTCTTAAAGCATTAACTGTTGTCTGGTATATTGTTGAGGAAAGTTACAAAGTGTCTGTCTCTCTGTCTCTCTCTCTCTCTCTCTCTGTCTCCCATTTTATCTTCCTCTGCTGCCTGTATCTTTCTCTGTGTATGTATTGTGCCCTCCCAGTAGTCAGGCCTCAACTATTTGGTTCTTAGTCTTGTTACTTGTTTCTGCTGTTGTCTTGTCCGTACATTGTTCAGGACGTGTTATTTTCCTGTTGGCTGTAGGTGCCAAATCCTAAAATGGAGTACCAGAAGAACTGTGACACGCTCTATGAAAAAGACTCACTGAACGATGCCAAGCAAACTGTGTAAGTGTTTTCTATCATTATTTTACTGTTGGCAGATTTGTGTTGTGAGGTTCTCTCTGTATATCGGGACACCGCTGTTATCCTTTCCGTAGTCAATGGAAGTATTCTTTTTGAGGTAATTGAATTGTATGGTTGAGTTTTAAAGTAAAATAGGTTAACCATGTTATAATAGATATTTTTTTAATGTCCTATGTTTACACAACACCTTGATTGCATATATGTTGAAGTTCTAGAGTTGGTGAGCAATGAAATGTTCCGTTCATATGCCACAAAATTGCACAGCAGACAATGTGACTTAAGTTATGGCACCAAACAAAAATTAAGCAAATGTGTCCTCCTTAGTTTCCTGACATTCGCCCACACTGTGTGACTACGTGTGGAAGATGCAGCTTAAAAGCGTGTGTGTGAATGAGAGAAAATTAGACGTGTTTCATCATGCAGTGACGCCGTGTTTCATGATGTTGTCAGTCTCATGTTTCATGGACATTGTCTTCTCCCTCTTTCACCCCTTCTGTTCCTCAGTAGCCCAAACAACCAGGCGCTCAAGGCTGAAGGCCGATACAGTGACGACTGTTACTCAAACATCCAGAAAGCTGAAAATAACGGAACACAATATGCTCTGGATAATGATGACAAGTCAGGCCCAGGTAAATATATATTTTTTGTTTTTAGATTTTTTTCATTTCCTCTACAAAGTATTAATGCTTAGTTTTTTCATCACTGCCCTTTTTGTTGTTTTTGTTGTTGTTGTTGATAGTTTCCACCTGCCAGCTATAAGTGAATTAAGGTCATAATCATTCCCTGTACGTGTTTCTCTCCAAGGTCCCACCCAATGGTGCACGTGGAAAGTGACGGCCGTTGTTTTCATCGTCCTCACTGCACTGCTGCTGGTCAGCGTCCTCATCGTAGGAGGGATCTGGCTCAGAGGTCAGTCCCTATTTATTTATTTATGACTGTCTCAGAGGTCAGTCCCTCTTTCTGTCCACAGTGGCCATTTGGATTTTACTGAATCTCTGTGTCTTATCCACACTAACAGACATAGTTATACTGCAGGCTTTTCCACACTAACAGACACAGTTATACTGCAGGCTTATCCACACTAACAAGCACAGTTACTGTATACTGCAGGCTTATCCACACTAACAGACACAGTTATACTGCAGGCTTATCCACACTAACATACGTGGGATAATTTTTATTTTTCTCATTGAATGTTTAGTATACCTTATATACATGTAGTGAAATCTAATTGTCTTCTCCTTACCCTGACCCTTGTGTTTTCTGAAACTCCTATGTTGGAATGTTTAGTTAAATTAACCCCTGTGTCACCGAACTGTGGGTAACCCTCAGGATGGGGGGTCGTAAACATTTCTTCATCTCTGTTAAAATACCAGATGGTTAAGTGATCACTGGAGGGTGACAACTTGTGATTTTCCATGGGTGTGGGGTAAGGTATAAGAGTTGGCTTCACCCACAAATGTGTGGGCTTGTTACTTTGACATTTCATGTGGGTAACATGCTCCCGGCGTCGTGAATAAAGCTGCAGTCTCACACCAGTTGTCTTGGATTAATTTTGACCACACAGACATATACTGCAGGCTTATCCCCACTAATGAGCACAGTGCCAATCCTTTACTAGTAATCATTTATTATCTTTGGCAAAGTATCGCTGAAGCACCCAGCTGAACTGGAATTTGGTTGTGGCTGGTGTGGGGGAAATGTTTTGGGGTGTTATATTATTGTGATGTGTTGTCTCTGGCATTGACATGTCTTATAGTCCATCATGAATAAAAAGGGAGGTGGGTCTGGTATGCCTGACACCTCTGTTGAGATTTCTGTTATTCAACACAATACTGACAACACCAGTGAATTGCTCACAAAGGAACCATTGTTGTTGTTATTGTTGTTGTTGAGTATTGTTAAGTTATGACGTTAAGGTATGATGGATGCAATGCACTGTGTTAGGCTATAGGTTTGTATGTAGGATGCATGTGACGATGACCGGTTCACCAGCTGTATGCCCAGACAATAGACAGTCATGGAATTTAGAATATTTTATTTTGTTAATAACTAAATAAAATCAGTTTAATGGGACCTCTAGGATAGAAGCAAATCAACACATACCATAGAGAGAGCTAGATAGAGATAGAGACATTGTTTTATTCTTATTCTCTTTTTGTGTGTGTGTGTGTGTGTGTGTGTGTGTGTGTGTGTGTGTGTGTGTGTGTGTGTGTGTGTGTGTGTGTGTGTGTGTGTGCACATGTTTGTATTGAAATGGGAAATATGGTGATGCATTGCCAGCATTGCTTCTTCCACTCCATCAGCAATATTCTCTCCTTCCTTTTCCTTTTCCACAGAGTCTGACGTCCTGGCAGTCTCCCAGAAAACATCCATGGAGCGAAACAAACAGAGACAACAAGAGGAGGAGCTGAAGAGAAAAGAGAGAGAACGAGAGATCAGGGAAGAGGAGGAGAAGAAGAGAATAGAGAGAGAACAAGAGATCAGGGCAGAGGAGGAGAAGAAGAGAATGGAGAGAGAACAAGAGATCAGGGCAGAGGAGGAGAAGAAGAGAATAGAGAGAGAACGAGAGATCAGAGCAGAGGAAGAACAGAAGAAGATGGAGTTAGAGAAGGAAATACGTCAGGAGGAGGAGGAGAAAAGACAGGCGCTAGAGAGGTTGTTGAGAGAGAGGGAGAGGAGGCTGGAGGAGGTGAGGGCTCAGTGTAACAGCGGTCAGATGGTCAGCAGCTGCTCCACTGGACTCTCAGTTCTGCTCTCAGTGCTGCTGGTGAACTACCTGTTGGATTACTGAGCTCTCCTTACTCAGTGCTGCTGGGTAAACTACACTCTTAAAATGAATGTGTTGAAAACAACACAACTTGCGTTGTTTTAATACATCTCTGTGTCCAGATAGGGACAACACAGATTGAGTTGATTCCTTTTGTTTTTTGTTACACAACATGTGTTAAAAATAACACAACTTGCATTAAAAACAACACAACTTGCGTTATTTTTTAAAACATCTCTGTGTCCAGATAGGGACAACACATTTGTTTTAAGAGTGTACCTGTTAGATTACTGACCTCTGCTTACTCAGTGCTGCTGGGTAAACTACCTGTTGGATTACTGACATCTCCTTCCTCAGTGCTGACTGTGATATTCTCATGATATCTGAAACAGATCAGATCTGTATACCACATGCGGGTCCAAGTGTCTACACGTCCCGGGTTTGAATCTGACCCAGGTCATTTCCTGATCCCACCCCATCACTTCCTCCCACCTGCTTCCTGTCAGGCCCTTCACTATCCGATCTGAATAAAGATGGAAAACAAATACTAATGTTTGTCATTGTGTGTTAAAGGCACACTTGTTTGTCAGTTAAGTTATTGACTTTTTTTGATAAATTATCTAATGGATCAATTACTTATTTGTACAGATATGTTGGTCACTATGATTACAGTGAATCTTATGTGTCAGTAAAAGTCATGGCACCCATCATGTCTGGTTGTGATTCAGTACCATTACCGTCCCATTTTGTCATCTTTCCCTTACATGTGGTATGTACATGTGTGTTACATGTTCCTTACACGACTAAATGAATAATGTGATCATAATGATTTTGAAAACCTCCCAATCCCATATTTCTAATTTCCATTCCTGAGCGTCTTTACTTTGATTTCTTCACTCTTTTCATTTCCATACTTTTCACCTTCTGCCCCCTACTGGTAATCAGTAGTCATGACTGAGCTAAACTCCCCGTAGAGCTGAGAGTGGAGTCATTGTCTTCTGGCACCATTGCACCATATCTATCAGATGATTTGTATCTGATTTATATTAATAAAAATTAAAGTAAGCAAATTGTTGAGCACAAAGTCCCAGAGTTTAATGACTTGAGGGTATGTAGGTCTAGACAACTAAGATGACCATAGAGGTACCTATAGGTTACATTATATATACAGGTTACATTAATACCTAACCATGCTGACCATAGGTACCTATAGGTTACATTATACAGGTTACATTAATACCCAAAGATCATGTATGTACATACAGGTTACATTATATATACAGGTTAAATTATAAACACAGGTAACATTAATAAGCTAATCATATACAGGTTACATTGTTACACGGCTCTTCACAAGGCAAGTAGAACGCTCCATTGACTTGAATGGGATTTCACAAAGTTCTAGTGGTCATTATTTTCGAGGAAAGGACCTCTGAAAAAATAATGACCGCTGTCAATGGCAACGGAGTTTGTGATTCTATTTCAGGTGTTTCATATCACTACGCAAGGACTGGAACTTCATTAAAAAGTGAAAGCAGACGGTTGATCAGCTGTGTTCTAAAGAATGTTTGATTCAAGTTCAGCGTGTGTCCAAATAGGCTAGGCTATGTAGGCTAAAGTCATATAGTGGGGAGTTTATTATTTCATTTTGGCAAGTAGCCGTGTAATACGCGGGAGAATGTATAGAACGCCGTCATTATTGTGAAAATAAGTCCCTTCAGGGCGGAACAAGACCCCTGTCGGGACTTATTTTCCCAATAATGACTGGCGTTCTATACATTATCCCTTATAATACCCAACTATGCTGACCATTGAGGTACATACAGGTATACTGTTTGCTATAACTTTATTTGTTATGGTATGAAGATGCCATTCTGACTCAGAAATGGACTGGATTTCATGTCGTGTTTTTGTGCACATAACTTTTGGGCCCCTGTGCTTTCATAAACCTGTTTCTTAGGCCCTCATATGTGTGTACCAATAGCTCTGGTGGATGTTGGTGGCTGTTTGCTGCCTTCATGTCATTGAATGGAGTCATTTGGGCCCCTATGCTTTCATAAACCTGTTTCTTAGGACTCAGATGTGTGTGCACATCGATGTAGTGCATGTTGGTGGCTGTTTGTTTATATCATTGAATTGAGTCATTGAGAAGCTCAATGTTGGTCAGACCTAATGTAGGTCGAAAGTGAATGTGTAGTAGAGCTGCTGGATTATGGAAACACACACACACACACACACACACACACACACACACACACACTAGAGCTGCTCAATTATGGCAAAATCACACACAAACACACAAAGTATAGGGCTGCTAGATTATGGCATAACATCATTTAGTCAATATTGGGATCACAATTATTGAACATAATTACCTAATGGTAACATCATCCATTTTCCAAACATAAGAAAGGAGCAGTTATCTAAGCAGAATGTCCAAATGTAATTCAACTGAAAAAACAACAACAAAAACAGATGTCAACAGTAAAGCTGGGAGACTGTGATGTGGGTCTACACAGATGTGTATTTTCTTTTGAAATGAGTTGGAAAGTTGAACAATTCAGACCCATTCTCAAGTCCTCCCCCTACAGTGGCCATAACTGCAAACAAATGTTTCATAACACCACTAGATGGCCTCAGTGAGATGATATTGTTATAAACACACACACACACACACACACACACACACACACACACACACACACAGAGCTCAGATTGACAAAACTTAGTTTTGTTTACAGATACAACATCTAGACTATTTCAAGTTCAAGTTCAATTTATTTCTTTGTCCCAAATGGGCAATTTGATTGCAGACAGGATCACATACCACACAACAATAGACACAACACACTACAATACAGACAGATATGCACAAAATAATAATTTAGCTGTGATAAATAGGTCTGACGATGCCTAAAAAAAAGATAAGCCAGTAAAACCAAGATAAAACTTCATTAAATAAGTTAGATATAAGAGGAAATGAATAGGGGGGGGGGGGGGTCACTAAATGGACAAATCTATATTTTCCTGTTGTGTGCATTCTGTACTTGGATAGAAAAGGGGATGAAGGAATTTTTGTACCTCTGTTTAAAAACAATAGGAGTTTTAAAGACTCGTTTTACAATCAACTATTCAAATCAACCGGAAGATGAACACCAGGGCAAACCGAGTAAGTGACCCACATGTTCTCGTTCGTCTGTGGACTAAATAATCTATAATCTGTCAGTAAAACATTTGGAAAAGATCCAACAAAGATACTTAAAAAATATGTTTGCATTTACAAAACCAGTTTTCTTACACATTCAGTCTGGTCATGTCTGAAAACAGAGGAAGGGAAAGTGAATCTTACGCTGACATGCTGACATTCACTCCACTTCTGAGGAAATGAAAGTGATCCTTACCACGGCAACAGTAGAAGGCAGCAGTCATATCAGAGCCTCTGACCACTCTGGGAAGTGTGGTGTCCTTTCCTGAACCACTGACCACTCTGGGTAAGGATTCAATTATAGTCTGTATAAGAAGCAAAAGTAAGAGTTTCTTAATGTGTTGTCTCGTATATTGTTGAGGAAATTTATTTAAAGTGCTTGTCTCTGTAATCAGCAGTGGCGGCGCCAGAGATTTGTTTCCGCAGGTGTTAAGGAGCTCGGCTTTTTATCGAGGGTGTTTTTATCGAGGGTAGGGAAAACATAGTAGGCCTATGGGTTAGCAAAAACATAGTTTTGGTTAACGGAGATGCAGATAATCCTCCTCATTCATTTGTTTGCGCAACAGCCCATGTTCTGCGTTCACTCCAGCGAGAGTGAAATAAATAGGCTATTTGCTATGACATTTACCACTGTCACAAGTCATGACTTATTCCCATTAAACTTTTAATGTAAGCCTACAACAGCCTTAATTTCGAGTAGACTAAAGGCTATGTGAACCCATGTCTACACTGGGCTGTTACTGCATGATAACTTGCGAACTTGACAGGTGCGATGTCCTGGGATTCGGACGTGCTCAAAAAGGGGAAAAAAACGTCAGGCTATTAGCCTGAATCTAGACGCGCCCCATCAGGCTATATTATTTGACAGCTTTCAGGGGTCATGAGGAGCAATATGAGAGAGAAATTTGGTGATCACCGATCGTTGTTTTGGGAGCCCGTAAAGCATTGCAAAGGGAATATATTTGCGTTGCATCTTAGTGTCAATTCAAAGACCTGTCATTTCCATTAATTTGGATTAGATTTGCCCGTTTCTATGCTGTTTTCATGGACACCAAGAATCCATTTCGTTCGTTCGTAAATAACGCTGTTTGTTGCTTCTATCCACGTTAGGCTATCTCCAGTGGTTCAGTTTAACTTGCGCAGACGCACACTCACATTAAATGAGTGCTCAGGATTTCAGGATTTGTAACCTTGGGATTCTTGTATTAATCTCAATCTCTCTCTCTCTCTCTCTCTGTCTCTGTCTCCCATTTTATCTTCCTCTGCTGCCTGGTATCTTTCTCTGTGTATGTACTGTATTGTGCCTAGGCAGTATAGTCAGGCCTCAACTATTTGGTTCTTAGTCATGTTACTTGTTTCTGCTGTTGTCTTGTCCATACATTGTTCAGGACATGTTATTTTCCTGTTGGCTGTAGGTGCCGAATCCAAAAATGGAGTACAAGAAGAACTGTGACACGCTTTATAAAAAAGACTCACTGAACGATGCCAAGCAAACTGTGTAAGTGTTCTCTATCATATTATTTTACTATCGGGACACCACTGTTATCCCTTCCATAGTCAACAGAAATATTATCTTTGAGGAAAATGAATAGTATGGTTGAGTTTAGGTTAACCAAGTTATAATAGAAAGCAATGTTTTAATGTTACACAAACCATTCAGTGTGTGTACTGTATGTTGAAGTTCTAGAGTGTTGGTGAGCATTGAAATAGTCTGTGGCACAAAATTGTTGAGTTTCTGCACAGCAGACAATGTGACTTAAGTTAAGGCACTAAACGAAAAATAAACACGTACACTGTTTGTACAAGATGGAGCTTAGGAAGAGCGTGTGTGTGTGAATGAGAGAAAATTAGACGTGTTTCATCTTGCAGTGATGCCATAATTCATGATGTTCTCAGTCTCATGGACATTGTCTTCTTCCTCTTTCACCCCTTCTGTTCCTCAGTAGCCCAAACAACCAGGCGCTCAAGGCTGGAGGCCGATACAGTGACGACTGTTACTCTAACATCCAGAAAGCTGAAACACAATATGCTTTCGATAATGATGACAAGTCAGACCCAGGTTATAAAGGTTGGTGTGTTTTTTTATTTTCTTTGGGGGGTGTTGTTTTTAGATTTTACTACATGTTGTGTTCCTCTAAAAAGTATTAATGTTTTGTTTTTTCGTTACTGCCCATTTTGTTGTTGCTGTTGTTGATAGTTTCCACCCGCCAGCTGTAAGTAAATTGAGGTCATAATCATTCCCTGTACGTGTTTCTCTCCAAGGTCCCACCCAATGGTGCACGTGGAAAGTGACGGCCGTTGTGTTCATCGCCCTCACTGCGCTGCTACTGGTCACCGTCTTTATCATAGGAGGGATCTGGCTCAGAGGTCAGTCCCTATTTATTTATTGATTTATTTTTGTTTCTCTGTTTGACTGGCACAGAGGTCAGTCCCTCCCTCTTTCTGTCCTCAGTGGCCATATGGGTTTTACTATATCTCAGTGTCTTATCCACACTTATAGACACAGTTATACTGCAGGCTTATCCACACATTAATGAGCTCAGTGCCAATCCTTTACCAGTAATAATCATTTATTATCTTTGGCAAAGTATCGCCAAAGCAACCAGATGAACTGGAATTTGGTTGTGGCTGGTGTGGGGGAAATGTTTTGGGGTGTTATTGTGATGTGTTGCTGTTACGGTCTCTGGTATTGACATATCTTATAGTCCATCTTAAATATAAAGGGAGGTGGGTCTGGTATGCCTGACACCTGTGTTGAGATTTCTGTTATTCAACACAATACTGACAACACCAGTGAATTGCTCACAAAGGAACCATTGTTGTTGTTGCTGTTGAGTACTGTTAAGTTATGACATTAAGGTATGATGGATGCAGTGCACTGTGTGAGGCTATATAGGATGCATGTGACAATGACCGGTTTGCCAGCTGTATGTCCAGATGATAGACATTCATGGAATTTAGAATATTTTCAAATATCAGTTTTATGGGGCCTCTAGGAAAGAAACAAATCAACACATACCATAGAGACACCTGTGGGGTATACTACGAAGCACGTTAGACATATCTAGCTATGTAGACATATCAAGGCTTGACAAAGCCTTGACTCAGGGGTATATGTTAAGTGATACTACGATAGCAGTTATGTGATATATTTGTCAAACTAGGCTTTCAGCTCAGATCTGTGCGCGTTCTCGGTGTTGAGGTGATGTTGGCCAATCGTGAAATGTAGAGACGCACAAGACCGCCTATATTTAAAAAAACAATTACTTCCGGATTTATGAGCGATATAGGGTAATCTACACTGCGGTCATTTTTAGTGTCTAGCCTATAACATGAAATAAATCAATTGTCATCAGTTGTTGTATGGTATGCACGTCCATAGTGGGATATTTGCACGCACAGCACTATTACAGCGCATTCGAGATCCAAAATGTTAGTAGAGGCGAAGCTCCACCTACAAGATATATGACAGAATCCTACACGTGAGATAACTTCGTTTTTAAGACAATTGATTAGTCAGTGGGCGGTGAGCTATAACTTAGCAAATAACCTCCTCCCGACCAAGTTTGGTTGACAGCATAAGATACCATGGTGATATAGCGACACTAAAACAGATCCACTTTCGTGTCACAGCATACCCTGGCTTTGAGCGCAACATACCTCGCTAACCCACTAATCGAGATTCATAGTATACCCCACTAGATAGAGATAGAGACATTGTTTTATCTCTCTTCCTGTGTGTGTGTGTGTGTGTGTGTGTGTGTGCACATGGATTTATTGAAATGGGAAATATGGTGATGCATTGCCAGCATTGCTTCTTCCACTCCATCAGCAATATTCTCTCCTTCCTTTTCCTTTTCCACAGACTCTGACGTCCTGGCAGTCTCCCAGAAAACATCCATGGAGCGAAACAAACAGAGACAACAAGAGGAGGAGCTGAAGAGAAAAGAGAGAGAACGAGAGATCAGGGAAGAGGAGGAGAAGAAGAGAATGGAGAGAGAACAAGAGATCAGGGCAGAGGAGGAAAAGAAGAAGATGGAGTTAGAGAAGGAAATACGTCAGGAGGAGGAGGAGAAAAGACAGGCGCTAGAGAGGTTGTTGGGAGAGAGGGAGAGGAGGCTGGAGGAGGTGAGGGCTCAGTGTAACAGCGGTAGGATGGTCAGCAGCTGCTCTACTGGACTCTCAGTTCTGCTCTCAGTGCTGCTGGTGAACTACCTGTTGGATTACTGACATCTCCTTCCTCAGTGCTGCTGGGTAAACTATACCTGTTGGATTACTGAACTGTCCTCAGTGCCTGCTTGATTTCTGACTGTGATATTCTCTTGATAAATGAAACATTCCAGTTCCGTACCACATACCACCCAGGTTAGAGTCTGGGTCGGGTCATTTCCCGATCCCACCCCATCACTCTCCCTCCCACTTGCTTCCAGTGTCTTCACTATCCTATCTGAGTAAAAGGCCAAAAAGCCCAAAAATATACTTTAAAAAAAGCTTGTTATTGTGTTTTACAGGCAAACATGTGTGTCAGTTAAATTACTGACTTTTTTGTAAATTATCTAATAGATTAATGACTTGTTTGTACAGATATGTTGATCGAATCTTACTTGTTAGTTAAAGTCATTGCACCTATTGTGTGAACTTGTGATTCAGTTACATGATAATCCCTTTGTTATCCATTTTGTCTACTTTTCCTTACGGTTGCCATGTGCATGTGAATAATGTGAATAAATGTGATGATTTTGAACACCCCCAGTCCCATGTTTCTAATTTCCATTCCTGAGGGTGTCCATCCTTTGATTTCTTCACTCTTTTCATTTCCACACTTTCCACCTTCTGCGTCTGGTTGTGATTCAGGACCATTACCGTCATTTTGTCATCTTTCCCTTACATGTGGTATGTACTTGTGTGTTACATGTTCCTTACACGACTAAATTAATAAATGTGATCAAAATGATTTTGAAAACCTCCCAATCTCATGTTTCTAATTTACATTCCTGAGTTTGTCTTTACTTTGATTTCTTCACTCTTTTCATTTCCATACTTTTCACCTTCTGCCCCCTACTGGTAATCAGTAGTCATGACTGAGCTAAACTCCCTGTAGAGCTGAGAGTGGAGTCATTGTCTTCTGGCACCATTGCACCATATCTATCAGATGATCTGTATCTGATTTAAATAATGAATAAAAATGAAAGTTCAAAAAATGAAATTAAAGTCTAGTCAAGTCAAATGTATTCATATAGCACAGTTCATACACAGAGGTCAGTGTATGAAATGTGCTTTACATAAACAAAAGCAAACAGCTCTCAGTGGGTGTAAACCGTGTATTTCTACACACCTCTGTTCCTGAGAACTGAGCTGATCCCAAGCTGAACAGTGGCTAGTTTTCATCAAAATCCCTGTTTTTTTTTCTAGAAATGGAGATATAACGTCTTTCATGAAATATGAAGTGTTGCCTGTAAAGTTTCCGGGAAGTGACCTAGCGAGACCTGGCGAGACTGCCACCTAGTGATAGACCCACGAAAATGGCCTGGTTTTGATCTGATGTGCATGCGTCACTGATTCGACCCAAAGCGGATGTAAAATGTCCAGATTGTGCGTTTTCATGAGTTTTCGTCATATATTTCATTTCCATTCATCACAGAGTTCCCAAGCATGAATTGCTTTTTTTTTTAATTGATAGGCTAAGACAAATTTGAACATGAAATTGATAAGACAAATTTGAACATGAAATTGAACTGTTCAATGTTGAAATATTCAATTTACTATCAATATCTCATTGCTCCTACGAATAATACATTTAAATGTTAAAACAGCTTGCCATGCATGCACACACAATGGTAAGTTCTGCTTTCAAGTTTACCCAGTGTAGGCGGTTTGCCATAAGGTATGTTAAAACCGCTTGCCATAAAACTGCCAGGTCATGGACAACCGCATTTGCAAGCAAGCTAATCTAACGGCTCCCACACACAGCTGCGTTCCGTCAATGCATGCCAGTGGGTGTTCCCGACGGTAGCTATGCAAATGTCTTGAAGTAAAACCGTAATTTGATTGGTTGGTGCCATCCGTAGATTGGCTTGATTGGCCGGTGCCGTCTGTCGGTGCAGCAACAGCTGAACTCCTCAACGCGAGCGGCGGGAGAAACGCGACGCGACGGACCCACAATTCAGTTCGGCAACGGATCACGTGAGCCCATGTAAAGTGAATGGGATGCGTCTCCAGCAACGCGAAGCACGCAGCTGTGTGTGGGAGCCGTAACAGGGACTCTACTTTCCAGTTAATTCAGTGTGTTCCCAAATGTTTCAAGAAATGTCATGTCTTAACCCACAACACGCAGTAGCCTAGTTTTGAACATATAAGGCTACATGTCGGTGCTGAAGTTTTAGATTCCCAGCGCTAGCCTAGTAGGCATTTTAACAGCAACTATGGCTATGCGCTAACACCAGTCAGCTGAGTTTAATTAGCGATAACGTAGGCTACGGAGATGGTTTCGTAGCCTCTTCGACAGCTCAGTGACATCAGGTATGTACCTACATATTTATGTTTTTGCCAGCTAACTTTTAACATGATCTTCATATTCATTGTGATGCTATGGGCCTCATGCACATGAAAGATTAATATCATGCCATTATGTTGTTTAACACACCGTGAAATAAAGTTTTCACCTTACAACTGATAACATTTCAAATAAATGTCAGCGCATTAGCAAGGATATTGTGTAACATATAGGCTAGCCTACTGTTGATGTTGTTTCATAGCCTTTTGCTTGTGTGTAGTTAGGCCCACTGCTAGATTTTGACAGGAGCTCGCGATATCGCTTTACTTGGGTTCACGCAAGCTTTCAAACACTGTCCACTCGCCTATGTGGTGCACCCCTCTGGTTTATACATCCAGTGTTTATCATATGTTAGCTAACTGTATCTGGATGTGTTGCTATCAGAGCAAGACGTTAGAGATGGCGCATGACATGCAGTGATGCCTCAAAAAAAAAAAAAAAAACGCTATTTAAGCACCGAAATGAGGCACCGAAATCCACGTTGTTATTCGATGCAGTTACTACCGTTTGTGTCGGCACCGGTGCCATATAGAGCTGGTAAGTCCCGCCCATCCGCTAAACCCCCAGTGGACCTCTAGATTGAAAAATCGTCAATGCAAGTGAATGTGAGAAAATAATTATTTTCTGGTCCCGTTTGAATTGTGCCATGAATGTGAACATATGTTGTCTGTGAATTTTTTATATAATTTTTCATGTTACGAGTTTGACAGTATATTATATGATTCTTCGGCTATCAGTTGTGGAAAAGACATAACGAGAAAGACTACATGTCGCCTGTGACGTGAGCTAGCTCTAATCGCTAACATTAACTGAGATGCTAGTTTTTGTAACGGCAGGAATAAACACACATGGTAACAAAAATATTCGAAACATGTCTAGCTTCACTCAATACATTAACACTATGATACAGTGTGATTGTAAAGTTGTATGGTTCACTGTGTTCAAAGTCAATCTTAATAACCCTCTACATCTCGACCAACTGATGGTTGTTATGGGAAACTAGTTAGATGTCGTCTAGCGGAAAGTTGTAGTCCACAAAGTGCTCTCACACAAAGTTTAACCGCATCAAACTTCTACCCGCTCAATTGTAGCAATCTTTACACGAAAATGTATATAAAAAATTCACAGACAACATATGTTCACATTGATGGCAAAATTCAAACGGGACCAGAAAATAATTATTTTCTCACATTCACTCGCATTAACGATTTTTCAATCTAGAGGTCCAGCGGGGATAGCGGAAAGGGCGGGACTTACCAGCTCTATAGAGCTGCACAGTCCCGCCCACAGCCAAAACGCGGTTAGGTGCCGGATGTAAGATTCCCATTAATTTGTCCCATTGACGTTTGGAAAAATCCGTATCTAAAGAGTTTTACAGCATGTCTTAGGCTAACCAGCTACGGCATAACTCATAAGCATACAACATATCATTTCGAGTGAAAAAACGAAGAGAAAATCCAAAAAAAGTCAAAGGTACAAGACTGTACATATTTTCATTTCCGAGCAAAGGAACTACTCATCCCATAAACCACCGCTCCTCACTGAATAATATAAGCAATGCACGAACCGCGCGAAATTATTTCAAAACTGGCTACAGCACGCGAACCCTTTCCTCCAAACAGTGATTTTTATATAGTGAATGTGCAGTTAATATCAGTTATTTCAGGAGTAATCGTGTAAATAATAGTGTTTTGATATTGAATTTTATATTTATCATCGTGTATTTTATATCGTGTGTGTGAAAGCGGTTAACGTTAACGGCAGTGCTTCGTAACGTTACCTGACTCATCCTATGCTGTCATCATTGCTCAGTCAGGCTGATGCATGGACTGGTGCATGGTCTGCTCTTGGACCACCATATTCAGTTTATTAATTTGCCGTGAATTATTACACAAAATGTTCATTAAATGCACAAAGTATTCCTAGGTTAATGATTGATATGAATCATACAGTATGAAGGCTACAGTAGCCTAGCTAATGTTAACTAGCACTGCTAGCAGCATTAACGTTACCAACCTCCCTGCTTAACTCACCACAACTTTGCTAGGCTTGTCCCTCATGCTGCTGACCCTTACAAAACCCACAAACTGACTCTCGGACACACAACAGTCAATAATGTGACCCGATTTAAAGTGGCTTTCACCCCTTTGGACACTCACTAAAACATAATATATTTCATACCTGTGTTGCAGCATGTAGGCTAATGTTAGCTGCATTATGTAATGACATACAATGTCGGAAATGCTAAAGGTTAGCCTGTCGGCTAGTGCTAGCCTACCTGAAAAGTTTGAGTGTTTAAACTAACAGTGGTCTATTTGATAGTGTATTGGCCCTGACTAAGTTCGTGTGATGTATAAACCCCAATCCTTGTTGATACAAGTACCAATATTTGTCAAGAACGTTTTTAATCACATTAAGATTTTCGCCATGTTTGTCAATATTTTTCCACTGAGAAAGTTTCAAACTATGACCATAACGGCCTTTCCACCAATCAGAGGCATCACTGTGGGATTGTGGGATTGTTCAGGATTGTGGGTAATGAAGTACTTATCCAAGAGATCGCGAATAAAATGCATTTTATTTTATAATTAACAGGGTTTGACAAAACAAACAAAGAAATTGTTTACAGCTACAAACCTAAAGTTGAATGTGGTGATGGTATGTAGGTCTAGTTACATTTACAGTATTCGTCACTTTTCGAGTTTGGAGTTTTGAATGCTCTGCATTTTCAAGCTTTGTGTAGGTCAAAGATTGTTAATCTGATTTTGAAATGAAAAGCCGATACAAAGCCTAAGGCCATCATTATCATCTCACAGTCACAGAAGCCTACATACCTTTGGGTGTCAGGTAATCCCACAGATCTTGTTTGTAGTTCCCCATTTCCTCGACCAGAAATGTATGAATCGAAACTTAATAAAGATATATAATCAACAACACAGAGTCTGAATCAGTAAGTTTGAGACACAGACCTGGGGAAGGTAAGAGGATACTCTGTTTTATTTTTACTGAGGAAGGTAATATTCCAGGTTTTATTAGTGCTGTTAAATCTGTTTTTTAATAAGTATTCTTTTTTATTTAAATATTATTTTGAAAACAATTATTGTTATTATTATTATTATTATTATTGTTGTTGTTGTTGTTGTTGATGGTCCCTAAATGCTGTGTTGTACGATTCAGAATATAAACTGTCAATTTGGGAGGAGTTGTTGGTCACTATTTTATGAACATCTAACAGAGTTGTCCAGTATAACGTTTTGTCATCTGCCTAATTGAATGGATGGAGTTTTCCAATTGATTTCTCTTTATCAATCTGTCCAGTATGTGGAGAGATCAGATCACAATTACTGATAGTTGGATGATGGCCAGTTCAAACGTTATCTGTAGTTTACAAAACAATATATAGAAAGAGACTCTACATTGGGAAAATAAGTTGTGCATTTCCAAATGTGTGATTATACATAATGGAGTCATGTAAAACAGCAATTTTCATGAAAAAATGTTGGACTACAAAAAAGATGTACAAATTATCTTAAGATAAATGATGTATGTTTACTCCATGATATGACAGTTTCCATTTCACACAGAGTGAATTCTGATACCTGTTACGCTTGCAACACACTCTGGTAACCGGAAAAAACACTGAGAGGTTTATTATCATACTGGAAAGCGTTTTTCTGTCCCTCCCAAGTATGTAAGTGTCAATTTCATTTAAGTAGCTATGTAGGATTGTCAGAGAATGTTCACATTCAAAACATTGGCAAGTGTTCCTTTTAATCGCTAGACAAGCCTCTCGTTGGTTGCCAGATTGAGATTTCAATGTGATAAGTCACCCTCAATACAGTATCTGATCTACATACAGTGCATACGGAAAGTATTCACAGCGCTACACTTTTTCCACATTTTGTTATGTTTCAGACCCCACCAAAAAATTAGTGTTTGGAGTGCTTTGCAAATGTATAAAAAAATGAAAGACTGAAATATACCATTTACATAAGTATTCACCCCTTTTGTTATGACATAATGGTCCTTGAGATGCTTCTACAACTTGATTCCATGAATTCACTGGACATTATTAGGAGAGGCACACATCTCTTTATATACTGTAAGGACGCAGACATTTTCTTATACCCTTCCTGTCTCGCAGGTCTATGGACAATTCTCTCGACCTCGTGGCTTTGTTTTTACTCTGACATATACACCATCAACTGTGAGACCTTACATAAAGAGATGTGTGCCTCTCCTAATAATATCCAGTGAATTCATTTAGGCACAGGTGGACTTGAATGAAGTTGTAGAAGCATCTCAAGGACTATTGATAGAAGTAGGATGCACCAGAGCTCAATGGCAAGTGACAAAAGGTGTGAATACTGATGTAAATGGAATATTTCAGGAACGTAGGCTAATCGATTGCGGACATGTACAGACAGCCACAGACACGGAGCATATAGTAGGCCTACTTTCACTTCTAGAGTTTTCACTTTCTAGAGTGTGCATTCAGTATGTGAAAGATGCTTCATACCAAAATAGCGATCAAACATTATCAAATTTATCATGACATGTTGTCACAAACACTTATTCCTATTAGAAAATTAAAACCAAAATCATGTAAGTAAAGACTATGTTAAAGGGATATTCCACCATTTGGAGAATTACACTCATTTTCCACCTCCCCTTGAGTTAAACAATTGATTTTTACCTTTCTCAAGTTCATTCAGCCGTTCTCTGAGTATGTGGATACCACTTTTAGCTCCAGCCTGGCATAGATCATTGAATCGGATTAGACCATTTGCATCTCGCCTGCTAGCATCACGTTTAAAGTGACTAAGATTTCCGGTAATTTTCCTATTTAAAGGAATTATCCGGAGTAAAATGCACTTTAGATCGATTTACGGATGATTGGGGGTACATACGTTGAGTTGACATCAAAATCATGTCATTCGAATGTGTTTTGAGAAAGTTTGATGGTACCGTTTTCAGTCACAACTCGTAGCCTGGAAGTCAGCGGGGCATTTCAATTGCGCCGCTACAAAACGCTATTTTTATACCTCTTCTACAGTTCCAAACAACATAACACTTACGTGGTAGTGAGTAGAGGGTCCCTAAAGCCAAACCGAAGTATCCCAAGGTCTTTATGTGGTCGAATAGATAGTCCAGAATGAATTTCATCAAGCCAGTACCTTTCCGGAAATGTTGCCATATTTGCCGCCACCTTCAGGGGAAAGTACGTAGGAGTCTTATTGATGAGTGTGTTGTAACACGCTCTGGAAATTCAAAATTTCGTCGCCGTTTTTAAAAAAAAAAAAAAAACAGTCACTTTTTGAATTTTTTTTACACTTTAAGATGATACACATATTTATACTCTGCCTGGCTTGATCTTATTTGCAGTGGCGCCGGCAGGCGTAATCCTGTATGCACCGTGCGTACAATTTTTTCACGGCTTCATTTGTGAAATCATTCAATATTAGCCTACAACAATAAAAAAAACAACTAGCCTATATTTATTGACTCATGTGCAATCTGAATATTGCCATTATTTCGAATAAAACCGGAATATGGTGTGCATGGAAACCATAGACTATAAAATATGAAAACGTAGGATTGTCATGACATGATAACGGTTGGCTTGTGGCGGTTTTCAGGCGTGGCTTTGGATGGGTCAATTCTGGCGCTTAAAAACACAACATTCCATTCATTCATAGGATAATAGCCTAAATCATTCAGTCATGAAAAGAAAACAACAGCAGCAGCTTATTATTTTTCAGGCGTTTAACCGTAACGTTAAAAGACGTACTGTTCTTAGCAGTGATGCTGACAGCAGTGAGAGATTCTCCTCTACGGTCACGGTCACTTACACATGTTTAAAATGTTGAATTGTTTGCTTTTCTCTGTAGGATTACAGTATTTAAAACAATAACGCACTGTTTGGAACAGGGATTCAGTTAATGCATGGAGCAGAGGTTCTCAACCTTTTTGGGGCTAAGGCACGTCATGACGAGTCGGGCTGGTGCGGGTGTTACAAGTCCTTGACTGCGTAGGCCTAGGCCTATCATCTAAAAGTTTTGGGACAACCAAAACAGCAGTGCAATGTATTTAGAGTGTTGTGAGTGTTGTTGGGTTGGGCAGTGAAGTTATAATGCGCATAAGGTATGTTCACCTAATTTGAGTCAGAGCCTCTTGCTCTGTAAAGGTATTCCTGTCCATTCCAAACTGCGTTAAAATAGTGTGTTTAGCAACCAGATTTTTAAAAAATTCCCGGGAGAGAAATCTCCCTCATCCCAGAACTTTTAAAAAGCTTGAAACACCACTATAGCCCACGTAGCCTACAGCCAGTGTTGTAAAAGTTAGACACGGTAGGCAATTTGATAAGGGATGACATGGGTAGGCCTATAGGTTGACGTGATTAAGAGGGGCTTTCTGTTCCAATTTTGTAAAGGTTTTTCTTAGACTCAATAAGGAGAGGGCTACACGTTAGGCTAGCCTATATTTACCAAAAGCGCAAATTTTGTAAATAAGGTCGGGTATCTTTTTTTTTTGGGGGGGGGGGGCTGGGCCACGTATGGTGTGTACTATGAAATACAACCCTAGCGGCGCCCCTGCTTATTAGTACAGAGCAATCGCCCCATTTATTGATGATAAGGCCAATCACTGTGCTAGGCAAAGCTAGCAAGCTCTAGACAAGCTAATGCTAACATTAGCACAACAATACAGCATAGAATTGCCTACTCTGCCCTACTAAGGCAAAAGACCTTAACTCACCACAGTGTGAAACTGAGAAAAATGACTTTAAAGTTATCTTAATGTCCTGACAATTGAGTAATAGGTATAATATTGTAATTTTCACATTTTGAAGTGTTTACCTGTATTAATCTATCTACAACAAAATTTGAACTCAAATTTAACCTTTGACCCTTTTTTGGAAGTTATTAGTTATTATTCAAATATTCTGCCTTAGTATTCCCCACAAAATGACAATCGGTCATACTAAGGCAAAATACCTTAACTTCTATTTTATAGCACAATGTTATGATAACAATGATAACTTTCACTTAAAATTAGTGATGCACCGATGTGAAAATTGTGGCCGATACCGATAACCGATATTAATTTTGCTGTTATGGCCGATACCGATATTTACCGATGTCGATATAGCTGTATAGAAAACACATTCTTATGATAATCAAATAAAGAGCTATTTTCCAAAATGAATTTTTTTAAATAACGTTTCAATAGCCTACCTTAGAACACCAGAGGATTACAATATAATAGAATATATCTGTATTATTTTATATCCTGATATAAAAAGAGAGAATACTGAATGTCTGATATTTATGACAGCACTTTATGCAGATTAGCCTATAGGTATGGCACACTATAGGCATACTATTTATATTACAACTCTCCCTCTTTAATTCAGCTGTGTGGTTGAAGCCTGAAAATATTGTAAACAAAGTAGCATAGTAGCATAGTTGGCTAGCTTATCATAGTCTACTGATTGGACTGTTCAGTTTCCCCATGTGTGTTTAAGTTTAAAGGTAATACTTGTTCCCCAGATAGCACATTCATTTTGGCCCAAAACTGGCTTGGCATTTTGGCAGAGTTTTGGAGGGATGTACGGCCCATATATGGCCCATATTTTGCAATATGTCTACATTAGTTTTATACATTAATTGCTATGTCCTAGTGCACTAGGCTCATATTGTTAAATTAGCCTATTATGTCAATAGATATTTTTGCAACAAAAAAAAACACGAAGATTAAATGCATTTCATTGTGATTCATTGTATTTATTAAGTAATATCAGCATACTTATTACTGTAAACGGGTCGACTGTTGGCAGAGCAAACATAATTTCTTCTCACAGAATCTGAAATTGACAACATACACACAAAGACAAAAGAAACACAATTACTAAATCTACTCTTTAAATAGCCTTGGAAATTGTTTAGTCAAGTTTAATTCAGATGCAGTCATTGAGTGTAGGGTAATATTAGGCCTACAGTGATTGAAACTTACCCCATTACTATTGCCTTAAGGTGCAGCTCCACTGAATGCCTTATGCACTGAAAACAGAAGATAAGAAAGGGAAATACGTGGATGTGTTCATTGATATAAGTCTGTCTGTGTTTTAAAAAAGTTTGCCACCTGCAGAGCATTTAGGTTAACATGTTAACTAGCTACTTAGCTAGCTATATTAGGGCAAAATGAGGCTTTATTGCCATGATAAAAACTTACCCATTTATACTGCTTGCTGCAGATTTCTTCTCACAGCATCTGAAATTGACAACATAAACACAAAGACAAAAGAAACACAATTACTAAATCTACTCTTTAAATAGCCTTGAGAATTGTTTGTGAAGTTTAATTCAGATGTGGTCATTGAGTGTAGGGTAAAAATGAGGCTCTAGGCCTACAGTGATTGAAACTTACCCATTACTATTGATAAGCACACAATTACTAAATCTACTCTTTAAATAGCCTTGGAAATTGTTTAGTGAAGTTTAATTCCGATGCAGTCATTGAGTGTAGGGTAACAATGAGGCTGTATTAGGCCTACAGTGATTGAAACTTACCCCATTACTATTGCCATAAGGTGCAGCTCCACTGAATGCCTTACGCACTGAAAACAGACGATAAGAAAGGGAAATAAGTGGATGTGTTCATTTATATAAGTCTTCTGTGTTTTAAAAAAGTTTGCCACCTGCAGAGCATTTAGGTTAACATGTTAACTAACTACTTAGCTAGCTATATTAGGGCAAAATGAGGCTTTATTGCCATGATTAAAACTTACCCATTTATACCGCTTGCTGCAGATTTATAGCATCTGAAATTGACAACATACCGGTACACACAAAGATAGAATAAACACAATTACTAAATCTACTCTTTAAATAGCCTAGGAAATTGTTTAGTGAAGTTTAATTCAGATGCGGGACATTAAGTGTAGGGTAAAAATGAGGCTGTATTAGGCCTACAGTGATTTAAACTTACCCCATTACTATTGCCTTAAGGTGCAGCTCCACTGAATGCCTTATGCACTAAAAACAGAAGAGAAAAAAGGGAAATAAGTGGATGTGTTCATTGATTTAAGTCTGTCTGTGTTTTAAAAAAGTTTACCACTGCAGAGCATTTAGGTTAACATGTTAACTAGCTACTTAGCTAGCTATATTAGGGCAAAATGAGGCTTTTGCCATGATAAAAACGTACCCATTTATACTGCTTGCTGTAGCTCCACTGAATGTATTATGCACTGAAAACAGAACAGAAAAAAGGGAAATAATTGGATGTGCAAGATTGTGGTGAAATGGGTTTCCACCTTGAGTCATCTTGACTGACAGGTTATTGATTAGGGGGCGTACCCTGGATTAGTATTTAAGGAAGTGGCTCTCGACTAGGCCTGTCAAACTCGATTCCTTTTAAGGATCCGGGTTATTCTGAGTCACTCACTAAACTGATCCGGGTTGAACGAGTCACTTGAGTCACTTGAGTCAGTATTGCTAAATCACAAAGAAATTCAGTCCTACGTTCAAGCAGTGCAGTGGGGTGCTTCATTTCGTTAAGTGCCTTCTCATGTTGGATGTGGATCCTCCATGATTTGAAACCAGGTTTTTGCAGTACTTGCATTTAGCCTAAGAGTTTTGCTCTCCTGGTCAAAGTGCATCCACACATTGTTCATCTTTTTGGTGCTCATGTTCAGAAACTTTGATCTTATTGACAGAGGGTAGCCTATATTATAATAATTAATTATGTGTTGTTGTTTTGTTAACAATAGAAAATTTGCCTAGGTCTAATGCTACTCTGCTACAATGTTTATTACCACTACTATACTAATAGTAGGCTACTAGGAATCTATTCTAATAGGTATTATAGGCAGGTAATACTAGGCAACTAATATTATTAGCCTATTAATCATAGCTATATATATATATATATATATCATGTTAGGTAGCCTAATATAATATCATATAATATAATATAATATAAAATAGCCTAATATAATAGCATCAAAACCTCCACCCACTCACGGGAAAGAAAGCAGTTTGAGCCAGACTGTTTATTTATTGTCTTAACCTAGCCTAAGCAATTGACTTTCAATGTAGACATAGAAACAGGTACGTAGAAATGCCCTGCAGTGAATAAATTATTATTATTGTTATTATTATTATTATTAATACTACTACTATTCTTATTAGGCCTATTATTATTATCACCTTGACACGAGTAGAAACTAGGCTACTTGCTCATCTACAGATCCACTCATGACAATGTAGCCAGCTGATTCGACTGACTCGCACTCATAACAACATAATGTAACCGGTACGCCCGGCTGATCCAAATGACCCAGGTAGGCTAGCCTACTCAAGCAACTCCATACAGAGCTTACAATGTTTCGGACTGTCTTCGCGACCTAATTGCATTTTAAAGTAGGCTATGCGTGCAGAACATATGTTATTTCAGAAGTGAAAGCATGGCTTTTGTTGTGGATATGTTTTTCACCTTGACGAGGAGTTACTCTAAAGATCCACTCATGACATGACAACGTAGCCGGCTGATTCGGCTGACTCGCACTCATAACAACCTAACCGGCCAGCCCGGCTGATTCGACTGACCCGGGTAGATAGGCTACTCAAGCAGCTCCATGAGCGTGCAGTTCGGACTGTCTGCACGACCTAATTGCATTTTAATATGCTACATCTATACACCAAATCTAATTATGTCTAGGCTACATGCAGAACATTGAATGTTATTTCAGAAGTGAAAGAAATGGCTTTTGTTGTGGAATTGCTTCACCTCGAGGAGGAGCTACTCGCTCTTGCAGATCCACTCATGACAACGTAGCCGGCTGATTCGACTGACCCGTACTCAACGTAGCCTAACCGGCCGGCTGATCCGACTAACCCGGATTGCTACTCAGCCGCTCCAATCTGAGTCCCATGGTCTGTGAGTCTGCAATGTTTCCGGCTCTGCGGGAAGTTAACCAGTTATCTCGGACTGCCTGCTCACTCAGTCGCTTGAGTTGATTTGTGGAGTTGTGGTGGCCTACGGAATTGTTACATTTTTGGCAGTTACGATGGCTAGGGCTAGGAGGCTAGCTAATGTCGCAAGAGGTTTGTGTGTGGCGCTGTTTATCGTTTTAGATTGAATTGTAGTAGGACTCAACTGATCCGGGTTAATGATACTAGAGACTCGCGACTCATGGGTTAATTTAAAGACACGGGTGAAAGATCCGAGTGAGTCACGACTCAAACACCTTTACTCTCGACTGACGTCGTTCAGTCAGTGAAAGGACTTCCTGGTTAGTGACGTGGGATACCGGTAGCTTTGTGTGCGTGTAGGTGAAACCGCTGGCTCAACAGGTAAGCACTGCTTGCTTTCCCATTGTTTTAAATGACTCTCTTTGAGGTGGAATCTTAGCTGTTTGTTCGGTCGTGTGTTTTAGTGCGGTTGGTATTTGCTTTGGAAACTCGCATGCATTACGTCCAGTGGACCGCAACGCGGGCAACTTGTTGGTGTCAGGTAGGCTATCATGCTCAACATACTATTACGGCCTCTCTGCTTTGTCACATATCTAACGTTGTTGTCCGCTTTAGTTTGCTATCAGCAGTAGAGTGGTGAGTGCGTTGTCTCTCCTCCTCGTACCTGTAATTGGATCATAGGATCGCCAGCTTTGAGGTATGTACGTTAAAGCAACGCTGTGCAGTCTATTTTTAGAACAAGCTGCTAATCGTAATTTTAGCTTTTGTTGTGCTTTACAGATTGGCCTATATGCTGGCTATACTCATCGGCTGTTCCCACGTCCTAAGAGACTGCTGCTTTGTCTCCTTTTAGTGTTTGTCTTGTCATTATAACTTAGTAATGTCATGTCCAATTATTATTATATTTGTTAATCTGTGATCTTGCTAGCTACTGGCTCTGGCTGGTGTTAGGACTTTTGTTTTGTTTGTTACAATGCATGCTTGGGCTATGCAGTGCTGTGTCGCCGTTTCTCGGGCCTAACCTGCATGCACTTCTTTTTACTTTTATTTGTTGGTTGTGGGAGAAACCCTGTTCTACCTGTGTTGCTACTCTGCTTGCTGTGCATGTGCATGTGTGTGTGTGGGTGTGTGCATGTTGGTTTACAATCCCAATGCTGTGACCAGGGTTGCTGTTCTTCCCCCGCTCGGGGATAACCCCCAGTCTGTCTGGGTTGCTACCCTGCTTGCTGTGCATGTGCATGTTTGTGTGTGTGCGTAGGTGTGTATGCCTGCCTGTCTATAATCCCAATGCTGTGACCAGGGTTGCTGTCCCAGTTGACCATTGATGAGCTGGAGCACCAAACCTGCTGCCGAAGATAAGTAGCATTTGTAGTACTGCTAGCATCCCTGGCTTGTAAGATCAATCACCCTGTTATTTAGTGCTTGTGTCTCCTCTTCCCCTCTGTCAGACAGGAGCAGTGTGGCCCACGTGAGCGGAGGACTGAGTTCGTGGTGGAGGCCTTCACTTTCCCTTGCTGTGTGCACATTGAGGTGTCTTTTGCTTGGATTGCAGTGTTTCTCTCATGCATGGTGTGTATTTTCTGGATCCCCTCCCCTCTGTCCTGCAGTAGTCCGGCTCGCTGTGGTAAGCATCTGCCCTGCTCTAGTTACCCCTCCCCTGAGACCAGGTCACTTGCCTAATAGCAAGGTGCTAGTCAACCACATAACTACAGTGCCTTATATAGTAGCCCCCTGGTCACTGTGTCAATTGTGTGGTTGTGTTTTACTGTGCAACTGTAATAATTAATGTGTCATGTTTGAATAAATATTTTTGATGCAACGCATGTCTCCGGCTCCTTGGGTTTGACGAACCTGTGTGCTCCAATTACCCTCAGGGGTTAATCTAGTTTAGTTCCTTGTCCTAGGGGCCGGCCTCCCGTCCCCTAGGTGGCGTAGTCGATGCAACAAATTCTCAAAGTTATCTCTTCCCTGCCACACAATATTGGATGTGTTCAGTGATTTAAGTTTGCCTGTGTTTCACAAGTTTTTAGATTAACAAGCTAACGTTAACGTTAAATAGCTACTTAGCCAGTAGGCTACGTTAAACCTACTGTAATAAAAAGACGTGTCGTCGATAAATAACGTTTGCATAGTGGGCTGTTACAAAGCTATTCACCAAAACGAAGCTATCCCAGCAAACACATAACCTTTAGGGAACGTTCCCTAAAGGTTCCCTTAAGGTAAATATTTTGAACCTTTAAAGAACCTTTAGGGAACGTTCCCTAAAGGTAAATATTTTGAACTTTTAAAGAACCTTTAGGGAACGTTCCCTAAAGGTTTTTTTTACATTCAGCTAACCTTCTATGAACGTTCCCTAAAGGTTCTCTTTGAGGATGCATAGGTAAATATGGGATGAAGACTCTGAATAAGCCAAATCGATTGTGTGGAGGGAAGAGAAAAGCTATACATGTAATACAGACTATGTCTGCTTTTCTGTGTGCTTCTAGTGAGCTTGTTGCTCTGAGTGTGTGTGCCTCCGGATGGATAAAATGCAGAGATCTCCTACAGTCTAACTTAACTTAACAACCATGTTGGTCCAGTTTAGATGGCAGTCCTACACCAACACATACTAACACCCCTGTTAATCCAGTTTAGATGGCAGTCCAACACAAATGCATGCCAACACAATGCTAAAAACCATGTTGGCCTAGTTTAGATGGCACTCCTACACAAACATAAGCTAACAACACGATAACATTCTACTATGAAAACAAGAATAAAGAGACACTGACACAAGTGTTAGGTTTACAAAAGGATTTTATTTGTATTTTCTATTTAGAACTGTCTTAACATGGTTAACAAAACTTAAATTTATTCAAAGCTTCAATTATATATATTTATTTATTTAGTTAATTAGTATACACACACACACACACGCAAACACAATTAAACTATACAAGACATTCAATGCATTTTACAACTATATTGACACCAGATCTGTGGTGTGTGCATTCCATCACAACTGTATCTAAGCTGACTAATGTTACCTGTAAATGGTTTACCTAATTGTTTTAATGCTGCGGCTGATCTTCTAGGTAAACATGGTATGGGATCACATCCGCGCATCTTCTAGGAGTCCTTGACAGAACTTACCCCACAGGCTTTCCTCCTCATGAAGACCTGTGAAGAAAACATATCACACATTTAACTGGTTACCCCACCCCACACACACTCACTTCCACTCAATTTGTTTCACAGATATGGGCCAAACCAGAGGTGGGACCAAGGCACTGTTTGGCAAGTCACAAGTAAGTCCCAAGTCTTAGCAGTCAAGTCCAAGTCAAGTCCCAAGTAAATACAGAGAAGGGCAAGTCGAGTCCAAGTCCAAGTCACATCAAAGTCGAGTCCAAGTCCAAGTCCCAATCTTTTTCAAGTCCTGAACAAGTCATCAGGTACTCTTCACTTAATAATACCATTATTAGACTATCGATCATAATTTTAGCACTTCCATCTAATCCACAGTATTTTTTGTTTATAAATACAGATTAAAATATGTTCAATGTTTCTGTCTTGTAATCTTTTACGACATATGCATGCGCATACCTGAGTAATCTGTAAACGGATAGCTACATAACACTCAGCACAGCTGCAAATATATATATATTGTTTCCCAAATTGCGGAGCCCACTGTAAGGATGAGTAATAATTTGACTGATGGCAGTTCACTGCGCTAGGCCACAGATTTGCCTGCAAACAATTTATTAGGCTGTCTGGCAGTGGCGACTCATAAGGGAAGCCAAGGTCAACATTTTTATATTATTTAAAAGATAATAAGGACAGTCATTTTGTTTTAAAGTATTCATTTCTTAAGAAATACTACACATTTGATGCTGTTTATCTTATTTGTAAATGGTGCACTGTCACTTTAAGCCCATTGTGTCATTGTGTGCCACTGTCCACACGTTCTCATAATGATCTTTTTTTACCAGCTCCGTTCAAATATAGCCTATGGCTAGTCCACAAACTCAAACATTGTTTGTGCCACATGTATAGCACAATATTAAGAATGATAAGCATGGTATTAAGTTGGCACAAACAGCTTTCATTCCCTTGGAAAGAGAAGCATGTATGACATGATGCTTGCTTGACATTTTCTGTTTGCAATTAAAAGTGAATTATGAGCCTGGTAGCCAGTAGCCACCTAGCTACAGTAGATGAGTGAAATGCGTTTCAATCGGCATATCATGTGCTTCATGTAAATAAATTATTGAATACTTCAAGACTCACCAGTTCCATTACACAAGGCAAAGACAACTCTTCATAATATTCTTGTCCACTTTCCAAATCACAGTGAGTGCAGCTATCCCAGATAGCAAACATACACTGGGACTGAACTGGGCCACACCTACCACAACGTCCGGCACGGATCTGAATAATGGACCTGATCCGGCGTCCAAACGCACATCGGTCCAAAATTGGTTTGGATCCGTTTGACGGATCTGCGGCAGATATGGACTTGTACTGGTCCAGGTCCGTGTGATCTTCCGAGTTACGGATGTGGTATCGATCCGCGGTACATATCTGTTTCGGATATGGACCAGCACTTGTCCTCTGTCTGATCATCCGCTACAGATGTGGCACGGACCTGCTTATCAGATCCCTGTCTACGGATGCGATACGGATCTGCTTACCAGACCACTGCCAGCTTCTATTTTGCCTTATCCTTGGCATTAATTTTTTAATATCTAGGCATTAAGTTATAGCATTAACTTGCTTTACAAAGTTACACGGTTGCCTGGATGTAGGCCTAGGCTACAATGGGATCAGGAAATGAAACAAAAGAAGCCAAGATAAATGTTTGAATTTATTAGGCCTACATGAACAACTTCATGAAACATGACAAAAGCAATTGATTAATTCCAATATATTTTGTTGCCTACATAAACATAAAAAAACAGCTCCACATGCTGTACACCGAAAACAAAAAACGTGCGTGTCTTTGGAGGGCAGGGGGGGGGGGGGAATTGGGCCGTTGTTACTAGGCTACTGGTAGTGTTGCAGTTGCTGTTGGACTGCGGCTTCCGCCGTCAAACAGGCAGTGGAGTTTGGTCGCTGCCGCGGCGGCGGCCGGTGTCTTTCCTGTTCCTGCTGCTGCTGCTGTTCCCGCCGCTGTCTCTCCATCCTCTCCTGGCGGCCTCCAAACCTATCATGGGCCAGGGAGAACCATCGGATGGCATGATGGCATATTTCATCATCTGTAGCCTGTGCCGTTGTAGCACAATTGCGCACTGCTCCTGGAAAACAGACACAGACAATGTTGTTGTAGGGCCACATATAAAGATGAGTTTGATATGACAAATGCGAGATCTGGACCAGACCAGAGCTGCAGCACTCAATGAGGACATAGTTCAGGAGTGCCATTGCATCAGTGGCAACCTGTTAATCTAAATTAAGAAATATATTTAATTCCTTGCCCTAACCAGTATTCATGTTTACTGCTAATTTACTGATGTCAAGTAATTTAGTGTGGGGCAGACAATAGTTCAACAGTAGGTATGGAGTAGAAAATAAAGAGATCTAGGCTAAATCTGTCAAGATTTGCCACCATGGCAAACAGTCTTGCAGCGATCTCATAGTTGAACACTAACCGCTTGATTACTGTCTTTTAGCTACCCATATGGGCCGTTCTGACACTGTGATATGGCAATCTGGTGAAGAGAACATTTCAGATTTTTTTCGTGTGTGCTAATAACTGCTTGTGTAGCTAGTATGTTTGCTTTGTCAAAATGCTTGGTGACTATATTCATTTTGTCGTTAATAACAATTACGCTACATAAATAAATAAATAACCGTCTAGTCATGAAATGTTACTTAAACATTAGGTTACGTTAACAGATAAATCTAGGATAGCATTCGCCTATGCATTAATGTAGCCTAACACCTTTATTTATTTTTCTTCTCATGAACACAATTAATATCATTAAGTAATGACATTGTCCTTTTGCAATTTTTAACAAACTGACCTAGCTCCGTGGCCTAGACGATATCAAACACGAAAATCAAGTATTGCACTGAATCTTTCGGAATATCAGTTAGAATAAAATAAGGTCTACTGAGTGGAAACTATTGCTTTTGATGGCAGTGAAGTGACAGATCTCATTTCGACAGTGAACCACAGCATGCGCGATGTGATAAAATATAGGCATCCCAATAACATGGCCCATTACAGTGTTTAAGTGAGAACTTGAAGCTCTCAAAATAACCACACAAGGCCTACACAAGAGACACCTGGCCTGATAATGTTTCAACTTCTAAACAAATTCAAGCCTCTAAAAACTCGCCACCGGTTCTGCTCCCACCTACTCGAATGTCCTCATACAGGCATATGCTACAACCCATGCGCTCCTCAGACGAATGACGTCTAGCTCTGCCATCAGTACGCTCAGGCCAAAACTTTTGTCATCTGTTGTTCCTCGTTAGTGGAACGCGCTACCAGTTCCTACTAGAGCAGGGACATCCCTCTATATCTTCAAAAAACTCCTGAAGACCCAGTTATTCAGAGAATATATCCTCTTGTAGTACTCACACTAGCCTTCCTATAGCACTTGACTAGAACTGACAATTGACTGTATAAAAAACAGCACTCACTGATGCACTTTTTCTTACTGTAGGCTACTCTACATCTTTCAATTGTTTTACATTGTTCTGGAATTGTTGAGAGACCTGTTTTAAACTCTTTAAACCGTTTGCCATGTTGTACGTCGCTTTGGCTAAAAATGCATCAGCCTAATGTAATAAACAAGTTGACCCATTTGCAATTGCAAGAAGGATTTATAATGTTCCATTGGTCTGCAATGTTGTTTGCCTTTGCCCTTTGCCCCTAACTGTTTTCACGGCTGCCGCTGATAACCAGTGTAAAACATAAACACTAGGCCTACTTGCTAAATAAGTGAAGTTAAGGATGAGAAGGGAGATTTGTGAAATAAAGTACATACAATATATATAACTGATGTAGTTACAGGGAGTCAACAGATGCTTCTACTCTAATCTGTTTGGATAAGTGTCCAATGAGTTGGACATTACGTGAATTCATGTCAATTCACCATGGCCAGTGATTGTGATGGAAAACATTGGAGTAATACTTACTGGTTAAGATGACTTTGGATGCCATCTTCTTAAAGGCCATTTTCTCATTCACACCCTTCCAGTTAATCCTGCGAGCCACAGAGCAGGAAAATATTGATGCCAAGATGTTCCATGTCACCCTCTTCACATCAACCCCTCCAACAGAGGAGAAGGAGGTCACCTATGTGGACATGAGGGTGAAAAAATGATAGAATAAACATGACAATTGTGATGCTCCCCCCCCCTGAAATTAGCAGTCAGTACCTAAGTTCTCTTCCATCTATGTTGTGACATAGTAAGTGTGCTGTTTTGAAGTTGCAACCTAGAATAAGTTAGAATAACAAGTTCTAACTTCACTCTGGCTACATTGAGAATTGATCTGGAGCCCATCAGTTGTTTTTAAAACATACAAAAATAAATGGCAACAGACAGTGAAGAGGCAACATCTATCTCCATGATTGGTGCAAGTTGGTTTCAATGGCTGTGTCCTGAAGGTCCGTCAGGGCAAATTCAATGACTGATAATGACAATGTCAGATTTGTTACGTTCTTGATTTGAAGGAAAATGCTTACCAGGGCCTGTTTTTTGCGGTCATGTTGAGGGTTCTGTAGCCACTCCTCAAATCGCCTCACTTCTTCTATGCTGTCGAGAGGGAACTGAAAGTCATCAGGCATTTCACATGTTGGCTGGCCATCCCTGGTCCCTAATCTTGCCAGCACCACATTCACAGTTGTGGCAAGTTGATTGACCTGCTGCTTGATATTTTCCAGCAGCAACAGGCCATGCAGCTGTGCCTCTGAAAGATTGGTGAGAGAGAGAGAAGAAATTCACAATTCAAATACTGCTTCTCTGCATATTTATTTGCAAATTTTACAGTCTGATCATGTCCTATTAACTTTATATTTCCAATAACAAGTAGGCCCATAAAAATTGACCATCTACTTATTACATGTTGCAGCCTGTGTGTGTCTATTTTGAAACAGGAATTCCAACAGAAGTGGATGTGAAGGCTGTTATGTGTCAGGTGTACAGTATTGTTCACCATTTTAATTTTGTCTTACCTGTGCAGGTTATCGGGCCAGTGTCGTGTCCCACCCTAAAAGTTGGCCTGAAGAGGAAGGTGCTCCCTTGTTCTCTAGCATAATTTGCTAATTGAGAAATTGTGAATAAATAGTGATTTGCCAGTTAAAATCAAATAAGATTACACTATTCAACAATGTTCACCCTAGGTTTGTCCAGCATTCACTTGAAAGATTCATCAGCAATTTTGTCGTGTTATCAATTTAATTGATTTTCTCATAATGTAGTTTCCATGTGCTTGTACTGTATACTGGAATACACAACAAGTTGTGTGTGTGTCAAGCATTGTGTATTGTGCATTGTTGTTTGTAGTACACTTATATTGCACATTGAGAACTTACCATTACATGTTGGTAGAAATTGGGGTGTCAGATCTGGTTCACTGAACAACAGTGGGCTCACAGATTGTCTTCCCGGGGGAGTTGCATTCAACGAGCCATTTCCTAACAGCTGGTGGACTTTGAGGGAAAGTGTGAAGAGGACAGGTAGTGATGACAGGAGACAGGAACAAGACTTACAAAAGGACATCACCACAGTACTTATGCATGTATGCTTTTTATTATTTGCACTAGAATTGCTTTATAAATTTCCTACCGGTGAATGGCCTGGAAGCTGACCCCTTACGAACATTCCAGCTGATGTCCGTGTAAGTTGGTTCTGACCTGTTCTGACAAGGGGCTGCTTATGGAAGGTATGACGTTATATTAACACATGGCAATGAATCTACATATGGATATGACAAATAGACACTGTATAGTGACTTGGTTATGTGAAATGTAGACTTACAGGGGATGGGGGGTGGTCGTACAGAGGGTAAAGGCATATCCACATTTGTGGGATTTACGGCATTAGTGATGGCTAGGTTCATAGGCCCTGTTGTTGGCATTTCTGCATGTTCTGTGTCACTGTCTGTTTCTACGTATCTAGTGAAGACAGGGGAAATGTGAGATAGCACAACTACTCCATGGGCTGGCTTGTATTTATAGTAATAAATAGCTTGTAGTATGCATGTGAAAACCATGATCCGCAATCCGCATACCTTAGGTTCCGTCTCCTCTTCCTTGGCATGTCTTCATCCTCCGACTGGAGGCCTGCTGTTCCACTTTGCAGATAATTCTTAAGATGACGCGTGGCTTCAGTGAAGTCATCTAGTTTGATGACAGAATACAGCAATTACACATTGACAGGTACCAAAATATTCATGCAGTCACCCAAAACCTTGCTTGTCAGAGATGAGTATGGTGATCATAACCACATTATTTCTCCCTTTGGGTAGGGAGCAGAGGATAGTGCAGTGGAATAGCTTTGGAATGTTCCTCACCTCTTTCAAATATGATGCGGGCATTGAACAATTCCCACCCGGGACCCGGCACTTCGCATCTCCTGATGGCTTTCTGTGTTTTTTGGTCTGAGCCGTAGCTTGGCCACACACACTTTCCGTCTTTGTACCAATGACATGGCACTATGTTTGTTGTGCCTTCATCTGTGAAGACGACTCCACAATATTTCTAACATAACATGTAGTAAAAAAAAGACTTGATATCAATAACTGGAAACAAAAACTGAAAACGATTAAAAGATCTGTCCATGGGCCTAATCTTTTGTGTGGAACAAGGGGATGATCACTTGTTTCCCCTTGTAAGGCAAAGCCAGACATTTTTGCCTCACATTAGCCATTGTTGTAAATTTCGTTTCACATTCCAGCTCAGATGTGGTCATTATGTGAAGGAACTTAGAATCAAAAGGATATTTAAAAAATGAACAGCTGTTCTGGTGTTGTCTGTAGGCAACGTAAACCTCATTGTGGCTCTTGATGATGTTGCTGATTTTACAGACATTCCCACTGATTAAAAACGTGCAGTCATTGGACTTTGTACTGACAGTGAAGTTCTCCACTGTCATCTCGTCATATTGACGGCAAACCCCACTGCCAGTAGGCACAGGGCCTCGACTGTGCTCTCTTTTCAGCTGTGAGCTGGCTTTTGGCTCATGGGAAGACTGAGACTGTTCCGATAGTCGTCTTATGATTTGAGCCAGTGGACAGGAGGGTTTGCGCACCATGCTTTTCAGTTGTGATAGATAGTTTTCATATGGGAAAGAGGAGATCTTGTCCAAACTGCCAAAGACTTTTGCATCCTGTGCTAAATGTGTCAAGCCATGGACGTTGTAAACAATCTGATCTTTCCCATATATGGCACTGAAGTGAGTGACAAACGCATGTAGGAGGCTGTTGGCGTAGTCACTGTATGTGACACAGAGACGAGGAGAGATCAGGATACACATAGCTGTCGACAACAGGAGGAAGTTGGAGTAGGCCACAGGGTTCAGCACATCCCGCAACACCACTGGTCCAGTGTATAAAAGAAATTGCCGATACTCTGTAGCCTTCCACCTATCCACTTCCTTCAGAGACCTTGGCTTTCGTGCAAATTCCCTTGGAATGTGCTGTTTCAAATGCACAAGGTTCTCTGAGATCCTGATCACATCTCTGGAGGGAAGACGGACTGCTAATGGGCCTTTGAGCCACAGATGGAGGAGACGCCTGACCACACCCAAGCACACCAGGTGCATATAGTCAAGTGGGACCTGTGAAACCAGTCCAACATTTAAACCTACAAAGGCATGAGGACCCATGTGGTGGTCCTCATCCTCCTGCCTTGCAAAAGCCTCATCAGTTCTCGGAATACTATCCAGAAGGGGGTATGTCATGCGATTATTTATATACACCCCAGTCTGTATACATTTGTCACATCCATGGTAACCATTGAATGCTTTTGTGTTTTTGACAAATGAACGGGCAGGTGTGTCACATATGATTGAATGAAGTCGCATGGTGAACCACTTCCCCTCAATGCTGAACCCTTCCTGGAGTATAGACAGCTCACACGCAAAATCTGTTAAAAAGTCTTTAGAGGGGGCAGGTTTATGTGTGCCAGAAAACAGCCCTATTACTACTGGCTCCTTCTTCGGAACACTAACTAGCATACCCAGAATCGGCCATAACTGTATGCTAGAGCTCTTGAATAGTGGAAGGCCATCAATGCTGATCTGAAGTGGTAAACAGCAACCATCAACCAGCTTGTCCTTCCACTGACACAGTGCGTTTCTAAAGGCTTCAACAATGCCAAAGTAATGATATAGACCATTACAGAGCCCTTTGACAGAATATACTGTTCTAGTATGTAAAAGCGTTCTGGCATCCTTAGGCAGATCTGAATGATACACAGTTAAGATGGCCAAGAGAGCAGTGAGGGCAATATGCGAAATGCCATAAGTCAATGCCCAGTTGGAAAGGCAACTTGTGAGGTTTTCAGATTCCTCACAGTCAGACATTTCGCCCAGATTGTCACCCTCATCGTCATCATGATCATTATCATAATAACCCCTTTCCCCTGACACAGACCCTACAGCTGCTTCGGGATCCAATAAAACAGTTTCTCCCATGTTTATATCTGCAGGTGCAACAACATCCTCAAGGTGTTTGGGAGGAGGTGTCACCTCACATATACCCTCACCAATGTCCCTTAACATTTTGTTCAGATCCACCCTGGCTCTCCTCCTCAATGCTGAATTGGAAACAGGTTTCTTGCATCTATTCATGTTTAAACTATTACTAGATTGAGTGTATATATAGAAGATTTTGAAATTGAAATTGAGGAGTGGAAATAATGTCACCCATCTGTGTTATACCTTCATCTGACAAGTACCAGGCATCATGTTTGCTGTATCTGCAAAAGAAATGGAACATGTGTTAGTGTACGATTCATAAAGCAACATTGGGAATATGGCTGGCAATCAAATTGAGTTTTCAGTGGTGTTTACTAATTGTATTTATTTATTGCCATTTACAACACTGAAGTCTTTGGTCTGAAAAGTCGTATTATTTATGTACAATGTTTACGTATTTTGGGTAGTTATGTCAGCTGAATAATTCAGTTTTAAGGTTTTGTGATTGAAACACTATGAGCCCCAAATTGCCTAATTTGTCAACGCCATGTTTGTCTGGTTAGAAAATGGAGTTTTGAATGTCAAATGTAAGACACAGTTTCAAAATGAATTTGTATGTATATTTTGGGCATTTCAATAAGTTATGCTCATTATTTGACATGAATCTTTCAGCTCTCTGAGTCCCCGTAGTGCACTTACAGTGCCTGACAAAAGTCTTGTCACCCCTTTACAAATGTTGGTGTTTAAGCAAAATACACACACTTCTGTAGTTTATTTGAGAAAACAAACAAACCAGGACAGTTTCAATAGCATAACACAACTGAAAAAACAATTGATGTCCCCACATTCATCCCAAAATATCACTAAAATGCTGCGAGAAGTGTAATACTGTCAAACTGACACGGGCAAAAGTCTCGTCACCCTTCACAAAAAGTGTATTTTGCACTCATAACAGCAGACTTTTCATTGTTAAAATCCAGTGCTAAGGTTATGGGTAGTCAGACATGAGCCGTGGAAGCATTCTGAGACATATCAGTCCATTTCTAATGGACATATAGACTCAAGTTTACTCACTTTACATGTCTATTGGTGTCTATGGACAGTATGATGTTTTATCAAAGGATGTCCAAATATTTGATTGACTTTTATATGCAGCTGATTATCGGTGCCAGAGGAAATAAAATAGGCCTAGAGCATCACTTGGCCATAGATGTTCACTTTAAACATGGTGCATCTTCATCCACCAGACATAACCACTGGTAAGGAGGCCCAAAAAGTTCTAGATTTGCTCCGTTGCTCCATAGAATTAACTGCCAAACCTATTGCCACTCATTTATATGGTTTTGATTTGGTATTCTTCTTTGGTTTTGTTCATGCTTGAGGAAGAATGAGGAATATTCTGCACCATGTTTAAAGTGAAGCATGACCATGGCCAGGTGATGCTCTAGGGCTATTTTGCTTCCTCTGGCACTGATAATAATAATGATAATTATAAACTTGAGTCTATGGTCCATTAGAAATGGACTGATATTTCTCAGGAATGCTTTCACAGCTAACCTCTGACTGGCTATAACTTTAGCACTGGATTATAACAATGAAAAGTGTGCTTTTATCAGTGCAAAATACAGTTTTTGTGAAGGGTGACAAAACTTTTGACCGACAGTATAACACTACCTGCAGCATTTTGGTGAGCGGTGACAAGACTTTTGTCAGGCATGGTACAATTTATTTAATGACATTCAGTCTGTTGTTCATGGACTTGATTGGTAGAGCTATAATTTGTACCAATTTTGTGTCATCTACATCATGGCCATGGTTTGCCATATCCGTGTGTATAATGATGTAGATTTTCTCCATATGTCCCACAAAATAGCGTTTAGTTAGACATAAATAATTTGACTGGAAACGTGTTTAGCTGTTTTGATATCAAAAATTACAGTTGAGTAAGGCCTGCTTGGAATTGGGACATGTGTTGTTAAACAGGTGTAAAAGTGAAGGTAGAGGTCTGAGCAGACAGATTTCTCAGTCCCGCTGCCACCCGCTCTATATTCTGTCCCGCTCCCGCCCGCATCTGTAACATTAGGTCCGCTCCTGCCCACATAGAGCTTTCAAAACTTGTCCTGCGCCGCATTCTTTTGTGTCGTGACCCTGCAGACCACTACGTGCAGGAGAGTTTTCATTGTTAACGTGTCTACTAGCCCGCGCAGTGTCGACATGCAGCGAACTATTTGGATGTGTCAATGACGTTGCTGAATGGAATGCCTTTACAGAGAACATCAAATGGTACGTCATAGGTTTCTTTTAGTTCTGAAGTCCAGTCAGGGATGGTAAGTGTGACCTCTTAGGCTACCTGCTGGAAACTATGCTACAAACAGCAGTAGGCCATATTGGCACTGTTGTGTTTAATGTAGCCTATTGTGCGGTCATAGGCTAGGCCTACATTGTAGCCTAAGGCCTATGCAGTTGTGCTTAGGTTAATGTGTAGATATTTTCCTATATGATTATGGTAGGCCTAGTGTTTGGACTATTAAACTTATGTCATAGTAGCCTACTTTCTGGTGAATCAGCTGGTGTAGCCATATTAAGTAGCTTCAGGGATAAAGTCCCCAAAGCTGTCCTACCCAGCTAACAATTTATGGTTTCCAAAACGTTCTGGGAACCATAGTTTTTGGTTTCGGAAACGTTAGTTTTTGGTTCCCAAACGTTACCCTAAGGTTAGTTTTTGAGCAAGTTTTGGTTCCCATGGAAAGTTTGCTGAACGTTCCGGAAACGTTAGTTCTTGGTTATATAAAACGTTCCCTGAACGTTCCCCTAACGTTATCTAAAGGTTGCAAACTTTAGAGAACCTTCCCCTAACGTTCCCCAACCGTTGCAAACTTTAAAAAACCTTCCCCTAACGTTCCCTAACCATTGCAAACTTTAGAAACCTTCCCCTAACGTTCCCTAACTGTTCCCATAACGTTCCCTAACATTTAGGGAACGTTCCCTTCCCTAAATATTGCAACCTTTAGGGAACCCTCCCCTAACATTGCAACCTTTGCATACCGATTACTTTAAACAGCACGAGCTGGAATGCATTATTATATATTAGCAGGAAAGAATGAACAGGCAAAATCGATGGAACTTATAACTTTAATATAAAATTATCAAAAGACAAAAAAAACAATATAAAAGGCCTCACTGTGTATATATATATATATATATATATATATATATATATATAAATTAGACTTAGTGTTAGCTAAGTATATTAACATAAGGCATTTGACTTTGGTAGGTGCTACATTCAACAAATAGACACACTGTGCAATAGACAACAATATACATTGTGGCAGATACCAACACAATATACAAAGACATAATACCAATACAAGTACACATGGAGTGGGCTGTTGAGTGCAAAGTAATAGTGCAAATGTAGAGTGCAAGACTTATATTGGAATGATAAAGTAAGTAATGTGCAGGTGTGGTCAAAGTGGGGATGACTCCACTTATCCACAGAGTGATAACAGTGCGAAAGAAGCTGCTCCTGTGTGTGGTTGTTTTTGTGTGTAAAAATTACAATTGCTGTAATACAAAAAAATACTATAGCTTTGATAGACAATACTATAGCTTTAATTAAAGAAAAATACAAAAGGTTTAATACAACAAAAAAAAATACAAAAGCTTTAAAAATAATAAAAAAAAAATAGAGCTCCAGTCCTTCAAGTCCGAGTCGAGTCTCAACAGGATCAGTCCTCAGCTTGCCTAAAAAGAAAAAAAAAAAAGTTTGATGTCATACTAAGAATGAACATGTTGAAAAAAACAAGACAAAGTGCCTTACTAACAACCCTTTTTTTTCTGATCACAAAAAAAGTAGTTTTCCCATTACTTTGATTGTTATGAACAAATTTCAATTTACCGTCTGTGTGGGGCAAACTTCAGTGCTAGCCCAATCAGGTCCTCCGCCTCTGCAGCATTTAGCGCAGGGAAGTTTTTCTGGGCCGCAGCTATAGTAGAAATCAACAAATGAGAAAAGTTAAGTCAAATTAAAACTTCTTATCAGCCAAGTTAAGCATAATACTGATGTGAACAATAAAATAACACCTGCCTGTTAAAACCCTGCAGAGGGTTAGGTCCTGAAAGGATTTCTTGGCCTTCCTGCCCCGCAGGCTGTACTCCTTTAGAACGTTGTTGGTTGCCACCCGCCGTAGCATACAACGGATGGCAGCACCTGGAGTCAACCCTCCAAGGGATGCCAAGAAAAGTAGCTGTAAAACATAGAAATACAAATTATATAGAACAACATATAGAAAGTGGAGAGCTTATACAATCTCATATTGTAAGTCAGTTCAGTTATAATGATTTGAATTTATGCAATTACATAGTGTTTATCTTAAGGGCAGGACTATGGCCATTTAATTACCATTTTGTTCCTCCTCTCCTGGTTACCAAGACTCTGGTCCAAGTCTTGCAGCTCGGTGACTGTCGAGCAGGGGGACAGCAAAAGGTCTTCAACCGGAGCAGAGGGAAGTGACTGTGAGCCCCTTAAGAGGCTGAGCACCTCCTCGATCTTGCCCTCAATCAAGTCGATTCGCTGTGCCATGCGGACCATGGATGTCCTCACACCTATGGAAAAGTTGATAGTGTTAGTTGTTATACATTATAAAATTACATATGTAAACAAATTAAGCGAGTCTTCTTACCTCTCAAAAATGGAAAAATGGAAAAAAATGGAAAATTCAAAGCCGCTGTACCTTCAACTGGCACCCAAGGTGAAGAAGGGCGAGTCAAAGTTGACCCATCCAGCACTGGGCGACCGACTGGGCGAGGAGTCACCTCCCTCTGTGTGACGAGTTCTGCTATTTACAACCAAAAAAGTTAAGTTACACACAAATCCCTTGTCATGAAATTGCATTTAATTGGAAATGGAAAATTCAAAGCCGCTGTACCTTCAACTGGCACCCAAGTCCTGGAGGGAGGGCATTTTGTTCCTCCTCTCCTGCAGCTCAGTGACTGTCGAGCAGGACGACAGCAATATGTCATCGACTGGAGCAGAGGGAGGTGACTGGGAGCTCCTTAAGAGCATGAGCAGCTCATCCATCTTCTCCTCAAATGCGTCCATTCGCTGTGCCATGCGGTAATGGTTGTCCTTATTGCTATGGAAAATGGATGGTGTTAGTTTTAGTTGTTAAATACATTATATACCTGCATATGTGAACAAATTAAGTGAGTGTTCTTACCTCTTATTTCCGTCTCCATGGCCAAGCCACCTCCCTCTGTGTGATGAGTCACTTGTGCTGTTTACAACAAAAAAAAAAGTTACTTACTCTCAAGTTCCTTGTCATGAAATAGTATTTACTTGGAAATGGAAAATTCAAAGACACTGTACCTTCAACTGGGTCCCAAGATGAAGTGGCAGGCGTTATAATAGACCCATCCAGCTCTGGGCAATGAGCTGGTTGCCTGTGTGGTGTTGACTCATCTAAAAAGAAAGTAAATATGAATATTGGTCAGTTAATTTATGGTAGGTTTCTTGCACATGACATTTGCAAAAGATAAACCTATGCTGTTACATTAAACAATCGCTAAAAAGAAAAACTCACATGCAGGTGGTGGAGGCAGTGGCATCTGCTGACCTAATAAAAGGCAGGAAGAGACAAATACATCAGAACAGTAACATGATATGCACTAGGTTAATAAACATGAATGTCAGTAGTTCCATGGTAGGAAATATGACTCAACTGGTTTTCTTAAATAATACATGTATAAATGTTAACTTACAGACAGGGTTTCCAGGCACACGCACCATCCTGGAATGCTTTCTTGCTTGCGGAACGGATTCATCTGAAATAAAAGACCATACAATCTGCACTGATTGCAAAAAGAATATTTTAATTGTGCAAATAATGTAGTCTGTATTTAAGAGGTCTTACCATCACGTGACCATGCATTGCCTTTTGTGGACGCTCGCATCTTCTTCCGCCTCAATGCTAGAAGTGTCCATCAGCCGCTGACATTTTTCCATAGCTTTGGTGTATGAATCTACGTTAAGAGAACAACGCTTTTGTGAGCCAGTAGTAGAGCAAAGCAGTATTTCCATATAGAGAAAACTATTATTGATAGTATTGCAGCAATCAGTCATCTGTACACAACCAGATTTTCTTGACTGGATATTTGGCCCAGCTTTTGACTTGATTTTTGTATTGTAGCCCAGAGAATTTCTAATGGGGAGACACAGCATCCATATATATGCATGGGCTTAGTTTGTAAAGCCAGTATGGCAGCTGTGTATAGCCTACTACACACATTCCGCCCCTTCCTGTATGCTTCCCAACAGACCTCTGAAGTTCGCCTACAAAAAGGAACCAAAACTGCCATCTTTGCCTATAAGGAGATCAGGGTGTTAATTTAACCTAACTACCTATGACAAGTTACATTGCAAGTTAGGTCTGGGGTAGCAAAAATCTAAGTTGCTGTCTTAACGTAGGCCTGTTGAAGATCACAGTTAGCCTACCACTCGAAGGCAGAGGACAAACGTGTGTTGAGCAAAATGTCTGCATTTCAGACTTCTTCGTCCCCGGGAGAGTGCAATAATTCTCTCCCCATGTTATTTTCCCATAGCAAAAATTGCAAGATAGGCTACTCAGCTTTTTGAAGGCAAAATTCAGAGGTCTATTCACTTGAATCGTCTATCCGATCAACTGTGTTACAAAATGGCCGCCGACAGTGTAGCCTATACATTATCAGAGCCCTTCTAAGGATTATTAGACATTCTCTATAGCTATCTATATGGCTCTAGTGTAGCCTACATATGCAGGACTGTTCAGTAGGTTATACCAACTTAAAAAGCATCACCATCTCAGTATACCCACTTAAAATAGACTAGGATACATTTGGGGTTGATCACAGTATAGCCTACCCACTACAGCTAACTAGCCTACATCACAGTAGCCTAGATCCAGCTACATACAGTAGGCCTATATCCACTAGCCTACACCACTGCTGCCGAGTGACTTGCCTAAAAGGACTGACTGTACACTAAAACTAATTAAAAGAAACGGTAGCCTAGTGCTATTATTTGTAACATCAACGTGAGCAGGTTAACACGATGACACAAAACATACAATGCTGCAAAACATAACACGTTGAGAACAGCTCAAACAAAGACGAACGAGCAATGTGCTCTGGTAAATTACAAACTTGGCAGAATCAGAATATAACAAAGCCCTACAAGTGAAAGGACTTAAGGTTAAACCTCAAACTCTTGCATTACAACCACTAGGCCTACATCATAAAACTGTAACATATTTCACTTACTTTCGTGAGATCGAATTCAAGACGAGTGTAATCCATTCCAAGACTTCTTCCAGCGGCGTTCAAGAATCACGGAATTCAAACAGAGCCCGTTTACGGAAGTCAGGACAAGACTTCAATCGATCACCTGAAAGCAGAGGCGCTGTCTTCCCCCTACTGGCGTGGGGGTAGGCCTACGTGTAAGGGAGAGCCTGTCTGATTGAACTGAAGTGAATTGTGAAATGAAAGAAGTGAATTTTCTTAGTTGTGAAAAGTGTTCTATTGATAGATTTTTGTTTAAAGTTCACCTAATACGTAAAAAAAAAGCACAAAAGTATATATTTTTTATTTAGTAAAATTTATATTAGCCTAAAATAAATATTATCTTGATATGATGTTTACCTTACTTAGATCAATCATTTGAGTGGATCTAAATCAAGTGACTGCAAACATTTTGTATGTTACTTCAAAAACTGAAATGGAGCTTGTGTTAGTATCGACTATAGCTGTTATTGTCTCCAGTTTCTAAAGCTGATAGAGGCGCAATCAATCACACAATGCCAACACATTTAACACGGCATGGAATTGGAATGAATAGAGACGCATTACCATTGACGTTGCCACCTAATCAGAAGCCTCGAATGCAAATAATGTAAAATGTGTGAATGTAAAATGGTAATGGTAGGCTACAGGAACAAATGAAACATGTTCTGAATGTATTCTAGTGATAGCAGAAAACTATTATAAAAATATTTTATATTTTATTTACCGAAGTATTATTGTTTGTTTAATCCAACGTGAAACTGCAATCGGTTCTGAATGCAGACCAGGCGTCTTCCCCCTACTGGCGTGGGGGTGCACTCAGAACAACCAAAAACAACCAATAACAACTAAACGGGAACGTTGTGTGAAGGTACTGTGCAACCACAGGAGAACGTTTTGGTTGGTTGGTTCCCTTAACGTTTAGGAACGTTAAGAAACCCTTAGGTAACGTTCCCTAACCGTTAGTTTTTGGTTTGGTTCGAACTACCCTTTAGGGAACCATACACTAACGTTCCCGAACGTTCCCTTAACGTTTTGTGTTAGTGGGGTATAGGCCTACGGAATTTATGGACGAGGGGGATGCGAAGAACTCCCGACGCGCAGCGGAGGGTATTCCCCTGCCAGAGTCCATTCATTCCTATTTATAATGGGACACCTTGAAGGCCATTGTCCCGCTTATCACCTGGTTGCCACTATGTCATACGCATGCCTTTTTAGTACACAAAAGAACCAGCAAATCATAAAAGAGCAGTTCTTCTCTCCGGAGATAAGCTGCAGTAGGCTATAATTCTGATGTGTTAGTTGAATGGGACAATGGGCTAAAATGTCATAGGGGCCTACTTTAACAGGTGACTTTAATGGTTTGTTTGCTTATTGAATTTAGGCTACAACAGTGACAGACGTTTCAGACTCATTAAATGTAATGCTGTGTAGGCTGGATATATGAAGAGAAATAACATCGGCTTGCAATCAATGAAAGTCGGCTAATAGCCTAAGCCATTAATTGTTAGCAGCTGTAATAAATGACCTTCTCCCACATTACCCACGCATAGGCCAGCTTAAGTAGCATAGTCTAATTCGGTGTTTAGTGCATAGTTTCTCCATTTATTAGGCTACAAAAAACACATACAAATAATATTCTTAAGAAGCAGCACGACCTTCTGGAATGTAGACACGTTAGAGAACAGGTGTCATAGGTTTATGGTAGGGCTGTTTAATTGCCTATAAGCGCTGGTAGGCCTAACCACTCCTTTAGTGCTACAATAGGCTACGCCACCTTTCAATTACTTTGTTGAAACTGATTAAAAAACGTTTAATTTAATAAACGGCCGAAGAGGAAGAAAGTGTTTGCCTTGTGCTAGGCCTTGGCCTACATGCGGTTAAACAGCCTTTTACGCTTTTGGCGACGGCGAGCTTTGTACAATTATCTACACACGCTGCAACCTAGTTGCCAACTTGCCACCTTTCTATTTATATTGCTTTCTGTTGAAGTTGGTCACAACAACTTTGTGATTAAAGTTGACATGTCTTATTTAATTAACTGCTTAAGAGGAAGACAGTGTTTGCCGTTTAGGCTTACCAATTAGGCTAAATGAATAAACATTTTACAAATGAATGATTCTAAGAAAAACATTACGCTAGGCCATTATAAACCTTCACACAAATAGGCCTACCTTTTCTCACTCACTGACTTACACTTATTACACACACTGTCTAAGAGAATACTTTTATTAAATGCCTACAGTTTTCTAGCTAAATTGCCTATTATTAAAAAGTCGCTCCAACTATGCCTAAACTGAAGTTGGCGTTGCAACCACAGAAACATGTCGGACTACACCCCACTTAGTAGCTCAAATAACTTAAACAAAATTTCAGCATAATTTCATCAAAAGCAAATGTGTAATGTACTTACGTGGGTTGGTCATGTCCACAGAGTGAATAATTCTCCGCCGGTGATGTTCGATGAGACAGCTTGGAGTAGTGCATTTGATGTGTGTAGGTATAAGCATACCGATACAATTGTGAAGTTTTTTTTTCCATTGGTTTATTTAATTAAACACACAACACGACTGATGTATAAATGCATTGGACATAATGTGCGCATGCAGCCTATGTGTCTCAATGTAATATTTGCCATAACAATTCAATGAATAGGTATAGGCTGGTAAATGACACCCCTATGAAATGTTTCATTTTGTTTCATTCTAAGCGCGCGTGCGGCTGACATCCGCATTACGGACCTAAGAGGCCTAGGCCTACAGCTGATATATTTCTGACTGATTGTGTGCTTGCTGTTTCCCGAACATGCTCATAACGTGAACTTGCCTGCACTGTTCTATAGTTCCTAAGGGGAACTGTCCACGTTAACAGTTCTGAAGTACAACGATGTAAGCCAAACACAATCTCTGATAGCAAATGAGATCACGCATGTCTATTCGTTGTCTGTTGCTGAGCAACACGACAAGGCATATGCCTAAAGCTTAAGGTATATGTTTAGCCCATTGAATAACTTGATACAGAAGAGAGCCCCTTGTGCTGAATGATGCATGACATATGACTCAAAAACAGTCACCGGTAGCCTATCAGTGAAATCAAGGTCTCTCTGCCACTCCTTGTCTGTAGGCTATAGGCCTACTGGTCGGGCTTTCACTAGGTGGCATTCTGAAACGTCCTTTCAGTCGGGGAGTATTATCGGTCGTTTCAGTTTGGGATCTTGCAACTGGAAGTATCGCTTGTTTACTGAAAGTCTACAGACAGTGTAATGTAGCCTGGACTATTGAAGGGATCAGTTTATTGGACATTTTTTGTAGGCCTATACTTCGTTTTGAATAGCCACTGCTCCCATGTTTGTTGGTGTGTTGCAGCGGAATCATTAATGACGAAAGTAGAGGCATTCTTTATTGAGGTTAGACATGATAATCATCCAAACAACTTGCATCTCGACTTTCTACCGTCCTGTGCACTGATTTAAAGCTCTGTTTCCTCTGTCGCTGGTCCTGCGCTGAGAGGGGGAGTGGCCAGCGGAGAGCGGCAAAGTGTGCTTTACCGAGATTTACCGATGTCTGCATTTCTTTTTCAAACAATGTCAACATTGACACTGCACTTACTCGTGCTTGTAGCAAGACACCTGCCAAGTGTGAAATTAATCTGACAAACGGCTAGACATAGCCTACACAGCTCAGACAGACTTTCCTGTCATTCATGGATAGATTTAACAATTACTTTTGCATGTTTTATGTAAGGGATAGGGCCTAATGTAGACCTATAGAACGCCTATAGAAGACTTTCCTGACATTCGTGGATAGATTTAACAATTACTTTTGCATGTTTTATGTAAGGGATAGGGCCTAATGTAGACCTATAGAACGCCGGTTATTGGCAAAATAAATCCCGACAGGGTGAACCGGACCTGACGCGCCAGCGGAGGTGTTGCTTTGCCCTGAAGAGACGTAGGCTATTTAACTTAATGACCGGCGTTCAACACATTATCCCGCTAACTATCAACGGCAAAGTCGCACGTCGGGGTTCTGTTCTCCCTGTCGCAGGACCTATTTTTTAGTCTATGGTCGGGACTTACTTCACATTAAGCTACACTCTTGCCCATAAGACCTATATAGGGCTATGAAAGCAGTCGGACAAACAGTGTGGGAGACATGCAAATAACAGATTAACACACAGCGCAGGCGTTCCAAAAATCAATTGGCACTATTGGCTGAGATCCGTGTAACTGGTGTGGGCCAAACCAGCACACAAAGCCTGGTTGAGTGGTGGTAAACGGAACTGGGCCTTATCCGAAAGTCGGCACAAAAACTCCTTAAATGTTAAGCTGAAACACATCTCTGGTGTGGAGCAGGCCCACAGTCAGAAACCGGATGTAAGCTACAGACGGATCTAAAGGCTTTTGTGCGGATCCGGCCCAAAGGAAATTGCTATCTGGGATGTCATAATGACCTGGATCTCATAGTTTACAACAGTACAGTAGGCTAGTGAGAACCGGATAAATTAACAATCTCCTCTAATCTCGTATTTGTTGCCTTCACGATTTCCTTTTATATGTTTCTTATATTTAAAAGAAGATATCAATCATCATCAACAATGACAAGCCAGCTGGAACCTACTCATTTTCTCTCCCTCTCATGCGTGCTTAGCGTTCTCAATTAAATGCAGTAGGCTAGCATAAGTTCAAGTTGGATCTTAATGGAGAGGACTCGAAAAGTATCAACTTTATGTAACATGCTGTTGGTGCTTTTTGACATTAAACGTTCTCTAACAAGAGTGCAAATCAGGTTGCAGTAAAGCTACTAGTGATTGGCTAAATGTTGGTCCTTCCTCTGTCTCTTGGTGCCCTACACACAGTGCGTAACGCGTGTGGGGGTAGCGGCAGCACTGAACTGTGCTCTGGCCGCTTGTCTCCGCTATTTTTTTTTTTTTTTTTAGTGGAAAAAAAGTGGGAAAGCGTCTGTGGGGTGACTGGTCCACGATCAGGAAATTTAGTTTTTGATTCGAGACATGTCAAGTCATCACAAGTCAAAGAGGCAAAGTCCGAGTCAAGTCTCAAGTGAATAGTATTCAAGTCCAAGTCGAGTCGCAAGGCATGCCGAATTTTATCAAGTCAAGTCTGAAGTCATTAAAATCATGACTCGAGTCTGACTCGAGTCCAAGTCATGTGACTCGAGTCCACATGTCTGGGCCAAACACCACTTGCCACTTTATTTTTTCTCTTCTATGTCCAAGGCTTTCATTCATTCTTACTGTTGTTGACTTATTGACAAACATTTCATTTTAATTTCTAATTTCAACAAATACTGTATTTGTTTAAGTTGAGCTGGCACATGTGTATAATAATAATAATAATAAGAAGAAGAAGAAGAACTCATTGCTGGTTAATTGTTATTTAGGAGTACTTGACAATTACAGATTACACATCTGGAGAGTACACACTCTCTTTAACCTCCTAACCTCTGGCAGGCAATATTACTTTGCACTTTCCATCCCAATCCATGTGTACTTTACATCCCAATCCTATGTCTTATTTGCATTTTTTGTATATTATGTTGATATGTGCCTACATTATTATTATTACAGTATGTAGCCGATCCATATTACTATTTGCCTATGTGTACACTAGTGCTGTCAAAATAACACATTCATTTCAATGTATTAATTACAGAAACTAAAAGTCTTCAAAAGTTTGTTGAAGGTGTTTACATTTATTTCAATTCCAATAGCATTACTTTTCTTTGTCTCGTTTTCCTACTGTTTAGTTTAATATTTTCTTGAACTGCTCTATTTCTTATCCTGGACTGCCACCTACTGGATAGTAAAGGCAACAGCCTAGTAATTATGTGAATAAAAATCTACAAGAGTATAATTAATTAGATTATTTGTTTATTCGATTGGCAGCCCTGGTGTATTATACTAGTACATGTTTATTTGTTGACTGTACATAGAGTTAACACCTACCAAAATCAAATTCCTTTTGTCAAGTCAAGTCAAGTCAAGTCAAGTTTATTTATATAGCGCATTTCATACACAGAGGTTATTCAATGTGCTTTACATAAACAAAACCAAACAATAATAACAAGTAAAAGCATAGAAGGGCAATATAGTCAAAGAATAGTTAAAAAGTAAAATAATAAAAACAAAAACATAAGACGCATGGTAAAATCATTTAAAAATAAAGAATAATTAGTAAGCAAAAACAAAGGCAAAGTAGTAAAAAAAAGTAATAAAAGACAAAGTAGAATAATTATCAAGGCAGATTCAGAATTTGTAACTCGGCACAGTTAGCAGAAAGCATCTGAGAACAGTTCGGTCTTAAGTCTAGATTTAAAACTGGCTACAGTTGGGGCCTTTTTGATGTCATCCGAAAGTTGGTTCCACAGCTGAGCCGCATAGCAGCTAAAAGCTGCTTCACCATGTTTAGTTCTAACTTTAGTTTTGTACGTAGGTATAGGCCTAAATAAAATTCTGATTACCAACTTGAACTAGCCTATCACACAGGTCAACAAGCCTGATTTAGAAAAGCATTCTAAATTCTAGAAGCTCGCGACAATAACATTAGCAGCTACTTCACTAACTGCCACTGAAGTAAGACTTCTCTGCTGACGACGGTCTGCACTGCTTTCATCTACATATAGACACTGCTATTTTTAGATCTTTATCTCAGAGAAAATAATTATGCAAATCACCACTAAAGACCACTGTCACCACCACTGGTAAGTTACGTTACGTTTTGCGCTGAGAGCTAACTAAGGTATTTCCAAACCTCTTTCTTAGCCTAGAAAGTGCTAACGTTAGCTGCTAACGTTATGTGTCACTTAATATTCATTTCTACACAAACCAAGAACCAAACTAGATTTTGTTCAAATCTACACACCTATGGCTACTGAAAAATATAAGGTTCATTTATCAAATGTTATTTTGAAGTATTAGAAAACATCGCTGTTTTAGAATTTTCGAACGAAAGGGTTGGTAATTGGTGGTTTTACGATAACGTTACTAACGTTAACGTTAGCATTTAACCAAGCAGCTGCTAGGTTATCTGCTATCGATATTCAAGGGCAATCCTCTATTAACCAACACATCAAACTAAATTTCAACAAGATAAGAGTCATATAATGACAATTGATGACCACGAAAGGTGCAGGCTTTAGTTAATCTGACGACAGGTCTAGCTACAACCTACAAAGACATTGGCTACATGATGGTATAGGCCAAGTTAATAACGTTATGCACGCTTCACTCAATCACCCACAAAGCCGTATAACACAATAATCTATGTCAGGATAGAAGTACCAATCAACTCTGCTCCAGGCTGATAAGTATTGCCAACTCATGATGGGTCAAATTCATTGAGAACGTACTTATAAATATCTGACATTTCCTGTGTGGAAAATTAAAACTATAATTTATTTGTTTCAGCGTTCAAGACCTTCATGGATCCCTGCGATGTGCACGTTCAACCTCTAATGTAAGTTGTGTACGCACTATTACTGCTTTTAAACAAATCTTGCAAAGGAAAATGAATCAATATCAGTCTATAAAAATTGTGTCCTTTTATCCAAATAGAAAAATGTTTGTCTTTTCAGTGTGCACTTGTGATTCAATACTCACATTTGATTTTCGTTGTCCTCCTAAGGATGCTATTGGAAAGGACATGAAAATTAGCACTTTGGTCAGCTGTCACCCATGGCCCATGTATAATCCCACCTGTGAACACACAACAGAGGCCTGCTTCGGTAAAGAAAACGGTACGACTATGTCTTAAGCATTATGCATTTACTAGCCAGCCATATAGCATGTAGTCAGTTTCAGATCATACAGTATGTTTCAGATCATGCATGTTTTACAGGCTTATAATATAATATGGGCTACTGCCATTCGCTGTTAAATTACATTTTCTGAAAAAGTTAGTTATACTACCTGTGTATAGCTATGCATATCACGAATTGTTTGTCAACTGGCTTTTTTGTGTCTTTTAGACCAACACATGGAGTGGAGGCCAGACGTGTCGCTGGATTCTAGAGACCATATGAGCTCAGGTACTGCTACTGCACACGTAACGTTACATTGTAAACAATGAATCAAATACTAGGCCAAAACCATGCCTTGGAAAATGCACTGTTTCACACACACGTGGTTAAAACAGTATGCCTGCATAACGATGTAGCCTTTTGGTGCGGAACATGTTTTCAAAAGCATTGGACAATTAACATACCTGCCAATCTCTCGTCCAGTAATCCAGTGTGATTTTGATCCAAGGAAAACAGGTAACCCAAATATGTGCATTTGAAAAGAACACGTAGATTTAGTGTCATGTCTTCTCTCGTTCGCAGGAGCTGCATTGAAAGACCCATCATCCAAAGGCAGAAGGACTCCTGGATTATCTCGGATTGAAACAAGTGTTGCCCGAATAAATTGTGCGTCATTCTCGTCTGCAATTCCAGCGAATACTTAATAAAACATTCAATGTTTTACATGCCGTCTGTTCATTGACCATTATAAATCTAGTGTTGTGAACATATAGCCTGTCTTATAAGGTGGCTAGAATAAGTCGCCAATATTACATCTGGAAGTTAACCCCTTCAGACCTGATTTTTTTCTGTTGAGCAAAAAAAAAATTATTCAGCTGATGTTTACTCCTCTCCAATGTAGAAATAAAGGGGAAAAATAATTATTTGATAAATCATGTCTTTATTACTATTTTTTAATGTCCATTACAATGGACGCCTCGACTAAATAGGTGTAAAATGACATGAGGACTTAGGGAAAAAAACACTATATTTTTTACATATAGTATTGAAAGTAATAATCACATATGACTTAAACATTTGGAACTGGATGTTTGCATGTGTCTAAATGTTTTTATATGTCTATGGGCAGGTCAAAACATGCACATTAACTAATGTGCCAGATTGCGTCCACACAATACCTGTGGTGCTAGTACAAAATGTTTAGCAGTTTTCAATATACACACACAGTTTGCGTTGTTTTTTGCATTTTGCACTGTTGTTTTCACACAGTCTTGTGAACTGAACTGTTAAATAGATTTTTTTAATTACATGATCCAATAGGAACACCGGGGGTATTTTTGCAACATATTTGCTTGTGTATATGGAGGGAATGTGCTTTACTAAAGTGTGTGTGCTCATTTTACTAAATTGTGCGCTCAATTTTGTAAATCGTGTGCTTGTTTTACTAAACAGTGTGTTCATTTTACTACATTGTGGGCTCATTTGCTAAATTGCACTCATTTTTTTCATCACATTCTCATTTAAATTTTTGGAAAAAGAGCACACAATTTAGTAAAATAAGTGTACTTTTTAATAAAACGAGAGCACGATTTAGTAAAATGAACACACTATGTACTGTAGTTAAACAAGCGCACAATACACAAAAATGTGTGCACAATCTAGTATAACGAGTGCACAATTTAGTAAAGCGAGCACATGATTTAGTAAAACGAGTGTATGTTTTCTCAATATATAGAAAATCTTGCAATGACACCCCCCAGGAGATGTCATTGCAAGATTGTTTTTGTATATCAAGATAATATACGCTCGTTTTACTGAATTATGCACTTATTTTACTAAGAGTGCGTTTGTAAATTGCCACTCCAAGCGCTCTGAGCCAACTCTTAACTTTTAACCGTTCGTAAATTTGGACCGTGGGTGGAATTATCGTTCGTTTATTCAAAGTGTCACACTCTCAGAGCATCCAGATCGTACTCTGGGTACTGTTATACTAACAAGAATAGATTGTAATATGGTTAGAACGGAACCCTAGAGCAGTCATTGCAAGATATTATATATCCAGAAAACGTATACTCATTTTACTAAATTGTGTGCACATATTGCTAAATCATGCACTTGTTATACTAAATAGTGCACTCGTTTTACTAAATTTAGTAAACATACGCACAATTTAGTAAAACGTGCACACAATATATTAAAATGTTATGTAAAATGTAATAAACTAGTTTTTTGAGAGAGCTATTCTATTTTCAGTTGAATTTACGAACGCACCCTAAATTGTGCACTCGTTTTACTACATAGTGTGCTCGTCTACTAAATCACTCTTTTTAGTAAATAGTGCACTCATTGTACTAAAATGTGCACTCATTGTACAAAAAAATGACTAAATGAGCCCACCATTTAGCAAAATGGACACACTATTTAGTAAACCGAGCACACATTTGACTGAATTCAGTGCACAATCTAATAAAATGAGAGCACGATTTAGTAAAAATGACGACACATTTTAGTAAAATGAGTGCACATTCATCCAAAATAGCTGAAATAAATAAAAAATGCATTCAAAATTATCGCTTGGGTCTTGAGGATATGTCAAAACATTGCCTGGTGAGTGCCTAAATGAGTGTTGGCTAACATCTCCCAACACCTGATGTCCATTGGGATGGACATTAAACTTCCTGTACTACACTGTTATGAAATATATTCAAACTAACTTCAAATATCATCACCTGCAATGGTTAGAATTATACTCAGTGCAAATTGGTTAGGCTATCATAAACATAAATTCATATTTATGAGGGGAGAAATTTAGCTTCAGAGCCATGCTTGTCTTGTCTGATGTCTGTGCTCTCAGATCAAGTTACAGGCCCTAACTGCATTCTGATTGGGTCATCAGGATCCAATCAGTTACAAAGCATAATTAAAATGGTAATTGAAATGGTGTTGGGAGATGTTAGCCAACACTCATTTAGGCACTCACCAGGCAATGTTTTGACATCTGTTCAAACGGAAAACGAGCCATATTTCATTTAATTTAGCCCTCAAAAGTAGAATGGTGTGTTGTTTCATTATCATGGACTATCAGTTTAACAGCAAGAATTCTCCATTACAACCAAATAGCCTACAAAGGGGCGATTTTGCTTTATTAACAACAGATGAACCAGAAACATGCATTTTGTAACGTTAACCGGTTAGATCAAGCTCGACATCCTCATCTCAAATATAGGCTACTGCCCAGATAGCAATCAGCTATCGGACCACCGGGCTACTTGTCAGTAACCCCGCGATGGTAACGTTTGGCCACCGGCAGTCCGCCGTATAAATGAATAAAGAAAAGGTTGTCAAATCTGAGGCTCGTTAGCCCAGCGGACCGCGGTAGAACCGATGTGCAAAAACTCAGCGGTCCGCCGGCGACAGCGAAACCGGTGGGCCGCCAAGGGGGCAGGCGAATTCCCGGAAGTAGAAGAATCGATGTAGGCTGGAGGGACCACCTCTCTGCTAACTCCCATAGAAGTCCATTCATTGTAGGATTTTTTTGAAATTCCATAACTTCATATAACATATATCCTGTGCCGATATTGTAGCTTCTGTGTAATCCACATAAACACTACAAAGGCAAAACAGACTCCACTATCTCGTCCGTAACGTTGGTTACCCGTAAGAAGAACGGTTAGCTTGTTCGGTTGGAGGGAAGCTAGCTTTGACGTAATCTCTCTTTCGCGCCGTAGGGAGATAACCGTATTGTTTGGATAAGAAGCTCAGTCCACCTTACTGTCTATGACGGTAACTCATAAGCATAACCTAACATACACGACCGTATGTTAAGGTAAAGCATTACACAGAGGGAACCTAATAATAATAAAAAAGTAAACCTTTTTTTTAAAAAGGGCACTAATCATTTCAGAGGTTTTCGATGGATTGACCATAGGTCGGAAAAGTGGAAAGAAGATTAGCTTCAAGGCTATAACTTTGTTTTGTTTTAGCATGACTGTTTTTGAAGATGATCATGTATGGTAGCTTCAACATTAACTCGACTTGGTGAGGATGATATTAATAATAATACATAAATAAATGTTTAACTTTGATGACTTTGAAGGCGAAGGAAGTGTGAGAAGAATTTCTGTGTATCTATCATATGAGTTACAAGATTCAGTTATATGACTAACGTCACGAAGTTAAGTGTGAGTCTGCGCAGTACTGGGGGGACCAACTGAAAAATCGTTCTATTTGACTCAGTGCCCTCCCATTGAAAACGACGGAGTCTGTTCGTCCATTTCTTTTACTGTCTATGTGGGCGCCAGCCTATTGCCATCTGGGTGGTTAACTTTGCTGGCTAGCTAGCCAGCTAGCTAGTTCCTATCTGACAAACGAGTAGTGTGACAACAGCGTTCTTATGGAAACGTTGGTGCTGTTGCGAGTTGCTGCACTGGTTTGAATCCACAGTTTACGTGTTGAATTACACAATAAAACGTGTTTTGCAGTAAGTTGCTGGTTTGTAGAATGTAGCACTAGCAGCTCGCCCAGTAGTCTCGTTGCGAGTCCTGGCTCTCTCTGCCGACTGCCTCCCTCCCTCTCGCCGCCAGGAATTAAAAATTTAGTCACTTGCATTTGTCGTCACCAGAGCACCACCCACATACATCTCATTAACAATGCAGCTCATTTGCATGTTGTGAACTTGAAAATGAAAATGAAAATCGAGAAATGGAAAATAAATCGCAAGCAGGTGTCAGTTTTCATTTTATTTATCATTTTGGCATACATTGTGCGCATTGTCAGGAAAAGTCAAAGTGAAGTTTGCACTTTCATTTTCCAACTAACATTTTCATTTTCTTTTTTGGCAGTTATATACCAGGATGGTAATGAAAATAGACGTTTTCAATTTATTTTTATTTTTGTCACAAATGTATCGTGTTTATCAGGAAAATTAAAAGCCAAATGTATATATTTCATTTTATTTTTACATTTGGCAGGATAATTGCACTGACACTTTGAAAATTAAATGGCAAAACGAGTTTTTCATTTTAATTTCACTGTTTTCATTTTAATTTTATTAATGGCAGGAAAAAAAACCCATATTAACCAGACATATGCCATAACTAGTTATCTACCGCTGGCGCCTTTTTATCTATTATGGTAAACCACAATCTTGCCACAGTTCAGCCGAAAGCATTTAGTTTGCTGCTTCTATGCCAAAACAAACCCAAAAATACCAAACGTATGCCAGACTTCAGCCAAAATGTGTGCTATCTGATCTCCTTGGTACAGGCACTTTTGGGAAACATTGGTATTGAGATGATCAGTCAACTTGAAACCAAGAGTTTTAAACAAATATGTGCAGCATGCTAATGTTGCTAAGCAGATTTAATAGTAATTTAGCTAGTCGTCTTCTATGAGTCCTTGCTTTCACGATTGTAATGTTTTATTTGGATTGCGTTGGCGAGTCGCGCGTGTCCATTGAGTGAGCGAGAGAGAGCGGGGCAAAGAGAGGGGTGTTGTAAAATGGTGTTGCGGCTCCTTTAAGAGAGCTCCGTGTGTGTGTGTGTGTGTGTGTGGGAAGAAGCTGGGAAGGGAAGGAGGGAGATAGAGTGAGGAAGTGTATGTATGCGACTGGAGCAGAGAGTGTGGAAGTTCAAGTTGGAGTCTGTACCGTACACAGTGTGAGCGGTGTTACTGTCCGAAATAAAACTCCATAAAGTTCAGCTCGTGTATTTTGCTCATCAGAAATGGGACCGTGACCCCGACGTTATTCTATCTTATAACATCGGCCCTCGAATAACGAATCTCCCCTGCGTTTCTGACTACGGTCTGAAACAAAGCAGGAAAGGTTAACAGGGGGTTTATACTGTTTGGTAAAGTCTACAATGAAAGCAACGTAGGCTACCGCCAAGTAAAGCGGGAGATGTGTGTTGTTTATGCGGCCGCGTAAGCTGCAAAGCACTGCTAGACACTAGAAAGGGTGTGTCGGTTCTGCCTTTTCACACCGCGACACAGGTTTGTGGATATGAGTGTTGCGATTTCAGTTTTGAATCGCATATCGTTACAGCCCTATTAAATTCCTATTACGACCATATAACTACATTCTGCCTGATACACAGTTATATTTAGCCTACCGCGAGAGATGTAGTGCTAGGCGTGACATGACATGCAAGCCAGCCATCAACTTGACTGCAAGCAATGCTAGCAGCGCGATACAACGCAATGTTTTGAAAGAACTTTTGTCAGATGCCCAGTGTGTTCTTTCTGTCAGTCTTGTTGCCCTGCTATTTTAAATAAGAAATATGATGCAATAGAAGGGCATATTTAACGGATTCAGTGTATACAGATAACACGCTTGGATCTACACACACGTCAAATACACAGGAATGATTATCGGCCTGTTCACATCGGCCCTATTTTGACATCGGACCGATGTGTAAAAAAATGACCATATTGGCCGATATTATATCGGCGGCCGATATATTGTGCATCACTACTTAAAATGTAAGCAATGTTAACTCTATTGGACTCACTATGATAAAATGGCTTCACATTTATCAACATCATATGAAAATTATAGTTTTTAATTTTTTTTCTGTATTTCATACTCATAGTAGCCTACCACACAGACAGTCACTTCTGACAGATGTCAGAATTAAGAATGAGAGTGTTTTGATGTTTTAATATATATAAAGCATATTTTGTTTGGATATGAGGCACTAATTTAGACTCATTGGCTTGTTTATTTTGATAACCAGCCTAGAACAGCAAAAATATTTCAGAATCATCCCATTGTAGCATCTTAATGTCTGCTGAAAAGTTTCAGTGAAAACATAGGAATTCATATTTCTTGGGATTTTACTTGCATCATTTGCATTATTATAATGAAATCAGGAAAACATTTTGATGTGTGTAGGTCTTTTCAAAATTATGATTAAACACTGTAGCCTAGGCCTATACATTTTCCTGGATAGAATGGAAACTTAACCAAATGCAGATGATAAAACAAAGTTCTCCCACAAAAATTAGGTAGATTAGGATGTGATCGGTTGCCTTTATTTGATCATTTTATATTACTGCAATTTAAAGCTGCCTGCTTTGCGACTAGCTTTAATTTCCCAACTAACCCGCAGCTACACTAAACTTTAGGATTGCATTGATAGAATAGACAGCCTGTAACAACTTGGGAGTTTTGACTAGCCGGCAGCAAGTTTTAAAAACTCATGGCAGATTTAATGGATTTGCTTTCTCGTCGGTTGTTTGGTATGGATTTTAACCAGGGTTCAACAAAAGGTAGGCTCTAAATTACTACATCCCTGCTGCTGATGTGTGTGTGTGTGGAAGGTGTGTCGTTGCGGCTCCAACAAACTCGCGTAGTTTTCAGTCAATGACTATCATTTGCTGGTGAGAGCTATATGAGAAACATTTTTTTTTCCAGTTGACATGTAGCCTTGTATTACGGGCTGTGAAGTGAATTAAGATATCCTAGGCTACAAGCCATGCTCTAATGCACCGCTTGTTACTGAATATGTTGTTGAGTTTAGGCTTTTAAGTTAGGCTAGGCTATCAAGATTAGCCTATCTTTAATGCACCAGCATAATCATTCCTTGATCTTGGCATTTAGGCTAGGCGGGTCATTCCACCGAATCGGTGCCTTTTGCGTCCCACAACATATAATCAGTTCTAAAGTTGCTTTAACAACAAATAAATGTGTAATTTAAAAAACTTAATGTTACTATAGATCATATGCATCAATATAAGACCAAGTAAACCCAATAAAATACAAGTTAAAATGATTAAAATCACATAAATATATGCTATGGGTAAGGATTTTGGTTGATTTTGGCCTGTCCCACGCTATGTTTTTTCTTTTTCAACAGCACTTCTCAGTTGTAAAATGTTGGTAAAATGATACAATTTTCACAGTTTTATATTGTCTTAAGTGAAATCTCATTGTTAAGCAATGATTTTGACATAAATAGATATGTTTTCTTAGAAAATATAAGTAATTTATAATTGTCCCTTAATTTTATCTCAGTCCTGTTACTTTCACCAAAACCCCCTATAAAAAATTGGTACAAACTAGAAGTGACATAATTTCAAGGAAGTGACATCATTTAGAAGAAGCAGATTCCACAGTGTAAGAAAGGGTAACTTTCTCTCTTTTTAAATGTCCTATTTTTCATGTTTTATCAGGGTTGTGAGAGAGGGGCAAGCATACAACATCAGTCCTGTTACCATTTTTTAAAGTGTATATATAAACAATTATTTAGCAATACTGATATTACTAATATCTAGAAGTAATAACCTTTCAGATTACATACCATGTGCCTTCCTAACCTTGACCTGTTAGCTAGAAATGAGCAATTTAGCATGAAATCATCAGTCCTGTTACCATCAGTCCTGTTACTATCCTACAATATTCTATGTAATAAGTGAATGGTAAAAAAAAAAATGCATAGCTTGAGATGGCCCAACACAATTTATTGTCATGTTAAGATGTGTTAATTAAATGGGCATTGAAAAAAATCAGTTTAAAACAATTATATTTTTCACATTTTTAAAGTTGAAAAGGCACCGATTTCGTGGAATGACCCAGGCTATGTTTCAAAGCCATCAATCTAACAAAAAGCAAGCACTGCAAAACATGTAGGCTACACTTTATTGAAGTTAGTGTGTGTCTAAGGTGATTTAATTGAATAATGCATAGCCTAGACATGACGCCAGCCGGCAATACAACTTCACGTTGATGGTCGGTCAGAAGGCAGCTTGCCATAACTTCGCACCGTAACTTCAATCGAGTGTTCAGTAGCAGCGTGAAAGGAAGGCATAAAGCCGTATCTGATGTTACGGGCTTCTGCCACAGTTTCCCCTAGGCTTTTTGAAGTTACGGCAAAAACATAATCTTATTTCTCCCAAAAAACAACCGAATTGAAACTTGATGTTTGTCTACATGATAAAACTTATGTTTATTGTCCTAATAATGACAAAAACTAATTTTCGCCAAAATCGAAGTTACGACCTTCTGCCTTAGTGCGGCAGTACTGTTTTCGGTGAAATTTCAAATCATTAGAAGCTCTGTATTGAACTGATACTAATCCAGTAAGTGCAATGTGAAGCATTAAAAAACTGACTGTCAATAGCCCATGGAAAGCTAATTTGTCTCAGTAATACACCTCTTGAGGGGAGCAGGGGCCTCATTTATAAAAGGGTTGTGTAGAAACCATCCTTCATCTGATCTTAGATCATTTCTGAAATGATCGTACGTGTGATTCAGAGAAAACGAACGTACGCACAAAAAAACGTGCGTACGCCACCCTTCCAGATGTGCCCATTATAAATCACAAATGAACGTCAACTTGTGCGCAGCCGGATGGTTTTAGGTCTCCGCCTTGTAAACACCCCCTCATCAATATCATTAGCATATGTTTTCATGAAATCAATGGCCTAAAAGCTGTAGCTTATGTAAAATTATATTTTGAATGAAAACATTGTATAGGCCTAGCCTATGCCATCTGATGTTAACTAGCCTATATGCGTCAGTTCGAATAGCTTACCTAATTATGTTTTTTCCAGCAAAGCTTTCTGGAAAGAGATCGTATGCATCCATGTCCATTGTCCTCTGCTCGTTTTCATTCCTTTTGCTTGCAGTAATGTGAATAATCAACATTTCGTATATTTGTAAGTAAGCTAGGCCTACTTTGTAGAAAAAAAAATGGGTAGTCCTAGCTTATGAAGGAAAGACCTCTAGGCCTATATAATCCTGTACGTTATGGTACAGTAGGCTACTGTACGTTTCCAATATGACCCAGGGTAATATGCTGATTTAGCCTACAAAACAGAGGACTAAATTATAAGCGTGATATGTCATGTAGGCTTAACGTTTCTTTTAGGGTAGGCTATGTTTTTGCTGAAAAAGTAGCCTAGTTCGCCGGTCATTTTTCATTCATTCTGCATATCTTTGCTATCATTTTCTTTCAATAATGTCCAATGGCTTAAACATTGTCCTTTATTGTTTGCTTTAGGCTTACCTTTATATTTCATCCTACATTATTCAACTCACGTACTGTCATCTGAGCTTGTGCACTGCCAGTCAAAAAAAGCAAACAGGTGCGCGCTCTGCATCTCTTTACGCAACTCTGACGCAACACTAAATATGAAGATGCCCTGCTTTCAGAGGATAACTTCCGTCCCTTGGCTGTGTAGGCTATATATTATATAAAATATCTATAGCCTACATTGTATAGCTTACAGTCAAATATTACCTTTCTGTTACGAAGCTGGGAATAGGCCTATGAGGGCAAATTAGGATGTAGTGGAGGCTAAACGCAAGTAAACGCAGTTTATCCACCTCTGAAATTTCAGAAATAGAGTTTAGGCCTACCCACCTCTTATTAGAGTTTATCCACCTCTCAAGAACGTTTATTCACTTTTAACATTCAAAACTGTATGATCAAATACTATCCTATATTCCCAATACTGCACAATAACCTCCAACATTATCAAACTGTTCGAATGCCTTTTTGAATGCCTTCCTCTCCTAAACGAGGGTAATTGGACATTTGATGGTCAATATTAGATTGGTGAGAACACTAAATATACTAGATCACCTGTAAGAATGTTTCAATTAGGCTATTATATCGTAGGTCTTGGTGTTTTTTTTTTTAGATATTGTGAAATAAGTACGTCTTTTCACTTTCTTAATTGGGCTATAGTTCTCATTAGCAGTTTTATGCCAAACCATGAAACATTAAGCTGCGTCCAAAAACGTCTTTAAAAATCTTCTGATATTGATCATGCATATGGCAAAGAAAGACATGAGATCGTTGATCTTGGAATTTTGAAAATGCATCGCACTTGGACCTCAGATTACTTGCAGTACCCCGGCATTACCACAAGGAAATGGTCGTACGTCAAGTTTGAACCTGACGTGGAGATAAGCACTTTTTCACGTCAAAGACGTTTTTTATAAATCTGAGCGTTGGCATGGATTTGAGCGTACGCACGGTCTAAGATCAAATCTGTGCGTAAGAACGCTTTATAAATGAGGCCCCAGGTTCGGCCTAAATGTTACAATGTATGAAGTTAAACATATTGTTCTTAAAACATGTTTATGATACTTGGCAGACCTATTATCCAAAGAGATGCACAAAATACAAAAACAGATTAACATTAAATTATAATTATTATATTGTAATTGGGTCAATGATGTATATTGTCTTGTCCAAGTATTAGAATTTATTTGAAGCTATTTCAATGTGTAATGCCTCAATTTAATCTACAAAACCTGTGTAATTTAAACATATTTTCAGTACATTAATATAACCCCCAAAATACCAGGTGGTCCAACCAAAAAGTACTGATTACAAACAGTAAAAATATTGACTTTGAAGTGCGGCAACACTACATTGGCCCAACTGGCTCATGAACTAAATCATTTTGCAATTAGTAGTCAGTAGAAAGCATCTGAATTGAATTGATCTAATTCAATTTGATGGGCTTGTTGCTTTTTGAAATGCATCCTCAAAAAAATTAAACATGGAATCATGTGAAATGTATATTTGAGAATGTTGATTTCCTGTCTGATAATGACAAATACTCATATCCAAGCATTTAATCTTAAATATAATTTTATTTTACAGAGGCCCTCAAGAAGAACCCCCTTACCAGCACTACAAATCAGAGGAGGCTGAACAGTCATTAGGGAAATGGTTTACTGGGGCAAGGGACAGGGGAGGGCTGAGGGCAGCCAGAGTGACAAAGTGATTTAATTCAATTCAATTTAGGTATTGCTGTTTGTAACCAGTTCTTGTTGTTGTTCTTTGTGTTGATGTTGATGTTCTCTGTGTTGTAATTTATTAAATGATTAATATCAAATGCAGAAAAAGAAAATTAGGCTGCTTTCTGCTGTTTGCTGGGACCTTAGAGCCATAGCCCCCTGGAAGTGACTAATATTATTTTCTAGTGAATTACAAATGGGTCTGGTTTTGGATTGGTATTTATAGTGTATGTTGTAAACATTGGGATTTTAATTATATTTTATTGTAAATGTTGGAGCCATATGACATTGAACACGGGACCAAGATCTTGTATGCATTGCCCAGCTTTGCCCTACTTAATGACTATAATCTTGCATGCAACCCATTTGGCCAATGTGTAGAACCTAGACAAAATATTAAGGTGGGGCACGGATGGGTCTGGCATTTATTGCCCAGTTTGGAGCCACATAAAACCCATTGTAATCCTGCCTGAAGCCCATGTGGACAAATGGCATAGGGCCACTATAGAACCTGCGATTCATCCCTCCTATACCCCATTATTTAAATCATGTAGTACCCATGTAGAACCCAGGTAGAATTTAAGGCTGGGGCCCAGATGTGTCCAGTGTATGTTGCCCAGTTGGGACCCAAATAAAACCCAGTGTAATCCTGCATGGAGCCCATGTGGGCAAATTACATGGGGCCACTTAGGAACCCGTGGACAATCCCACAAAAAAACCCATATTTCAACCCATGAGGTACCCATGTAGGACCCAGGTAGAATTGAAGGCTGGGTTCCAGAAGGGTCCAGCGTATGTTGCCCAGTTGGGACCCAAATAAAACCCAGTGTAATCCTGCATGGAGCCCATGTGGGCAAATGACATGGGGCCACTTTGGAAACCGCGGACAATCCCACAAAAAAACCCATATTTCAACCCATGAGGTACCCATGTAGGAGCCAAGTAGAATTTAAGGGTGGGTTCCAGAAGGGTCCAGCGTATGTTGCCCAGTTCTGACCCAAATAAAACCCAGTGTAATACTGCATGGAGCCCATGTGGGCAAATTACATGGGGCCACTTTGGAAACCGCGGACAATCCCACAAAAAAACCCATATTTCAACCCATGAGGTACCCATGTAGGACCCAGGTAAAATTTAAGGCTGGGTTCCAGAAGGGTCCAGTGTATGTTGCCCAGTTGGGACCCAAATAAAACCAAGTGCAATCCTGCATGGAGCCCATGTGGGCAAATGACATGGGGCCACTATGGAACCCGCGGACAATCCCATATTGGACACATATTGGCAACACATATGGTACCCACATGGGCCCCATATACAAATGTTGGCTGGGATCAGGCCCAAGTCACCCAGCTTGTAAAACAATCTCGAGGGGGATATTGTATTAAAAGCTGAGCTGTAGTCAATGAACAGCAGTCTCATGTAGTTACCATTCCTCTTGTCAACATGGCTGAGAGTGGTGTGCAAGACATGTGAAATGGTGTTTCCCGTAAATCTATTAGGGCGGTAGGTGAACTGGAGTGGATCCGTGGTACTGGGGATGGAGGCAGAGTCTCAAACACTTTCATTACCACCAAGGTAAGCGCAGAGGTGGGCACAAATACATCAAAAACTATTTTGTTACAAAATACAAATACTGGTTCGTAAAATGTAACAAAATAAAATACAAAATACTGATGTGAAAAATGTATTTAATTAAAATACAAGTAATTAGTCTTTTGAAAATACAAAAATATCCACTCAATAATCATGGTATACCAACCTTTTAAAAAGAAACTACAAGGCATATTATTGAAAACGTATCCCCAAGAGACAAGAAATACTATTTTCTGATTGGCTGGCAAAGGGGTATTAATTCTGTCATTGGTGCTCCTATGAAGTAGATCATCTGGTAAACAAAAATGTAAACAGCATCCCATATCGATGATTGAACTGACAAGAAGCAAACTTCACAACAGTGGAATCAACTGTAACATAGCATGGCATACTACCCACCATCATTTCCGTAACCAATGAATGTAGAACGGCAAATTTTACAGGTCGGCCTCTTTTTAAACTGGACTGCATTTCCCTTTTTGTGCTATAAATGCATGCCTATTGCCTACATAAATGACTGGCAACATGGGGGACAAACAGAATAACATCCTGCAAGGTGTCCCGATATACAGAATTAATTAACTTGGTGGAGAAAACTCTTTCTGCATCGGGGAGGTCTTTGTGTCCGTCTCCTGCATTATTTATGCATACCTCTGCAGATGTTATTATCCCAGGCATAAATCCTCATGTCAAATCCATTAAGTGGTTTTAATACTGTCCTGTAGTGAGAATGAACATCGGTAACACTCCATAATAAGGTGCCATAATAGCAAACTAGTAATTACCTAATCCTTTGTTAATATTTGTTAATTTTTACTAAAATATCTATTTGGCACAAGTTAATAGTTTTTTCATCATTAATTAAATATTAGTTGTTTGCATAAAATCTGTATGTTAATGTTTTAACAAATCTATTAACTAATATTGTATTAATATTTATTAATAGTTAACTAAATGTCTTTTTGGCACTAATTAACAGTTATTTATTACATCATTTAAATGTTAAATGTTTATTTACAAACTATATACTGTACTAATATAAAAGTGAATGACATATTATTATTTATCTAGCTTTTCTGATTAGCTTTGTGGAGAATTTATGGAATTTATGGTTTATGGCTTTATGGTCTTGTGGGGTGTATAAGGCACCCTACTGCCAGTGGTTGGTTGAGTTTGCACACCTCTTCTTCCACTTCATCCTTATTGGATACCTTTGTGGTTGGCTGTCCTGTAATTGGTGACCTTCTGTCTAGTGTTTGAAAGTAGTGTAGGCTACTGTTTGTTTTTGGAAGTACTATTTGGTTGCTAAATTTGGTGAAATTCAGGGGAGGTGGTGTAACAGAGTTAGAAATTTAGTTTAGTGTTTGTATGTGATTTTCGCCGTAATTAAGCCGCTTTATTGAGATTGGTGTTTTGGAGCCCCCTTTGGAGAAACGGTATACTGCAGCTCTGCTGCATTTTGTCCTTGTATTGTTGCCATAGCTGATCAGTGAATGTATAAAGCACTCTCCACTTTGTTTTAATTTTGTAACTGTAAAATGTTGTTTAAGTTGAAAACTTCGATATACCACCTGTATTATATTACTTTACATGTATTGTTAGGATTTGGGTGCAATTCTAGCAACTTAGAGAACGTTTATTAATGTTTGGGTAAGGCTATTTGCACCCCTGGTACAATTAGCAGTGTATGCTATTCGTACCCTGGTGCAATAAGAAGTGAATTCTATTCGTACGCCGGTGCACACAGCAATGTGTCCTATTAGTACCCCGTCTGGTACAAATATCAGTGTATGCTATTTGCACCCCTGTGCATTTATTCTGGCATATTGATCACACAATGTAATAATATTTTTTTTTTTTTTTAAAAACAAGCAACATGTTTTTTGTTGTTGTTACGTAACAGGGTGTGAATAGCTCAGCTGTGTAATAGACACTCTGAATAAGGTATGCTGTTTGCATCAATGTACAGTTAGAAGTGGATGCTATTCGTACCCTGGTGTTTATAGTACTGCATGCTATTTACACCCTGGTGCATGAACTAGCTAATTGTTGCAATCAAAACTTCCGTTTGAGAACCGATTTCGTCTTCTCTCCAGAGACGTTGGTACACATGCACACTCACTCTGCCAAAACGCATCACACGGGAATCAAACCCCAGTCTCCCGCATGCCTGCTCTTATCTGTGACCACTGCACTATCTGCTTCCACAAGGAAATAGTGTTTGCAGGTAAAGTTATAGTTTATAGGCCTGAACGTCATATTCACAAAATTTCTGTTAACTAACAAACTGACGGTTGTATGTGTTCACTGAACCAAGATTATGAAAATAAAACACAACTTTTCAATCTAAAACTTAATTTGAACAGATATAGTGCCGAAACCTTTCAGAATTCTTCACTTTCTGCTGACGAAAAACGAATGTCCGCCATGTTTTTGGTCACATGAGCAACGTCTTTTTGTTGTTATGTCACAGGGTATGAATAGCTCAGCTGAGTGGCCAAGTCTATTCGTACCAGGGGTGTAAATAGACACACCGTTAATGTTTTCATTATGACCACGAGTTCATACACACGAGTCTAACGTGACTAGCTGTAAACTCCGCTAGCAACTTTCCATGCATTCAGTGTAGTTTCGCTTAGTGCTCATGGAAAGTGCAATTCAAGTCTAGCAGGAAATGAATATACATTTAGTTTAGCATTATGTTTATGCATTAGGCCTACCTCCGTATGGTCTACGTCTGTGAGTGTTTAGTGAGTCTCAGAATATTAATAAACTCGTTCTGTGCACCTGAACATTCCATGTCGCACGTCTCCCTTGCTAGTAGGGCTGACAGTGATGGTATAGGAATGATGCATGTAATATAGCCCATTCAACTACTTCTTTTTATTTTGCTTGTGCAGATGCTGTTTTATGTATACCAGTGCCTGAAGGCATGTTTTGTTTTAACTTTTCTTAAAGGAATAAATGTGATAAGCCAGTTTTGGTCTCAGTCCCTTCACCGTCTGACTAATAGTTATATATTACTAATATATTAAAGCTACATTGTGTACTTTTTTGAGTTAATTCTTAGCAAAAACCCATTTGTTCTTTCAAAAATATGTGCTCATTCATGTGTAATTATTTCCACCTACTAATCAAAGTATTCTCGTAAGTGTAGAATCTGCTATTCCAAATACATACGCATGAGTCGCGCGAATGGCTGAATCCAAAGATTGTTAAGGCGGAGCAAGATACTTCGTCATAGTTCATGTCTATGGGCGCGAAATGGGGATCGAATCCTGTCTGCATAAAGAGGCGTGTCGATGACGTATTGATGAGCGTACGTTGCAAACCGCCAACAGCAGCGGCATAAATAACCGGCGCACACCTGATATAAAGTCGATTTTCTCCAGACTGGAATGCTCAAAAATGCTACAAATGTACCTGAAATGTTCACAAGGGTTTGAGGATCATGAAAACGTGCCCGAAATTCACATTCCTAACTCTATAGAACTAAGACCTTAGCATATGTGGTAAAATTCTGAGCTATGCCCATAGACTTCAATGGAGCAGTCGCTGCTTCTGCTCTGCATAAAGGGGGATTTTGAGCCCCCCCTCGTGCGATCCGGGTTCCCGGAAGTGGCTCCTGATGAAGTATCTTGCTCCGCCTTAACAATCTTTGCTGAATCCATGTTGCGCCTCCATCTTTGAAATACATTCGCCAACGAGGGCCATTCCTGGAAATTCAGCTCCGCCTTTCGCGCTTGTAGGCAACACTCATTGCATGATTAGTCTACTCGCGACTGCCGGCAGATTTGAAAGTCTGTTGAAGATGGAGGATTACACCTATTCTCGAGGACATGAAAAGGATTCGCCAAGGAAGCGAAAAAAGAAAATTAAAACGCCAACGCGACCGGAAAAACAACAGACCAAAGTCAATATTGGAGTGGCTTTTCTAAGATGGAAAGAGCTCGTGAGGAGCAAGGATTTTAAAAGGGACGCCGAAGTTGCCTGCTTTCTCCTCGACAGGTAATTCGGCCTATGTGTAAACATATACAGTCTATGGTGTAAATTCGAAGTTTTATAGTTGCTTGGCTTACTATAGCATATGTCCATAACGCTAGAATGACGTCTGGGATACTTTCGCGTCGATGAAAAAGGATTGTCTATTCTACGTTGTAACATAAATCTGCTATGACGGATCACAGGCGAAGCGCACTGTAAATTGTAGTTATTTTTCATTGCTTTTGCTTTGTAGCCTAAATGTATCCTAATCTGATAATGCTAGGGTAGCCAATTCCAAGGGTGACGTTCACATCCTGAGGCCTTTCCTGTAGTCTTATTAATTGTAGACGTAGCCTACTAAAATTGTCTGAAAGTTTTTCACCATATGAGTGTAGCCTACTAGAGGGTGACACGGGAAGCAATTTTCACTCCCGTCCCATCCCGAGCCCGCACAAATACTCCCGTCATATCCCGATCACGTGACAGCCCCCCCAAAAAAATTCTGTCCCGCAAAATCCCGAGAGAAAGACTCCCGAATCCCGTCCCGCTCCCTATGTTGATGTCTAAAGTTATCCGACTGTTAGGCTACAGTAGCGTGCGGTGACCATACATTTTGGTAGGGCAGAAAGCCTTGTCTAACTTTTCTTTAATAGCCGATCATTTTGGGCTATATTAAAATTACATATTTTACAGTACTTTGCTGTAGGCTATGCTTAAATCATTTCATAGTTAGATCTCATCCCATCAGTTAAGTTTGCACCGTTCTCATCACGTTAAACCAGCGAAGCATAGCAACGTTGCTATGAGTAAACAAAACAATTTTTTGTGTTCCGCCAGGGTTATGCGATAAATATATTGAGGAATGCGATCGTCAAGGTGTCATGCCCCAACATTGCATGACACATTAAACTCAACGAGAATCGCTTTCCCGGACAGCTCGTGCAATTGAATAGAGTTGTCCTTTGCTGATACTTTCGCCTGTAACTGTTTCTTTGCATCCATTTTGCCTTAGGGCCTATCGCTGAAGCTGATTGATTGTGAACAGGGCAGCTGCTTGTCTTGCTCTGATAGGCTACCAATCAACAACAAACGTATTGTGGGTTGTAATTGGTTCTCTTTTCTAAAACGAAATGCCTCACGTCTTTGGGCGCACTCACTGCATTGCAGCGTCATTTTTTAAGTTAATAATCTCTGGCTTCCCGCCAGCTCCCGTTTATTATTTCCTGTCCCGTCCCAATCACGTTACCAACAGTGAAATTTACTCCCGTACTGCGGGAAACCCGCGGGAATACCGTGACCCGCGGGAGTCCCGAAAAATTGTCACCCTCTATAGCCTACACCTCAGAATGGGGGAAGGGTAGACTAGCCTAGTCCATTACACTTGTGAATGGAGCAAGGTAGACCAGCCGGCCCATTGAGATTGATCATTGAGGGTCTAAGTCATTATCATGCAGAACAATAAAATACGGACAGAACTGCTTTGATTGAACTTTAGTCAATGCATCTACCAAAATACATCTTTCCTCACGGTCATAAAATGTATGTACTTTGTTTGTGGTTAAAGTGAGACATTCTAACATGTAGTTACTGCTCTTTTTTGTCCAGCTATGAGAGAGAACTGAGAGCAGTCACATCAACACCAATGAAGGGAAAGCCCTCTAGTATTAACTACTCCAGAACTGTCCAGCATTTCTAGTGGGACAGACAGGTCAGTCACTGCATGAAAACAATTGCTGATTCTATGTGATTGTTGTTTGATAATAACTGAAAGTATATTTTTAATATCTTGGTGTTTACCATTTTATGTACTGTTATATGTTGTGAAACGCTCTGCTTATTCATTTCAGATGAGCATCTTGGCGCAATTGCATAAGCCCCTGAAATTGAGAACCTTGAACAGAGGTAACCCATAAATGCTCATAATGTCTATACCCTAACCCTACATGAGATTCTCTATTGTATATTTTCATGATATAAGCATTTATATATATTTTTTACAAAGCCTACATGACATGAGCATCGTGGAGGAGGATGTGGACGAAATTCAATGGTCTTGTTATGTGATGCACGTGCATCATTGTAACCTTGCCTGTAACTCAGTCTAGGCAAAATAGCACTATACAGATTAGTAACAATATGTTGAACTATATAAAATGGCGTGTATGTCTAACGACACTGCATGTCTTCCACAGGATCAGCTTTCCAGGAGACTGCAAATTTAGAATGATGGCCCATGTTGCTTCAAAGGCACCATACAAAATGGAAGGGTTCATGTGTAAATACCATAATTTGTTAATTTCTGTAAATAAATATATTGCAAATAACATTGTTGACCATGTTACTGTCATTTGGTGTTTCAAAATGGTAAATTACCACAACTCCTTTTTTAATTATAAGTTTGTGGATGTAATGTATCAGAGGTACAGCATGAACAGTCTCTTATCAATTCTAAAAGTTTTTATTTTCATGAAAGCAAAATATAGCGATGTACCGGTGTAAAATACATTAAATACAGTTTTAAAAGGAACAGGCAGTACAAGAACACTAATACAAAACTATTTACAATAACACAACATTACAACATTATAGGAAGGTGATATAAATTCCAGAGATGTCCCTGAGGGTCAGGGAATTTATCCCTTATCCTACACACACAGCTTGGGATCACTCTTCTATTACCCTGTCCTAGAGACCCATGCTGCCAGAAAACGAAATGTCTGTAGGTAGCATATCTGAACTCTATTGTCATCACCTGGCTCTCTTACATGGCCTAATGCTGTGATGTCTGATGTACTGCCTGTGAATCTGGAGAAAACCTTCATCTAGGCAGTGCTGTGTGTAGTGAGGCAGAAGGCTCACACAGGTGGCAGGGTTTTGTCCACAGCATTTTCTCTCCTGATCGGTTGGCATGTCTCTGCAGTGTGTACAAGTACACCAAGGCATCCCTGGCACAGGTTGGGGGACGACATGTCTGCACTGATGCATCAAACACCAGACCTGGCTACCTGCGTGAAGCTGGCCCCCCATGTTATTCAAAAATTATTAAAAACACTGCTATTCGTTTGTGCTACGTTTGTGCCGGTTTGTGCCGTAAAAATTATCGTTTGTGCTGTTAAGGGTTTTAAGTAATTCAACTTTTACATTTTCTGGCCAGTGACGTCACTCAGCCCCCCATACTTGTCCAAATTTCCCCAAAATAGTCTCAATCGTTTGTGCTACGTTTGTGCTGATTTGTGCCGTCAAAAGAAACATTTGTGCTACTTCGGTTTTTAAGTTATCAGGCTTTATTTGTTACACGCATGACGTCACCCAGCCCCCCATCAAAGTCCAAATCTCACCAAAATGGTCTCAATCGTTTGTGCTACGTTTGTGCTGATTTGTGCTGTTAAAAGAAACATTTGTGCTACTTTGGTTTTCACGTAAGGCTTTATTACACGGCTACTATTTGCACTCATAGACATTTGCATTGCAAAGGCTTCTGACACGTTTTGCGTGCGTGACGTCATCATAGCCGCTTCTGCAGCCATCACTGCAATGGATCTGCCATTTCGGTCGACAGCTCAGGAGGAGACTCACTGGCATCTCCGCCCGGCCCTTGCCCAGCAGTTGGCTGGCTTCATCCTGAAGGTAAGTCAAATATTCGTAATTTTTCTTGTCTTCATGAGTTTAAGCACGGTCTGCGCTACCCCGTAGGCCTAGCCTGTTATATTTGGAGGCGATAAGCCTAAAATATGACAAGCACATGTGTAGGCCTAACTAGGCCTACTGAGAATTGAACTGTTAGTTAATAGGTGTTGCCACTACCATAGGCGGTGTAGGTAATATCCCAGAGATAGGCTTTATTGAATTGTTAACCATGAAATTAACCATGAGATTTAGACAATTATACTAAAAGTTATTATGAATAGCCTACTGACCATACGACCTTAGAGTGAATGGCGGGAAATTCAGCTGTCAATCAGATGATCAGCACGTGACTGATCTGACTGAAAGAATTTAGAGTAGCTGCATGAGAGACACTGTAGCCTACAGCCTAATTTTATCAGTGTGCTTGTCTTTCTGTAGTGTGTGTAACATACATAACATAAGCTGTATTGATTTTCATTTTTTAGTTAACTAAGCCTACTGTTCTCCAGGTATTGTAGCCTATGCACTTCATATACCCTCCATTTCCCCTTTTTTCATATTTGCTGTGCAACAACTGCAACACAATTAGCCTGTTCCCATGCTTATTGCTCTCAGTATTTCATAATAAGATTTCATAACAATTCCTTTTTCTATGGGGAACTTTTTGGCTGTAACACGGTTACCTATTCAATATATCAATATGTTAATATATTTCTGTTGAATTTGCTTTGATTTTTTTACAACAGGTGTGAAAAGGCTTTGTGTAGGAAAATACATTTTAATGACAAATTTTCTTTCATGGAACATGTAACAATAGCATTGAATGGACTAGTTGCACGAAAGGCTCTCGGTGAGCTCGTTTGTTTCCTGTGGAGCCAGGTGTGTTTGAACCTTCTGCTGTTCTGAATGTCATTAGTGTCTACACGGACCCAGTTTGGTGTTGCACCAATTGATCAGCATGTTACAATAAAGAAGGACATGCAGACACTAATTACATTCAGAATAGTGGCAGATTCAAACACACCTGGCTCCGCAGGAAACAAACAAACTCACCGAGAGCCTTTCGTGCAACTAGTCAATGGATGTGTTGATGTAAAGGTGTAATAATTTGATCCAAACACATAGTCAAGAGCAACAGCTGATTAACATAGTCACATTAACGTGACAAATAAAACTACCAAGAATCACACATGAATGGATTTACAAACAAGACAATCCAGCCGTGAGGAATTAGCAGATTGAGAATTGGCAGAACTGAATGATAGCCACAGTGACAAAAACAGGAGATGCAGAACAATACAAATCATATAGTCTCACTGTGTGTTTCTGTTTACTCTTTTGTATAAAACACAACATGTGGTTATATTTTGTTTTTCTCAGAAGCAGTGGAAACTCCTTTGCTGAGATCATCATATCGCTCCCAGACAGAGAATGACCTCCTGCAGTAGGCCACGTAGTGTCCTAGAGCGCTCCTGTATGGCCCTGGAATAAAGGCAACAATTCCTCTCAGAATAAAGTGCTCATTGGTGAAGGTAATGTTCATGGGAAACTCTTCTAGTGGGTAGCTTGTCTCTTCAGCAGTTTCAATGAACAGTGCTGCTCCAGTGGTATAACTGTGGCTAACCAATCCAGTACACAACTGCGGAAATGTGGAAGGATCCTCTGTTAAGTTGTCTGATGTTTCTGATGTTACAAGAGGCCGTAGACACTTTGAAGGTTGCAGCCGCACTCCTTCCAGAAGTGCAGCCTGAAGCCCTTTGATGCCCTCTGTTTTTAAAATGCTTACCTCAACAGGTATAAGAGGAACTTCCCTGCGGTGTGTGGAACTTCGACGACAGTGTGGATTGGAGCACTGGATCAACTGCATGATGCGAGTTGTCTGCCAGTAAAATCACGACACATAATTACGTTATGGTCTATAGAAAATGTTACACAACATTTTCACCTTTTCATTGTCCCTACACATAGTATTCATCATTTTGTGTGAACACTTGAAAAATGACACAGTACTATTACTACTACTCTGCTAACAATCTAACTTTGCTACCTAAACAAGCCTATCTGATCTTATTTCTTGTGTCTTATTTCTTCAGAGACTTGTAGATGGAATGAACCAGCAAGAGCACAGGAACCTCACCACACAGTTGCTAGTGAGGCAGCCAGGTCTGGTGTTTGATGCATCAGTGCAGACATGTCGTCCCCCCAACTGTGCCAGGGATGCCTTGGTGTACTTGTACACACTGCAGAGACATGCCAACCGATCAGGAGAGAAAATGCTGTGGACAAAACCCTGCCACCTGTGTGAGCCTTCTGCCTCACTACACACAGCACTGCCTAGATGAAGGTTTTCTCCAGATTCACAGGCAGTACATCAGACATCACAGCATTAGGCCATGTAAGAGAGCCAGGTGATGACAATAGAGTTCAGATATGCTACCTAGAGACATTTCATTTTCTGGCAGCATGGGTCTCTAGGACAGGGTAATAGAAGAGTGATCCCAAGCTGTGTGTGTAGGATAAGGGATAAATTCCCTGACCCTCAGGGACATCTCTGGAATGTATATCACCTTCCTATAATGTTGTAATGTTGTGTTATTGTAAATAGTTGTGTATTAGTGTTCTTGTACTGCCTGTTCCTTTTAAAACTGTATTTAATGTATTTTACACCGGTACATCGCTATATTATGCTTTCATGAAAATAAAAACTTTTAGAATTGATAACAGACTGTTCATGCTGTACCTCTTATACATTACATCCACAAACTTATAATTAAAAAAGGAGTTGTGGTAATTTACCATTTTGAAACACCAAATGACAGTAACATGGTCAACAATGTTATTTGCAATATATTTATTTACAGAAATTAACAAATTATGGTATTTACACATGAGCCCTTCCATTTTGTATGGTGCCTTTGAAGCAACATGGGCCATCATTCTAAATTTGCAGTCTCCTGGAAAGCTGATCCTGTGGAAGACATGCAGTGTCGTTAGACATACACGCCATTTTATATAGTTCAACATATTGTTACTAATCTGTATAGTGCTATTTTGCCTAGACTGAGTTACAGGCAAGGTTACAATGATGCACGTGCATCACATAACAAGACCATTGAATTTCGTCCACATCCTCCTCCACGATGCTTATGTCATGTAGGCTTTGTAAAAAATATACATAAATGCTTATATCATGAAAATATACAATAAAGAATGTCATGTAGGGTTAGGGTATAGACATTATGAGCATTGATGGGTTACCTCTGTTCAAGGTTCTCAATTTCAGGGGCTTATGCAATTGCGCCAAGATGCTCATCTGAAATGAATAAGCAGAGCGTTTCACAACATATAACAGTACATAAAATGGTAAACACCAAGATATTAAAAATATACTTTCAGTTATTATCAAACAACAATCACATAGAATCAGCAATTGTTTTCATGCAGTGACTGACCTGTCTGTCCCACTAGAAATGCTGGACAGTTCTGGAGTAGTTAATACTAGAGGGCTTTCCCTTCATTGGTGTTGATGTGACTGCTCTCAGTTCTCTCTCATAGCTGGACAAAAAAGAGCAGTAACTACATGTTAGAATGTCTCACTTTAACCACAAACAAAGTACATTCATTTTATGACCGTGAGGAAAGATGTATTTTGGTAGATGCATTGACTAAAGTTCAATCAAAGCAGTTCTGTCCGTATTTTATTGTTCTGCATGATAATGACTTAGACCCTCAATGATCAATCTCAATGGGCCGGCTGGTCTACCTTGCTCCATTCACAAGTGTAATGGACTAGGCTAGTCTACCCTTCCCCCATTCTGAGGTGTAGGCTACACTCATATGGTGAAAAACTTTCAGACAATTTTAGTAGGCTACGTCTACAGTTAATAAGACTACAGGAAAGGCCTCAGGATGTGAACGTCACCCTTGGAATTGGCTACCCTAGCATTATCAGATTAGGATACATTTAGGCTACAAAGCAAAAGCAATGAAAAATAACTACAATTTACAGTGCGCTTCGCCTGTGATCCGTCATAGCAGATTTATGTTACAACGTAGAATAGACAATCCTTTTTCATCGACGCGAGGAAAAGTATCCCAGACGTCATTCTAGCGTTATGGACATATGCTATAGTAAGCCAAGCAACTATAAAACTTCGAATTTACACCATAGACTGTATATGTTTACACATAGGCCGAATTACCTGTCGAGGAGAAAGCAGGCAACTTCGGCGTCCCTTTTAAAATCCTTGCTCCTCACGAGCTCTTTCCATCTTAGAAAAGCCACTCCAATATTGACTTTGGTCTGTTGTTTTTCCGGTCGCGTTGGCGTTTTAATTCTCTTTTTCGCTTCCTTGGCGAATCCTTTTCATGTCCTCGAGAATAGGTGTAATCCTCCATCTTCAACAGACTTTCAAATCTGCCGGCAGTCGCGAGTAGACTAATCATGCAATGAGTGTTGCCTACAAGCGCGAAAGGCGGAGCTGAATTTCCAGGAATGTCCCTCGTTGGCGAATGTATTTCAAAGATGGAGGCGCAACATGGATTCAGCCATTCGCGCGACTCGCGCGTATGTATTTGGAATAGCATATTCTACACTTACGAGAATACTTTGATTAGTAGGTGGAAATAATTACACATCAATGAGCACATATTTTTGAAAGAACAAATGGGTTTTTGCTAAGAATTAACTCAAAAAAGTACACAATGTAGCTTTAATAAAGCTTAACCAACTTTATTATACGGGTCCCCCATACTGATAGTTATATACTACTAATATATTAATTAAGCTCAACCAACTTTATTATAAGGGGCCCCACGCTTATAGCTATATACTACTAATATATTAATTAAGCTTAACCAACTTTATTGCAAGCGTTTCTGGCGCCGACAAGAGTGGCGACATGTCAAGGTAGCTCCGTGTTTTTTTCTTGAATTTCCCCTTCGGGATCAATAAAGTATCTATCTATCTATCTATCTATCTATCTATCTATCTATTGTAAGGGTCCTATGGGGAGTGGTTCATATTGGGATAGGCAGAAGCACAGTTTAATAACAATTAGTTAAATAAAGTCATTAACTTTTCTATTAACATATAGTTTGTAAATAAACATTTAACATTTAAATTATGTAAGAAATAACTATTAATTAGTGCCAAAAAGACATTTAGTTAACTATTAACACATATTAATACAATATTAGTTAATAGATTTGCTACAACATTAACATACAGATTTTATGCAAACAACAAATATTTAATTGATGAAAAAACTATTAACTTGTGCCAAATAGATATGTTAGTAACAATTAACAAATATTAACAAAGGGTTAGGTAATTACTAGTTTGCTAATTATTATGGCACCTTATTATGGAGTGTTACCTGAACATCAGCTATTAGGTACTCAAGGTCATGGGGTCAAAGGTCATCATATGGGGTACATGTCCAAATGTTCTCCCTCAGTAGGGGAGACGGGGGACAGTTGCAACAGGGGATGGTTGCAACATGTCAATTTTCTCCAATCAGAAACAAGGTAGAGTGATGACACTCACACTGCATATGCTCAGTTGGATGCCCCCCTTAGCAGAGAAAAAGCAAGGAGATTCCTGAACTGCTTTTTAGGTATGAAAGTATTTATTTTCTTGAGCTTTGTTTCTGTTAAACTGCTGTCACTGTTTTTGTGATTCAGCTCAAACTTATATGATTTAAATGAGTGATATGTTAACTTTAAGCTACTATGGTTAGCATGTGTCAAGGTCCCCTTGTTTAGCTAGCACATGAGGTTTTATCATGGCTGACAGGAAAGGGGACAGTTGCAACAACAGTTGTACAGTCCCGTACAATGCATAAATATGATAATATAAAATATATATTTTTAAAAACATGTTTTACATGACAATAGTCTAAATAAAAGTGAATTGCCTCCCAAATTGTTCCATTCTTCTTATGTCACTTAAGTCCTACTGTATTTTATATCAATTTCAATATTTGACATCTGCACATAAGGCCTACTCATCTAGACAAATCTATAATTGTCATCTAATCAAAGCTGGTGAATAAATAACACTGTAATATTATTATATCTTACATAACTTGTATTTACATACAAAAATAATCATTTTGCTGCACTGACATATATTGTAATATATTGTATTTTTAACATGTTGCAACCATCCCCAAACAATGTTGCAACTGTCCCCGGGCCCGGGGTCAGTTGCAACATCTGACTCCTTAGGGACTGTTCGTTATTTATAAACGGGGCCACCGGAGGGATTTTGAGTGCTTCAATCAAAAGTTGCATGACCCTCCCCTGCCTGCAAGAAAATTTTCAACGACCCTCCAGCAGTTTTTTCAAAAAAGACATGACCCTCCCCGGCCAATTGTCAATATCTTCCGCCCATGCTTTTAAGCACTATGAAAACACATCAACTTAAGCTACCGTTCTAAAATCAACCTCTGCTTTCTGATCTTACACATCACACTTCACCAAGATGGTGGCCATTTCAGTAGATTTACTCACTAACATTGTTGTGGAAACACAATAAGCATGGAAACTAAATGCACACTTCCTGCAACTGCATTAGCCTACTTGAAATAAGTTACTCCTCTAGTAAGTATTCACATGAAATAAAACAATAAAACATGGAGACCATTCAACAAAGCACACTGGGTAATAACAAATTCAACACATGAACTTGTTGCTATGAACTCGTCTCTAGGCTTCCTCAGTCATTGTAAAGCTGCTGAAGCTGAACATTATCCAAAACTCAATTTCTTAGACGAGCGTTAATTTGGGAGCTTGCTACACTCCTTCCATCTCAAATGACTTGAAAAGTCGTTTGCACCAGGGGTGGAGCCAGAGGGGTGGCTCGGTGTGGCACAGGCCACCCTTGAAATTCGATTGGTCACCCCAGGTGCCACCCCAAAATCCTAGTCTACGGTTGGCTATTATGACGGTCTAAGGCGGGACCTTTCTTGATGCACTTGCAGCGCTAGTTTGAAGTGTCAGACAGACATCAGAAAGTGGCAAACACGCTTGCCATTATACATGACTTACTGTTTTTAGCATGTGAGTTTAGGCCTGCTTGTGCTAACACGCAAAGATATCTATTTACCCATCGCATCTGCCAGTGCCTATTTATCTAATCACACACACAAGTTGCATCATCCTAGACTAATTTTCCTACCTGCTTATTTTACCTAGCCTACCCAGCCAACATTTGCTAGGTCATTAAGTGTTAACTGTGGGCCTACTTTTGTAAAAGCGTTTAATGATAATACTGTCCTAATCAAGGTTGGAAAATCGGAGGTTCACAGGCCACTGTGAACTTGGTGCCCCCTTCTTTCAATATTCTTTGCATCTGACTAATAGCGATTTTCATTTAACCTATGGCCTGTCAAATAATCTTAGCATTTACAGCGCAAATTAATTTAGACTTTTAGGCTATGCAGTGGAGAAAGTGACAGCGCACGGCAAGAAAGAAAGAGCGTCCAACTACCGTAGCCTACTCGCAAAGTAGCCTACTCATCACACAGACATTACATGTATCACATCACATGAAAGAGTTTTCTCAGCTTTTAAACGATGTGAGCCACTAGTTGCTGTGGTAAACGGTTCGTGAGAAAAGTAACTTTAATTGAATCATATTATTATACAGTTCCTCGCCCATCTCCCTACCCATTCATCTCGGTGGAATGCTTTGCGAACTCTTCCCATATACAAACAATACATACAAACCATATATCAGAATAAACAGCGGACCTTACCGAACACAAAGGTGTAAAGCATCCCCCTGTACAGATAGCCATTCCAGAGTAATCTGGTTTTGAACTTGCAGCAAATTTCTACATGTCTCCAACTGTGGGCTTTACATTTCATAGCAAGCAGGCCAAATAAAACATAAATGTTAAATATAGCCTAGATATTTGTAAATATTAAAATCAGATGATTTACAGGTCTATGTAATATGTAATGTTTCATGTTTTTGTCATGTTTCATACAGTGATGCAGGTCTACTGTACTGTTCATCAATCTCACTCATTATAAACACTCATCGCATAGGCTACAGGTAGCGATATGAATTCTGGTGACCATTCAACCAGTCAAGGATTTGTTGTGAAATATTTACATTTTGGGAAGTTTACGTAGCTTGGGCTAAACTGTATGTTTCTTTCTTACCCCATGCCTGTTTTATTCGTCCCGACCAGGAGGGATAAATGAAACATTGCGCACGTTCCACTTTTGCTTAAATCCTGAACGGTTTTGTTCAGAGTTGAAAGTGCAACTGTATTTGACAAAAGGCAGATATACTGTGAGTTATTGCTAGTGACAAAATATTAACTTTCGGTGTGGTCTCTTTGTAAATAATGTTTAATTAAAAAGTGTTGTGATCGTCCCAGCTGTGCCCTATAGGCTAGGTGTCCTATATCCAAGGGGAATATTCTCACCCCTATGTATTGCCACTCTGTTTCGAGGGACAATGGGGCTGGGGGAAGGGGAAGAATAACAAATGGGATTGAGCCTTAGGGTCTGTAGCATTATGAATGTAACATTATGTTTAGATTAAGATTAGTCTTTAATTGGTGTTTATTTCATTCATGTTTCATACAAAAGTATTTTAAGCATTTAGTTCAGAGGTGTTTGTTGATTTTGGATGACTTTGTTATTGTCACGGACTCAGACTGGTAAAACAGATCCTTAGATACACAGGTTCCTTTATTGGTTCAGAGGTTAATTCAGCCGGTTGCAGAAGGATTAAACACTCAAAAGATACAGTCTTTCAAAAGCTCAGAAGATAGTCCCAAAAAAGGGAAAACAGAGGATCCAAGGAAATATGAAACAAAAGAGCTTACGCAAACAGGAAACAGAGGAGCACAGCATAAGTCCTTGAGTCCACAATCGACGAAGCCAGACACAGACTGGAGAATGCGGGAAACCTTTGTAGGAGAGTTAATGATGTGGTGGAGTGAGGCCTGTTGTGGGCTGTCGGAGGGAGTTCTGTGCGTACTCTGCCCATGGAAGGAACTGGTGCCAACTGTGCTGACGGCCATGGCAGAAGGTCCGAAGGAACCGACTGATCTCCTGGATCTTCCTTTCTGTTTGCCCATTTGTCTGTGGGTGGTAGCCAGAGGACAGACTCACAGTCACCCCTAGGAGAGAACAGAATGCCCGCTAGAACCTGGACATGAACTGGGGGCCACGATCAGAAACAATGTCCTCGGGGATGCCAAAGTTTCGAAAGACTGTGTGGAAGAGTGCTTGGGCGGTGTCATTGGCGGTGGGAATGCCTTTGAATGGGATGAGTTTACAGGATTTGGAAAATCTGTCCACAATGACTAGAATACAAGTATGACCGTCAGATATGATAGGTGACGTGGTGTCTTAGCCATGGCGCATTCAGCGCAGCCAGCAACGAAGCGGCGGACCTCCTTTGCCATCCCGGGCCACCAGTATCGGTTCCGAAGGAGGGAGAGTGTATGGTTGGCTCCGGGATGGCCAGAGCCCAGTGAGGAATGTACGGCAGATGTTACCTGGAGTCGGAGAGTTTTTGGAACATAGGTGAGGTGTGCTGGGGTGTTCGCCGGAGCAGGATCAGTAACTGAGGCCTCCGCGACGTCCTCGTCCAGGGTCCATTCAATGGGACTGACGATAAGATGAGGTGGTAAGATGGTCTCAGGGTGTTCAGAGCTTTCGTCGGGAGCGTAGAGCCGGGATAGGGCATCAGCCCTCACATTTTTGGGACCTGGACGGTAAGAGATGGAAAAATTAAAACGGGTAAAGAAGAGGGCCCACCTGGCTTGTCGTGGGTTCAAACGCTTTGCCTCTCGGAGGTACTCAAGGTTGCGGTGGTCAGTCAACACCAGGAATGGATGTTTAGCCCCCTCTAGCCAGTGGCGCCATTCTTCTAAGGCTAGCTTAATGGCTAGCAGCTCTCGGTTGCCGACGTCATAATTCTGCTCTGCCGGTGAGAGTTTTCTTGAGAAGAAAGCACAATGATAAAACCTTGAGGGCTTCCCTGCTGCTGAGAGAGTACCGCTCCGACCCCAGTAGTTGATGCATCCACTTCAACGATGAAGGGTCTATCCTGATCAGGGTGTGTGAGGACTGGAGCGGTGGTGAAGGCTTCCTTCAATTTCTTGAATGCTTGGGTTGCAGTCTCGTTCCAGGAGAGAGTCTTGGGTTTACCTCTAAGGAGGGAGGATGTGATGCTACTGTAATTTTTAATAAAACGACGGTAGAAGTTGGCAAAACCAAGGAAGCGCTGAAGATCCTTAATAGTTGAAGGTATTGGCCAGGAGCGTATCACCTCTACCTTCCCCTCATCCATACTGATGTGGTTGTGGCTGATGTTATACCCTAGGAACTGAACCTGGGACTGATGGAAGGAGCATTTTTCAGCTTTTAGGTAGAGATTGTACTCACGGAGCTTCTGGAGGACCAATGCGATGTGGTGGTGATATTCGGCCATATTGCTGGAGTAAATTAGAATGTCATCAATGTAAATCAGCACAAAGCGGTGGAGGTATTCTCGGAATATTTCATTCATAAATGCTTGGAATAGAGAAGGCGCATTAGCAAGTCCATATGGCATCACCAGATACTCATAATGGCCTGTAGGGGTCACAAAGGCTGTCTTCCATTCATCCCCCTTCCGTATCCTAACGAGATTGTAGGCACTACGCAGGTCTAGTTTTGAGAAGACCTGTGCTCCTCGCAAAAGTTTGAGGGAGGATGGAACGAGGGGAAGAGGATACCTGTATTTGACTGTGATCTTGTTGAGTGTGCGGTAGTCGATACAGGGTCGGAGACCACCATCCTTTTTGCCCACGAAGAAGAAACTTGATGCAGCAGGAGAGGTAGATGGTCTGATGTAGCCTTGGTTGAGGGCCTCCTTGATGTACTCCTCCATGGCATTCTGTTCGGGCAGAGAAAGAGGGTAGATATTGCCCTTGGGCACTGGCTCACCTGGTAGGAGGTCAATGGCACAGTCCCAAGGGGCGGTGAGGAGGCAACCTAGCAGCTCGTTGTGGGCAAAATACATCACTGAATTGGAGGTACTCCTGGGAAATCTCTACTGTGCGGCTGCTGTTTGGGCCCTCCACTGAAGTGGTGCAGATTGCTACTGGGGTAGAGAGGAGCTGTGGACGAGTGAGAGGTAGACTAGGGAAACATTGTGTACATTGTGTCTGTCCCCCATTTTAGGATGTTACCCGAACTCCAGTCAATGATGGGTGAATGACGCAACAGCCAGGGACGACCGAGGATGACATCAGTGGTGGAGTGTTCCAGAACCAGGAAAGTGATTTTTTCGACATGTAAACAACCAACATGCAGTTCGATAGGTCCAACGAGATGGTGGATCAATTGTCGGCTCAAGGGTTTACCCACTATGGAGTGGAGGGAGAACGAGGACTGGCAGCGGATCCTCCGGAGGTTGAGGCGACGACAGAGCGCCCCTGAGAGGAAGTTGCCGGCAGAACCTGAGTCGATGAGGGCGGTGGCTGCAAGAAAACCATTTGGAGCTGTGAGGGTTACGGAGGTACACAATGGTAAAAAGCACGAGGGGATTTGGACAGCACTCACCAAGGGCCGTAGTGGACGTATGGGACACGCTGCAATGGCATGTCCTCCAGCTCCACAGTACTGGCAAAGTCTCTGGGTGAAGCGCCTTTGACGTTCAGCTGGGGTCAGGCGTACGGAGTCGATCTGCATAGGTTCAATGCCAGGTTCAAGGATGGGTCCAGCTGGTCGACGGCCTGGGTTGAAGCGGGACACTGTGTTCAACTCACTCAAGCAGCTCTCTCGTCGGTGGGCCACCCGTATCGCCAACTGAATAAATCTCTCCAAACCTATGGTATCATCATAGGCTGAGAGGTGTAGGCGAAGTGATGGCTCCAATCCCTGGCGAAAAGCGGTGAGCAGTGCAGGTTCATTCCAACCACTTGCAGCAGCCAACGTGCGAAATTGAAGGGAGTATTCAGAAATGGAGCTCCGTCCTTGATGCAGATTGTGAAGTTTCTCCTGAACAGAAGAATCACCCGGAGGAAGGCCAAAAACTTCTGTGAAGTGCTCCAGGAAAGCATCCAGGGTGTTAGTAACTGGACCATTCTGCCTCCAAACATTTTCAGCCCACTGAAGGGCCCTACCTGAGAGTAGAGTGATGATGTAGGCAATCTTCGCTCGGTCCGTCGGGTAGCGGTGTGGTTGCATCTCTAATGCAAGGGTACACTGTAGCAAAAATCCATTGCAATTGTCAGGGGCACCATCGTAAGCAGCTGGGGTACCCATTGGGCCTGCATGAGGAATTTGCGGTAGTGGAGGACCCGGGTTACCTGGTTGCACCGGAATGGCTGCAGGAGCTGCAGCACCGGCCCCAGCTGTGGTTCTGTTCATGTTGTTGGTCTGGCTTTCTGTCACGGACTCAGACTGGTAAAACAGATCCTTAGATACACAGGTTCCTTTATTGGTTCAGAGGTTAATTCAGCCGGTTGCAGAAGGATTAAACACTCAAAAGATACAGTCTTTCAAAAGCTCAGAAGATAGTCCCAAAAAAGGGAAAACAGAGGATCCAAGGAAATATGAAACAAAAGAGCTTACGCAAACAGGAAACAGAGGAGCACAGCATAAGTCCTTGAGTCCACAATCGACGAAGCCAGACACAGACTGGAGAATGCGGGAAACCTTTGTAGGGGAGTTAATGATGTGGTGATTGCTTGCAGGTGAGTAGAGCTAATAGGCAGGTGAGTGTGACTGGGGAAAGCGGGGGTGTGACAGTAGGAGAGCCCGGTGCCGGTGTGACAGTTATAGCTCTTTGCCAATTCAGACAAAAAAAGCAGCTTTTTTTTAACAGCTACAAAAATAGATGGCCATAGATAGCCATATAATATAATAGAATATATTTTAATGTCCCCATGATGGAATTTGTTTTAGCACAGCATAACCCATTGATAGACAACTTAGATTTAATATGTTTGTTTATTTGTATTTGCATTTTATTAAAATACATTTTATGTGAGAGTATGGTCTTTGCCTTTAAATTGATGAGTATGGTGTTTGGTGCATGGTTTTCCTAATGTATTTGTGCTAATTTAACATCTTGAGCCTGTTTCTGTTTATCTGGATGTTTTGCCACCCTTGAATTAATCAGTGCCCCCACTAGGGCCACCCTTGTTAAAAATGTCTAGAATCGCCACTGGTTTGCACAATTTCACAAATAATCACAGGGAGCGAAAAATACCTAACATGCCAACTTTTTCCGGGTTTATCATTTTAACTTTTCCCCGCTGTCTTGCCGTTTTAATATTTTCCCGTAGAATATCCCATATTACTGTAATACTCTCATAACATTAGTCCTGCATTCTGGCCTGTCTCTGTGTTGTCCTGTTGTTACCCCTTGCCCTTCCAGTGAAATAGATGTATTCAAATCATCGTTTTGCTTGCTTGAATGGGAACTCAGAGTAATGTTAACCTAGGCCTATTTAAGTTAACGACGTGGTTGTCGTGAGAGCACGATTCATTGACGCTTGCAGTGTTCGGCCGTAGGCTATGTCTACGTGCGCACCTGCCAGGCTACTCAGCTACGATTAGACAAAGAATTCCCCCTGTAGGATAGGCCTATTCACTCCAAGTTGGCCTACCATAACTTACCAACTCTACACTGTAGACCATAAACTGGCTATTTATATGACCAATGTATTTGTTCAACTTTATGAAGCAGAATTACGCACTGCTACTTGGAACGTAACACATTTTTGTTGGCAGGAGAGAGAATGACAGCGATTAACAAATTGCACTTGTTGCTGGTTACCAATAAATAGGGCCTCCTATATATTTTTTTGCAAACAACAAAAACAGAAAGGATGGAGACAGCAAAGCTAGAGATGGGCAGGAACAAGGTCAATTGGTAGAAATGCTTGTCAAAACGTTAGGAGCTGGATGTGTGGATGAATGAAGCACAAGTATGCTTTATGTTAAGCATGCACACTGTTTAAAGGCTACAAGTAAACCAAAGTTAAATTTAGCTTTTTTAGGGCTGGATAAAGTTGACCAAATGGATATAGGCTGTTAGGCGTGAATAAAGTAGGCTTCTTTGTTGCTCCAACCCTTCCAACGTTAATGGGGACGAATGTTGACATTTTCCGTATTTTGCGTGAGAAACCCGGGAAATCTCCCTTATTTTCATTGTTCAATGTTGACAGAGCTATGGAAAGAAAGAGAACGTTATATGGCGAAAGAAATCAACAATCAAACAAGCCACTTTGATTTTTTGCTGTTTTCATTAATACAAAAGATGGGTGACCCCCCCCCCCCCCCCCCCCCAGACAAAAAAAAAGTTAGGTGACCCTCCCCTCAACAAAGAATAAAAACACATGACCCTCCCCTATTTTCCTCCGGTGGCCCCGTTTATAAATAACGAACAGTCCCTTACATTCAAATGCAAATTGTGAAAAATGTAGATTCTGTAATTATCTTTAAATGGTTTAGACTATTAACAGACATATGTAAGTGTATTGTATAAAAAATTGGTTTGTCTAATCCAAACCGTCTCTGAGTAACAGAGCCAAATGCAAAAAGTGTTGCAACTGTCCCCGGTCTCCCCTATCTTATCTGTATCGTTTTCACATTTTAGTCTTGATTTGACACACCTGCCAATTCAAGCTCCTGAAGATAGTTACTTTTTTTTTTTTACTTTCAATGTTCTAAGGGGATAATGAAACAGAAAAGACAGACACAAAGCAATTGGGTTTACAACCCATTTTGACCAATTTGGCTCCCTCAGATTACTTTTCTATTCATTTTTTCCAACTTCAGACATGTCCAGAGGGGATGGTAAAAGAGAAAAATTGTATCTAACACTTACGTTGGTAAGAAAAAGGAAAAATGGGTTTACATTTTACGCCATCCTTCCAAAAGGGTAATGAAATTAGTATTTGTATGGACAAATCGCTACTTAGGTCAACTTTAGAGCTGATAGGAAATTGCCCAAGGGATATCATTGGGCACCCACCCTATTCTTATGGAGTAGCCACTAGGCAACAAGAAACAACAAAGAAAAAAAAAAAGGTCCATCATGATTCTGGCCTTTGGCTCCTGGACTATTATATATTAAAATGACAAGTATTTAAGTATTTGAAATACTCTAAATACAATACTCTAAATACAATTTTGTTACAAACTACATTAGATTTGTTCCAATCCTGCAAAATACAAATTCCAAAATACGCTAAAGTAATTAAATATGTATTTAAAATACAAATAATTAAAATACTGCCCATGTCTGGGTAAGCGCTACAGGCTGGTAGTCATTTAGTCAGGTGTACTGCTCTTTGCCACTGGGATGATGGTAGATCTTTTAAAACATGTAGGTACTGATGACTGGGCCAGTGACTCATTAAAAATGCTGGTAAAAACCTTGGAGAGCTGGTCTGCACAGCAGGACAGCAGACGACTGGGTATTCCATCTGGACCAGGCGCTTTGCGTGCGTTGACCCGCTTCAGCGCCCTACGCACATCACTCTCGGCAAAGCTGATCTCAATTTTTAAGCTGTCAGATGTTACACTAAGGCCACTGCTAGTTGTATGACTAGTGTAGGCGTTGTTTTCAAAACGGGCATAAAAAGTATTAAGATCGTTTGCAAAGGCCAAACTGTCCCTGTTGTCTTTAACAGTTGCATTAGATGGTGGCCTTTCAAATCTGTATGATATGTAGCTCCTTCCACATGCTCCTCACATCCCCTTGGACACTTGACACTTCCTGCCCCCTGCTGGTAATCTGGTGTCAGTCCTGCTCTGAAACATCTAATGTTCGGCATCAGAGTAATACTGAAACAAATCATGTATATTGCAGGATGTCAGGAGTCACTTTGTATGAATGAGGAAGTTTGAAGTTATCTGCATTTTCAAGCTTTGTGAGGGAGGGTTCATATGATTTTGAATCTATGATTTCTGAACTTGCATGTTAATACAGAAATACTATCCAGCCATACGGCCGAATTACAGCCGTGGCAATATCCTTCTCCCACTCGTGTCATATTTCTTAAGTATTCCCCCTATCTAATATCTGCACCATGCACATGGCAGGACTGAAGGATGGGCTTTAGTGCTGTGTGAAGTAATCTAAGCTGTAAAATATTTTATAACAGCTTCTTGCAGGAATACAAAGTTCACTCTGAAACAGGTGTCAGCCAGTACAGGTCGCAGGTTGAAAAGATCTCAACGTAAGTGCCTTTTATTATTTTCTACGGTAGGTTTAGGTTTATGGTTTGAGGGTGGAATGAAAATAATGCATGTAAACAAATGTTCTAAACAAAAGTGTATAGGCTTGTAGAGAATATTGTTCAGGTAGATTTATCTTAATATCTTGAATGATTGAATATTGTACTTGTGCTGATTCCCTGCCTATGCAATGTCATGTGACCCCATACTGGAACATGTCCATAAGACTTTAAACAAGCTTTATGAAATCAAGCACATTTCCATTTGTTGTGGTAAGTAAAAAAAAATCTCATAAATAGATAAGAGTGTTGAGATTTGTCTTGTAATTATAGCAACCCATATCTTGAAGCCGGTTCTCATACTTAAATCATGGCTATGCAGGTAGCCCATACTGTGCTGAGGTCAGTGTTGTGTTTGGGCACTTATGTGCAAGGCGAGATCTATCACAACACCAGATTGTTACGATGTATTCATATGTCGACTTTTGGCTGTGAAAGGGGCGGAATATGTGTAGACAACTGCCATATTGATGTTATGAATTAATCCCATGCATTTCTATGGAGGATTCTTTGAGTGCTGTGTCTCCTCATTAGAAAGTTTCTGGCTATACACCTTACTGTATATACACACACCTCTCATCGTACAGTCATATTAGATAAGCTACAAAAGACAGCGAAAACTCCAGCAACTTGACACATTATGACCTGATAAATAAGGCTATGCCAAAGATACTTCAGCTTTATCAACCATCTCGGGCCGACCGTGCTTAGCAGGTAGCCTGGCTAACGTTATACCCTCATCTCAAATGAGACGGGGTCTGGGAACTAGGCATTCATTTTCTCGTATTTGAAACGTGGTTTACGAATGCCCAGAGCCGTTTATTGGGCGCTACGAATGTCTATCAAATGCTTCTGTAGCGCTCTAGAATCTTTGGTCTGTATGTAGCTCATAACGGCTTCGGTGTGTTGTCATCGTCTTGCTGCCTTCCCTCCGTTCTGTGATTGGTCCCCTAACTGAGGCGAAAATTTGCTCCATGGTATCCAGGCTGCCTAGCAGCGTGAATGAAATCGCGCGCAAGGCAGCATGGGAAAACCCAGGCTACTTAGCAGGTACTTGCTTGCTAGCATGTGGCTCGCAGATAGATCGTACATGAGCTCAGACATATTTTTTGGCAACAAAACCGGATTTAATAGTTTTTATTTCTCGCTAATTTTTACAAAATATAAGGGCACAAACCCTGAACACAAAAATGTTAATACAGAAATACTGTCCAGCCCCACTCCCACTCGTGTATGTATACATATGTATTCCGCCTACAATCTAATATCTACACCATGTGCTGTTTCTTTAAGGAAACAGTTTCAGGACTGAAGGATGCTTTAGTGCTGTGTGAAGTAATCTAAGCCGTAAAATCTTTATAACAGCTTCTTGCAGAGGCACAAAGTTCACTCTGAAACAGGTATCAGCCAGTACAGGTCCTGGGTTGAAAAGATCTCAATGCGAGTGCCTTTTATTATTTTGTAGGGTAGGGTTATATGGTTTGAGGGTGGAATGAAAATAATGCATATAAACAGATGATTTATCTTAATATTTTGAATGATTGAATATTGTCCTTGTGCTGATGTCAAGTGACCTTATACTGGAACATGTCAGACTTTAAACAAACTTCATGAAATCTAGCAGATTTCAATTTCTTGTTGGTAAGTACAAAATCTCATAAATAGATAAGAGGGTTGAGATTTGTCTTGTAATTATAGCAACCCATATGTCAAAGCCGGTTCTCATACTTAAATTTGCAGAGGTCAGTGCTGTGTGTCTTTGGCAGTTTATCCAATAGCAGTAGAGGAGAGAGGCTGACTCCAGATCAGCATGGTGACTCATACTGTGCTGAGGTCAGTGCTGTATGTCTGTGGTGGTTTATCCAATAGCACTAGAGAAGGGCGTACTCCAGATCTGCATGGTGACTCATGCAGTCTCTGGTATCAGTGAATCCTGCCAGTTCTGTGCTCATGATAAGAGTCAGGGTGAAGATTATGTGTTTGTAGACAACAGCATAATCAAGACTGTAAATCAGTGCACTGGAACACTGTGCTCCATTTTAAATCCAGCAAAATCAGGGTCTGTTCCAAAATATGTGTAAATCATTTGGTCAAAAAAACAGTGTCTGACAGTTAAAGTGTTTCTGAAACTGTAGTGTATTGTACTGTAGGCTTGCAGGCTGTACAACTTTGTATTGTCAGCAAAGTATGTTCTGATGTATCTCAGTGGTGCTGGTGAACTGCCTGTTGGACAGTGTTAATTTCGTTAACGTTCATTAACAACCTTTTTTCCATGACTAAGACAAGTTGACGGGCTAAAAATGGATCTTTGATAATAAAAACTATAAGGAACGTTTTGTTTTTGTTGGCGAGACGAGACAGAACTAAAATGTTAGACATTCAAAATGCATGGTATTTTCTTCCAATTGTGCGTCTACTCTGTCTGTCAAAATGCATCCCTGTCATTGGTTGAATTGGTTGAGAGATGTGCGCAGCTTGAACCCCAGGCAGGTGCTGCTGATGTCCCAATTACAGAACGATACCAGTTAATGACGACAACCACATGATGGCAAGTTCAGCACAAAAAGGATTTGGTCAGAAACTAACTAAGACTAGAAATATGGACACACTTTAGTTATTACTCTGCAGAAATGAAAACTCAATGCACCATACTAACGTGAGATTGAGAGACACCCTGTGGATTCAAGTTAGGTGGGAAGAACACAACCAACCTCAAGAGACACTTGATGGCACACCAACCTGCCATTTATGACAAGGTAAGTTAGCTAATTGTAATATTAAATGATAAGTCCTGATGCTAACTAACATTAAGTCAATGTCACTGGGCATTTGTTATGTCAACTGGAAATTCTCTAGCAAGCCACGTTGACTAAGCCTGGATGTCAGTCTTTTTTGCAAAAAAAAGTTTTCCGTTTGTGTTAGCCAGGCTAACGTAGGCTGGGTTAATGTGTTAGCTAATGTAAGTTCGTTATCTTCAAAGCTTGTGAGTGAAACAGTAGAGCTTGTCGAGTAAACGTTTTGGTCGGACAAGTGAAATGCTTTCTCATATAGTTATGACTGCCGCGCAGCGGTCATATAGGTTTAGTCAGATTTTTTTTTTTTTTTCGCATGGCCAATTTTCCGTCAAGGATTCCCTGGACACTGAAAGACCGGGGTGCACAAAACTTGGTGGGCATGTAGCCCCACAAGGATAGCATGGAACCATTGTTTTTCGTTTTGATCTGTAGCCCCCCCGCTGGACTGGACCCCCGAAAGGAGGGTAGGGCGGACACAGTTTTCTGTGAATATCTCGAAAATCGTAGGGTTTAGGAGGACCACCTTTTTTTTGTATGTTGGTCTTAAGGGGCCATGTCAACCCATCCCATTACCACTCAATTCATGTATAGCGCCACCTAGTTAAAAATTAAAAAGCCAAAAATTAGGTGTTGTAATCACAATATCTCTGGCTGACATGGTCAAAACTGCACGAAATGGAAAGTCTAGGATCATTATGAAACCCTCTGAATGCATGCCAAGTTTTGTGGACTTTTGTTCATGGGGGGCCATACAATAAAGTAATTTATGTGTACATTTAGTGACCGTACACCAACAGTTTGCTGTGAATATCTTAAGAACCATAGGGCCTAGGATGACCAATTTTTTGCATATGTTTACCTCCAGGGGGTCAAGTTAACCCATTCCATATGCACATATGTGCATAAACAGATATTCACACACACACATACATTCACAGTAATCATATGTATGACGCATACACACACAATACACATATTTACGCATGTATGCACATGCACACACACAGGCACACCCACAAGCACATGCACACACACACACATACACACACACAGACATAAACACGTACACGCACACATGCACACAATTCAAGAATTTCTCAGAATTATGAACAGGCAAGATGGGGGTGGGGTTGTATAAAATGTATTTTACATGTGAAATCTATGAACTAATCATGTTTTGGTTAGTACTTGGATTAGAAACCTCCTTGGAAGAGTAGGTTCCTGCTGGAAGTGGTGTTGTACAAATATCAATCCCAATGTCCTATTGCAGTGACAGGGACACTGTACTGCAGGAGATGTTTTCCTTTGCATGAATGTTAAATTGAGGTCCTGACTCACCATGGTTGTTAAAGATCCCATGGCACTTATCGCAAAGAGTAGTTCCCTGATTTGCTTTATTTATGTACACATACATAAAGACACACACACATGCGCGCGCGCACACACACACACACACATACACACACACAAAAACACACTCCCTACACATGCACACACACATACATAAAGACACACACACATAAAACACACACACACAAAGACACGTAAACACACACACACTACACATGCACACACACATACATGCACACACACGACACGCACAAACACGCACACAAACACATAAACACACACACACACACACATGCACCCATACAAACACACCTACATACACATACACAAGCACACACACACACACACACAGACACAAAACACACACAAAACACATACAGTATACACAAAAACAACCACACACACACAATTACAAACACACAAAAAGGAACAAAGTCTGAAATGAACACAATTTGACAAGCGTGACTTATTTTTGTGGAAAAAATGTGCTGGTCTGGGCGGCGGTCATATTTTGTACCGCTCTGCGGTACATCTAGTTGTCCTATAGTTTGAGTGAAACATGGGGAAAAAAATGTGTTGGCTTTTCAGAACTGTTCTGTTTCATGTGTCTAAGGCTTAGGCTACGTTTCTGTTATGTGTAGAGTAGCTGGCTTCCATATCAGATAAGTTAGTGCTAACTGTTGTGCTTGTGAACGGCGCGTGTCAACATTATTTTCACCATTAGCATCTTATGCGAGCTGAAATGACAGAGAATATCTGATCTGCCTGTTTACACTGCGACCACATTGCCACATATCCGATACATCTGATTTATTTCCACATTATGAATTTTCCTGATTACACTGTAGTGTAGTTGCATCTCCCAACTAAGACCCCCAAGTATACATGTTTTCCCTTGGAAAAAAAAAATTGAGCCTGGCTTTATCAAACATTCTAATTTTGTTTGTAAGCAAATAAGTGCATATTTAATGAGATAGGGCCTCATTTGCATATTTAAACATTACAATTGAAAAAAAAAAAACATGCAATACATTTTTTCATCAATCAACTGAGAAAGTTTTGTTGTGATAGCTATAATTTAAAAAAAATACCCTATTCACGCTTTAATGCTAATTATGCAAAATGCAACTTTTATCAACCAAGTTGAAATCCATCCACTAGGCCTATAGATGACATTTCTGCAATAAAACTTCAGGGTATTGAACATTTTTGGGTTCAAGAAAATACAACTAGACTACTGTCAAAGAGCACATCCAGTCTGTGCCACAGGAGAGCAAAAAAAATCAGAATTGGGTTACATTAGACAGACAGTGTAAATGCAGCCAAAATGCCCATCACGTGTTGCTGCTGTAATGGCTGTAGCCTGCGAGTTTATTTATATTTGGACAAGTAACTTGTAGGGGAGACCGGGGACAGTTGCAACAGGGGATGGTTGCAACATGTCAATTTTCTCCAATCAGAAACAAGGTAGAGTGATGACACTCACACTGCATATGCTCAGTTGGATGCCCCCCCTAGCAGAGAAAAAGCAAGGAGATTCCTGAACTGCTCCAGGATTTATTGTAAAAAAACGTTTTTTTAGGTATGAAAGTATTTATTTTCTTGAGCTTTATTTCTGTTAAACTGCTGTCACTGTTTTTGTGATTCAGCTCAAACTTATATCCCTCTATGGGACTTTGTCATTTATAAATTACGCTTCAAAAAACAGCTTTAAAAAATAACACAAGCCTCTAACCAATCATATTGTACCTTACATTTGTCATCTAAAATCCCCTCTAACCAATAAAATCAAAGATTATATGATGTCAGGATGTCATGTGATGCAACAAGGAAGTACAGGAGACAAGAGCCCATGTTAGGTCACATGCATGAGTAGCATCATGGTAAGTCCATTAAGGGATACAAATTTCCGTGAGGGTATCTACTGTTGTGGTGTAGATTATACTGCTGTGATGCAGGGTCAATCTATTTATTCATACATCTTTCTTTTATCTTTTACATTTATCTTTTACATTTTCCAAGTTTTATGGTAAGGTGAGAGGGACAGCTATGCCTATTCCTGAGGGCAGTGAGGACAGTGAATCTAGCAGTGATGAGGACGAGGTAGTTGTAAGAGTGGAGCCCAGTTGATTATAGTGTGTGTGTGTGTGTGTGTGTGTGTGTGTGTGTGTGTGTCTCTGTGTGTGTGTGTATGTGGTGTGTGTGTGTGTGTCTGGTGTGTGTATGTGGTGTGTGTGTTTGTTGTGTCTGTGTGTGTGTTTGGTGTGTGTCTGTGTGTGTGTTTGGTGTGTATGTGTGTTTGCTGTGTGTGTGTTTGGTGTGTATGTGTGTTTGCTGTGTGTGTGTGTATATGTGTATTTGAATGTTTGTGTGTGTGTTTGGTGTGTGTGTCTGTGTGTGTTTGGTGCATGTGTGTGTGTTTGGTGTGTGTGTGTGTGTCTCTGTGTGTGTTTGGTGTGTGCGTGTGTGTATGTTTGGTATTTGTGTGTCTGTGTGTGTGTCTGTGTGTGTTTGTATGTGTGTGTGTGTGTGTGTGTGTGTTTGAATGTTTGTGTGTGTGTTTGGTGTGTGTGTCTGTGTGTGTTTGGTGCATGTGTGTGTGTGTTTGTGTGTGTGTGTGTGTGTCTCTGTGTGTGTTTGGTGTGTGTGTGTGTATGTTTGGTATGTGTGTGTGTCTGTGTGTGTTTGGTATGTGTGTGTGTGTGTGTGTGTGTGTGTGGTGTGTGTGTGTTTGTTTAGGGTGTGTGTGTGTGTCTGTGTGTGTTTGGTGCATGTGTGTGTGTTGGTATGTGTGTGTGTGTGTGTGTCTGTGTGGTGTGTGTGTGTGTGTTTGTTTAGGGTGTGTGTCTGTGTGTGTTTGGTGCGTGTGTGTGTGTGTGCGTTTGGTGTGTGTGTGTGTGTGTGTGTGTGTGTATGTTTGGTATGTGTGTGTCTGTGTGTGTGTTTGGTGTGTCTGTGTGTGTGTGTGTGTGTGTGTGTCTGTGTGTGTGAGGAAATGCGATCTTCACACCAAAAAAGAACTGCCTGGTTCAGTTTCATCAGTAATGTGACAAATTTGCATATTTTTTTGTATTTTTTATTCTTTTAGAATCATCCTGAAATGAAAATTTTAAAGTGTTTTTTTAATAAAATATGTTCATGGATAATGAAGCCAAATGTTGTTATTTAATCAATTGTTTTTTACATTAAGAAATCACGAAAAAAAATATACCCTAATGGGACAAAGTCATTTATAAATGACGATACCCCAAAATAAAGGTCAAAGGTCAATTTGGGAAAGTGAGCATAGGAAATTTATTTTAGGCCTAAATACACTTAAAATCAAAGGTCATTAAATTGTTTTAATGAATTTCCTTAATTAGTCCCATAGAGGGCTTATATGATTTAAATAAGTGATATGTTAACTTTAAGCTACTATGGTTAGCATGTGTCAAGGTCCCCTTGTTTAGCTAGCACATGAGGTTTTATCATGGCTGACAGGAAAGGGGACAGTTGCAACAACTGTTGCAACTGTCCCCATACAGTCCCGTACAATGCATAAATATGATAATATAAAATATATATTTTTAAAAACATGTTTTACATGACAATAGTCTAAATAAAAGTGAATTGCCTCCCAAATTGTTCCATTCTTCCTATGTCACTAAAGTCCTACTGTATTTTATATCAATTTCAATATTTGACATCTACACATAAGGCCTACTCATCTAGACAAATCTATAATTGTCATCTAATCAAAGCTGGTGAACAAATAACACTGTAATATTATTATAACTTACATAACTTGTATTTACATACAAAAATAATCATTTTGCTGCACTGACATATATTGTAATATATTGTATTTTTAACATGTTGCAACCATCCCCAAACAATGTTGCAACTGTCCCCGGGCCCGGGGTCAGTTGCAACATCTGACTCCTTACATTCAAATGCAAATTGTGAAAAATGTAGATTCTGTAATTATCTTTAAATGGTTTAGACTATTAACAGACATATGTAAGTGTATTGTATAAAAAATTGGTTTGTCTAATCCAAACCGTCTCTGAGTAACAGAGCCAAATGCAAAAAGTGTTGCAACTGTCCCCGGTCTCCTAATAATGGTCGATTTATTTTCACTTACTTGTCCTTAACAGAAAAAGCTTAATGGCAAGCCCTGAACATGCATTGCAATTACCAGCCTATCTAGTAAAACTTAAATTTGTTATTTTTAAGATTACATGGGAAATATTTAGAAGATATGTGTGTATGATTATTCGCTCTAAGGCCAGTTTAACTGTATATATAACCATATAACAGGCTAGTTGTATTGTGTAATCACATAATTTGAATCTTCAAACTATACTTTATATCTTATTATATTTTAATGATAATACTATTAGCAAAGTAATATCTTAAAGAGATTATCCTACATTTAATTAATTTGAATTGTATCTTTGTAATTGTAATTGTATCTTTTGGTTTTTTCTCACCTAGCAAGCTGGTGCAAAAAATGTGGGGGTGCAATCATCGATCGCAGTGTTCGCCTCAGTAACAAAACTGACTCACTGGAACAAAGTGTTAAAGAAAAAATGATTGCGCAATGACCGGTCTACCTGTCCACACTATTGAGGATAAAGATTTCGTCCTCGTGATGGAGACCATAGACAAGAGGCTGACCATTCCGAAGAAAACTAAAATAAACAACTTGATCGACCAGCTTTATATTAAAGGGAAATACACTGCAACTCATGGTGAACATGATGCAGAAAGAAGTAAGTGTCAATCGACTCCTTGACAAAGCTCGAGTACTCGTCAGCCTCTTCCGCAAGTCATCTGTGGCAATTGAGCGACTACTGCAGCTGTGTGGACTTGGCACGTCTTGTCCAAGTGAAGGACTCACTTTTTCAGGTAGCTGATGGAATGGGCTGGGACTATCTACTACCGAGTGAGTGCCAAAGGCTGACTGCTCTCAGAGATCTGCTCCTCCCCTTTGCTGAGCTCATCCAGATGCTCCAGAGTGACACCATGTCCATATTCCTGGTGGTGCCCGCCCTCCTGGACCTGAGCGCTCACCTGTCTGAGTTCCGGCAGGGTTCGAGCTACAGGGACCTAGCTTCCCTGCCACATAAGATGAAGGCAAACATGGACAAACGCTTCAGCTGCTTTCTTGATCCCAGTGATCCAAAGTTCTCACCCCTCACAGCTGCTGCATGCTTCCTCGACCCAACAGTCTCTCACTCTCAGTCATTGAAAATGATGATGAAGGAGGCTGATGAAAATGAGCAGGAAGAAGAAAGAAGAGAGTCACCAGAGGCAATGGCAAACAGGCCCCGATTTAGATTTCTCTCAAAAGCAGGTGCAAGCCGCCGGCCATCTAGATCTACAATGTAACCAGAAAGTTTTCAGACCCTTTCAAGTTTTCCACATTTTGTTATTTTTCAGACTCATCTTAACTCATTGAGTGCCGAAACGTAATATTACGTTTTTCCTTCCCATGCGTTGAGTGCCAAAAATGTAATATTACGTTTTTAGCTTTTATTTATTTATTACGAAACTAGACACTCTAACACACCTTATATGTGATTTTGGGAACTCTGTGATGAATGGAAATGAAATAAATGACGATCGAAAACTCATGAAAACGCACAATCTGGACATTTTATCTGGACATTTAATCTTAAAACTCTGCTTTTGATGGTTGCCGCTTTTGGTTGAATCAGTGACACATGCACATCAGGTCAAAACCAGGCCATTTTCGTGGGTCTATCACTAGGTGGCAGTCTCGCCAGGTCTCGCTAGGTCACTTCCCGGAAACTTTACAGGCAACACTTCATATTTGAAAGACGCTACATCTCCATTTCTAAAAATAAAACAGGGATTTTGATGAAAACTAGCCACTGTTTAGCTTGGGATTTCTTAGGAACAGAGGCATGTAGAAATAAACGGTTTGTACCCACTGAGAGCTTAAAGTCTCACCTTTCAAACATGCCATAGTATGTGTCCATAGCTATAACATAGAATACGCTGTGGCTCTACAAAAATCGTCAACAATGTTCAAGATTGCTGGCACTCTGGGCCAAAGCTTCCGAAAACAGCCGGCATTCAAAGTGTTAAAATGGATTTCATTTTTTTCCCTATTCAATCTACACACAATACACCAACACTCCACAAAAAAGCAGGTGTTTGGAGTGTTGCGTAAATTTATAAAAAATAAAAGACTGAAATATTCTATTTACAGTATTCAGATCCTTTGTTATTGAGCTCTGGTGCCTCCTACTTCTATCAATGGTCCTTGAGATGCTTCTCCAACTTGATTGGAGTCCACCTGTGCTAAATGAATTCACTGGAATTTATTAGGAGAGGCACACATCCCTTTATATAAGGTCTCACAGTTGATGGTGTATGTCAGAGTGAAAACCAAGCCATAAAGGTCGAGAGAATTGTCCGTAGACCTGCAAGACAGGGTTGTGTGAAGACATAGATCTGGGGAAGGATACAAGAACATTTCTGCAACATTGTAAGTGCCCAAGAGCATGGTAGCCTCCATCATTCTTAAATGGAAAAGTGTGGAACAACCAACAGTCTTCCTAGATCTGGCCGCTCAGCCAAACTGAGTAATCCGAGACAGATGGCCTTGGTCTGACAGGTAACCAAGGACCCAATGGTCACTATGAATGACATAGAGAGTTCCTTTGAGAGGATGAGAGAAGCGTAAAGAAGGACAAACACCAATCAAGCCTTTATGGTAGAGTGAACAGATGGAAGCCATTTTCTGACAGGACTTTCCAAAAAAGCACCTGAACGACTCAGACCATGAGAAGTAAAATGATCTGGTCTGATCAAATGAAGACTGAACTATTTGGCCACAATTTCCAATGGTGTTTGTGGAAGAAACCAGGCACTGAGCTGCACTGATGTTTGTCCTTCTTTACACTTCTCTCATCCTCTCAAAGGAACTCAAGGTCTTCAAGGTTTTTCAGGCAACACCCCCTGGAGGAAAATAATCTCATCGCCCTCTACTGGTTTAGTTCCTATTGAGGTTTTTCATGTGACTTAAGTGACACTTAAAGCGTTCTACATACTCGCCGTTCCCGACCTGTAGCGCGACAATGTGACATCACGGGAGCGCCGTAACCATTTTTACTTGCGCGTGGTGGTCGCGACACTAGTTGCAATATTCTCCTGAACAGAGGTGTCGCTGTTGTGAAAAGGCTAACGCTAACTACATTACACAGTAGAAGAAGCTGTCAGAACCATTGGCGTCAATGGCAGTACTGTGATGGTACTTCAGACTTTGGTTGCTGCTATTCACAACTACCACCATCATCTAGTTTCCAAGGTGTGTGCAGGTAGATAGATAGATAGATAGATAGATGGATATATAGATAGATACTTTAGGCACCCTGAGGGAAATTTTAATAATTTAAACATTTTAGTTAGCTGGCTAGCTAGCTAGCAGCTGGCTGAGTTTGTGTAATTTCCTAATATGGAAAGAGATTTTGTTCAGGTCTTAGTATATATCCTTTGGTTGAAAATAAATCGTTTCTATTCTTTCCTCTTACTTCCATGTGTTACATCTCTCTCTGGTAGCTTCATTAACTTATCCAGCAAACTATTTAAAAATCACGAACTCTCGCTGGTAACCTAGCCAGGTTAATTTCCCTCTCTTTTCAAACTGACTATTCAAACATCATGTTTATTTAAGATGTGGGCTAGGCAAAAATGCCTGAATATGGTTGATGTCTGTATAGAGGCACGCATGCTCCCTGATCTTGGCTTCAAGCTCATCCTGCTTGTCGCGCGCATCTAAAAAAAAAACTCCTGTGCACGCCTGCGCAAGGCTGAAATTTCTCGTGTGACAGAGGAAATTATGCAATTTTGACGTCACATTGTCGCTCTACCGGTCGGGAGCGGCGAGTATGTAGTACCCTTAAGCAGAGGTGGGCACAAATACATCAAAAACTATTTTGTTACAAACTACAAATACTGGCTCATAAAATGTAAAAAAATAAAATACAAAATACTGATGTGAAAAATGTATTTAATTAAAATACAAGTAATTAGTCATTTGAAAATACTAAAATATCCACACAATAATCATGGTATACCAACTTTTTAAAAATAAACTACAAGGCATATTATTGAAAATGTAACCCCAAGAGACAAGAAATACTATTTTCTGATTGGCTGGCAGAGGGCTATTAATTCTGTACATTGGTGCACCTATGAAGTAGATCTGGTAAACAAAAATGTAAACAGCATCCCATATCGATGATTGAACAGACAAGAAGCAAACTTCGCAACAGTGGAATCAACTGTAACATAGCACAGTGTTTCTCAACTGGTGGGTCGGGACCCAAAAGTGGGTTGCGGAACCGTTCCGGGTAGGTCGCAGAGCTTGTGGTTAAAAATACATTAAAAAAATCGGCAATGTAAAATGCTACCTTATCAGATCTAATATTGGACCTTTATTTTTGATAAACTTTATTCGTAGCCTACATATCAGTCATTGCCATGGACATGGATAATGTTTATGTGACAGGTCATGTTAGAGATCATTTTAGTGGTAAACGGAAGTAGGCTGCTACTATTTGAAGTAGCCTACAGTAGGCTCGGATATGGATTCACTTAAACTCAGGACACAATAGGACAGAAACCCCATTTTGTGGTGTGCAGTAGATGGCTGGCACATGAGAGCATGAAACCATCAAAACTAAAAATGCCACATGGAAACAAGACACCCCTGTCAAAGTCATACAATTTCAATTCAATTTCAATTTATTGTGCTTATATTGCGCCAAAACATTACACATGTATCATGGCGCTTTACAGAATGTAGGCAATCAGAGAAAAAAGAAAAGAAAGGAAGAAGGCCCATGGGTAACAGGGGCGAGGAAAAACTCCCTAGAATTGGAGATACATATAGTATAGGAAGAAACCTCAAGCGGATCCACGACTCAAGGGCCTGACCCATCTGCCTAGGGTCAATGCAGGACAGTAAGGTCTGTATACATGACAAATGCATATGATAGTCATTTTTGATTTCTCCTCCATCTACCCATGTCCTTGATTGCCTAGCCTTCTGCCCCCCCACCCCCCACCCCCAACACACACACTTACATCATCACTGTCATCACCTCACATACATACAGCACACTGCTTGCTACAGTAAGCCTCCTCTACATACTTGCTGCACACTGCCCCCCCCCCCTACATACACAGCACATTGTCTTCAGGATCTTCTCCAACACACATCCTCTACATACTTACAGCACACTGCCCCCACCTACCCACACACACACTACACACACACACACACACACAGTCACTGCTCCACTCCCCTCCCACCCACACACACATCTTCACTGTCATCACTCACATACATCATACATACAGGACTCTGCTTGCAATAGTAAGTCCCTGCCCCCCCCCACCCCCCTACATACACAGCACATTATTTCATCAGGAAGCTTCTCCAACACACATCCCCAACATACTTACAGCACACTGCCCCCCCCCCCCCACCCCCCCAATACACAGCACATTGTCTCATGAGGAAGCTTCTCCAACACACATATTGCACACTGCCCTCTCCCCACATACACAGCACACTATCCCATCTCCCCTGTCATCCCCCCCAACACACACACCAAGACCCCTGGCAGTTGGGTTAGCCCCTTGAGCCGTGGATCTGCCCAAGGTTTCTTCCTTGGTAAGGGAGTTTTTCCTTGCCCCTGTTGCTCTTGGGTGCTCCTTGTTGGTGCCCCCATCCCAATCCCAATCCTCCCCCACCTTTTTTTTATGCAGCCCTTGCCACTTAATCTACTAAACCCCTCTTCTACTGCACTTTTTACCCCCCCCATTAATGCACAAATAGGCTGACACCAGACATAATTTCACTGCATTTCTTACTTCCAGTAACTATATGCATGTGACAATAAACTTCCTTGTATCCTTGTATCCTTGTACAATAAAATAATATGTTTAAAACATTGTTTATAAGTGGGGGTGAATATAAGTGGAGGTGCCACTGGCACAACTTAACCCAGGGCCTTTGGCACAAATCACCCCAACCCCTAGCCTAGAAATCTAGACGAGCCCCTAGCGGCAGATTACATTTGCTGCCAGGGCTAGTCTAGCAACTCTCCGTTGGCTTGTGAGCTCCAGAAATCGAAACTCAATCAGGCCAATGAAATCGTGTATAGAGTCGTTAGGTGTGCTTAACATAATGATTGATGGCAGAGTTGCAACGGTTTGGCTTGAATTCCCTGCTACTTGAAAACAAATAAGAAGGATGTTGCTGTTGGCGAACAGTGTGACACGAGTTAAGCTTTTATTAAGTTGGCAAACTTTGAACTAGCCAACTAGCTCCGCTGGTGGGAAACGCTTGGGACTCATAGCGCTGCCGCTGTCCTATTGCGTGCAGAGGGAATCTGAAAGACAACTGATTATCCCGCCCCTCGGACTGAGCACTGCGAACGGTGAGTGCCCAGACCCTACATGTTAATGTGGGTCTGGCTCGCCAGGCTACCCAACCCCACCATTTTGGAAAAAATGCATCATCCATCAGATTTGAGCTAACATCATGCTACCTGTATAGACTCATAATGTAGCTTACCAAAGCACTAAAACATGTGTGAAATGTTTCAAACTTGTATAACTGTTTTGACACAACAATCAAAAAAACATGATCATAGAAATGTTACTTTGAAAGGCAAAAAACAGTTCTTTTAACTTAAATGTGCTTACTCTCTTCTCTGCAGGATGATTGAAATGGCTGAGTCTTCAAAAATGTGTGGTCACATGACCAATTTCTTCTATAGTTTCCTAGAAATAGGGGGTGGCACAACTTCCCCACTGGCACCAATCACCCCACTCTCCCCTACTGCGTCGCGGTGTTCGCATCGCGTGCTAGTGGATCAGGGGTCTTCCTCCGCTTGGCTGTACAAAGGGAAACAGTTATGGGAACAGTTGTCCATAAAGTCTGTGAGGGTGCGCTGAGATCCTGAACTGTAGGATGGGGGCGTGGCGATCGCTTAGCGAAAGCAGAGAAATTGAAAACAAAACACCCCCAGTCGGCTATAGCCTACCATCCGCAGAACCCCGGAAAAGTGCTAGACCGTTAATTTCGCATAGGTAGCGGGCTTTCTACAACGCCGAGTTCCAGTAGGCTACAATTTCTTGTTCTTTTTCATTTTTGCAACGACCCATTTCGTGGTGAGTAGCCAACCCTTGTGAAATAGGCCTAGCCTACACTAGGCCAATTATTATTAGGCTAAGAATAACACGGTTTTTAAAGCTGTCATTTTAGTATCTGTCCGTGCAGGCTATTTTAATTTCTTCAAAGTAGCATTTACGGTAATTAATAAAGATTCCACTCAGGAAGGATAGCTAGGCTACAGTCCAATAAGATAGGGCAGTGTTTCCCAAAGACTGGGTCGCAGGAGATTTTATTTGGGTCGCCAGCACAATTTATGTTGTCTAATAGGCCTAATACAATTTAGCCAGGAAAGCTATCAGTTTTCTATTAGGATATAGTTTGTTTACAGTCACGGGCCACTGTGCAATTTTGCTTTATAGCTCTGAAATTGGGAGGGGGAACGCCTCGCAGAGGGGACAGCGTGGATATCTCACTCGCAAAATGAAACATTTCTGTGGGGCGCCTGCGGCCTCGCAGTTGCAAAATGCATGGGGACATGAATCAGCCTATTTGCACGAACATTAACGGAAACCAGCTCTTCAAAGCTCTGTAAAATCTAGTCAACTAAAGCAGACATCCGGACATGGCAATTCAATTTGCGTCATAGGCTGTAGATAGTTTCGATTGTAGATGCACTCTTTAAAGTTAATAGCAACCTCATCACATTCCTTATTATTTCGGATTTAAAACGCCCAACAGTGTATTATATTAGGTAGGCTACAATTTAAATGGACATTTTAAACGCTATTATTTCATCTCGTTTTCCACCTCGCAAACTCTACTAGGCACAGTAAAGGCGCATTATCTTTTGACTATCGTGCAAAAGCCATTGTTCTGGTATGTATTCAACATAGCTTGTCACAACATCAATACACAGCCTTGGTATACGGCCTACAAACAAACGTTTAACTCCAGAGGGAAATGTGGATTCAACTTTCCAAATAAAGAAACCTCCACAAATAGGCTACAATATAACGACTTGAGTTATTTGCTACAAGTTTACATAGGAATTGACGGTGTTATGGATCCATTTGTCTGCAACGCAACGTAGCCTACAACATCTCTCTTTAGTAGTGGTGCAACGGATCATCATTGATCCGTGATCTGTTCGGATCAATTATTTCGGTTCGGCACACACATGATCCACGGATTTATGAAAAAACAATTGTGCGCATGTTCAGTCCACACACAGCGGATGAACGGAGGAGCTTGAACGCCCCGTGTCATTTAAATCCCCTGTTTGGGAGCATTTTGGTTTCCCTGTCAAAGTTAATGATGAAGGAAAGAGGTTAGTGGATAAAACCGTGAAGGCACTGTGGCACAAGAAAGCCATTGAACAGTGGAAACACATCTGCCATGGCCACGCATTTGCAGCGACATCACCCCGGTGTTTCACTGACAGGAGTGAAACTGAAAGCGGCTCAACCACCGCTTATCACCGGGGCATTTAAACAGCCCCATCCTGCACAATCCGACCGGGCTAAAGCTATCACAAATGCTATCGGTGTGTTTATAGGTGCAGACATTTTTTTACCTCTGGAACTCTTTGCCCCACTACATTCAACACTCCACGTCCATAACCACTTTCAAATCTCACCTAAAAATTCATCTTTTCAGACAGGCCTACTCTCTTTAATTTTTTTTTTCTTTCTTTCTTTCTTGTGCTCTTTTTTTAATTAATAGTATTATCTTGTTATTTTATTGCTTGTTTTCTCTGATTGCTTGTTTAATGGATTGAATGTTTTATTGTTGATTTTGTAAGGTGGCCTTGAGTGTTCAGAAAGGCGCCCATAAATAAAATGCATTATTATTATTATTATTATTATTATTATTAATATTTTTTCACAATATCAGAAAAATTATCTGACCCCCCCAAAACTGATATTTCTGTCTTTTCTGTATAGTACCCCCCAGTACCCCCTGTAATTCGAACTATGGCTATAACCCCCTAACACCTTCACCCATTATGCTATCATTTATCACTCCATATCAAGAACATATTTGAATAATATTTATTTGTTTTTTTAGCTGAATCTCAGCTGATTGACCAGCAGTGTCATTTAATTACTGATGTAATTCAGTATTTTGTGCCATTGGTTAACATTATCAAAAGCAACCCCTCACATCAAAGGAAAATTCCGGTATTTAGCACTTTGAGTCCCTTTTCTGGTTTGTTTTTGATGAACTAGAGTGGTGGACACCGAAATTTTGACGATTGGCTCTGTCTCGACTTGTCTGACTCGTTTTGAATCGCCTTTGACTAGTCAGAGTGGCTGCCTACAGGCATGCTCAAACATGTCCTAAAACAACCCTTAACGTTCGTTTTCAAAACTGTGCAACTCACCGAGTGGTTAGTGGTGTTCGTTGATTAATAAAATCAAATATATCGGCGCAATGTATGATTTCCAGCCGTCTTATTTGCTATTGTGGAACTATTTTTTCAGACACCTCACAGCCGCGTATAAACTTCAGTGTTTCCCACAGAATTGGATTCAATTTGTGGCGGTAGCTGATGATAACGGGGGGGGGGGGGGGTGGTATTAAGATCGTATTGGTAGTGTATAGGTCTAATTGAGTGCCTGTCACTTTAAGACGTTTGTGATTAACACAGTTAACGTTAAAGGGCTGCTGATGTGTGGATGCAATTCATAAAGTTTTCTACATAGTTAAAATAAAGGTTCCTACTTCTCCTTGGGACAAGCACTTTTGAATTTTGGAAAACACTTTTCCATTTACATCGGGATTTTGCAAACATTCAGTGTCAGAGTCAATAAAATGAGCCTTTCAACGAAATTGACAAGCAGCTGTAAGTAGGCTAAGCATGCTAAATTCAACATCCAAACAGTATTCTAACGTTAGCTTTGAGATACTGCTTGATTGCATAACTTAACTTATGGCCACTTTACACCAAACAACTTTGACAAGATTTGGGAAAGATTCTTGAAAGATTGTAGTCTTTTAACTAATGCCCCCTATTCAAGCTTTACTCAAAAGACTCCAATCTTTCATGAATCTTTCCCAAATCTTACCAACGTTGTTTGGTGTAAGGAGGCCATACGTTTAGTCTCTTCAATGTAGCCTACTATGTTGTGATAAGACCTTAGCAGAGTTAACTTCAATGCAGCAGTTTTGAACAAATTTACGCAGCATGGTCACGATGCTAAGCGGATTTAATAGCAATTTAGTCAGACGTCTTCTATGCAATGCTTCTCTGTGGCAACAACAATCCTTCAACAATCGTGAATATTTTGTTAAATGCACATGCAGAGGAGGGGCAGCAGGCTACGAGCATAGACAGTAAAAGAAATGGACGAACAGACTCCGTCGTTCTCAATGGGAGGGTACTGAGTCATTTTTCAGTTGGTCCCCCCAGTACTGCGCAGACTCGCACTTAACTTCGTGACGTTAGCCATCGAACTGAATCTTGTAACTCATATGATAGATACACAGAAATTCTTCTCACACTTCCTTCGCCTTCAAAGTCATCAAAGTTAAACATTTATTTATGTATTATTATTAATATCATCCTCACCAAGTCGAGTTAATGTTGAAGCTACCATACATGATCATCTTCAAAAACAGTCATGCTAAAACAAAACAAAAAAGTTATAGCCTTGAGGCTAATCTTCTTTCCACTTTTCTGAACTACGGTCAATCCATCGAAAACCTCTGAAATGATTATCGTTAGACTGCCTAACGGTAAAACCAGGGCTTTGAACCGGTTCAAGGAACGAAAACGAAAACCGGGAACTTTTTGTATTTTACAGGGAACAAAAACGAAACCGGAAACATTATTATTTTTTATGTTCTGGAACAGGAACACTTATTTAAAATAATGGTAACCGGTTAATACCGGTTTTATTTCGTTCCTCAAAGTTTTCGTTGCCTAATTAACTAAAAAAAAAAAAAAGTCATTATTTTCCTGCGCACGTTACCATGACGGCTGAGGTTCACTTCCTGTGTGACATCACATCAGACATTCGCTGACTGAATGGAGAGAGAGCGATGGATTACAAAGTCTCCACTCCACATCTTAAATAAGAGGTGAATTACGATCCATCGTTAATTAAAACGCTCATTCCAAACACAATATCAATAGCTATATTTGTCGACTCCACGTTAATAATGGACTAGCGAACATTAGGCCCAGACGCGCCTGCAGGTGTACGTCCGTACGCACTGTGCGTACCATCAAGCTACTCAACAACAGAACATTTCCCTTGTGTGTGTGTATTCACACCAAATTGGCCTACCATACCTTCCCAAATATGCACAGTATCCCTTTAGCTGCATGCCATTGGGCTATTTACCATCTATTACGTAAAGTTAGTGAACACGTTATCAAAATGAACGTGCACGCATTTTGTTTGAGCAGGAGAGAGAATACGCACGCAGACACGCAATAGGCTACTTGTTGTTTTCTTTTACTCTGCTATCTATATATGGTTATCAGCACACAATGTTGAGCTAATTCACTAACTCAATACTCATCATGGATATCACAAGTTTAAACAACGAAAACAGAAAGGATGGAGGCAGCAAAGCTAGTTATTCCAGATGGGCAAGGTAGGCAATTGTTGTGCTTGTCAGAACGTTAGACTGCGCTAAAGCCAGACGTCACGTTACGCTAGAACAAAACTAAAGGTAACTTTAGCCTGTATAGGGCTGTATCAAGTTGTCCAAATGAATAGGTCATTGTAGACATTGTCGTTGTATTATTGCATGTGGATGTTGTTATGCTATGTAGGCTACTTTTTTGCTGACCAATGCACGGACCTAAAACGGACAAATATTGTTTACGAGTGATTTTTTTTTGCGGGGGGGGGGGGGGGGGGGGGTGATGGGTGTGTGTACCATAGCATTAATTCCTGCAGGCGCCCCTGATTAGGCCTACTGGATGGCCTTTCCCCCGATGACAGTTGCAATTTGTTGTTGCCCGAGTGACATAACCATGTGTCTTAATAATGTCGTTACGTTTGTGTGGAAATGTTCTCTTTTAACAATAAACTACACATTTGAAATAATTGTAGGCCTATTTAATTATTATTATTATTAATAATATAATTATTATTATGTAATAATGGTTGTAATATTATTACATTTGGTTTAAGCTGGATGAGAAAGATGTGACATAATTCTATAGCATTAAACAGCTGACAGGAACGAAATTAACCGTTCCGGGAACAGTATTTTTTTGTTCTAACCGGTTCGGGAACGTCAATTTATTGGTGGAACTCATAACCGGAAACGTTATAATTCCGTTTCTGTTCGGAACGAACCGATTGGAAAGAAAAAATCGGTTCAAAGCCCTGGGTAAAACTACTGTTTTTCATTAGGTTAACTTGCCTCTATGCTTTAGCCTACCTTAACATAGGCTACAATGCTATTGTAGGCTACATAGCTTTGTTCACGAGTTTCCGTGCTGGCTGGACTACGCTTCTTATCCAAACAATGCGGTTATCTCCCTTCAGTGCGTTAGCTTCCCTTCAACCGGACATGCTAAACATTCTTCTTACGGGAACCTAACGTTACGTACGAGTTAGTCGAGTCTTGTTTTGCCTTTTATTGTTTATGTAGATAACACAGAAGCTAAAATATCGGCACATGATGTATGTTATATGAAGTTATGGGAGTTCAAAAAAATCCTAAATGAATGGGCGTTCTATGGGGTTAGCAGAGAGTTGATAACCACCGCTACATCGATGCTTCTACTTCCGGGAATTCGCCTGCCCCCTTGGCTACGAGAGAGAGCGGGGCGGGGTAAGGAAATGCTGCGTCAGTAAAAAGCGCAGCTCAATGGCAATGCAAGGATTTGATCTTAAATTTAATTTAAATTAAATTAAATTAAACATAGAATATTTATCTGTGGTGGGCGATTTTGATTTTGTGGCGCCCCGCCACAGATTAGTCAATGTATGGGAAACACTGAACTTCCGCTCAATATTTGAGCCTGAAGCATAGACGGTGGCGCAGTAATATCAACGTGCAATGAGTCTTCCAACAGAAATCAATGGGATTTTACAAAATGGCAAATAAAACATGACAGAAACCAGTGTTTCCCCTAGAAATTTTTCTAGCAGCGGTGCTGTTGATCATAGGAAGCTGCTGTGCAGGTCGAATTGAGTGCCTGTCACTTTAAGGCCGTGATGGCCCGTGAGGCTTGCTTGATTCTCACGGTTTTAAGCTAACTTAGTAGTAGCGTTGTGCATCGTGCATAAGGATATGTGGATGAAATTGAATTATGTTTTCCATGTCATTTGGTAAAATAAATGCTCAAAAGCCTCGAAGAAAATCTATCTTGGATTATAGGAGATAAGTGTTGTATCATTTCTATGATTTTGGTGAGCTCTACAGGAATTACAAACTATCTCCAGATGTAAATGGTTACGTATCCTATTACTCAAATTCAATTAAACCCACCAATAGGCTAGACCTTAGTTTCACAGCCTAGCTATGTTAGCAACACAGGGCTTGAAAGCATTGACTGTACAACAAACAAAAACGAAACAACGCGTGGAATTCATCTGGGAATAGGCTACTGAAGGTAGGGGCGAGCTACCTCGCTGGCGTGTTTAATTTGGTTCCTTGGTTAACATAATGTAGGCTACGTTTTTTTTGCACAAAATTCCATCTGCTAATAAACTTAAACATAAACACAAACAACGTGATCTCCTTTGGAATCCCTGACTGCGCCTTCAACGTTAGCCTACTATTATTTGTTGACATCAAACCTGTGGGGTATACTACGAATCTCGATTATTGGGTTAGCGAGGTATGTTGCGCTCAAAGCCAGGGTATGCTGTGACACGAAAGTGGATCTGTTTTAGTGTCGCTATATCACCATGGTATCTTATGCTGTCAACCAAACCTGGTCGGGAGGAGGTTATGTGCTAAATTATAGCTCAAATCGTGTAATCTACCGCCCACTTACCAATCAATTGTCTTAAAAACGAAGTTCTCACGTGTGGGATTCTGTCATATCTTACAGGTGGAGCTCCGCCTCTACTAACATTTAATCTAACACTATTAATCTCGAATGCGCTTTAATAGTGCTGTGCGTGCAAATATCCCACTATAGACGTGCATACCATACAACAACTGATGACAATTGATTTATTTGTTGTTATAGGTTAGACACAAAAAATTACCGCAGTGTAGATTAAGCTATCGCTCATGAATGCGGAAGTAATTGTTTTTAAATAGAGGCGGTCTTGTGCGTCTCCACGTTTCACGATTGGTCAACGTCATCCCAACACCGAGAACACGCAGATATCAGAGCTGAAAGCCTAGTTTGACAAATATATCACATAACTGCTATCGTAGTATCACTTCACGTATACCCCTGAGTTAAGGCTTTGTGAAGCCTCGATATGTCTACATAGCCTAGATATGGTGAACGTGCTTCGTAGTATACCCCACTGAACGAACGGCAGCTGTTCCTTAAGTTCACTTGCGTGTTTTTTATTTTTTTTTAATTAGGCAACTTTTTTGCAGTGGCGCTTGAATTCAAGGAGCGGCGCTGCACCGCTGCTGAATATATTTTAGGGGAAACACTGGAAACTGTATTTCGCTACGCTACTTGTTGTGGAACATCAACGAACACCACTAACCACTCGGTGAGTTGCACAGTTTTGAAAACAAACGTTAAGGGTTGTTTTAGGACATGTTTGAGCATGCCTGTAGGCAGGCCCGGAGGCAATTTTTTTTTTGTAGGGTGGTAGGGGAAGAGACCCGCCCTGCTCGCCCTGTGATTGGCCAGCTGAGGCTAGAAGGCTACTACCGCGTCCGTTTCTATGGAGATGGGTAGTAATCAAATCACTATTCTGGTGGTGGACGTTGAAACAATTTGAACGCAACTGATAGTTGAAGTTGTCAAAGACTGTAAAATAGGTTGTTTGTATTAGGGGGGGTTTGGGGGGTTACCCCCCAACTTATTTTTTTAAATTCCCTACTGATAGGTGTTCTATATATATATATATATATATATGGGTATTAGTACTGCTATCTAAACTTCGTGAGCCAGAGTCTAACTGACAACTAGCATAGCAACCTGTAGCTAACAAGGATGGCATTGATTAAGGTTAGGGTTGAAGTTGTAATGTCAACCAAATACTGTAAAATAGCTTAAGTCTATGTTGTCAACATGATGAATAAGTGTTACGGTATTTAAGGGGGATTGGGGGGTTTCCCCCCAACTTATTTTTTATAAATTCCCTACTGATATAGTGTTAGCTAGTAGCTACTGAGCCAGAACCAAACTGACAACTAGCATAGCAACCTGTAGTGCTAGATAGCAGGGATAGCATTAAGGTAACTAGGTTATCAGGGTAATATAAAATTGAACTGACATAATTTATTAAAAGGAGTTTAGGACTGTATATTTGCTGCAGGCTAATATACTTTGCAAATATTATGCAAATATGGATAACAAATCTCAAGCTTGATCTCTGCAGTAGGCCTAAAAACAAAAGTAGCCTCTGAGCAGCAGATCAGCCAGTCCCCCGCTGAAAATGAATAGCCCGAAATTAGCTATAACTGGACAAGTAGAAAGGATAATAGAGTTAACCATATGAATTAAAGTTATTTAATGTAAGAAAGAACAGTATATGACGGCAGTAGGTTACATGATCAACCTATAGCCTATGGCTTGTTTGCTCAGAAGTGGGTGTAGTAAAGGAGTAGGCTAAATCACCAAACAACAACATGATAGCTGACCCATGCAGAAAAAACATGTAAACAATAGTTCAATATGCCTCTTAGTGGAATTGTGGGATATATGTAATGCTTTATTTCTTCCTTCCTTTTTTTGTTAACTTATCAATCTATCCTTGTGGAATAGTGGAATATTGTTGTTTTATTTATCCAATTTCCACCACCACTAGAAAAGTGGGCTGGTCTTGGACCTGAAACTCCCGGGCTGAAAAGTGGCCCCACTCCGGCCCTGCCTGTAGGCAGCCACTCTGACTAGTCAAGGCGATTCAAAACGAGTCAGAAAAGTCGAGACAGGACCAATCGTCACTCTAGTTCATCCAAAACAAACCAGAAAAGGGACTCAAAGTGCTAAATACCGGAATTTTCCTTTAAACATTGTATGATGACGGAGAAAAAAGCAAGAAAGAAGAGAATAAAGCTTTTAATTATGTTCACATGTTATTATTTGTGTGAAAACATTTCCAGAAACTATGTTCTTAATTAGCCTACTTACACAAAAATCATTGGTGAACCAAAACAGTGACATTGTTTGAGTTGTAGTTGGAAGTGGAGGTGCGGGGTGTGCGGCCGCACCAAGACACTTATAATTTTGGCACCTCCTCTTCCAACGTCACCGATTCCGACCGATGTGCCCGACACTTCTGCTTTTTCTCTGGTGGTGGTGGAGCTGACTGGACATCTGAGGCTTCAGGTGTTACCGATATACCATCATCCATCGCGTCTGGCCTCTGAAAAAAGCTTTTAAGGCAGGGGTCTCAAACTCCCGGCCCGCGGGCCCAATTCCGGCCCGCGACCTATGTCAAAATAATAATGTAATCCGGCCCTTGAGGGTATTTTTAATTGCGACAAACAAGGATACTGATTAAAATAGACGATAGATCCAAGTAGGGTGACAAATCTCATTTGTACTCTCCTCCACTATTTGCTAGACATCCAGAGCTTGATTCAAACCCAAAATCGCTGCACAAAGTTTTCAGGAAATACTTGTATTACACGCGAGAAACACAAAGATGTGCATTTGTAATGACGCAGAAGCGATGCAGGCCATAGTTTTGCACAAATTGAAGCAGAAATAGGCCTACACCAGATGTTGAAAAATGTTCACGTGTGATGAAGTCTTGGGTAGGCTATGTTATTCACCTATTCTGATTCTGAAGGAGAATATCCTTTTGGAGATTATGATCGATCGTCTATTGACAGTGATAGTCACGGTGCGTCTGTGAATGGAGGTGTGTCTTTGCGTGTATACGACGGTGTCCACTAAGCATGCCATGCTTATTTTGACCCTCTGCCAAACATAGCTTGGAGGTTGCAGTGGTAATCGTGATGATAGTGTCCGTAATGGACGTGGTACAGACAGCAGGGGTAGTAGAAATAGGGCGCTGAAGAACTACTAAGTCACCCGCGATAGGAAATGATTTGACCAGGATACTTTATTGTAGGCCTTGTAGTTATAGGCTAGTAATAGTTTACTATTGTTGGTATACATAGGTGTTTTCCTGTTAATTTGTTATGTGGGTAATATGACAAAAAATAAAGTAAACCTGCTCAAATATGTTCATCCAGTATTTACTGAAAGGTGCATAATTTGAGTTGCTTGCCATCCAGTGGCAAATTAGATGGGTAAATTTACCCCCTTCATAAACTTTTGTTTATACTCAAAGATTTTTGCATTTACAGTAGGACTTCATCTCTGACCACTTTCAAGCCATGGCCTTTTGAAATTTTGATATAAAAATCCAATGGCGTTGCTTTCTTAACCCTGACGCCTAGTTTGCCAGGTTTAAAAAAGTAATGAGAGGAAAATATTTTTATTTGGTGTGAAACACACACATAGGCCTACATGTTTTTATGTTTTTTTGTTTGTTTTTATAATTTGTATTAATATTTATTTTATCATTATTTTATTTATAAGCTAAGGTTGCTAGCACAGGTGTCTAAAAATAGATAAAAAGACATGCACTTTATGTTTGTAGTTTTGTGTTTGAAAATACAGTATTTGAAAAAAAACATTGCATTTTAGGAAATAGCCGTTCTTTTTTTATTCTTTAACACTGACGTGGCCCTCCAATCAGATGACATTGGCAGAAGTGGCCCCCAGCTCATTTGAGTTTGAGACCCCTGTTTTAAGGGTAGTCTGCCTGGGCCTGGCCATGTTTGAACCGTCTCACTCATTCGTTCGTTAATTTAAAGGGACACTTCACTCTTTTGCATTAAGAATTGTATCGTTAGAAACCCAGTCATGTTTTTGAATGGTCGTACATCATTCCCTCATTTTCCCCTGAGACGGGAGGCATACGGATTTCAGTGTTGCAGTTATCGGGCATCTATTTCGGCAGAAATGTGTGTGCCAAGGCTTCACGACACCAATCTTGCTCGAGCTGCGAGATCACAACACATGATTGGCACGATGACTGGAGGTTCTCTCACAAAATCGGCTGAGGAAAATGCAGTGCAGGGGATCAATTTGTTTCCCTTTCTGGAGTGGGAAAAAGGCACAAACAGCACATTAGTTAAATGTCGGATATGCTAGTCTATGCTGTCAATTCGCGGAGCATGTGGCATGGAAATGTGTAAAATGCATGATTTTCGTGCAAACAAGTAGCCTAATGATGTGCTAGTAACGTTTGCAAAATAGCGATTTAAAAAAAAAAAAATTCCATATGACGAACAGGCCCTTCAATATATGGCCACAAGATTGAGTGTAACATAAAACGATGATCGTTTTAATTTTAGAATCCTTATTAATGCCAAAATGTTACATTAATGAGTCCCTCTATGTGCTTGGCTAGGCCTTGGCTACTTCCTGTGAGAGTGGCTTAGTAGATCAGCGAAGAGCAGTGGAATTCTGGGAGTTGTTGGCTTTCATCCAAATGAGCCAAAAACACATTTTTGGCTTTTTCTCGGTCAAGAAGGCACTGACTTCAATTATGACTCCACATTTCTGCTACATAAATGACCCAATTTAAATACACATTCATCTTCCTAGCGGTGAAACACTCCTTTAAGCATGCATTTTATTTGAAATGCAGCATATGCGTGTTGTTTAATAACTTTTGAACAGTAGAGCCTGCACTTTAAAACATAGCCAAAGGACGGTGTATTCTTGCTTCAGTATAGGTCTACATTTTAGGCTTATTCTCAAATTCAGATTGTGTTTAGGGGACGGGATTATTAGACGATTTCAATCAATTTGACAATTTGACCGGAGAGATTTAATTTTGTCGGATATTTAATTTTTTTTCCAGCCAATGTCTGGCAATTACCGACAACAGAAACCCTGATTTTCAGTATATATCCCTACACACCATGATGGAATGATGTTAACTAATGATATCTCGCATTGCACATTACACAATATCTCGCATTGCACATTACACGCAGTACGCGCTATGAAATGCATTATTGTCAATGGCTTGTGCGCGCCAATCAGGTTGAATTCAGGTCAATCAGGTTGAATTTTCACCACAGCACGCTGTAAGTCATTGGCATTTTGCGCTGAGGCCAGTGGCAAGCACAACTGAAATCTTTGAAAAAGATCTTCAAAAGATCTTCAAAAATGTAATTGTTAACTTTTGGCAGAGAAAAGCAGGCTGAATTTCCCCTGTGTGGTACAGGAGACATCTAATTTTTTGTGATGTGTCCGTCAATAAAGTAGGCAGACTAGGTGCTAGACATTTGGATACAAAGCATGCATTATGAAGCTACAAAGTTATGCTACAAATGTTACCTTCATGCTCAAAAGGAGAAACTGAAATCATGTAGGCTAAATAACATAGGGTAGTGACGTTAACAAAGTTAAGTCATGTATAAGCTACTTTCCTGTCAGTTAACATTCAGCACAATGCGTTTTGTGCATTGTATTTCAGTCAATCATTCAATGTGTGGCCAGCGGCAAAGGCTACTTTATTAAAGTAATTATCCTCTGACCTAAGGGGGAAATGATTGCCCACCCCTGTCATTATGTAACCTTTGAGTAGGTAATGTTCTTATTTTAATCTAAATCTAAACTAATTGTTTGTGCAGTCGAAGCCCTAACTTTAACATTAGCGTAAGCCTAACCTAACTTTACAGTGACTGGCCAAATGTTTAGCCTAGCTTCCGCAAAATCTGTTGCCTTTTCATAGGTAAATCCGCTACACCTCTAGATGAAAACAAATCCAGACTCGGCTACACCGAAATATTTCGGCAATATGTTTTTATTCTTCATCTTATATCAAGTTCAGCCAGCTGGCTTTCTATGCGCTGTCAGTGTAAACATACTGATTGTCCTCCGAGTTCGTTCTTGACTACGGTTCTTAGGGACCTGAAACCGGTCTATTGCAGAAGTGGTGGGGATGAAACTGTAAAAAATAACAGTTTCATAAAAAACTGAATAAATCACGACATTCCACCAGCTGAATCTGATGTGTGCCTTCAAGCACTTTGGTTCATACTTTAAGTAGATTAAATAAAACACAAAGATTTACAATCGTTTGAAAACAAAACATTAATTCATAACAGCAGACTGTGAGAGTGTGTCTGCAAAATCTTTCTTTGTGTTCTCGACTCAGAGAATAACAACGTGCTCATGCACATGTTTGTGGTTTTCCTGTGGACCTGAAAGCTGTAGCCTACGTGACGAATGAACTTTGCAGGAAGAAGGTTGTTAACAACCATGCCACTGCTGATTCACCTATCAACTGCAGATTTACCTAGCAACATTAGCTTATGAATGTGCGCGTGTGTGTGTGTGTTTGCATGTGTCAACTTCTGTGTCTGAGACCTTCTCAGCAGCAGGCACAGGTCCCTGCAAAGTTGGCTATATAGGGCGCCCACTCCCCACACTGTGCCATATTGACGTTCAAATGAGCGATAGAAAACTTTAGCGCAAATGAAACCATATATCCCCCTACACACCATGATGGAATGATGCAAACTAATGATGATATTTTGACAATATCTTGCATTGTAATTTACTTATTTAATACAAAATAAATAAATAAAGCATAGCATAACTGGATGAACATTTTTTTCAAAAACAGATAGGAATATAGCTCAATAAGTAACAGGTCACTCTATGACGCAGGAGACCGGGGTTCGATTCCTGCTCGCTGCAGCAATTTTGAAGGTGCATTTCTCACAGCTAAACTAAGCTAGATGCTAGATAGATAGAGTAGATATATAGAGATAGAAGGTCGGGCTACATGGTCCTCGCTTTAGATTGGGGGGCTGCAAAATTTACTACAAATAGGTAAGAAAGGTCTTATAAGCGTATTAGTTATCCACCTCTTTGTCTTAACAAGCATTAAAGCTGCTTGTTAACACAACTGTTAACAAAATGCTTGTAAGTAACTTAAAAGGCTGCTTATTAACACTTACAAGCTGCATGTTAACAGTTAGTTAATGTTAAGGGATATTCGGCCATTTGGGGAATTACACTAATTTTCCACCTCTCCTTGAGTTAAACAATTGATTTTTACCTTTCTCCAGTTCATCCAGCTTTTCTCTGAGTCTGGCGATACCACTTTTAGCTCCAGCCTAGCATAGATCATTGAATCAGATTAGACCATTAGCATCTTGCCTGCTAGCATCACGTTTAAAAGTGACTAAGATTTCCGGTAATTTTCCTATTTAAACTTGTCTCCTCTAAAGTTAGAAAGTATAATAAGACCAACGGAAAATGAAACGTGGCAATTTTCTAGGCTGATTTGACATGAAACTATACTCTCATTCAGGCGTAATAATCCAGTCACTAACCAATTTGTCTGCTGCAGCTCAACCTTGTTGCTGGAAGTTAGCCTACAGGGACTATTTTCAGGTGCTGCAAGATATCATTGTGCTGCTGCACCCATGGTGTTCCTTGATTATTACGCTGGAAGGAGAGTATAGTTCCATGTCAAATCAGCCTAGAAAATTGCCACATTTCATTTTCCATCGGTCTTATTCTTAAGGTTAGGGGTGTGAGGATTTACACGGGCAACTAGGGTGGCTTAAATTGTCATGCAGGTGGTGTCCCCGGCTATTTACTCATTGGTTAGGGTTAGGGTTAGGGTTGAACAGACAATTTGTTGTCTGCAGTAGGCTATACAGAGCCCTGAAAGGGCCATGGTGGGAATTATTTGGTTTATTTAGTGCTCCTTCTGCGTCTTATTTTATATATTTTTTCCCATAAGGATATCATAAAGTGGACCATAGAGGGTTAATCGTGTTTTACCCTATTTTCACCTGTACTGTCTCATCTTAGTACTGGAGTTTAAATAACATATATCAGTCCCTCCAGGAATTTGCGATGTTGCGATCGCAACAATTAACGCAAATTCAGCAAATCCTTGTGAATTCTGGGCGACCTCGCAATTTTGTCCAAACACCGCAACTTTTTTGCAAATTTGTCCAATAGGGTGGTCCTTATATGGGGTAAAAAAAAAATTGGAAATGTTTAACTCTCACCCCCTAAATGTGTTAGGATATCAATAAAAACACACTGTGCAAAATTTTGAATTGTTCCCACAATATCTAGAGGTTGCTCAAGGCCTTTGAATATTTCCGGAATCGCTAATTTTTGCAGAAATTGTACCATTTAAGAACACACAAAAAAAAATGCAATATTATGTTTAATAACACAGGCACTGTGGTAGTGTGGTAAACAACATACAACATCAAAATCATAGAAAGAAAGAAACAAACAAACAAACCAAAATCACTTGTCATGCTTGTATGACGTAATGACAGAATGTTGAACTCTACTATAGTATAGTATCATCATATTGTACAGTTGTACACCTGAGACGTCCATTTTCACTCTGGGCCAGAGGAAAGTCTCTAACTTATGGATTCTTGAGATGAATGAGTGCATCCTGAATCCTGCAATATCAAACAGGTCTCCTAACTGGTCTACAAAGGCCTCTACATTGGACTGCTGAGTCTTGGAAGTTCTCTTGGCATTTTTCTTGGCTTCTGCCATTTGTCCTGAAGTGTTTCCAGTTGTTTTATGGCATGATGTTGGGGACGAACAGGAAACCTAGCCTTGTCCTAGAATACTAAGACTTCTAAGACTTCTTTTATCACCGCTGTTGCACTTTCATGAAGTTTTTTTTCCAATGTTTTATATGATACCCTTGGGTCTGACCCTTGAGTCGTGGATCTGCTCGAGGTTTCTTCCTATATGTATCTTCAATTCTAGGGAGTTTTTCCTTGCCCCTGTTACTCATGTGCTCTCTTTAAATGTTTAACACTCTGTAAAGCGTCATGACACATGAGTAATGTTTTGCCGCTCTATAAGTGAAATTAAATTGAAATTGATATTACAACACATATGAAACCTGCTTCTTGGAGGGTAACTTTGTTCCAGTTATTTCAGTCTCTTCTGATCCGAGTAACCATATAGCGGACTTGCTTCGTGTTGCTTCAGCCATTGTCTCAGTGTATATTGTCTACTGTGCTTCATTCACATTGAAGTGTTCTTGCTTTGAAAGACATATCACAACTAAAACAGGAGTTGCTATGAAAATTGCTCACAACACCATATTATTGGGAAATACCGGAATCAGCAGATGAGATCAGCAAATCATCATTGTAAATTTGCATGGACAATATGGAATTCCCATTTTAAGATTCATTAGGTGATGTAGGTAAAACCACCACATGTGGTCACCAATAATCAATACACATTATCATTGACTGCATGGTCAAATAAGTCCATTGCTGTCATAAGCATATATTATTAAACAATTATACATACTAGCACAATGTATCACAAAATACGCAAAAAATCCCAAATATAAGCACATTGCACAATATGTGTTAAATTTCAAAGGTCTTGAGCAACCTCTAAATATTGATTAATATTGATAAAAATTTGCCCAATTGTTTTTTTTATTTATTCAAACATATTTGTGGGGTGAGAGCATGAACTTTTAAAAGTTGAAAAATAAGGACCACCCTATTGTCCAATCATCATGGTTTCCCCTGTGGAATTTCACCTACCACAACAGTCCCTCGCGCAGAATATTGAGTCAGATGCCACACTCACTTCTGCAGTCACCAGAGACTATAACTTGTTCCCTCCTCTGCAGTTTTGATGAGGCTAACGTTAATGATCTGCTTTACTTGCATCTCTCAACCTGGTGTTGCAAACCTACCTAGGCTATGAAAGTAAGTTTACCTCTTCTGTGATCCAAGAATGATTTCATGTGATCTTCTGTGATCCAAGAATGATTTCATTTGAGATATTTTTGAACATTTATTTTAACTAATGACATAGAAAACATCCCGAATTCCACCCACATATCGTAATGCACTATGCAAAAAGTTATTTCCACTCATAGTAGCCGAACACAGTGAGATGCAAGCATTCCAATCCACTTAGAAATGTAATTACGCTACTCTCACGTCCTTAAAGTGGCAGGCAGTCAATTAGACTTAAACACCACCAATGTAATAACATTAAAGAAAGTTGTAGTCTAATAGTTTAAATCAATATGAAATTACTAGATACTGGCTATTAGTAATTATGCAAGTCACAGAATATGAATTATTAAAAATATATGAATTTAATATGAATTACAACATATATGAATGTATTGAAACATATGACATGATGCCATCTCTTTAGGGGGCTGTCTTTTTTGGACAGTTCTACGAAAGGTTACTGCTTTGTGAATTACCCCAGTCAAAGTATTTACACAAATAAAGTAGGCCTACTTTGATTTTCTGTAACCCTTACTATTTACCTTTACTTATCCTATTTAATAAGCATCAAGATGATTAGTGCGATTTTGGACTTACTGACCTTAATTACCCTCAATTAAAAAATAATTGTAAAAAAAAATGGCAACTATTTTTGCAATTTTCACTTCCTCCTGCAATTTCTTCACAAACAAACAGCTAAAAACACCGCAACTTCCATTGCAATTTTTTAGAAAAGTTGTCGGCAGGCATTTTAGATCGCAACAATCTCAAAAAATCCTCGCGAAATCCTGGAGGGACTGATATATTACAATATATTGCATATTCACAATTCACAATTTTGTTTTGAATAAGATTTAGATAATAAATATGTCATAACATTATTATAGCAACTATGCGCAGCACTTGCCACTCCGACTCATCAATAAAAACTGTGCGTGCACACACCAGTCCCATAGAAGCGCACTTGACTTTACATCATTAACCTATTTCACTAGGTAATATAGCCAGAGAATGTCCGTAGACGGGCTCTGATATAGCCTAGTCTAAGGTAAATTCCTTTTCTGACTTCTTTCTCTTTATCGCCATGGCATTTAGAATAAAGAATAATGTTCTCGAACCGTTCTGGTTTTGTTGCCAGCATAAAAACAAGCTTACCATCGGCCTATCTGCAAATTTTAAACACAAGGGATGAATTTAACGATGACGAAGTCGGACATATGGCATAGCCTAGTTCATATTGGAAAAAAAGTTATACAATTTGGAACTCTAGCTTTTCCCCACCGCAGTCTTTTAATGCCATCTAATCATAATGTGCGCAGTCTGCGCCATACTTAAGCCCAAATCACACCCAAGATACGCAACGAGATGAGCAGCAACTTGATGCAACATTCTAAAACCTTGCAACTGTGACCAGACATGTGAATGCTTTGCGACGGCTTGTAACCAGTGGCGGATTTAGCAAATTGGGGGCCCAAGGCGAAGGTATGTATGGGGGCCCCCCCATTCGATCTTTAAAAGAGAACGAAAAAAAATGTAGCCTACCGACTGAATGGTGGATAGGCAGGTAAAGCTAATCTACGGGAAAGTAAAGGTTGGAGAGGAGAAAAAACCCTTCCCCTTTAAACCCTGCATACACTTCTTTACTCCAAAATGAAGATGGAAAGCAGAGAACACGCAAAGTGTAGCACTACACAAACTAATAGTCACAACAGCCCAACAGAGAACTCGACCCCCCCCCCCCCCCCACCTAAAAAACCCTGGTGATGGCCGTTTAATTCCCCTTTACGCCTGTTTGCTTTTCTCCTACTCATATTAGGCAACTTCTTGAAATAATTGTTTTAATACTTTGTAATGTACTTAATAATTGGTAGGCCTACACTTTAAATTTCTGTACTATCTTGTCATATACACCAAAACGAGCATCAGGTGGCTGAAATGCAGTCATTTCCAACCTATTCCCAACTGCTGCATCTGCTTTGCACTGCATGACATCTGATTATAATTTCACCATAGGGTAGCCTACACAATTGTAGGCAATGGCTATATTTTGGATATATTTAGGCTAGGTTTAAATGTCACTCGGACAGACCGACAGAATTGGGTTTTTTTTTAGGCTACTCCAGCCAACAGTCTGTCCTGCATTGACAACATGTTACATAGCCTAAACAAATGTTATAGGCCTAGGTTTTTCTATCTACTTTGTGAATGAAGTTGTAGCCTACTTTCCTTTGTTCAATGTGCATGTTGAACGATGCTGGCAAGTCCCTGTTTCCCTGTCATGTCATTGCTCTCGTCTTGTTTTTGCTGAACCTTTCAGTGAAGTTTTCTGAGCTGTTAGATTTATAGAACATCTACTTCCGTGTAATAACATGGGCTGATACCACATAAACCAGTCGTAACTTTTATTATCGTGGGGTAGGCTAACGCTTTGGGCGAATTCGCGATGTAGGCCTAATTCACTAACGAAACAGGCATGAGAGGGGAGATTTTCTGACGTTTCAACAACGAAACAGAGTTTGCCATCGTTGCAAGAAATAAGCAAATTTGTCGCTAGTTGCTAGATGCCATTTCTCTCGCTAGGGATGGCCAAAACTTATAGCGACAGAATCGCTAAATTGTCAACACTTTCCCAGTCGTCCTTTGTGTTTATCTTTCGCGCAACGCACGTTACAGACTAGTCCATTTTATTGTGGAAGTAGGGGGTGTATGTGTAGGGACATAACCATGAACTGGACATTTTAACTACTACGTCAATGTTTTAAGTATTTCTTAAGAATATTATTACAATTTACCATACTTTAGAAGCGTTCATGATGATAAGGGGTTTTTATTTTTTTATTTTTAGGTTGGTTGGGGGCCCCCCTACTAAGACTACTGGTAGGGGGCCCCAAGCAGCCGCCTACCTATGCCTCTATGTTAAAACCGCCTCTGCTTGTAACGACGTGCTGTTTTCTGTAACGGTTTTGTGTCATTGCGAATCTTTAAACAGACGATATGACGGGTTTTAGAAGATTAAATACAACCCGAAACTAAAAAACAGACCAGGCCTCTACTCGAGAGCGGCCTTTAACCCAAACCTGTAGCTAGGCCAGGCGTTTAAAAGAGACAGGCGTCTCTTAGGGACTCGGCGATTATTTGAAGTTTTACGGTATTAAAGAAAACCTTTTTAAAAATCCCCATAGACTTAACATTGGGGATTATGACATCATAATACGGCCGTTAAGCAATTAGAATCCTATGGCAGGTGTTCAGGCCACCTGGATCAACTGCCAGTCTCAGGCTTTAAGCATACAAACTGGCCCTATTAAGACTATACATCCTGTTCAACTGCTTCCTCTGCCAAAAACTGTTTCAAAATAAAAGTCCTCACTACAATACTTCACTATTAAACAATTTAACCCTTTAAACTACTGAACTTTTTAACTGTTCAGCCATTGTAACTGTTACTTGTCATCAACTATGACTCCTACCCACTGTAGCTAGTTAGCTAAGTTAGCTAAGTAACTTGGTTAGCATAGTTAGCATAGTTAGCATGCTAGTTAGCATTTTAAGCAAAACTGCTAAAAATGATTAGCTAAGTCACATGGTTAGCATAGTTAGCATAGTTAGCATGCTAGTTAGCATTTTTAGCAAAACTGCTAAAAATGATTAGCTAAGTCACGTGGTTAGCATAGTTAGCATGATAACATGTTAGCATACTAGTTAGCATTTTTAGCAAAAATGCTAAAAATGATTAGCTAAGTTAGCTAAGTAACATGGTTAACATAGTTAGCATGTTAGCATGCTAATTAGCATAGTTAGCATAACTGCTAAAAATGATTAGCTAAGTTAGCTAAGTCAAATGGTTATTAAACCTTATCTACCAAGCAAATAATTTAACCATATAAACTCATCATATTTTTGCATTTTCATGCACTGTATTTCCTTCAGGAAATGCTTTTCTAGTTCTTCTTCTTCTTCTAACGCATTTAATGCAGCTTCAACCGTTTAACGTAGAAACTTCATTCAAACTTTGTTACGTAGGTCTTACTTAGGATAAGAGTGCTATGTATTTTTCATCTTTGTAACTTTTATACTTTTTAAACTATTAATTAAAAACTATCAAAATTTCCCCATTGACTTAACATGGGCTGATGACATCACAATAGAGCCGTTAAGCAATTAGAATCCTATGGCAGGTGTTCGGGCCACCTGCATTAACTGCCATTCTCAGGCTTTAAAGGAACACGCCACCCAAAATCAGTAGTGATATATGTTCTTACCGTAACTTTCACGATTTGAGTCGTACCTCTCCCGCTCGAAAGCCCTTGCCTGTTCTAGAAAGACTGATCTAATGCAGCAAATATATTAAAAGGCTAAAGTCGTACATTGGCTAGGCCTATCCCCAGAATATCAGCAGCAAACTCAGTCTCTGTCGCGCAAAACAGTCTCCAAATAAAACGCACATCGGCATGTTGCCTATTCTGCCAGCTTGTGACAATTATATCGTCCAAAATACTTGATTGCATTGCATTCTCCATATTTTTAGCTAATTTTTCATGTACCACATCAGCATTTTTGTTCAGTGAATCTTTTGTAAATTGCTTTACAATAGCGTCGGGCCCTTGTCAGCAGACTTCGGCTTGCCTCTGCCACTATTCACTCCTTGTCTTACGGTAAGAACATATATCACTACTGATTTTGGGTGGCGTGTTCCTTTAAGCATACAAACTGGCCCTATTAAGACTACAAATCCTGTTCAACTGCTTCCTCTGCCGAAAACTGTTTCAAAATAAAAGTCCTCACTACAATATTTCACTGTTAAACAATTTAACCCTTTAAACTACTGAACTTTTTAACTGTTCAGCCATTGTAACTGTTACTTGTCATCAACTATGACTCCTACCCACTGTAGCTAGTTAGCTAAGTCACATGCAGAATTTATAAATAATGTAGACAAAGACCCAACAAAGCCACTTTTCCTGTTAAAAAACAGTCTATTGGGCAAGTGTTACAGTGCAACTCCAGTAGTGCAACCCTGTAGCCTTCCAAATACTGGAGTAGATGCAGGATTTTTAAGACCCCATCAAACCCATGTCGGTTCTGATCTCACATGTGAGACATGTAAAACATTCTATGAGTTGTATGTTCAAGTGAGCAGTGCCCAGGCTTTTACTCTTGAATCTGAAACAAGGGAGCAGAGTTCTTCTGATTTGTGGCACAACGCAAGAAAGTTCAGCTAAAAAGGTTCCTTCTAGAGCATCCACCAATCCTGATAAGTTTATTGCAGAGCACCTCTACCCCTCATTTCGTGGCAACTATGCCACAAATTATGGTAAGGAGAATGAGGTGGTTGCTGGTAATGCACTTCGAGAGCAAGGCATGAGTATTTCACATAGGGGCATCGTTGTTAGTGTCACAGAGCCATGGTTTTCAGCCAGCCCAGATGGGGTAATTGACTCATCTGTCCTACTCGAAATAAAATGTCCCGTCCCAAGTAAACTCCATTCTACCCTCTTGGATCAACTTGACCATAACTGCAATGATGTCAAGCTAGTTAATGGAGTACCACAACTTCAGAAAACAGGTAGCCGAGGATATTACATGCAGGTACAATTAGGCATGTTTTGTGCCGGTCTGAAAATGGCCAAATTGTTTATCTGGAGCCCAAACGACACAGTTATGTTAACTGTACCATTTGATGAGCCCTATCTTCTAGAAAGGGTAGGACATCTGAAGAGATTTTATTTCTCAACAATGTTGCCCCAGCTTGTGGATGAATTTGTTGGTCAGCGACTGAAACTGCAGAACAGATACATGAGCATAATGAATTCATAGAGAAATATCCCTCAGATTTTATTCAAATCACAAAACAACTGTTAAGTGATGCTGCTTTTAACAGAAACAGCGTGAAAACAGTTTTGTTGTACATAAGTCAATATTTACAATTACAGAATGTTGTTCATGTAAAATTGTGTGCAAATCTGTTCAAATCTATTGTACACAAATAATAACACATTTCATAGAAAGAGTAAATATTAATAGTAAAAAATTACAAAAGCCAGCGAGTGTCAATATGATATATACAGGAGCAATTTATGTACATGTGTAAAGGGTGTGTGTGGGCGCAGATCATCACCGTTGTCACTTATCACTCACGGATGAGATCACCCCTTAAATTGGCGAGGGCCGCACAGATTCTGAGGATTTTGTCAATTTTGGGAGTCATGTTTATTGGTATCACTTGAGACAAGATCTTGTATACTTTAAGTCGCCTGATTGCCCTCTCAACATGAATTCGTACATTTGCAATCCTACGAGTTGCTGTGACTTGTTCCTCAGTTAGCTGAGCGCCCCCTCTAGTGAAAGCAGGCAGAACCAATTTGACCCTTCTTTCAAACAGTAAATCACGAATCAAGAACCCACGATCTGCCATGACTTCGTCTCCAGGCTTTAAATAGTCCAAGATACCAGAGTTCATAGTAATATATTTGTCACTAGCACGTCCTCCATATCCACTTGAGATAAACATGATTAAGCCACATGGGGCAACAGCAACAAGGTATTTGATTGTGTTGTGTGAGTAGTAATGGCTGTAGGACTCCCCTCTAGAGTCAAGATTTTTTGCCTTCTGTAACAAACTTTCGCTGCAGTCAATGACACAGGTGGTGTTAGGAAAAAACTTCTTGAATGCAGTTGGCATAGTGGCCTTAATGGTTTCTCTTGGGAGCCAGATAATAAGAGGGCGCAAGACCACCTCCATTTTATCAATCCAGAATGAGATAACCTTACTGGCAACACTCTGAGACACATGAAACTGCCTACCAAGGTCACCCAGCACACGATTTAATTTCAATTTTATCAATGCCATTAGTATCTGATCACGCACTGACAGAACAAAAGCCCTTTCAGCAAATGCATCTAAGGTGGAAACAAGAGAGTTGAAGGTTTCCAGTGAGACTCCAGTGTAGAGGAACGAATCGGCATCACTCTGAAGCATGGAGTAGCTAAAATCTTCAGTTTGTGTTGTGCCATCTTTGGCCGTCTCGTGGACACCCTGCTGTTCACCATAGTTGTGGTCCCAAAGCGATGGATCTTCTCACTGGGTGGAAACAGTGCTGTGTGATGGTTGTGGCACCTCAGGTATGCCCTCATCCTCCTGGTCTGTGACTTCTGCTGTTTCTGTAAAAACAGAGCACATGGTCTACATGTTAAACTCTACAATTTCTGTCTATACAATTTCTCACACTGACAACATTACAATAAAAGCTATGATAAATGGTGATGGAATCTCAGCACTAAACCTACAATAACATTCAATTTACAATGGCATAAACTAGGGCTGCACGATATTAGGAAAACATGCGATATGCGATAACATTATTGAGTACTGCGATAACGATATAACTTGCGATATTTAAATATTTAATGTTTTTCTCCATTATACTTGCTGCTAACATAGACTGTAGGGTTGGGGGGGGTAAATGTATAATTACAGAAATAAATGTATAATTTTCTACATAAACAATATAAATATACTGCTCAAAAAATTAAGGGGACACTTCAATCATACACTGGATTGGTGCTCTGACACTGTTTGGTTCTGAGCATAAGAAAAACTTTTAAGGCGAGTGTTTTATTTTGCAAGAACTGTCAGACATTCTGTGAATGTAGTTTGAGAATGGAGAGAAGGGTGGAAGGTTTCAAAAAATGGGTTTTAACAATTGTGAAAAACTGTAAGTGTTCCTTTAATTTTTTTGAGCAGTATATTATGTAGCCTAGGCTTTATATGGCCTGATGAAAGTGGACAGCTAAGATACCTACTGACTAGGCTATCGAAGTTGTGTGGAAGATGTGCTCCAAGAAAATCCTCGTAAAAGACGGATAGACAGCCAATCTGAATACTTGTGCACCAACCAGCGGAATATTCCACATTGCCAGCCTTCGCTGGGCCTAGCAAAAAAACTAGGCCTACTTAAGCTATATCGCGGCGGTCACTCATCTAAAATCTTAAGTAGCCCAGTCTAACCTCATACGCTGCGCATCCCACGTTATTAGGCTACCGGCATGCCGACTACGAGGGCAGCAGAAAGTGAAAGTAAGTGGCTGCGATCGCACAGTCCAGGCTAACGAAGTAGGCTAAACAACTTTTACAAATAACGAATCCTGATTACCTCTCTGCTGCTGTCTGGGGCTTTTGCTAAATGCAAATCATGAAATACAAGCCTTACAGTGAAAATAGATAGGCTATCTTCATCCTATAACAACAACGAAAGAAATTGTTTATTTTAACACGGTGGAGAAGGACGCATTTGGCGCTGTGTTTGTAATACGTCGTCCTTTATAAAACCAAAATATTTCCATATAACAGACGTGCTTTAGTCACCAATTCCTCTTCACCTAAGTGTAGCCTACCTCGCTTGACTCACTATCTTCAGCCATCACGACTTAGCTCTTGCCTCAACACCTAAAACACCACACACCTAAACTGGTAGGGGACTATGAAGGTATATTGGGTGCAAAAGTGGCGAGCACATTTAACTGCAGATTTTGCATGTGCACACTAAAGTCGTAAATGTGTAACAGTAAAGTTGAAGTTGTACATATTTTTTTATATCTTGTTAACACAAAATAGGGGCTACGGGTTCACAAATCCTTTTTACAGGTACACAAATCCTTTTTACAGGTACACAAATCCTATCCTGTGAGTCACAACTTTCAAGAGTCACGCACTCGACACTTTTGCTCCAATCGTTGCAGTGCAGTAGGTGCGAAACACATTTGCACATCCGTGTTTCATAATCTGAGAACATGCACAACATTCGTGCATTTGTAAACCCAAATGTGAACTAATGCATCCGAAGTTGTGCATCTGTGAAATAATTTCTCATTAATAAAATTCTACAGATCGCTTTGATTTTCTTGCACGACTACAAGTCAATTGATACAAGTGCTCGAATCTGCTTCTACGAGTGACGAGTGACTTTTGCTCCTAGCTAGGTGATATAATAGGTGCAAAAAGATTTGTATGTGTGCACGTCGAGCAATCGATCGAGAAAACAAGGCGGCCGGATCTGGATCCTGGATCACGCTCAGACTACCATTGCCTGCTCATAAAGTAAGTAACCTCAGCATGTTTCCTTATCAATGAAGGACACACGATTTATAGTTTTTCTTTGCACAAAGCGAGGAAAAAAATGTTGCGGTGTGTGACCGTGGTAAAGTTGGTTTTATATTGGACGTTGGATATTCGACACATTCGAAAAATCTATTTAGCACTGACTACGAGGGTCGAGTTTGTGTCAAACCAACTTTAATGTGTTTAAACAAGGCCTGCCTATATTACACAAAGCTTCTTTTGTCCAAAAACCCATGTTTTGATTTTATGAATTTTTTACGCTGATAAAAGATTTCAATCTATTATGCGGCTTCACCTTTTGACTTACCCATACTAAAACACATCTCCTGAACTCGGCTTACTGCCCTTTCTAGTACACAAAGCTTCTTTTTCCCTAAAACCTACTCTTTGATTTTATACAATTTTTAATGTTAAATGTTTCAAATCTATTATGCGGCTTGCCCTTTTGACCTACCCATGTCAAAACACATCTGGTGAACTCGGATTACTGCTCTATATAGTACACAAAGCTTCTTTTTCCCAAAAATCCATTCTTTGATTTTATATTATTTTTTTACTTTATAAAAATGCTATAAATCTATTATGCGAATCGACCTTTTGACCTACCCATGTCAAAACACATCTGCTGCAGTCGAAGTCGAAGACCTTTCGACTTCATGGGTAAGTCGAAAGGTCAAGCTGCATAATAGATTTATAGCATTTTTGAATAGTAAAAAAATAATATAAAATCAAAGAGTGCATTTTTGGAAAAAAGAAGCTTTGTGTACTATGTAGGGCAGTTAGCCGAGTGCAGCAGATGTGTTTTGACATGGGTAGGTCAAAAGGTCAAGCCGCATAATAGATTTATAGCATTTTTGAATAATAAAAAAATAATATAAAATCAAAGAGTACGTTTTTGGACAAAATAAGCTTTGTGTATTATGTAGGGCAGTTAGCTGAGTGCAGCAGATGTGTTTTGACATGGGTAGGTCAAAAGGTCGATTCGCATAATAGATTTATAGCATTTTTATAAAGTAAAAAATTAATATAAAATCAAAGAGTGAGTTTTTGGAAAAAATAAGCTTTGTGTACTATGAAGGCCAGTTAGCTGAGTGCAACAGATGTGTTTTGACATGGGTAGGTCAAAAGGTCAAGCCGCATAATAGATTTATAGCATTTTTGAATAGTAAAAAATTAATATAAAATCAAAGAGTGAGTTTTTGGAAAAAATAAGCTTTGTGTACTATGAAGGCCAGTTAGCTGAGTGCAGCAGATGTGTTTTGACATGGGTTGGTCAAAAGGTCAATTCGCATAATAGATTTATAGCATTTTTGAATAGTAAAAAATTAATATAAAATCAAAGAGTGAGTTTTTGGAAAAAAGAAGCTTTGTGTATTATGTAGGGCAGTTAGCTGAGTGCAACAGATGTGTTTTGACATGGTTAGGTCAAAAGGTCAAGCCGCATAATAGATTTAAAGCATTTAAAGCATTTTTTTTACATTAAAAAATATTTATAAAATCAAAGAATGGATTTTTGGGAAAAAGAAGCTTTGTGTACTATATAGAGCAGTAATCCGAGTTCACCAGATGTGTTTTGACATGGGTAGGTCAAAAGGGCAAGCCGCATAATAGATTTGAAACATTTAACATTAAAAATTTTATAAAATCAAAGAGTAGGTTTTAGGGAAAAAGAAGCTTTGTGTACTAGAAAGGGCAGTAAGCCGAGTTCAGGAGATGTGTTTTAGTATGGGTAAGTCAAAAGGTGAAGCCGCATAATAGATTGAAATCTTTTATCAGCCTAAAAAATTAATAAAATCAAAACATGGGTTTTTGGACAAAAGAAGCTTTGTGTAATATAGGCAGGCCTTGTTTAAACACATTAAAGTTGGTTTGACACAAACTCGACCCTCGTAGTCAGTGCTAAATAGATTTTTCGAATGTGTCGAATATCCAACGTCCAATATAAAACCAACTTTACCACGGTTGCGGTGTGCGGTGTTAAGTTATACGACCTTATTATTCATAATGTCTGCACAGCAAACAATTGCTAACTTGCCTTGCACTATCCAATAGTCTTCGTGCAAGATACAAGTCAGCTGTTCGAAAATTGCAGAACGATTGTGTCAGATTGTGTGTCCTAACGATTTTGGACGGGCAGTGTTATATTTCTGTACTTCTAAACTAGTTATTTATCTAGCGATAGCTAGCTTGATCTGGCACTGGAGGATTTAGCAAGCAGGTAAACTAAGCTAAACATAGCTGTCATGATAATGTAAACCAACAAACAAGATAACTTTCTTCATATTATTATCATGTTACTTACCTTATGAGCAGGCAATGGTAGTCTGAGCGCGATCCAGATCCGGCCGCCTTGTTTTCTCGATCGATTCGCTCGACGTGCACACATACAAATCGTTTTGCTCCTATTATATCACCTAGCCAGGAGCAAAAGTATCGTCACTCGTAGAAGCAGATTCGAGCACTTGTATCAATTGACTTGTAGTCGTGCAAGAAAATCAAAGCGATCTGTAGAATTTTATTAATGAGAAATTATTTCACAGATGCACAACTTCGGATGCATTAGTTCACATTTGGGTTTACAAATGCACGAATGTTGTGCATGTTCTCAGATTATGAAACACGGATGTGCAAATGTGTTTCGCACCTACTGCGCTGCAACGATTGGAGCAAAAGTGTCGAGTGCGTGACTCTTGAAAGTTGTGACTCACAGGATAGGATTTGTGTACCTGTAAAAAGGATTTGTGTACCTGTAAAAAGGATTTGTGAACCCGTAGCCCCTATTTTGTGTTAACAAGATATAAAACAATATGTACAACTTCAACTTTACTGTTACACATTTACGACTTTAGTGTGCACATGCAAAATCTGCAGTTAAATGTGCTCGCCACTTTTGCACCCAATATACCTTCATAGGGGACGGGCTTCTAGGGCTGCATGACAGCATCGGTTTGGTCAAATATGTTGACATTCAGAATGTGAATACATCATAGACTGTAGGCCATGGAATGCGCACGGCACAGAAAATGTATCAACATTTATCGAAAATTAAGTAATATTTGCGGTATGTCCATCGCAAGCGTTGATATCGCGATAACGATAGATTTTAGATATATCGTGCAGCCCTAGCATAAACCATTAATGGCCATGTTTTTAACACATTTACTCTATCAATCGACATAATGGCCTATTGTTCATAAAAATGTAGTTTAGACTGGCCACAGATAACACAAATATTTTTGTAGCAGGTTGCGGAGCTTGTAAAAATGTAAACAACCGGAGGTAGCTAACTAGCGATAACTAGGTTCGCTATGAAGTGGTGCTATCGCTAACCAGCTACACAACAATTCAACATTGATAGTGGCTTACCTGTCGCTTCGACACAAACAATTTTACGTCTCTTCTTCACCACTGGTCTGTCATATCCAAGATATAATTCCGGATTGGGATGGTCATCTGTGGGGCGTTTATCAACAAAATGGTGCGTACAGTAGGGGTGGGCGATATATATCGTCTGCGATAATATCGTGATTGTTGTTTTAACGATGTGCAAATTGACATTATCGAGTATTTAAATTACTTTGGGGGAAAAACACTCGAAATCACGCACTGAAGACTCATACATTCCCAGGAGGTAGGCTATGCGGAGAAGTGCAGCAGAGCAAGTGTCACGTGATCACTAGTGGGTCACAACGTTGTCCCACGCAGCCTAATGTTTATTTTGTGCAGTGAGAGTAGCCTACTTGGGATTTTATGCGGCTACTTCTGTTCAAGTAGCATTGTATGATGAGACAGTCACGTTTTTTCCTACACGGTATTATATGGAGAGAAAACATTAGCCTTTGAGTATTTTAATAGTCAGTTGTAAACAAATAACTATTCTCATGTAACTCTTTTGTAAATGGACTGAAGTTAGCTCTATCTACGTTTACCGATTATGCTAACCGTTAGCATCTCTATGGGATTTCTCATATACATTAGCCATAAGCTAACGCATTAGTTTCTGTTCTGTAACTTGGAATGCTAGCCTACGTGATTGCTCTAAAACAAAACATAGAAGGAAATAACTGAGATGTAGGCTACTCTGTTGGTCTGCTCTTAGTTTTACAGTGAATCCTATGTAAAGGTTTGAAAGGAACTTCAGCTTCAGACTTTCTTTTGGGAAACTGTTAGGCCTATTCATCTTCTCTAATGTAGCTGGCTAGACCATGTCATTGCCACACACACAAGTGGGGGCAGAATTGGAAATGTGTCATAGAGTGACAATGCATTGGTTGATTTGGTTAAAAAGTCACAGGTTAGGTTATTGGTTATTATTGTAATGATGCTATTCATAAATAATGAGCTGTAAAGTAACTCAGACTTGAACAAAAACAATTTTTTAAAGGATATCGACTAATTATCGTTATCGTCAAAATCACAAAAAATATAGAGATTTTTTGTCCATATCGCCCACCCCTAGCGTACAGACGTACACCGTTTTCGGTGGATTCTTCAGTTTTAGTGCAGCTAACCACTCTAAACGTCTACTTTCTGGCATTGAATGTAGATGATAGGGAACCGGACATTCTCTCCTTCTTATTTTATGATCAAAGCACTCAGTTTCTAAAAAGTTTTTTATCTTCTTTGAGTTGTTAGTACAACCAACGACAGCGCAAGTTAAGCCTGAACTCATTCTCTCGTTGTACTAACCGGAAACAACTAACCGGAGTCGTCGTCATGGCGGCGCTCATTGTTTAGAGGAGAATAAGGTGAATTAAGACTACACATTCTGTTCAACTGTTTCCTCTGTCCACAACTGTTTCAAAATAAAAGTCCTCGCTACAATAATTCCCTATTAAATAATTTAACCATTTAAACTATCCACCTATTTAACTGTTCAGTCATGCCAACCATATAAAACCTCATCTACCTAGCAAATAATTTAACCTTTTAAGCTATCCACCTATTTAACTGTTCAGTCATCCCAACTATATTAAACCTCATCTACCTAGTTCAGTCATACCAACTATATTAAATATCATCTACCTAGCAAATAATTTAACCATTTAAACCATCCACCTATTTCACTGTTCAGTCATTCCAACTATATTAAACCTCATCTACCTAGCAAATAATTTAACCTTTTAAACCATCCACCTATTTAACTGTTCAGTCATTCCAACTATAGTAAACCTCATCTACCTAGTTCAGTCATTCCAACTTTATTAAACCTCATCTACCTAGCAAATAATTTTAGTGCTGCCACTAACGACTAATTTTCTAACGACTAATCTTTCGACTAATTTTTCGATTAGTCGACTAATCTAAACGACTATTTTTTTTAAATCAAGTGTTTGTTATTTTGTTGTGTACGTTTTATTTTGAACTCAACTAAAGGGAAAACGTAAAATATATATCACCCTACTTTTGTTAGAAGCTGTATTACTGTAAGTAAACTGTTCAAAAACATTATGTATTAAAAAAAAAAACACCCATTTAAAATGCTACCTTCAGATCTACAGTAATGTCAGACCTTTGATAGACTTTATTTGTAGGGATCGACCGATATGGATTTTTTTTAGTGCCGATACCGATACCGATTTTTTTTCCATCAGCCTTAGCCGATGACCGATACAGGCTGCCGATTTTCTTGAGCCGATATTTGGAACCGATACTGCTTTTATTTTGCTCCCTCAATTTACATCATAGAAATGACACATAATTACACAAATGATGTTAACAAATGTTATAAGTCTCAATTTAAAAAAGGAACATTTATTGAACTTATGGATGGGTGCACTGGATATGGTTAACTGTGCAAAATGCTTTCATCAAAATCTTACAACACAGCCTTGATGATACATTGCTTGCTGACTATAAGACATAATTCAGGTCATCACAAAATGTCCTTTGTCAACACATTTAAATAATTTAAGAAAACAATAAGCCTGCATGGTTTCAATTTTTCTATGTCTATATTTTCCTAAAAAAAGCTGCCAGATTTGTCAACCACAGAACATATATCAGCAGAAGAAAATAATGTGGTGTCAGATGTTTCTGTTCTAAACGGCATCAACGTCAAAAGGTATAAAACATATCTCTCAAAGTTTTAAAATCTCTCCTTCTGGTAGCGCAACACTCTCATATCGCTGTGATGCGTGTGTCCCACTGAGTGAGACAGACCAGACGCACAGACAAACTTCTGTTTGGTAGCTGACGAACCACCATTGAACTGGATTGATAATGATAAGGTTAGCAAACGGCTCTAAACAAGTAAGGCATACACGGTATGTCTGGTACATGGTAAACGTTAACACGAATTAATAGTTAACTACATATAACACGTCTCTCATTATTAAAGCTCTGATATCACTGCAATGGCAACTCCGCCCAGCTCAAAGGGAGAGGGGGAGGGAGACGCACACACCACACGCGTCCAAAACTCAGCCAGGTGGTCGCTGAATAAAACTTCCACAAATATCACGGAACAACGTCGGCATTACTTAATCATATGATTGACCAGTGTTCGTAACAACTACTGCTACTGCATGCATATGGATAGCCTACAACTTAGCTATTTGCAGCTCCCTAAATACAATGGCAAGCAGTTTTATAGAAGAGGCATTCAGGGAGGGAGACACACACACACACACACACACACAAACACACCACACGCGTCCAACACTCAGCCAGGTGGTCGCTGAATAAAACTCCCACGAATACCACGGAACAACGTTGGCATTACTTAAACATATGACCAGTGTTTGTAACAGCTACCGCTACCGCATGCATATGGATAGCCTAGCCTACAACTTAGCTATTTGCAGCTCCCTAAATACAATGGCAAGCAGTTCTATGAACGAGGCATTAAGCATTAAATAAAGTACCTATCTATCTATTATTCTCGTTTTCCATTTGGACCCACAAACTTGCTTCCACCTTCAAAGTGTATGGCAATATTTCAGCTAAGTCAAACAGTTAAAAGATGCTTTGAAAGTTTAAAGTTTACTGTTGTCTTGAAGAGCAGGCTTTCAGCACTCTGCTTGTGGGGGAGGGGCAGTCTGCACGTAAATTGCAGTGTCTCCAGCAACACAGAGCTGCCTGTGGACGCCTGTATGTAAATAATGCGGGGAAAAAAACTATCGGCGAACGCAGCCGCTTATCGGCCAATGCCGATACACGTAAAAAACGTAAATATCGGCCCGATATATCGGCCGGCCGATATATCGGTCGATCCCTATTTATTTGTATGCCAGTGTTGCCATCGACATAGACAACTTCTTTGACCTGAGGCCCGGTCATGGCATACTTTGGGGTCATAGGGCCCACCTACATGAACCCACCCCCCATCAAATTATCATTATATCACATCACAATTATTATTGTTATGCTATATTGTTATACATGCACTTCAAAGCAGCCAGTGTTTAAAGTGCTAACATTGTTCACAAAAAGTTTGAAAACATGCACATCAGAGGACTGCTTTACTAATGTAAAATATAATTAGAATAGTTCCATTGCTTTTGCATGGTTGCATGATAAATACTTCTCAAAACAACAGCAATTATATGGGTGTCATCGTTTTGGGATGTTTCCCTCATGCAAGCATCATATACTGGTAGGCAAATGGAAAGAATATTTACATATTTAATTATGCCACAAGCTTTTGGCCACGTTATTCAAATTTGACTATACAATACTCTAGATAGTGTATTATAGTCTGTGCTCTGTTTTTATGGAAGTTGCATAAATCCACATTGTTCTATTAAATGTAGTTTCATAATTAAATAGCTTTCCAATAGGTTGAATTGGAGATTTGCTACCAACGTTATCAAGTGGTTTCAGTTTCTCTCACGCATTGAATGAACGCTCATACCACCATTTAATTGTATGCCTCTATGTTTGATGACACCAAATTAGCAAGTAATTCATACTGATTGCAGAAAAGTTTGTTTTCTTTTTCTGTCGGTCCGCGGTTCCTTGATCAATTGCGCAGCAAATTATCAGACGAAGCCCCGGGAATAATTTCACTCCGCGGCTCCGGACCAGCAATGTCCACGTTACGGCCGGTGCTGGTCCGCGCGGCCCATAGTTTGAGAAACGCTGGACTTTGAAAGGCGACAGGAGTTGAGGACTTTGCAAATGAGCCTAACATCAGCATGTTCAAAACAAGTAGGCTACAGGCACTTTGCGCGTCTTACCACATAGGTTACTTCACTTTATCAGTTGGCTTGAACGCTAAAAAAATATGCGTCGTGACTTATTGATCATGGGAAATGACGCGCACCTTGATTTTTGATATCACGGGCGGCGGCATGTTCGGTTTAACGTTTTTTTGTATGAATGAATTACAGTAATGACACGCCGTTGCGTTGTCAACGTGAGACACTTCACTTCATTTATTTCAATTTTCACAATAGGCTACTATATTAGTCAGAGTCTGGACTAGTGTAACCTACTAGCTTAGCTCCCCCCACTTAGCTCTGCCTAATAATTAATTGCGCTGAAAGCAGGCAGGCACGCAGCTTTGCTGCTGGCGTTAACACTTGCGTGCATAGTGGGGTTTAAAACATGCCAAAGTCTTAGTAGCCTGTTTAACATCCAAAGACAGTCATTGTACTTTTCAAGAGTTAATAACATAGAGTTAATATAACATTACAGCCGTGTGAGACCAAAAATAAATAGGCGGTCAATAGTAAAACGACTCTCCGACTAAAAAAATTGCCGTCGACTAATTTTCATGGTCGATTAGGTCGACTAAGTCGACTAATCGCAGCAGCACTAAATAATTTAACCTTTTAAACCATCCACCTATTTAACTGTTCAGTCATTCCAACTATATTAAACCTCATCTACCTAGTTCAGTCATTCCAACTATATTAAACATCATCTACCTAGCAAATAATTTAACCTTTTAAACCATCCACCTATTTAACTGTTCAGTCATTCCAACTATATTGAACCTCATCTACCTAGTTCAGTCATTCCAACTATATTAAACATCATCTACCTAGCAAATAATTTAACCTTTTAAACCATCCACCTATTTAACTGTTCAGTCATTCCAACTATATTAAACCTCATCTACCTAGTTCAGTCATACCAACTAGAGGCCTGCGCGGGACAGATTTTCCAGTCCCGCGCCCGCCCGCTCCCGCAGTGTTCAGTCCCGCTCCCGCCCGCTCCCGCAAAGAATTATGATTTTCAGTCCCGCTCCCGCCCGCAACTGTAATACATTGTCCCGCTCCCGCCCGCAATTCCCGCATGATTCCGACGTTCACCTACTGCTCAAGACAGTTATTGACATTGGTTTGAGGAATTAAACACTGATTTCCTTCTGCGTCATACACGAGTGAGAATGACTTCCAAATATCTGATTTCAAAACTTTCGATTTTTTCACGGTGAATGTACCTCTCTTTAGACCAGCACTTATTTCTGAAGCATTGTGTGTTGTTTCGCTAGAGGAGCTCTGCTCTTCTGCCATGATCGGAGAGCAGAACGGAAGAGCCAGAATACGGAAGAGCAGAACGGAATCGGAAATGTGTGCGAGATTACACATCTGCAAATCTACATTCAAAAATGTTTATTAATAGATAGGCTACCAAATATAATATCCAGCACATTGTGTTATATATATGATATACATTGACCAATAGGTAATTTATGATTTTATTTTACATTTTAAAACACTTTTTTAATTCGCGGGACTGCCGCTTATCACTGCTCCCGCCCGCACCCGCGCTGTGCGCTCTCCCTCCCGCAAGGAGCTTTCAATATTTGTCCCGCGTCGCACTGCTTTGCGTTGGGTCCCGCGAGTCCCGCGGGACTCCCGCGGGAGTGCAGGGCTCTAATACCAACTATATTAAACCTCATCTACCTAGCAAATAATTTAACCATTTAAACCAGGGGTGTCAAACTCAAATTCACAGGGGGCCAAAATTAAGAACTGGGAGTATGTCGCGGGCCAAGCTCAACATTTATTGAATAACCAATGTTTTTATTTAATTAAAACTGTATACACACAAGAAAAAATAGAATGCAGGCATTTCTGAATATAGCCTAATAAAAAATATATTGAATAGGCTATCTGAATAGAAAAAATATATTGGCCTATTTTCTGCAGGTGAACTATAAAAATTGTAAATAATATTGAACAATTATCAAAATTGTAATTGTAACTATTAACAGTTAACAAACTCTCCCTCTGAGAATGGCCATGCTGTTTGCGCGATATCCTGTGCAACAGTAAAACTCGCTTTTACAGCAGCATCACTTTGTGACTTGGCTTGGGTAAACAATACATAGTCTGCCTTGAAAGCAGACTTGCTTTCAATTCTCCCACCTTCTGTAGCTTAAGCTTCGCATCCAGATATTTGTATTTGTCTTCATGTTTAGTTTCGTAGTGCCGTTTTATGTTGTACTCTTTAGTGACAGGGGTTGTCCTTGAATAATATGAATATCCCTGGACATTTCAACTCAGACTTTGCACAGCTAATAATTAGAGATGCACCGATATGGAATTTTAGGGCCGATAACGATATCCGATATTTATTGGTTTGTTGTGGCCGATACCGATACGATAACCGATAATATTACTCTTGAAAAAAAATTGTGAAAAGTGATTTGGGGAAATCATTTAATAAGAATAATTTTATTGCAGTAATTTTACCTACCACCAAATGATGGACAAAACTCATAATAGCGTTTATTTATAGCGTATAATTTAGTATGACAAAATATTTCGTTTAAAATATTAATTGCTTAAAAATACTGCTCATTTTATGCTGTTTAACAAATGTATAAATTGTGCACTGTCGCTTTAAGACAGTCGCTTTAATTCACGTTTATTTCTCAATGATCTTCTGCCTGCTACGGTATGGCCCTCTCACACTTTTTAAATGGTCAGTAGTGGGAACTACTGCTGCCTTCATGATTTCCTTTTAAAAGTTTCTTATAATAAGGAGATATCAATTATCAACAATGACAAGCCAGCTGGAACCTGCGGCTCTCTCTCCCTCTCGTGAGTGCAGACGCGTTCCCAATTAAATGGATTGCAGGTTCACGTTAGATCTGCTGCAAAGGAGATAACTAAGAGTTAACTTAGTTTAACATGATGTTATCTATATTAAACATGATGTTTTGACATTGACATTGTAAACGTTCTCTAAGGAGAGTGAAAAGCAGTTTGCAGTAAAGCTAACCAACGTCGTCTCTATCGCAGGAAAAAAATAGCGAGCAGCCTGATAACCAAATGAAATGCTCAGCGGGCCGGATGAAAGTGCTTGACGGGCCGGATCCGGCCCGCGGGCCGCAGTTTGCCCACCCCTGGGCTAGAGAGTATGAATCGTTTTAATTTAGGACTAAACGCTCATAAACGGCTCAGCTGGGAATAAGCTACAGTATAGTGACCAAATCAGAGTTTGTGAGGGAAACTTATGTTTAGTTTCAATTGAATAAAGCTGCAACTCCTCAGACTATCTTATGTCCGTCTACTCTGTTGCGCACAATCTGCTGCAGCAGAAATGAAAGAGGTTAGCCCCGAAGGTTTTAATAACTTATTATGATGACCTGTCTGGAACTGAAGCAGGAATGGTTAGCATATTTCTAGTTAGTAATACAAAACCCAAGCTAACATAATGCAAATATAATACTAAAACACAACTTAGAACTAGGCCTACTTATGTACTCGTCCCACTAACGAGTTTGCTTATTTGTTTCCCCGATCAGCGCGGTAAAGTGCAAACACACCAGCACAAGACGGCTCTAGATAGGGCTGAGCTCCGCTTTGGTAAGGTTAAATGGCGGATCATTCACGAGACGATTTTGAGATGCACAGATTCCCAAATGAACGCATATCCACAGATTTTTTTAGAGTGGTAAAATACATTCACACGGCTGACATTATATTGATGAAAAAGTATAGCCAACCAAGCTCAAGTAGCTCAGTAGCCAGACGGACCTTACGTAGGCCTAAATTAGGACTTTAAAAAATATCGGCGCAAATTATCGGCCAGAATTCTGTTATCGGACTGATAATAATATTTTCCTTTTTTCACTTATCGGCCAATAATATATCGGCCGCCGATATATCGTGCATCCCTACTAATAATAAATCACTCCGCGATCATACAATGCGAAGATTTGAAATAATCGTTTTCCCACCTATCTTGAAAGCTCCGATTATCAATATTTCGCTTCGCCATTTTCGTTGATAGTTTGTCTGGTTGCATGGATACGTGCTTTGTTTATGAACAGAAAAGGCGGCATTAACGATGCAACGCATTTTGGGATTTGAAGTGTTATCGGTGTATGATACACTATATGTACAGTAGCCTATGTAGCAACTTGATGGGCTGCGTTGCCCTTGGCTGCGCTCATGCGCTGAATAGAATAGCGTGCTGGACCAGCTCTAACGCGGATGCGCTGAAGAGAATACTGTCGGGCCAGTTCAGATATGGATGCGCTGTATAAACTACGCGGCGGGCCACTTCTAATACAGATTGAATAATGACCTCGCAGGCCACAAATAAGCAGCCCGCGGGCCATTTTTGACATCCTTGATTTAAACCATCCACCTATTTAACTGTTCAGTCATTCCAACTATATTAAACCTCATCTACCTAGCAAATAATTTAACCTTTTAAACCATCCATCTATTTAACTGTTCAGTCATTCCAACTATATTAAACCTCATCTACCTAGTTCAGTCATTCCAACTATATTAAACCTCATCTACCTAGCAAATAATTTAACCTTTTAAACCATCCACCTATTTAACTGTTCAGTCATTCCAACTATATTAAACCTCATCTACCTAGTTCAGTCATTACAACTATATTAAACATCATCTACCTAGCAAATAATTTAACCTTTTAAACTATCCACCTATTTAACTGTTCAGTCATTCCAACTATATTAAACCTCATCTACCTAGCAAATAATTCAATCTTTTAAACTATCCACCTATTTAACTGTTCAGTCAGTCCAACTATATTAAACCTCATCTACTTAGTTCAGTCATTCCAACTATATTAAACCTCATCATGTTGGTTGCCAATTAGCGCATCATCTGTTTTAACAATATATTTCACACCATATGTTTTGCATTTTTATACAACAATTGGGTTCCATGGAACTATTTATTTGTTTCTGATTGGCCGAGAGACGTTCCATGAGTTGGAATATCCCTGGACATTTCAACTCAGACTTTGCACAGCTAATAATAAATCACTCCGCGATCATACAATGCGAAGATTTGAAACAATGTTCTCATCCCAGCTCTCCACTATTTTAAGCAATGGGTTACTCCTTAGCAAGCCATAACAAAACAGTGCTTCACCACATCTGTGGATTAAGCCACACAGTCAACTTAATGTAAGTAAGATAAACGAGGATGCTAATTGTTCTCAGCATTGCCAGCATTGTGTATAATATGATTGTCACTTGGAGGAGATTTGTAGATAACTAACGTTAGCATAGTTAGCTAACCGCTGCTAACGTGCTAGCATCGTCACGTCAGGCTGTGCACAGTAGTGTAACATTTATTCACCATAAATTAATAAAGTTGAGTGGTTCTGCAATGTAGGCTATGTTTCCGTTTTTTTGCAGTACCATGTCCCTTACATGACATGGCCCAGTGTCCTTGTTACATGCATGCAGCAAACCTAGATATGAATGTGATTTCAGCCCGACTTTCAACATTTCTTTCAAGAAGACACTTAAACTACAAAGACCCGTAACGGTAAAGAGGGATCTGGAATGTTGATTACCTAGCAACCAAGACGCTGTCTATTGAAAATGGAACTATTTTTTGATGCGTAAGAACAATGTCGAAATTAAAATTTTTAAACAATATTGGGGTGTTTTCAGATTATTTAGTTTGTGGTAGAATTGTTGTATAAAAGCAATATAGCACTCGTGATCGTGGGATTGGTCATGGATATTCCCACGGCTGTTGTTGCCTGCGCCACTCGGCCTCCGGCCTCGTGGCTACGGCCGAACAACACCCGTGGGAATATCCATGACCAACCCCACTCTCACTCGTGCTATATTGCTTAATCATGCACTAGTAATTCCCTGGAATTGCGTTTTCTAGTTATTATTATTCTTTTTACCTTTTTGTGTGCGCTATTCAGCCCAAACTGCTCAATGTGCAAATTTGGTTGAAACACCGTTCTGTAGATCTTCCAAGGCTTTACCGTCCTATCCGTTTTTCATTTTTGAGAAGTTTGTAGATTTAGACGTTTGTAGACTTTTTGAGATATTTGTAATTAAAAGTGTATTTTTCCCCTATAGACTTGAATGGGGGCTGTTATGTCATAATAGAGCCAGCTGTGCTCGTTAAGTAGTTCTCAGAGCAGTTCCCAGGCTAATCAGAACACTGACACAGGTGTCACCTGTGAGGAATCCAACTGTCTCAGCTTCTAAGCTCTACCTGAACTACACATCCTGTTAAAGTGTTTCCTGTGTGTCAAAATAAAAGTCCCAGCCATATCTCATGCATTCAGCATTATATCTCCAGAACGGCTTGACGTACATGCTTCAAATTTGGTACGAGTGTTTATATGGACTCAAAGATGAAGTGAGTTGATGTCGGAGGTTGAAGGTGTGTTATCTCAAGAACATCTTGTCACACAAGATTCAAATTTGACTACTCCAAAAGCACCGTTGCAGGTATCACAATTACCCTACCAATCAGCTAGCGGCAAGCTCAATAGCCCCACCAGCACCCTAGCCAGCAAATTGCATCCTCTCGTGTAATTCCTTGGAATTGCTTTTCTAGTTTATTTACTTTTCTAACATTAACATTTCTATGTTAACCTAAGCTTAGTAGTGAACGGCATCATTAACCCTTAGAAACCGATTGACGCAAAGTGCGTCAAAAAACACACCCTTTCTTCTCTGGACAACGGGGGGGGGGTGTATAGTGTATAGGTCTAATTGAGTGCCTGTCACTTTAAGATGTTCGTGAGGGAACCCTTGCAATTGTAACACAGTTAAAAGGCTGCTGATGTGTGGATGCAATTCATAAAGTTTTCTACATAGTTAAAATAAAGGTTCGTACTTCTCCTTGGGACAAGCACTTATGAATTTTGGAAAACACTTTTCCATTTACATCGGGATAACATTCAGTGTCCGAGTCAATAAAATGAGCCTTTCAACGAAATTGACAAGCAGCTGTAAGTAGGTTAAGCATGCTAAATTCGACATCCAAACAGTATTCTAATGTTAGCTTTGAGATACTGCTTGATTGCATAACTTAACTTTATAAAGTTAAGTTAATAGTTTAGTTTAATAATAGTTTAGGCTCCTCAATGTAGCCTACTATGTTGTGATAAGACCTTAGCAGAGTTAACTTCAATGCAGCAGTTTTGAACAAATTTGCGCAGCATGGTCACAATGCTAAGCGAAGCGTTAATAGCAATTTAGCCAGACGTCTTCTATGCAATGCTTCCATGTGGCAACAACAATCCTTCAACAATCGTGAATATTTTGTTAAATGCACATGCAGAGGAGGGGCAGCGGGCTACGAGAGAGAGCGGGGCGGGGCAATGAAAGGCTGCGTGCGTAAAAAGCGCAGCTCAATGCAAGGATTTGATCTTGTATTTAATTTTAATTAAATTAAATTAAATTAAACAAAGAATATTAATGTGTGGCGTAGTGTTGCACAGTGTATCGATACTAAAAAGGTATCGCGATGCCTTCACGCAAAAAACGATACGATTTCAGACGTTTTTAGAATCGATACTTTATTAAAATAATAACATTCTGTGTCAGTGTGAACTGCTGCTCTCACTGCTCCTTGCACGCATCTAGGCAAGTGGGCGTGTCAAGCAGGCAGCTCTGAGTGAGTGAGTGCGCAGCCAACGTCAACATAGTTCTTTGCCGACAGTTCTAGGCCTTGTGGATAAAACAAAAGGTTCGCTTTATTTGCAACAGGTAATGGTGTAGGCCTATCTGACGAAGACCTGAGTGGTTGGAACGTCGTACTTGTACAATGGGCGCAAAGAAGACTATCCTCACATTTTCCCCTTTGCAACTGTCAAAGAAATCCCATGAACACGGGAAGGCCTAGGGTAGCCTATACTGTACATCAGATGGCCTAAAGATTAGGCCCCTCTGCATAGCATTCAGTGATTTGCATGCAGTAATTTTAACACTGACCTTGATCTAGCCTAGTTTGGCTATTTAAAGCTACTTTATTGCCAAAACACAACACAATGTAAATTAACTATAACAAACAATAAAGGACTTAATCACAGAAAGTAGGCCTACTATTTTACTGACTATAAAAAAATAATAATTATGTAGGAAGTTTAGAACCCAGAATTGACCTACACACAAAAGTGCACCAAATTCAACACAAATGACTCAATACACTTGGAGGAGGTATGAGTCCTTTCTTCTCCAGATATCTTAGGATTTCGCCGTAGTATCGTTTTAGTATCGAGCATCGTGATATTTATGGCAGGTATCGTATCGAAGTCATAGTTTTGGTATCGTGACAACACTAGTGTGGCGGCCGATTTTGATTTCATGGCGCCCCGCCACAGATTAGTCAATGTATGGGAAACACTGATCTTTCTGGGTTATAAAACAGACAAAGTGTCAGCAAAATAATAACTTCATATAGCTGGACTTACCCCACGTTTTTTTGTCTTGTTTTTGTGGCAAAGCATGTTTATAATTCAACGCTATCTGTTTCTCTATGGCAAAGCATGTTCATAATCCGGTTTTGAGATCCTAGCAAATTCCTGCATGGCATCCAATTCAAGGCTCACATTGCATCCCAGTTTGTTCAACAAAGAAACACCTTTTTTTGCCTTTACTTTGTTCATGGCAATGCAGTAAAAAGTTGTTGTAGAGAATCATTATGAGTGCATACACCATAGGCCCACACAGGCTTGGGTCAAGTCAGGTCAGATCAGTTTGTGTCACTGATATGGAGAGCAGAAAGGTCATTTTTTCATCACTAAAAAAAATGCCATTTAATTCTGTAAGGTGCACACCACATATGTCTGTAAATTGCTCAGCCCCAGAGAATCCCTCCACCATGGCAATGATATTGCCAGATTCAGGACAGTCTGCTCTACACACACATGTAAGGCAAGTTGAGCTGCCAGCTTGCCATGGTGAGATACATGTCAAAATATAAGACTTTTTATAATACGCTTTTTGTATTTTTTATAGTGCTGTCAGTTAAACGTGTTATTAACGGCGTTAACGTAAACCTATTTTAACGGCGTCAATTTTTTTATCGCGAGATTAACGTTATTTTTGGTGTAACAAACTTTGTAGTTTTTTCACAAGCTGTTGCAACAACTAGTAACATTAGAACAACTACAACACCACACTGGATCTAGCTAGACCGTGCTGCATGTACACGCCCCCTTTTAGGGGAAAGGGAGCTGTTTGGATAATGGAAACCTATGCTGCATAGAAGTGGGGAGCGAAAAGGGGTTATACTTACTAAATCTGTGGATAAAAGGCACAAAATAAGGTTGGTGTAAGAGTTATCTGTGTGTTTATGGGATTAATGTGACCATTATGTTCCTATTTTTTGCTCTTTCCAGTTTAGCCTACTAACAGGAGTGTCACGAATGTAGGCACAGTCAAACTGCCCGTGGCTGACTATAACTAAGTTCGGCAAGCTTAACTTTACATGTCATAACATCAACTAATGGGTAGTAATGTAGCCTACATTGTTTCGACATGAGTAGCCTAAGTAACATACACATAATTCTTTATAACCGCCGTGTTAGTAAAATTATTGAATGGCCTGTAAATTAATAACTAGATGTAACGTCACCGCCGTCATGCTATCCGGTGTTATACGGTAACTGGCTTTCATGTTAACTGGCTGGACTGTTTACTTTGCCTCTGGAGTTAACGTAACCGCCCCCTTCTCTTGCAGGTGTGTTCAGCTGATGATTTAGCCTCCGATACCTGGCAGCAGATTCGTCTGTTTAACTGAAGTTTAAATAGACATGTTTGTGATGCTCCACTTTGTTGTTTAATAAAGCTTTACAACACGATGTGTCGGCGTTGGAAGTGTCAGGTTGTCTGTAGTAGGCTAGGCTACATGCGCTGGACCATGAATATGCCACCAAATAAATAAAACTAAATAAACTCAAAGTGGGTCTCGAACCACTACTAAATTAAACTGCTTGCATGATAACCTGGCATTTACCTGCTTGCGCCACTAACCAAGCTGACACAACGTGGAGAAATTAGCCATACTTATTTACTAGGCCTACAAGTAAAACCTAGTAGGCTATGTTATTGTGTTTGTAGCAGGTTAACACAGTGAATCATGGTAACTGGCTACTGTGTTATCTCGCTGCCCAAGCCATTTAGACCTTCAAAGTAGCCTATAGCCTAGGCTTAATGGTTTTTACGTTTCACTGACTGCTGGTCAGGCTGCCCGCGGCCACCTAGTCTATCTTCAGCCTAAATTGAGGAAGCATTGCTTGTCTAAAAATGTATACATTTTTAAAAAACTGTGAATGGCGAGGATTGAACCCGTAGGCTAGACTAAAAAGAGCCAACGCATCAACCTGTTGCGCCACATCTTAGGCTATTAATTGGTGAGAAATAAATTATTAAAATATATATAAATCCAATACACCTCAAACCTATGTTAACATGTCAAAACACGAACGTAAATAGCCTAGGCCTACGTGTATCTTGTGATATTTGATATAACATCTCTTTTGTGATTACTACACATTAGACTTCTCCTGCACATTGTGTGTTTCAATGCGTGTGCGTGTTTCACGTTCGTTGTGATATGCATCAGGTTAATATGCAGATTATAGTTCTAGTTTTGTCATTCGAGTTCGAATCTTTTTTATTTATTTTATTTGTTTGCTGGCGTTCATAATAAAACACTTCACGTAGAGGCGGCCACAGCCTGGCAGCAATCAGTGAAACGTTTGTAAACTGAACTGAAACTGAACATTGTAAGATAACACAGTAGTATCCAGTCACCATAATCCGCTGTGTTAACCTGCTAAACACAATAACATACTAGTTGACCTCATTTACTAGTAAGCCTAGTAGGCTACATATCACCAATTTCAATGGGAAGTGTCAACTGGTTAGTGACGCAAGCAGCTTGGTGTCAGGTTATCATGCAAGCAGTTTAATTTAGTAGTGGTTCGAGACCCGTGGAGTTTATTTAGTTTTATTTATTTGGTGGCATATTCATGGTCCAGCGCATGTAGCCTAGCCTACTACAGACAACCTGACACTTCCAACGCCGACACATCGTGTTGTAAAGCTTTATTAAACAACAAAGTGGAGCATCACAAACATGTCTATTTGAACTTCAGTTAAACAGACGAATCTGCTGCCAGGTATCGGAGGCTAAATCATCAGCTGAACACATCTGCAAAAGAAGGGGGCGGTTACGTTAACTCCAGAGGCAAAGTGAACAGTCCAGCCAGTTAACATGAAAGCCAGTTACCGTATAACACCGGCAAAAGATTATTTGGACGCCGCCATTGGCCGAATACCGGCGCCCATTGACTTACATTGAACACATGTAAACAAAACGTCAATTATGTGCTCAAACTAACGCCGCTGACTTATGACAAAAACCATTCCACTTTGATACGAAACTACATTTTTGTACAACATTTATCCAGCAAAAATTACAGAATTTGGATTAAGTAATGTGGAGAAATATCGATATTAAGAAAATTGCCGCTGCGTGACGCCGAGTTAATGGCATTTCCCCTTGTCCATGAGTCACGTATAACAGGTCACGTCGGTGGCCGTTATCCCTCACATGTCAGAGTAATGACATTCAAAAACGTACCATGTAACCATGTACCATGTAAACGTACCAAAAACGTGTCATTACAATTTATAAAGGAACGAAATGTCAAAATAATTAAGCAATATGTTTGCTGGATGACACGAATATTAGTAAGGAAAAACAAGATTTTTACCGTAATGTCCAGTGAAATTACATATGTTGTGGCGCTATTGCGCGGCACGGCCAGCAGATTACATCATTGCACTACAGCAACCAGGAACCAACAATAAACCTAGACGACACTCGAGATTTTAGGGCCGTTGTCAGCCACAACGCACCATCTGAAAATCTGAATTGTGAAGTAGACCTACTCCATAGAATTGTGAAGTAGACCCACTCCATATATACAGAGAGAGAGAGAGAGCAATACAGAACAGGTTGTCGGTCTGAACTGAAGTTAGTGCTGCATGTAAACACACACTTGTCACGCTACATTTATATGTGTACGTATGTAATGTGTGTGTGTGCATATATATATATATATATATATATATATATATACATATACACAGGGTGCGATTTGTGTAAAAACCAGAGGGGGGGATGATTTTGAATAAGTTTGTAAACCCCCCCCCCCCCCCCATTAAAAAAAAAAAAAAATGAACGAACGATTCATAGCCTAGTGATGTCATGGCTAATAATACCCTATATTATTTTTGCCAACTTTGTAACATTTTAGTTTTAGTTTACCGTGGTGTATGACTTTAAACAGCGAGTGTGCTTGGTATGATGATCAGCTCCTCTAATGCAGGGTAGTACTACGTTTTGACAAGCATACAAATTCACCTTGTTCTTGCCCCATCTGAAATGACTTCTCTACTTGTGCTGCCTCCATCCTTTCTGTGTTTGTTGTGTAAAAAAACGTTGTATATGATGGCACTGAAGTCTTAAGTTAGTGAATTGGCTAACAGTGTTAGTTGGTAACCAAATAGCCTACATATTGCGCTACACGCTGCGTAGGCTACTGCATTCTCTCTCCTGCTGATTTGCGTTCAGTAGCCAAGTGCGTAATATTGCAAAAGTTGAAAAAAGAAATGTGTTTATTGTAGCCTACAGAAAATAAATAGCCTATCATACTGTCAGTTAATTGCCTACAGTGCAGTGAAGAGTTTGGAGAGTAAAGTTATAGGGCAACGCAACTTGAAGTTTTATAAAAATAATTTACGAACCAGAACATAAAGACCATGAAGCTTCTATTTCTTGCAGCTGTTAAAACACCCGCTAGATAGTTTAAATACCCACCAACATTCGTTTTTGCAGTAGGCTACAGATTATTTCTAAAAGTTATTTGTCTACTGGCTGATTTATCAAACGAGTGCTTTCTCGTTCGTCCTCCGCGAACTACAGGTGTTTCGGTAGAGAGCCATTGAATAAGCGATGCCAAGCAATTTCTGTAACACTTTTTGTGACATTCAGCAAATATCTCCTCATTTAATGTAAGTTCCTTCGGACAATAGGCCTACGTTCTACTCTACGTGCAGTTGTCCTCCATCTCAGTTGCATCAGTTTTCTAATTTTGAAGGTTCTAAAACATTATTATGCTTCACTGAATCCTTCTCGTTTTCTTTCATTTGTCCAGCTAACTTTTCCATTGAACCTAGCCATTTATGATGGATTACACACTCGACATTCTGAAATGTCCTGCGCGATCAAGGCCAAATTAAGTTATCACGCAGCCACTGTGTCAGCAGCATCAGTGCTGACGGTGACGGTGCGTTTCTGATGTCAGATTATTATGTAGGCTAGCCTACTAGACTGTTCTCACGTTACAGCGCTTTACGTAGCATTAATCAATATGAGGGGCAGAGGGGGATAAATGTTGTCCCCCCCGACGATAAAAATAATTTAGCAGAGGTAGGGATAGGAAAACCAGAGGGGGGGAAATCCTCACCATCCCCCCCTACAAATCGCACCCTGCATATACATACAGAGAGAGAGAGAGAGTATTTTCTGTTTTTGTTTTTTGTCCTATGGTCTTATGTTCTTGTTTGTTATGTTGTATGTAACAACAGCTTTGGCAACACTGTTCCCATGCAGTCATGCTAATAAAGCAACTTTGAATTTGAATTTGAATTTGAGAGAGAGAGAGAGCAATACAGAACAGGTTGTCGGTCTGAACTGAAGTTAGTGCTGCATGTAAACACACACTTGTCACGCTACATTTATGTGTATGTATGTAATGTGTGTGTGTGTGTGTGTGTGTGTGTGTGTGTGCATATATATATATATATATATATATATATATATATATATACAGAGAGAGAGAGAGAAAGAGCAATACAGAACAGGTTGTCGGTTTTACTGAACTGAAGTTATTGCTTGTAAACAGTTAGTGCTGCATGTAAACACACTTGTCATGCTACATTTATATGTGTATGTATGTATATGTATATATATATATATATATACACAGAGATATATGTAAACACACTTGTCACGCTACATTTATATGTGTATGTATGTAATGTGTGTGTGTGTGCATATATATATATATATATATATATATATATATATATACAGAGAGAGAGAGAGAGAGAGAGAGCAATACAGGACAGGTCGTCGGTTTTACTGAACTGAAGTTATTGCTTGTAAACAGTTAGTGCTGCATGTAAACACACTTGTCACGCTACATTTATATGTGTATGTATGTATGTGTATATATATATATATATATATATATATATATATATATATATATATATATATATACACAGAGAGAGAGGGCAATACAGAAGTTTTTGCTGTATGTAAACACACTTGTCATGCTACATTTATATGTGTATGTATGTAATGTGTGTGTGTATGTATATATATATATATATATATATATATAGGTAACACTTTATTTTAATGTGTCACAGTGTACCTATCTAATTAGGTATGGTGGTATAACCTGTGTAACAACATATACTATCATTGTACTTGCATTATGTATTTGTGGGTACCTACATATAAGCTTAGTTGTTACATTGTAATACTGAGTGCTTTTACAAAACTTTGCCAATTGGCCTACATTTTCATCAGAGGCAGAGCTGACCTGAGACCTGCTGGATGGGGTAAATCTGGTCATGATAGATTTGATATACAAGCCATTCTTAGCTCCAGTCAAGGCCTCATTGTCTTCAGTGTACATGTTTTTTTGCTCTTGGGTGCTCCTTGTTGGTGCCCCCCCCCAAATCCCAATCCTCCCCCACCTTTCTTATGCAGCCCTTGCCACTTAATCTACTAAACCCCTCTTCTACTGCACTTCTCCCCCCCCCCATAAATGCACAAATAGGCTGACACCAGACATAATTTCACTGCATTTCTTACTTCCAGTAACTATATGCATGTGACAATAAACTTCCTTGTATCCTTGTATCCTTGTAACAGCTGTGCTGCTACAACCTTGTTACTCTTTGATACAGTGGAATAAACCTATTAAGTGTACCAGTTAATTACTTACATGTACATATGACATGTATGTTGTGTCTTCGATGTCTTGGAACAGGTCTACTAATTCACTACATCAACTGTGTTGGTACACACTTATTGCTCTTTGATACAGTGGCATAAGTACTAAGTACTTGGGCAATTCCATGGAAAATTACGTTTTTTCTAACATCCATAACGCCAATAAAATGTGATGGTATGGTATGATGTGAATGATTACATGAAATTTGAGCATTTGCTATTTCTGGCTGAAGAATGTACATGAGAAAAATGCACAAAAAATGAATAGTAACATTCACATCATACAAATGCCAAGGCATTTCACTGGCGTTATGGATGTGACAAAAAGTCAATTTTCCGTGGAATTGCCCACTTACAATTACATATTACATTACATGTTGTGTCATTGGTGTCTTGGAACATGTCTGCCATTACCCTACATACTGTAGTACATGTATCAACTGTGTTAGTTATTACTCTTTTGATACAGTGGAATGAACCCATTCAAATAAAGTGTACCAGTTAAGGATACAAGGATACAAGGAAGTTTATTGTCACATGCATATAGTTACTGGAAGTAAGAAATGCAGTGAAATTAAGTATGGTGTCAGCCTATTTGTGCATTTATGGGGGGGGGGGGGGGGTAAAAAGTGCAGTAGAAGAGGGGTTTAGTAGATTAAGTGGCAAGGGCTGCATAAGAAAGGTGGGGGAGGATTGCGATTGGGGGGGGGGGGGCACCAACAAGGAGCACCCAAGAGCAACAGGGGCAAGGAAAAACTCCCTTACCAAGGAAGAAACCTTGGGCATATCCACGGCTCAAGGGGCTAACCCAACTGCCAAGGGTCTTGGTGTGTGTGTTGGGGGGATGACAAGGGAGATGGGATAGTGTGCTGTGTATGTGGGGAGAGGGCAGTGTGCAATATGTGTGTTGGAGAAGCTTCCTCATGAGACAATGTGCTGTGTATTGGGGGGCGGGGGCAGTGTGCTGTAAGTATGTTGAGGATGTGTGTTGGAGAAGCTTCCTGATGAAATAATGTGCTTTGTATGTAGGGGAGAGGGGGGGGGGGGGCAGTGTACTGCAAGTATGATGTATGTGAGTGATGACAGTGAAGATGTGTGTGTGGGCGGGAGGGGAGTGGAGCAGTGACTGTGTGTGTGTGTGTGTGTGTAGTGTGTGTGTGGGTAGGTGGGGGCAGTATGCTGTAAGTATGTAGAGGATGTGTATTGGAGAAGATCCTGAAGACAATGTGCTGTGTATGTAGGGGGGGGGGGGGGGCAGTGTGCTGTAAGTATGTTGGGGATGTGTGTTGGAGAAGCTTCCTGATGAAATAATGTGCTGTGTATGTAGGGGAGAGGGGGGGGCAGTGTACTGCAAGTATGATGTATGTGAGTGATGACAGTGAAGATGTGTGTGTGGGCGGGAGGGGAGTGAAGCAGTGACTGTGTGTGTGTGTATGTATAGTGTGTGTGTGGGTAGGTGGGGGCAGTATGCTGTAAGTAAGTAGAGGATGTGTGTTGGAGAAGATCCTGAAGACAATGTGCTGTGTATGTAGGGAGGGGGGGGGGGGCAGTGTGCAGCAAGTATGTAGAGGAGGCTTACTGTAGCAAGCAGTGTGCTGTATGTATGTGAGGTGATGACAGTGATGATGTAAGAGTGTGTGTTTTTTTTGTGTGTGTGTGTGTTGGGGATGGGGGGGGGGGGGGGGGGGGGGGACAGAAAGGCTAGACAATCAAGGACATGGGTAGATAGATGGAGGAGAAATCAAAAATAATAAATAAAAAGTTCTATAGAGATGTGCAAAAGTTGGAGAAAGTCAGATATGTGTGTGTGTGTGTGTGTGTGTGTGTGTGTGGGTTTTGACGTGTGATGAATAATAAAATAAATAAAAGGTCTGCAGCATAGGGAGAGGGATGTAAAAGTGCTAAAAGTCATGTAGGTGTGTGTGTGTGTGTGGGGGGGGGGGGGGGTCATGAGTGCTGAGGAGTGGATGAGTGCAAAGTCAGTATAGTGTGAGTTCAGAGATGGGAAATGTTTGAGAGTGCTGAGGAGTGAATGTGTGCAAAGTCAGTATAGTGTGAGTTCAGAGTTCGGATGGCCTGGGGATAAAAACTTCTCCTGAGTCTCTCAGTTCTGGCTTTGTGACTACATAGGCGTCTTCTTGATTTCAGCGGTAGGAATAATCCATTGTTAGGATGAGAAGAGTCCTTCAGAATCTTTTGGGCTCTTAGGAGTACTCTTCTGGAATAGATTTCTTGTAGAGCAGGGAGTTGAGTTCTTATAGTACGTTCAGCTGAGCGCACTACTCTCTGCAGAGTACTACAATCTCTAACTGTGGAGTTCCCATACCAGGTGATGATGCTACCAGTTAGAACACTCTCAACCGCTGAAGTGTAGAAGGCCTTCATGATGGATGTAGAAACTTTGAATTTCCTTAGCTGACGAAGGAAGTAGAGTCGTTGTCTGAGAAGTTAAGTACTTGTACATATACATGTACATATTATATACATCCTGTCAATGATGTCATGCATCCTGTAATTGATGTGTTGAAACGTGTCTGCTGTTACACCACACAGTACATGTGAATTAATAGACCTGTTCCAAGACATCGAAGACACAACATACATGTCATATGTGCATGTAAGTAATTAACTGGTACACTTAATAGGTTTATTCCACTGTATCAAAGAGTAACAAGGTTGTAGCAGCACAGCTGTTACATGTACACTGAAGACAATGAGGCCTTGACTGGAGCTAAGAATGGTTTGTATATCAAATCTATCATGACCAGATTTACCCCATCCAGCAGGTCTCAGGTCAGCTCTTTGCCTCTGATGAAAATGTAGGCAAATTGGCAAAGTTTGGTAAAAGCACTCAGTATCACAATGTAACAACTATAGCCTATGTAGGTACCCACAAATACATAATGCAAGTACAATGATAGTACAGTACCTGATAGTACATGTTATTACACAGGTTGTACCACTGTACCTAATTAGGTACATGTAGGTACACTGTAACAGCGACACATTAAAATAAAGTGTTGCTGATGAATTTCCCCAGTAGTGGACAATAAAGACTTCTATTCTAGCCTACACGTCACATGTAGCCTACTAGAAGTGATGTTTCAGCTAGAAGTGATGGTTCATAAATTAACCCTCCAACTTTGCTGATGCACAGAACAGGTGTGCTGAGCTTTGTTTTTGGCTCTTCAAAGTGTTGTAAGCAAGGTGGTGTAAGTAGCCTACAGTATAGAGCAGAATAAATATGGCTATGAATAACAATGTCAGTTGATATTATTTTAAATGTTGGTGACACTACATTAATAAGGAGAATAGCAATAATAAACAATAATGTGAATGCAATATCAATGGGCAATAAATGGAAATCAACAAATACTATAACATACAAACAATGACTCAGAACAGCCTAAGTGCATGGTGAACAAATATGTCTTTACACCCCTGTAGACAGGTGCATGCAAAAACACAGAAAGCAGACAAGGATTTTGTTTTTATAACACATGTAATAAGCAATGAACATTTGAAGATGTAATGTTTTGTTCTTCTAACATCAATAGTAGTTGTGCAGAGGTTGTAACATAATGATAAATACATGCTGCCTGTCACATTATGAATATATACCCTGTCTTGTCTTGCACATCAGAAGCAGCAGCACTATGCTATTACATCGTTCTGCTCTGCACAAACATAAGCAGGGTCTGATTTAGCGTGGCAGAGTGCTGATTGACAATAACATGGTTCCCTGCAGTGTTTGGTTGATTCCCATTGATGTTTGTGGGTTCTGTTTGACTGTACATTTTATGTGTGGCATCTCATTCCTCAGTTGTCTAACATGTTTTCTGACGGCCACTGATTGCATTAGCAGCTGAAAGACCAACTTGTAACAAGGTCCCAATTGTGGATACACCCATTAACAGTCCTTGCGACCAATGACATCCGGATCAACTACAAACTTTTGATTGATTTTCAACAATGAACAGTTAGTTCAGTGTAATATGTCCAGCTCTCTCCCCCATCTTAATAAGTCAACATTATATGATATGACCCTATTTTTACATTATAGCCTACATATGTTATAGCCTAACCCTTATCTATAGGTGACTGATGAGATTCATGTTAGCATATATTTATTGGCGACACAATTAATATTGGAGCTATTTCACTGTCGCAGACACAGACGTGCTTGGTAGCCTAGGCTACGTAGTCATAGGCCAACATGAGACTTAAGCCCTCGTGTCGTCATGACTTAGGTTAGCCTATGTTCTTACTGTTGTTATTATCTGTAGGACATATTGTCTGTGGAACACAATTGTAGGCTAGGCCTATATTTGATTTTCAGTAAGCTTATATCAATGATTCTTTACTTCTTTACTTTTTTGGTGTAATTATTTAGTTTTTTTTTTTTTATCTATGTAGGCTATTTCTTTAATGTTACATTATTATTTTGTTAATACATGAAATAAATCACCACAAACACACGTGACTGTAGCCTATGGGCTTCTCCTGTAGCCTACCAGGCTTGCGCAGCGTGGCTAACAACGCCCCTAAAACAAGTGTAAGGGTGCATTCAGAGCACCTCGGAATGACAAGGACCGCCCCCATGGCTACTTTGTTTTTCCGACAGCAAGTGTTCATGTGCTTTGCCGTCGAAATGTGTGACAAACACGGATGCCACAACAAAGGTTAAAACATACACTCACTAATCCTAAACAAACAACTGTATTTGCTTAAAATATAGTGTAAGACAGACACTCGTGAAAGAAAGATATGCAGCTTTCAAGTGACAAAAACGGCAAATTCCCAAGTTCACATTAAAACTGTTGGACATGAAAGGCCACATGGACTACAAACGAACTACAACGTGACGACAAAAGTGATGACGAGCCCCTAACTGGGCAACTCTGTTAGCAAAATCTAGCCCCAGTTTCCGACCTCTGACTCACACATTACGTGACGTGAATGACGCGGAATGATGATGTTTTCACTCGGAGAAAGGTTTTTCCGAAGCTTATGAACGCTAGGTAACCGTCGGCTCCTCGAGGATTATTACTTAAACGAAGTTACAGCAGCTATTAGGCCCGAGGTGCAGTGAAATGGCGTCATCTGGTGGTCATACAATTCACCCGCTATTAGACCCGAAGTGCAGGAGAAGTGGATATTCAACCACGCCATCCTTCAGGTCGCAGCGACACGTAGGTGAACTTTATGTGCTGTGTCATGCTGCTATCTAGCGGTTGTGGAATATTTAACACCCATTATGGTTCTGGGAATAGATGTGCCCTCGAATAAATGTTGTACTTTGTTACAAATTATTTGGGTAATCTATCTGATAAATTGTGTTTTTCTTTTTATACTTCGTACCATTGTGTATCATTAAGGTACCTTTTTCAATGTCATTACTCTGACATTCTACATTAGTCGACCAAAAATTTGGGCAATGGGCACATTGTTAGGGGTTGACACTTTGCATAAGATTTCTCCACATTACTTGATCCAAATTCTGTGATTTTTGTTGTATAAATGTTGTACAATTATGTAGTTTCGTATCAAAGTGGAATGGTTGTTTTCATAAGTCAGCGGCGTTAGTTTGAGCACATAATTGACGTTTTGTTTACATGTGTTCAATGTAAGTCAATGGGAGCCGGAAATCCATAAATAGCGGCGTCCAAAGAATCTTTTGCCGGATAGCATGACGGCGGTTGTAACGTCAAGGTGTGATTAGGCTATCTGACTTTCCCATTAGAATCAATGATATATGTATGTTAACTTGTTTTCCGCTAAAATGGGGAGTGATGCAGAAATGTAGGCTAGCCTATCTTTATGATGATGTGCCTTTAGTAGGCTAAGTAAAGGCATGCTGCACACACTTGTTTGGGCTTACGAGCCGGCCAAAGAGTAGATTTGTACAATAAACACCAACGCAGTTCTGAACTCCCGGTCAGCTGAATGGTGTTTTAAATTGCTGTGGACACCGATGCCGACATGAGTGAAATGCACTCTGCTTTCGACATTCATTTACTGTACATTAGATTCCATTCTTTTCAATACAACTCTGCACACCAGCATCGCACTTTGCCGCCGTGTAAATCACGATTCAGTTATATTTGGTCGACGCCGCTCCATAAAATCCATTCTTCATCCAGTGTTTGCGTATTAAAAACTTCGGCGCTGATGTGTGTGGCAAGTGACAGCGCACCATAGACTGTAGGCCTATAAAATGGCAGTGTACTCATGTCGAAAAGTTCCTTATTTTCAACTGAACTCAAAGATAATGAATATAGTATTTTATGTTTGTTATGCCCTTTATTAGCTATATTTCTGAAGAATATATTGTGTTGCCTCAGGTCTGCTGCACATCTTTTGAAATTTGATTTGAAATAATCAAATAGACCTACGTCTTAAAGTTAAGTTAATGAAGTAACTTGCTTTGCTTTCATTTGAATCCTAATCAAGATAGTATACACAATAATTGCTTTATATTGTTAACATGGACTCCTGGAAAGTTCAGAAATGCAAAATAATAGAATTTTAATCATGCGATAAAATATGTGATTAATCGTGATTAACTATAGGAATTCAGCGATTAATCGTGATTACAATTTTTAATCGTTTGACAGCACTAATTTTTTATTATTTAAAAATCAAAATTAAATCAATGCAAGTATTAATACATGCAATTGTGGCAGATTTGGGTAGCCTAGACTCTGCTGAAAGAAATAATATATAGCATGTGTGTATGGCACTAATGACCTGTAAGCCTTTCCTCCTCTAGAGGGACTCTACCACTGTGGTTAGGATGGATGTCTCTCAGGAGAAAGAGGAGGCGGCAGGTCACAGTGAGATATTCAGACCAGATTCCGCAGCGCACAGCTATAGGACCATGAAGAAAGACATGGCTGTGTCAGCAACAGACTCTGATGAAGGGTGAGTTTCTTGATTCCAGACCCCATCTCCCACACATTTTTAGTCTCTATTTACTGTGCTGTCTGAATAAAGCCACATTCTCCACTGATAAAGATGTAACAGTGTGAAAATAAATTTAACATGACGATGAAAGTGACCAAAATTATAATACGCATCACTCCTGTGCATTGTCCCTTCCATGCTTTGCCACACTCATCAATTCTGTGTCCTGCCACGGGCTAGTGTGGGTTCCGACATAGCTAGAGAAGCATTGGGTATGCTGGTGAAACTCGAAAAATATGATATGAATATTGTGCAAAAGTTCATTTATGTCAGTAATTCAGCTTAAAAGGTGAAATTAATATATTATACAACAATTGGGTTCTATGGAACAATTTATTTGTTTCTGATTGGCCGAGAGACGTTCCATGAGTTGGAATACCCCTGGACATTTCAACTCGGACTTTGCACAGCTAATGATAAATCACTCCCTGATACAATGCAAAGATTCGACACAAAGTCTGCCATAAGACAAAAGCTGGGTGGTCGTACATGACAAAAGACTTGATTTGCAAATGGTCGAGGCATGTCTTCACCAAGCACAATCGTCAGTTAATGCAAATATGAGGCAGACAGACTGATGAAGTTAGTCACATTTGTATACAGTATGTTCTTACGAATATTTTTTACTACAATTTCTTTCAACAAAGACACGAAAAACCACAAAGACCCGTAACGAGGGATCTGGAATGTTGGTTACCTAGCAATCAAGACACTGTCTATTGAAAAGGGAACTATTTTTTGATGCGTAAGAACGATGAAATTACATTTTTAAACAATAATGGGGTGTTTTCAGATTATTTAGTTTGTGTTAGAATTGTTGTATAAAAGCATTATAGCACTCGTGATCGTGGGATTGGTCATGGATATTCCCACGGCTGTTGTTGCCTGTGCCACTCGGCCTGTGGGAATATCCATGACCAATCCCACTCTCACTCGTGTTATATTGCTTAATTATACCGGTAGACTCATTATAAACAAAATGAGATATTTCAAGCCTTCATTTGTTATAATTTTGATGATTATGGCTTACAGCAGGGGTCGGCAAGTAGCTTAGGCCGCGGGCCATTTTTTTTTTAACCAGTAGATGGCGGACCAAAGGCTAATTAAATGCCGCTCCGGAATCCTAACGTAGCTACACATAGTAGATAGATAGATAGATAGATAGATAGATACTTTATTGATCCCCAGGGGAAATTCAAGAGTAGTAGGCCTATGGATAGGCTATGAATTAAATACTCTTAATGAACTCTGTCTCACCTCCCATTTCAATGTTGTGAATAATAAATGTGTAGCTTACAATATTTTTGGCAGTGATCAGCTTCTTTTCAACACGGGGCCTTTAATTCCATGTCACACCTCATCACAAATGATAGATACAATGTTACAATATTTGTCTTTCAAGTAGGCTAATTAGAGTGCAGAGTGAAGTTAGCTAAGAGTTCGCTGGGATAAAATGTCTTTGTCCAAAGGTCTTCAGAGGAAAGTTGACGACGAAAATAGAGTCTTTAAAGAGGAATGGAAAGAGAGTTTTGCGTTAATTTTACCTGGCTTCAAAAATGCAAAACCGGTGTGTCTGATTTGCAAAGAAGCTGTCGCTGTTTGCAAAGAATATAACATCAGACGGCACCACGAGACAAAGCATGGCAATTTCAAGGTTGCCTATCCACTGCAAACAGAGGCACGAAAGTCCAAAATTGAAGCACTGGCACAAGGCTATGCACAGAGCAGCAGGATCCTATTACTATTATTATTAGGTCACCTCGCAACAGAGAGCGACAAGTGCGTCTCTAAAAGCGTCATGGTTGCTCGCACGAAACAACAGGCCTTTCACCGATTCAGAGCTTTTAAAAGAAGTCATGGTTTCAGTGTTGGAGGAATTGGCTGTTGACAAGTCCATGGATGGAATCATTGCCTCTGTCAAATAGGTGCCCCTTTCTGCAAGGTCCGCTACCCGCCGCATAGAAGCGTTGTCTGATGCAGGGAGTTGTTATCAGTGATCTCACTCGGGCTAATTACTTCTCCTTAGTGATAGACGAGAGCACTGACAACACAGATGTTGCGCAGATGTGTGTCTTTGTCAGATATTTTGATGGGAAGCTGTTTAGGGAAGATCTGCTGGCTCTTATTCCTTTGGAGGGACACACCACTGGAGACATTATATTCACTGAACTGTCAAAAGTGTTTGAACGGCTTTCACTGTCATTTGAGAAAATCAACCTACTCGTGACAGATGGGGCCCCTGATATGGTGGGAAGGCACAGAGGTTTAGTTAGCAGGTTGAAGGAGCTCGCCCCTGAAATGCATGGGCTGCATTGTCTCATCCACCAGAGTGTCCTTTGCGCAAAGCTCAGTGGTGAAGGGGGTTATGGATAGAGTGATGTGTATCATCAATTTTCGTCAGGGGTACATCAAGCACCCAGCATCGACTTTTCCGACAGCTTGTGGCAGATTCAGAGGATGCCACCCATGATGACCTGCTGCTGCACAACGACGTGCGCTGGCTAAGCAAAGGTAAAGTCTTGGACCGCTTCTGTGTGCTACTGGGTGAGGTGAAGGCACTCCTTATGTCTAGCAAGAGTAAGTCAGCAGCAGATCACCTTGTCTTTATAGAGGACGAAAAGTTATTGTCCAATGTTGCATTTTTAGCTGACATATTTGGCCATTTAGACAATCTTAACCCTTTAGCCGCCAGGGTTTAAAAAAATTAATTTGATTTTTACATTAAAATTTCAAAAGGCCATGGCATGCAAGTGGTTGTTCATTGAGTATGAACAAAAGTTTATGAAGGGGGTAAATTTACTCATCTAATTTGCATATCATGACATCACTGGATGGTAACCACCGTGAATTATGCACATTTCAGTAAATACTAGATGTTGAACATATTTGAGCAGTTTTACTTTCTTTTTTTGTCATTTCACCCACATAACAAATGAACAGGAAAACAGTCACATGTAAACCAACAATAGTAAACTATTACTGTAATCACAAACCCTATGCTACGATACAATAAAGTAGCCTGGTCAAATCAGTTCCTATCGCGGGTGACTTTGTAGTTCTTCAGAGCCCTATTTTTACAACCCCTGCTGTCTATACCACATCCATCACAGACACTATCATCACTATTGCCACTGGCACCTCCAGCTATGTTGGGCAGCGGGTCGAAATAAGCATGGTAAGCTTAGTGGACACTGTCGTTTTATGTTTTGACAATGTTCCCTTCCACTTATACATGCGAGTCTGCCTTCTCATCCATGAATGCAATAAAAACCCATGAGAGGAATCGATTGACGCACAAAAATCTTGAGGACTGCCTGCGGATTTCAGTGACAACTGTAACACCCAACATCCGAAGCATTGTGGCGAATGACAGATGCCAGTTCACACATTGAGTAGTAACACTACCAATATATCGATTGTGTTTTGAATGTCACTAAAATTGTTCAGGAGGATAGACCTCTGCACCACCACCTCCAGTTGTGTGTCCGCAGGGGCGCAGGAGATAATTTGAAAGTGAGGGGGACCAAATTGTGAACACAAACCCATAGTGAGATCAGATTTCCAGATATCGGATCGCTACCTCTGGTCCACTTTCGACCATAAACTTGCCAGAATATTAAGATAATACCATTGATTGTTTTCAAAATATTTTTTGAAAAAATGGTCAAAACTGTGAGATGAGCACAACGCCAGATCTGCCCTCAGACCAGCTTCTTGCTATGTGCAATTCTACTTTTATTTATTTATTTTAGATTTATTTCACACTATTTGGGCCAATGGTAGAAAACTCTAAAAGCAACATGGGATGTTGATATTTTATTAAGCCATGAATGAATCATCATGCCTATCCAAACATAGACTACATGATCAAATAGCCTAGTTAGGCCTATACTTAAATTGTCTGGTATAAACCAAATCAACTCTCCACTATGTGTTTGCAGTTAATATTTATGCAACGTTAGAACATGTTGGCTTAACAAGTTACCAGTCCAGAACACACAGAATTGCAAAATTGCAACAGAAAGTTGACTTTATAATCAACTACTATTTGTTCCAACAGCATTTAAACAAAGCATTTATAAAATTAAAAAATAAATACTGTTACTGTAGTAACTGTACCACATTATCCCAAGCTTCAAAGAGCTCCCCACGTCTGTGACAGGCAGACGTAATGCCACTAAATTCTCATCTTGTTTATACACACTGAACGCGTAAGAACGCTAGGTCCATCACTCTGGGGTGTAGCCTGCTCTGGATGTATGCACCAAGGTAACTGACATATCCAATTTGTGTCTTGAAATTATGTTTGAAATAAATGTCTTAGAACAAAAACGTTGGGTATAGACTTGTATTTATAGGCTAGTTAGGGTAGTAAAACGAGTTGATCAGTAGGCTAGTTGAGTTTGTTATCAATAAACATAACAGCTAATGTCATGTTGAGCAGGAGACTAGGCTACCATAAATCCTCAAATTATGCCCGGGATTGATTCTATTTATAGTCGGACAAATAATGGCAGGTTCCCATATAGGCCTACAAGACGGGGTAACAATTGCCTATATACCAACAATTGCCATCAGTCCACCAGCACTAGAAGACATTGTTTCGATTTAAGTCAATGAAATAACACCTCTTCTAAATATTTTATTATATTGTTGGTTGGATTAATAGCCTACGGCTGGCAAAGAAAAATCGTTTTCCTACCATGGGTCTCCAACACACATTCTCAAGCTCACTCTCTTGCCGCTCCTTTCGAGGTAGGCTAATTGCCGGCTGAAGCCTATGTAGCCTACTACATTTAAACACAATTGTTTCGCGACTCAAGGCATTCCAGCCTACGAATTTAATAAAAAAGTACTAAATCATGCATAATTAAATAATAACTCAATTTAGGCTACTTGGCTACGCAGATATTTTCCTATTAGGCTACAGCACAACCCCATACAATGAATGGCTGCCTTGTCTCGCAATAAACAGCGGCGCTTGTTTCACTTCAATGTCACAATCCCGACATTTTTTCAACTGCATGAAACATAACCGTGAACCATCAAATATCTCCCAGATTTCAGTGCCCATCAGTCTAAACATTTAGCAATATAATCAAACATTCCAGAAGTAAATTAAATCCCAAACCAAACCGAAAATGTTATGCTTTTGATAGCCTACCTGTAGGAGCCAAATTGAGCTTTATGTTAATTCTTATATTTTCTTTGTTTATAAGTATGTGTGTGCATGTCTGTGTGCGTATGTATGTGAGAGTGGTTGATTGGATTGAGTACGGGCACAGGTCTGTCTGTCCCACCTACAGGATCCTGGAGGAGGTTGCTGAAGGTGGGGCCCCAGGGGGATGACCTTAAGAGCTGTAGGCCGCAGCATGTGGGCGTGGCTGAGAAGGGGCATACAGTCTTTTGACCGTGCTGCTGTGCTTACTAAAGCTTGGACTTAATAGAAAGCCTTATAGTGTATTTACTTGTTTTACTTTACCACAAACTGTCAACAATAAATGGTCAGAAGGGACCGACTTGGAACAAAACCACTACTCCTCATCATTTAACACGCGTCAAGACTAGGATCCACTCAGCCACAAGTGGTAGACAAAATTGCTTAAACGCTACTACACTACCGGTATGCCGCTCCAAACTAAACGCATGTCTAAATGCAGGTTAGAAATTAAAAAAGCCTGCCTCTAATAGCCTACCAGCTTGCCTTAAATAAAGATGCTGTGCTTTGCAAAAGACCCCAGCCATAATTTGAGGATTTACACTAAGCAAGTAGCCTGGATTATTTTATGGTGGTTGTTAGTAGACAAATTGGCTTCAGATATCGAAGAGTGAATATGAGATTGTGCAGTCTTAAACTGTAGATGGCTGTGGTTAGTGATGTGATGCTGTTAATGGGGAGTTTTACATAGTTAGCGCAAACCCTATAGGTTATTATTTATTTAGCGTATATAAGGCTTTTTTTCCTTATCAAAAGTGAGGGGGACGACGTCCGTCTCTTCAGAACTGCGTGGGACACATCCCCCACGTCCCCCGTGCCTCCTGCGCCCTTGTGTGTCCGTGATATGGCTAATGTTCCGTTTTTTTAAGCCGCTTTTGTCTGAATTAGTTTTGTTGTTTATGTGTGTCGCACCGTGGCCAAAATATGGGCTAAGGTTGCTGTTGCCACACTTTCATGTCATAGTTCTTCCAGGTCTACCCCCTCTTTTGAATTGGCCTAATATAGGTTATACAGTGGGCATCGCTTTCAAATGGCCACTTCAGTCGCGCATTACGAGGCATGAAGCTGCGTGAAGCTGTGTGAAGCTTTAGTACCACTTTCAGCCACTGTGCGTCGCTCTGCCACTGTACAAAGCTCTGTCAGACTGCCGCCCCTTCTGAAAAAGCAGGAGGCTAGGCTACCTTTAAACGTAATTGTTACCGAGAGGAATCCCAGCCTACGAATTCAATAACAAAATAAATCGTAATTAAACATTACCTCGATTAAGGCTACTTGGGTATGGCTTAAGGCTTGACTACACGGTGGTAGCGAAAATCGAAATCTGCTTTTGATAGCCTACCGGTGCCGCTCCACAAAACGAAAAAATATCTTAATTTGCTGGCTATGTTATTGTCAGTGTTGGGGGTAACGCAACTACGCAAATCAAAACAGTGTCTTAATTTGCCCTACTTCTTGACTGCAATGTAGTCAATTGACTGCTTGACATGTAATTTTTATTTTTCTGTACAATAAACAAATACATCTGCTTTATGCCGCATAATTACATTCATATTTGGCTGACTGCAGACGCGCCACTTCCCTCCCCATATTCCAAGATTAAGATAGTAGCCTATACAAAAAGCACTTCATACTATCATAAAAAAATTGTTAAAACGAATAGCTATTTGCAATTTAACAAAACACTGGTCCTCATTTTGCAAATGCGAGGACGACATGAGCCTGTTGCATTTAGTTAGATGTCCGAGTCACGCATAATGTTTGAAAACCACTGGCTTGTAATCACAATAATTTAACACACGACAGTTGGATAGCCTACTTCATCATGCCCCCATGCCTACATTTTTTTGAGTAGCATAGAGATCGTTAAAAACAATAAAGTATGGCTCTCCGTTTGGGACATCGAAAAGTTATATTTTCAATAGACTACCGTCGAAGGTGCTGACTTGCAAAAGCCTCGGGATAACACGTTATCTCCACTATCATCAGTCATGCCCCTTGATCAAAGTGGGGAATGAAATAAAAGTTTGAGAACCACTGGCTTAACAAGTTACCTGCAGTCCAGAACACAAAATATGTTGCAATATTCTGATGATCGGCGATGATATCGGCAAATGTTTGTTTTCCAAAGTAAGAATTTCACTTCACCATGCACCTTCGACAATGAATAGCTCATTACACTTGTTACTGTTAAACGTAGGCCTACCTGGTATCATTACAAACATTATTCTGTGTCCTAAAACTGGCATATTTTATGGCATTGTGTCATGTAAGTTCGTTGCAAAATCTAGAGAAATGTGTGAGGTGGTCAGCGGGGGACAATTGAGACACACATTGGATTGTGCTATTAGCCTAAATGAATCAAGGCAAAACAAATACCTAGTAGCCTAATGAAACATACGGATTGATGTAGTATCTTTGTAACATTATTAAATTATTCTGTTACTATGCCTACGTTTGCAAAAGAGAACATTTTAATTTGATTCACAATAATGTTACCTTTAATTTACATGTTGACAATGATTAGCCTAGTTTTGGTTGTTGTTGGCGGCGTTATTGCATGTTAGTTATGCCTACAATGCAAAATTGCTTCCTCACGTTTGGAAGCTCCTGTAGCTGCATAGGATTTCAAAACACGGCAAAATGCCACAGGTTTGTGAATAGGTCTGTGAGTAAGGAGTCCTCTTGACTTCTTTTAAGCAGTCAGGTGGGAGGTGGGAAGGTGTGATTTGTTGGGGGCAGGGCCGGATTAACTGGGCACAAATGTCTGATGACCCCCCTTCCCCCCAGCCAACGTGAATCGAGTGGTTAGTTAATAGGCCTATCGTGAAGATTTTTCCTGCCATCTAAGGCACGAGTACATCTGTGAGGCCAAGCCTCACCAAGTAGCTCGTTTGTTTACAACTAACATTCCATTTAATTAAACTGCTTTATAGGCTATGCCAAAATAGTTTTCAACATTTTGAATATTAGTGTCGGGTGAATTGAAATGTTCTCAAAGTAGCCTTATGGCTGAAAGCTGCTTGGGATCACCCCGTCAAGCAATATAACCAGAGCCGGACAGTAACGGAGTACATTTACTTGAGTACAGTACTTGAGTACAGTTTTGAGGGATCTGTACTTTACTCGAGTATAATTTTTGGGGAGTACTCATGACTTTACTCAAGTACATTTGAGAGGCAAATATTATACTCTTTACTCCACTACATTTCTATCCATAACCGTGAGTACCCGTTACTTCTAAAAAAAAAGAAAAATCTCAGAAAAACCCTCAATTTGTTGTTTCCCTCTCAAACGTGATTGGATTGTGCAGGCGCCACTGATTTTACTTTCAATTCCTTTTACATTCTCCAAGGTATTAACATTAACATTTTTCTAACTCCATGTAGGATGTTTCTGTACATAAATGTAAGCACCGTTGCAGTAGTAATGCAATATTTAGAAAATATACTCTTGTACTCTTGATACTCAAGTAGGCCTATAAAAACAAGTACTTAAGTACTTTTACTTAAGTAGACATCTGACTGTTGTACTTTTACTTGTACTTGAGTAAAATTTAGCAAAGGGTATCTGTACTTTTACTCAAGTAATGAAGCTGTGTACTCTGTCCGCCTCTGAATATAACCATACAAACGCACTTCCTGCACTCATTGTTTCAAAAGGAGTAATTTCGGCTTTGTCAGAACTGAAGAGCTGTGGACGGCACCGCACGGCATGCCCAATGAAAATAAATTAACGCTTCTCTCGCACCAGTCACTGACATGAACGAAACACAGAACCCGCTTCTCTCACGGCAGTCACTGACAGTAACCTAGAATAGATACATGGGGAAAAACACTTCCCCATGACAAAGACATTGTAAAACACTGAAAGTTAATATTTTGTCACTAGCAACATACATCTGTCCTTTGTCAAATGTATTATGTTCCAAGTAGCCTATGCGTAATTCTGCTTCATAAAGTTGAACAAATACATTTGCTTAAGAAGGGAGATCCAAGGTCTAACAGGAGCCAAGGAGCAGGACCGGAGCACTCAATGCTTTAACGTTTTTTTTATTATTGGTGCAAACTGACTAACGTTTCGACGCCCATGCGTCTTCTTCAGAGTCAAAAGTTTTGCTTATTTGCTTATTTCACAGAAAAATATAAATAGCCAGTTAGGGTCTACAGTGCAGAGTTGGTAAGTTATGGTAGGCCAACTTGCAGTGAACATACAAACAGGGGAAATTATTTCTCTTGTAGCTGAGTAGCCTCAGGTGCGCACGTAGACATAAGGCCGAACATGCAAGCGCCAATGAATCATGCTCTCACGACAATCACGCCGTTAAACTTAAATTGGTTAACATCACTCTTAAGTTCGCCTTCAAGCAAGGAAAACGATGATTTGAGGACATCTGTTTCGTTGGAAGGGCAAGGGGTAGCAACAGGGCAACACAGAGACAGGCCCGATGTCAGGGCTGTTATGAGAGTATTAAAATATGGGATATTCTACGGGAAAACATTAAAACGGCAAGACAGCGGGGGTAAGTTAAAATACGTGATAAACACGGACAAAGTTGGCATGCATTGTTTCGGTCCCCGTGCACAGGGATTATTTGTCATATTATTAATCACATATGATTATTTGAAGAATTGTGCAAACAGGCGCAACACATTTGAAAAGGAAGGACTGGTAGCATGCAAGCTCACGGGAAAGATTGATTTAAGAACGTTATCACAGTGTGTGGCTGTGGCGCGGGCGGAAGACAGCGATAATTGGCAGGGGAGGGTCATGTCTTTTTTAACAATTCTGTCGGAGGGTCATTGAACAATTTCTAGCAGGCAAGAGAGGGTCATGCAACTTTTGACTGAAGCACTCAAAATTCCTCCGGTGGCCCCTTCAATAAATAACGAACAGTCCCTAGATTGCTGCTCAGCTATATGTCTTGGTTCATGTCTGTTAACAACTCATTGCCGTCAAACGCATAGCCTATCTCGCGGTTGCATCCATTACAAACAAACATGCAATGTGAACGTCTGGGATTGGGGAGAGCACTAAATGCTCTACTGAATAAGCACAAAGTCAAACCTTTAAATGAAAAACACTCTTTAATAATAAAAAAATAAACCGCTAATGAAGTAAACTTGTGACCATCAAAAATCGTTTATCGCCTGTAACTCCGTGATAACAGGACGTAACAGGAAGGCATTTGGCTGAGCAACGGAGCTTAATATGCTCTATATTTTGTCCAAATGATGTCTGTCTATCATCGTTGCACCAGAATGTTTAATTTGTCCTGCATTTCTTCTACAGCTGCAAACGGGATTCACTCGCAGTTAACCAAATATTTCTTTATTAGGGCAGGGCAGGCATATTTCTGGCTATTAAATTATTTCTAAACCAGTCTGCTAAAGTCTGTAGTGAAGTCTGTGTAGGGTTTTCCAGGCTCCATTTCTTTTTACGAGACACCCTGCTTGAGCCATCTACCGGTTGTTTGGGTTGTTGCAGCGTCTCACTGGAAAAATACAAATTAAAGTTGCGTGATACCGCGCGGACCGCGAGTGAAGCTGGCCAAGTCGAAGCACTGCCCACTGTATAGGTAAGGTTATCTGATCTTTTGTCAGTCAAGCAACATTGTTTTTTTATTTCCGACTTAAAGACAAAAGACAAATTTAAACATTGCAAGAAGAACGGTTGTTCTGGTGTTTCTTTGTCTGTTTGCGCTGCAGTATGATTGGGGGATATGGGCCTATTTGTAAACCATTGTTGTTAAATAAAAAATAACTTAAAAAAAAAAACGGACTTCCAAAATAATTTAGCGGGCCAAGAAATATTGCTGGCGGGCCAGTTTTGGCCCACGGGCTGCCCCTTTCCGACCCCTGGCTTACACCTTATGAAAACCCCAAATTCAAAACTAGAGAATGTAATTCCATGGAATTACGAGTGCATGAAAATGTAGTAGTAGGCCTTTATTGTCACATAGTCACAAGTAACCAGCGAAATTAACCATCAACCTATCCATACATTACACAAACATACATATAATATGACAAGGGGGGTAGACAGGACAGGAAGACACGGCATTGAGGAAGAATACAGCACAACATGAGGTGAGGGGAGGAGAAAAAAAAGCAACCCCCAGACTATGCTCCTGTGGGGAGTACAGTGTGGGAACAGGAAAAAACACCTCAGCAACATTAGCACATACACTTTACAACAACATGAAAGACGCACGGCTTGCAACAGGGGGAGGGAGTGGGGGGTGGAGGGATACCAGTGCAGGCAAGCAGCCATCCGGTCCTGCAGCCATTTGCAGTATGTTAGATGTATGTGTAGACCTGGTGAGTCGCTCCGCCTGGTACCACAATCTTAGTGCCTCAGTCCGCAGGATTGTCAAAGCGATAACACAGCAAGTTGCTATGGAGACAGCCTTGGTCATGTCCCAGACAGAGTCCACAATCAGCAGGTGTCTGTAGGAAGTGGGGGAAGGAACGCAAGAGCGTCTCGCTGCAGTGCTCTTCCGGGGGAGTTGTTTTTCCAGCAGCTGCCTTGGCCGAGGCCCGTGCTGGTTGAGGGGGGCCAAAAGCAGATAAGATTGTAGTTGTTTGGTCTTGGGGCGGGTAGCCGCATTCCAATTTTACAGGACTACCCTCTTAGTCCATTCTGGTCCAATTGCCTTTGTAAAGCAGTGAGCTTCTCCATGATGTTATCCAACCTAGCATCCGTCAGATCCATCCTGGTATCCATCAAATGCTTGATAGTCCCAGTCTGGGTGCTGACAGGTCTGCCCACTGCTTCAATCATAACGGGCAGCCTTACGGGGCTTTGAACAGCTGTCACCGTTTTTTGAGTTCCTCGATAAACCAGGGTAATGCCTAATCCAATCAGCATAAGACCTGTTATCATGGTTCCGAATAAGTAGATATCTTCAATGTCCTCCACGGAAAGAGCCACCATGCACACGACCCACCAATTCTCCCACGCGTCCATCGAGTAGCCAGCTGCGAACGTTCCGGCAGGGCAGCCAGGTTCCCCCCACCCAAGTTTCTCGTTGAGAAGATGGTGTCAATTGCGTTGAGAGACCAGTTGATCAAATCCATGATTTTTAGTTTGGAGAGCAGTGCAGAGAGAGTCTCTCAAAGTATGAGCAGTGTTGGGAGGGTTACTTTCAAAACGTATTCCGTTACAGAATACAGAATACATGCCCAAAAATGTAATCTGTAACGTATTCCGTTACGTTACTCAATCTGAGTAACGTATTCTGAATACTTAAATTACTTCTGCATTGAATTGCATTTTATAAGTGTATGAATGCAGCCATCAAATCCTGCTTAGGCCTACTAAACAGGCCTATTCTGGTGTGTTCTTCTGTTCCAAATGGCTGAAGTGTTAGGCCCATATAGGAGAATGTAAAGTCAACAAAGCTAATTGATACAACTTTAAAATAGCAAGGTGACCACTAAAACTACAGCAGGCAACTAGGCTAATTAAAACAAACAAAATAAATAGGCTACTTTAAGGGCGTAGCCAGAAATTATAATTAAGGTGTGCCTGTGAGATTTTTCGGTGGCATCAACCCAGTAAGTGAGGGGCGCATATGACAGGTGGAACGCAAATGACCTGTAAATGTAAACATGGGCTACTGTATATCAGTGCTCTCAAAATGAACGTGATCGCGTAATAATGACAATCAAAAACCGCACGTTAAAATATGCTAGGCCTACTCGCAAGAATAAGGCTGCACCATATAGGCATAATTCATTTTAAAACGTAAATGTAGATCTAATTAGAAAAAATAATAATCCATAAAGCTATTTTAAGTTAGAATAAAAAACATAGACTGCAGTGCCTATTTTAGAGATTGGTTTTATTGTAGGTCTGAACTAGGCTTTGCTTAGGCCTATTGCTTAGCAAACCGATTGGTCGAAGTAGCCTGAGCTATTAAGACTTGGGAAAATATCCTTTGAACAGACATCAGGAACCATGATCAGTGAGGAACAGAAGTTACCTCCACTTACTTTACTCCTAATTTGCTGTGCAAACAGTCATTTCAGGGTCTCCGATGACGCGTCCATAATGCGCGCTGGCTGCGTTTTGAGGCTAGTGCAAGACGGCGGGGCTTGGATTTAAACATGTAAACAATTTCATCATAGATTGATTTCAGGAGCTTCTGGATAATGGAGTTGCTTTAATTTATTTAGAGAGTGAACAAACTTATGAAACAGAGAAGTATCGTCATGTAATCCATTGATTTCAACAATGTAACTGTATTCTAAATACCAACTATTTAACTTGTAACTGTATCGGAATACAGTTACTCATAATTTGTATTCTGAATACGTAACGCCGGTACATGTATTCCGTTACTCCCCAACACTGAGTATGAGACAGTAGCCTACACGAGACAAAGGAGCACAGCAGGGAAGATAAGGGGAGGGGAGGGAGAGAAAATGCGACTGCCTTCGTTGAGAGCCAGAGAAGAAGTGACGCTAAGACAATGACGCTAGGACAGACATGGTGGTTGCATAGCTTAATAAAAGTTGATAGTTTAAAAGTAGACAGTTTAAAAGTTGAATGTAGATAGTTTAAAAGTTGTTAATATACAGATAGTTTAATAGACATATAGTTTAATGGATGTTGATACACATAGTTTAATGATTGTTGAAAGTTTAAAAGTTAAATGTAGATAGTTGTTGATAGACTGAAAGTTTAATGCGTGTTGAAGACAAATAGTTAAAAAGGCTCTATATAGGTAGATAGTTGACGATAACTGGCAGTTGGAATGGCTCTGTTTGCTAGCAGTTATGTTAACTATGCTAACAAAATGAATTATGCTAATCAAGTTACTTAGCTAACTTAGCTAATGTTTTCTAGCAGTTTTGCAAAAAATGCTAGCTATGCTAACTATGCTAACCATTGGACTTAGCTAACTTAGCTAATCATTTTTAGCAGTTATGCTAAAATGTAAACTATGCTAACCATGTTGACTATGCTAACATGTTTACTATGCTAACCATGTTAGCATAGTAACTTAGCTAATCATTTTTAGCAGTTTTGCTAAAAATGTTTAGCCTGGGTGTTCCCATGCTGCCTTGCGCGCGATTTGATTCACGCTGCTAAGGCAGCCTGGAGACCATGGAGCAAATTTTCGCCTGAGATAGGGGACCAATCACAGAACAAGGGGGAAAGCAAGACGATGATGAGCTATGCACAGACGCATTTGATAGACATCCGTGGCACCCAATAAACGGATCTGGGCATTTTTTTCAAATACGAGAAAATGAACGTTTGGTTTCCAGACCACGTCTCATTGAGAAGTGGTGGCGCTAGCCAGGCTAAAAAATGTTAACAATGCTAACTATGCTAACCATGTTAACCATGTGAATCAGCTAACTTAGCTAATCATTTTTAGCAGTTATGCAAAATTGCTAATTATTTTAACAATGCAACATGCTAACTAGCTAGTGAGGACTTTTATTTTGAAACAGTTGAAGGCAGAGGATACAGTTGATGGGAGTCATAGTTGACTCAGAGTTACAACAGTTGAAAATAGTTGAAGAGTTAAAAAGTTGGATAGTTTAAAGGGACTTTTATTTTGAAACAGTTGTGGGCAGAGGAAGCAGTTGAACAGGATCTGTAGTCTTAATAGAGCCATATTGTATGCCATGGTCTAGGTTGAAAAGGGTGTCGTTTAAAAAGTAATATACTACACCTATGAAGTAGATCTGGTAAAAAAAAAGTTTAAATATGTTCAATATCAATGCTTATGAATGGTAACTATAATAACGATAGTAGGACGACGGTTGAGCCTGGAGGCAGGCTTTGCAACAAACTAACGATTTTAGCTTTAAAACTCATTTAGTATTAATAATTGATTTCATATTTATTTATTTTGTAAGTGACCATGGTATAAACGGGATAATTCCCTTCGATGCGTCCATTATCATTATATTTCTGATAATGGACACCTCGTCGGGCATTATCCCTTACTTAACCCTCTATACCCCAGTGGAATTCTACAACAATGTCCCAGATTCCTGGGAATTCTAAGAGAAAAGGGCAATTTGAGAAACATTTCAAATAACCAAGAATAACTAAAAATCTAATGAAAAGTGTCAATTGTAAGTTTCTTTCAGTTTAAAGATTAGAAATTGCTCTTTCAAATGATATACGATCCATTAAGAATTATATATTCATGTTTCCCATAGACGGCCATAGGCCTACTCACTTACAGTCTCAAAGTCTTTCACTAACAAAAAGTTATAAATATGGTTCACATATTTCTGTATTAGAAGCTGGGAAACAAGATATTTCATTGAAATAGACTGGCATATCTTGCACTTATTTGGGATTTAGCTGGACAGTAAGCCTTACAGCTAAAAATGATGAGGATATGAACTAACGTAGGCCAGAAGCATAGTGCATGAAATCGTGACTCATTTGATAAGCATGTCACCAAGAACAGGGACTGTTAAACCTGACATGGATTTACGTTTTGTTTTACATGGACATCATGTTATATAATTTATCTAAAGTTGATCAGTTGATGATAATGAACCTGTTGCACTCGTTCACTAACCTTCAACCTATCCTGTGCTAACATTACGAGTCTCAGACTAACGTTACATCAGTGAAGGTAGCAAAAGCTTTGGTTATTAGTCAACATAAAAACTCATTGAGAGAGACATACATAAGTAGTAGTTTGCAATAACTATCTGTAAGTGGGATAACGATAATGTTAGCTATAACTGCAAATAAACCTGGCATGGGTTTATCATAAACTTTATTGTTAATTAGGCCATGACACATCACTGAATTATGCCTATATTTTGCTGGTGCTAGCTAAACTCAAACTGACTTTCACAGTGACAGCCATACAATTTTTTTTTATGCCAGAGAGGCAGCTAAGTCAGTCATGACAAACGGGAGGATGCTAACGTTAAATATATTACACTTTCATGTTTTTATTTTGTCATTTTCTTACATCAATATGATCGTCACTTACATCAAAACATGATGGATGCACATCAATACTATCTCATCTAATGAGAAAAGACGCGGACGCTTGTTAGAAGCCATAACTCCAGAGGCACCATAAGTCCTCAGCCGGTCAGTCAACAGGCTAAACTCAAAAATACTGGAGAAATGTCAATAGCGACCTAACCATTTAAGTGTGTCAAAATAAAAGTCTGGTGTTTATGTATCCACTAACGCTGTATTATTTCATGTATGAAGGTTATACTGTAGCAGATGTCTCTTTAAGAATTGCGGCCGGCCGCGGCCTTTACAGGAGAATATAGAACGGCCGTCGACGGCCGCTACGAGTTATAGAGGGTTAAAGCCTGAGGGTACGTTCAGACTAAGCGTCTTTTTCTCAGCTGCCGGCGTCCGTTTTACATTATAACCCTATGGAGTAGACCGTGTTTTCAAAAAAGTCGTCGGCTTTTTAAACGCGACTGCAACCGTCTTTTTCTGCAGCTCAGAAGTTGAGAAATGTTCAACTTCTAGCGGAAAAACGCCATACGTCATGCTGTCTTTTTTAAGGATAACCAATCACAAGCAGATTACCGAAACCTGTGGTTTCCCATGACAACCAAGTAAAAAATGGAGACGGTGACAGAACACCGGTTGAGAGACTCGTTTTAGTGTCTGAGCATAGGGAATTGTTTGACATGACTTCACAACTTTACCATAACATACCAAAAGCAATAGCCAACGTGAGTTTTCTCTTCTGCAACATTTTGTAATACAAGTATTTCCTGAAAACTTTGCGCAGCGATTTTGGGTTTGAATCAAGCTCTGGATGTCTTGCACATAGTGGAGCAGAGTAGGTCTACAAATGAGATTTGTCACCGTACCTGGATCTATCGTCTATTTTAATCAGTATCGTTGTTTGTCGCAATTAATAGACTCAAGGGCCGGATTACATTATTATTTTGTCATACGTCGCGGGCCGGAATTGGGCAGGACGCGGGCCGGATTTGGCCCGCGGGCCGGGTGTTTGAGACCCCTGGTTTAAATGGTAAAATTATGTTGTGGACAGAGGAAACAGTTGAACAGGATGTGTAGTCTTAAGAGAATGAGACTGTATGCTTAAAGAGTGAGAAACTGACAGTTGGTGCAGGTGGCCTGGCCACCTGGCCTAGGATTCTAACTGCTTAATGGCCCGATTGTGATGTCATCAGCCCAATGTTAAGTCTATGGGAAAATTTTGAGTAGTTTTTAATTAATAGTTTAAAAAGTATAAAAGTTACAAAGATGAAAAATACAAAGCCCAGATGTCCCAAGTAAAACCTACGTAACATAGTTTAAATGAAAAAAAGGAAAATAAAGTATCACCGCACACTGGTGGGATTTCTTTGCTTTTTTATTTTTAGTGAACAACGCGTTTCGCCTATGCTTCGTCAGGTTCACTTTTCATCTCCACATGCCACCGACAGGTGATATAGGTGATTACCCAGGTCACATGACCACACCAATTGGTGCAAGATGCCACCCAATTAACAATTTGGGTTCCCGTATAAGTTCATATACATTACAGTACATCCATAGTTCACACACCACCTACGACAATGCCCAAAACTCGAGCACATACACAGTTAGAATTTTACATTGTTATACATATCCTTGTTCACATATCACTTCCAAGGTTAACTTTCTCAATGTTCAATTTCAAGACTTAATGTAAGAGTGGGTTCAACTTCAAAAATACTCGTCTATCAAAGTCTAAAAATGCAATGTGCAAATACTACTGTGCAAAAATGCAATGTGCAAATACCTCTGTGCAAAATTGCAATGTGCAGATACCAATGTGCAAAATTGCAATGTGCAAAACATACTATCATGGTCATTGGGAAGACCAGACTCTCATTGGGTACAAATAGAAGCAGGATATGTTGACCCAATACCTTTACACTCTCTCATATTTATCAAACATTTTAAAAAGATAAAAAACATGGGGCAATATTTTACTGTTGTAAACACATTATCTGTCTGGCGAGACTGTTTAAGAAAGTTTAGCACGGCTAAATTCATTTCTGTATACTCACCTATCCATCAAAATCCTGATTTAAGAAAATACTTGCATTTAACTGATAGATGGAGACAATTGGGGATAAATCAACTTAAAGACATGTTTCATAAAAACTGGAAATTCAAAACATTTCAAGAACTAAGTTCAGAATTTCATTTGCCTAACTCAGATTTTCTCAAATACATACATTGTCTCGTACCTCTCATCAAGTTGAACGGAACAGATGTCAAACCATTAGTTATAACTGCTGCTTTTGGAGCTTGGTAGATTGCCTTGATCCATTCAATAAAGTCATCTCCCATATTTAACTTATGCAATACACTAAAGAGGAAGTTCCACTCAACTCCAAAGATAGAAGCAGAGAAGGCCTTTGATTCACCTTTAAGTAATTAGTAATGTTCAGGAACCTTCTAATGTTGTCCGTGGAGTATCTTCCCTTAATAAATCCTGCTTGATCTGGGTTGATAACTTTGGGCATGATATTTTCGAGTCTTTTTGCTAATGCTTTGGTAATAATCTTGTAATCGTGATCTAAAAGACTTATGGGTCTATAAGATGAGCAGTCCAAGGGGTCTTTGCCGCTTTTATGTATTACAGTGATGTTTACCAAGTTCATTGTTTGGGGAAGTGCCTTGTTGCGATCGAAGTTGTTAATCATCGTCATAAAAATAGGTTTGAGATCGTTCCAGAATTCATTGTATAGTTGTGTTGGAATGCCATCTGGTCCTGGACTTTTGTTTATAGGAATGGAGTTAATAACTGCTAGCATTTCCTGTTCCGTAAATGGGGCATTGAGAACCTGTTGATCTGATTCTGATAGCTTTGGCATTTTAATATTCTCTAAGTACTGATCTAATTCATCCTGTGTGTAATGACTTTGAGATTTGTATAGTTTGTTGTAATATTCTTGAAATGATTGATACATTTCTTTTGGGTCATATGTGATATTTCCCTTGGATCGGATTGCTTTAATAGTCCTTTCTGCTTGTTCTTTCTTTAATTGGTGAGCTAGTAGTTTGCTAGGTTTGTTACCAAATGCATAGTGTTTTTGTCTAACATGGTTAATTTTTTGCATGATTTCATTTGTGGTTTTAAGGTTTAATTTGGCTCTGGCAGTAACTAGTTGTTTCCAGTTATCTTCTGTTGTTGCAGCTTTGTGGAGTACTTCACATCTTTCAATTTCTTTTTCTAGCTCTTTTGTTTGTGCGATATCTTCTCTTTTCCTAAATGAGGTATAAGAGATAATATTCCCTCTTAAAGTCGCTTTGGTGGCTTCCCAGATTATGTTTGGGTCCATGTTAGGGTCATTGTTTTCATCTATATAATTTTTAATCCACACTTTAATCTTTGATCTAAATATTTCATCTCCTAACAGGGAGTTATTGAATCTCCATTGTTTGAGAATAGGATCCTCTTTTTTTAACTGAACAGTCAAATCAATTCTGGCGTGGTCTGACAAGGTGATTGGGTTGATACCACATTTTTTTACCATATGCATATGCTTGGAGTAAATGAAAAAATAGTCAATTCTAGAGTATGAGGCGTTAGCATTTGAAAAGTAAGTATAATCTTTAACTTTGGGGTTCAATTCACGCCACACATCAACTAGACCACTTTCTAAACATAAACCTTGGAGTACTCTTATGGTCTTTGGATTGTTACTCTTAGTCTGTGTTGATTTGTCCAGTTTCTGATTCAATGCACAGTTAAAGTCTCCACCTATCACCCCAAAACCATTACAATTTTCATTGAACAGCAAGACCATATCTGTCATAAATGCAGGCTCATCAGTATTAGGGGTGTATACATTTAGAAAAGTAGTTCTAGTTCTAGTTTAAATGGTGTGTTTTTGTTAATTAGAATCACGGTTCCCCTACTGTGACTTTTGTATGAAGACCAACCCAATCACTTTGTAGTCTTAGATGTTGTATTTCTGACAAAAAGGTTTCTTGTAAGAAAGCCACCTGAAACTTTTTTTAAGAGCAGACATTTTTTTCGCCCTTATAATGGGATTGCCCAGGCCTTTGACATTCCATGAGTTTATGATGAAGTCTGCCATGATGGTTGAAACGTCTTATTAGTATTATCTGTGAATGTGTCTAAATGGTCAAAATATACTGTCACTGTATTTGTAGATTGTCTTAGAAAAGAAAAAAAAAAGAAAAAAGGACAAAAAATACATATAACACACAACCCACCCTTGTTGTGGCTCCAAAACCCACAACATCATGAATTCACTTTTAGTAGGCCAGAGGAAGAAAACAAAAGTAAAAAATTAACAGGATATTGAGAAAACACAATTCCAGGGAATTACCAGTGCATGAAAATGCAAAACATATGGTGTGAAATATATTGTTAAAACAGATGATGTGCTAATTGGCAACCAACATGATGAGGTTTAATATAGTTGGAATGACTGAACTCGGTAGATGAGGTTTAATATAGTTAGAATGACTGAACAGTTAAATAGGTGGATACCCTAAATGGTTAAATTATTTGCTAGGTAGATGAGGTTTAATATAGTTGGATTGACTGAACAGTTAAATAGGTGGATAGTTTAAATGGTTAAATTATTCAATAGGGAATTATTGTAGTGAGGACTTTTATTTTGAAACAGTTGTGGACAGAGGAAACAGTTGAACATGATGTGTAGTCTTAAGAGAATGAGACTGTATGCTTAAAGGTCCAGTATGTAGGAAATAATGGAAAATAAACTGTAACCATTCCAAAAATGATCACCATATGTTGTCAGAGAGTAAGGAAACACGATGAATTGAAGTAATGGCTTATTTGACAACATTACTCTAACCCGTAAAACCCCGTAAAACCCATGAAAAAAAAAACGAATTACGGGGCGGAATGTCTTAGAATTTTCGTTTATGTTTTGAACGATTCATTCTAGAATAGCGTATTAATAATGGGCTAGCGCGTCCTCCTATTTGGGTTGCCAAATTAGCAAAGGCCAACTGTCAACAGCTGTCAGTTGTAGTCATGAACGCCTACGAGAGGCAGGCAAATTTCCAAAATTTAAACAAGAAACAAATTAAGTGGACATCGGAGGAGCTTCCCGAGATGGTGACGTCTTCGTCAAACGAAGAATATCAAGTCTGACGCAGAGCTGGCCATATTTCTCCACAACAGGTAGCCTAGGCTAAACTTCATCTGCATCGCTAACTTCAGCTAAATATGTTACGTTGGTTAGAGAGGTATTTTTTGTTTTCACTGTTTCCGTAATGTGTAGCTGGGTCATGGTTGGAGAAACGTTAAAGCAGCTGCAGGTCAACTAATGTTAGCTAAGTCTTAATTACATCTGGCAACCCAGAAGAGGCTCGCGTCTGGTAGTCTTGAGAACGTTCACCAGTGTTTTGATTTTGGCCTGCAGAACGTTCGGTAACAATCCTACAAATCGCACCTTTAAAGCCTGAGAAACTGACAGTTGATACAGGTGGCCTGGCCACCTGGCAGAAGATTCTAATTGCTGTGATGTCATAAAGGCCCATGCTAAGTCAATGGGGAAATTTTAATAGTTTTTAATTAATAGTTTAAAAAGTACAAAAGTTACAAAGATGAAAAATGCAAAGCCCCCATGTCCTAAGTAAGACCTACGCAATGCAGTTTGAATGAAGTTTCTACGTTAAACGGTTGAAGCTGCATTAAATGCGTTAGAAGAAGAAGAATAATCAGAAGAAGAAAAAAAAGCCTTTTAATAGTACAGTGCATTTTCATGCACTGTAATAAGCATAAGAATAAGAAGCCTAGGAAGAACAGTACAGTGTAATAAGAAGACTTTTGGAAGAACAGTACAGTGCATTTTCATGCACTGTAATAAGACAACTTTTGGAAGAACAGTACAGTGCATTTTCATGCACTGTAATAAAATGCCTAGGAAGAACAGTACAGTGCATTTTCATGCACTGTAATAAAAAGAAGCCTAGGAAGAACAGTACAGTGCATTTTCATGCACTGTAAAAAGCCTTGGAAGAACAGTACAGTGCATTTTTTTTAAAGTATATTTTTTTGGGCTTTATGCCTTTAATGATAGGACAGTGGACAGTGACAGGAAGCGAATGGGAGAGAGAGCAGGGGTGGGAATCAAACCCGGGTCGCCGGCATACGGTGCAGGTGTCCCAGCCAGTTGCGCCACAGCTGGGGCCTACAGTGCATTTTCATGAACTGTAATAATAATATTAAAAATAAATCGGATAACAGTAGAGTGCATTTTCATGCACTCTAATTAGAATTATCCATCCACTTCCTGTATCTGGGACCACTGCTTTATCAACTGCGGACTTCCCTTTGTTCACTTCACTTGTTTTAACGGGTAGGTGGTCGTCCCTGTCACCAAAACCACAGGTATCTGGAAATACAGGGATAGGTCCCTTGCAGGACTTTCAGGTCTCTTTTTGTTTGACCAGGGATGGTGTCCACCATACAAGATTCTGTCATCCAAGAGTCTTGGATAGGTGCACTCGAGGCTTGCATGTTGGCTATGGCATGCGGCAGGGGGACGTCCAGGCTGTGTGACACAGATCGCAAAGTGTTAGTGGGGCTTGTGGGAAGCCTAGAAAGGGTATCAGCATTGCGATTAGCTGTCCCAGGATGATATTTCATGTTTTAAGGAAGAGGGCAAGCTGAGAAACTTGACATGTTCCTCTCACTAGGCTGCAAGCCCCGGCTAGCAAAGGCTATTAGTCGCAGTAACCCATTCTTCTCCTGTGACAGAACTGCCAAGGCACTGAATCCAGAAAAAGTTCTGAAGGCAAACCTGAACGTGACTACATTCAATGTTAACTATCCAATATTCAGATGTCTGTAATTGACATGAATGCAAATTAGTGCAAAATTAATGAGATATTGTTCAATTATATCCATAAACATATATTTTCAGAAAACTTGTAATGCAAAAAAATATTGTCTCTACATAAATAATCAACTAGTAAAGTTTCATAAGAATATCAAGGCTGCCACTGTTTAAAAAAAAATCTAGAGGAAACACTAAGTTGTAATGATTTTGTTTTCTATATTTTTCCATTACCAGATTGAAGATACAGAGACCTGTGGTCAGATCTGTATCCCTGGAGGAATCCCTGAGTGGTCTTGCCAACTTCAGCAGTGAACCCCCACATTCTGAACCCAAGTGAGTGAGAGTGTATGTGTGTGTGTAAACCAGTGGCGAGGCTACAGGGTGGGCCAATGCCAGCCAGATTGACAAGTGTCAATCTCACAAGTGTTTCAACATGACTTTAAATTCAAATATCTTGAATTTCCCCTTGGGGATCAATAAAGTATCTATCTATCTATCTATTGTAGCGTTGTGAGGGTTTTTCTGAGTTCTGAGGCCGTGTTGGCAATATTAGGACAAGAACAAACTGAGTTAAAAAAAGATTGGAGCTTTTATTTTCCTACAATTCACTCTTTAGAGTAACTCAAAAAGTCAAACAAGGTACTCAACCAAAACTTTAACAGCTCCGTCATTTAAGTCCTCCAGATAAGTCCAAACTCAAAAGTCCAAGGTCCAAAATTCAAGTTCCAGCTTTCCAGCTTTTCAGTCCAAACGTATCTTCCTTGGAGCAGTGTTCCCCAGGCTTCCTCCGCGTCTCTCTTTGTCTTCCACCAAGCACACCTTTTGTTGGCCTCCCTTCTGCCTTGATGATTAATGATAAAACACCTGCACTCCTCCCATTGCATTATGGGAGATGTAGTTTCTACGAAGGCGGCCATCTTGGGACTTCCATGACCTCCTTCTACGGGAACGTACCGTCCGTCCACAACATGTCCCCTCGGGATGCCACATATCCCTCCCCCTGACCCTGACGCCCTCGGCAGGGTGGAAGAGGACCACAACGCATCCCGGCGGGACAGGGCATCTGCATTCCCGTGTTTCCTTCCCGGCCTGTGAACAACAGAAAAGTCGTAAGGTTGCAGTTTTAATCTTCTGGTGGCTAACCACCTTTTTCATTCCGTAAGGCAAGGCCCTGGTGTATTTATCCATTACTATGGCTTCCATAATATCCGCAGGGCTACTCCTGTCAGGTTCTAACCACTTCCTAGTGATGCGAATTAACTCATACATTTGTGCACGAGGCGAGACCCCATTTTGGAAAACCCAATTATGATAGCGTTGGGCCTGACTAACCCGTGAAAAACCGTACCGGCTCAGGATCTCACTCTTTAACTTATCGTAGTCATTGTTAATGCTCCCTTCTACATCCTGGAAGGCTTGAAGTGCATCACCCGATAGAAATGGAGCTAGCAGCCCTACCCACTGTGCCTTTGGCCATGCTTCTCGAGTGGCCGTTACTTCAAATGCATGTAGGTAGGCTTCAACATCATCATATGTTCCGAGTTTAGGAATGAAATCACCGACCTTGGGTTTGTATTTGGCTGCTTGCACGAGTTCCCGTTCCTTTAATTGGTTGGCTCTGACTTGCTCCTTCAGCAACTGAGCATTGGTTTCTTGAGCTGCCCTCTGCGTTTCCACCAACACTTTAAGCAGTTGTTCCATCTTGTAGAGTGCAGTCACAACTTCCAAAATCCAAAAAAAGTTCAACAATTATATCCAAAAAAAAAACCCTTGACCTCGAGGTGCCCGCATTCTCCACCATATGTAGCGTTGTGAGGGGTTTTCTGAGTTCTGAGGCCGTGTTGGCAATATTAGGACAAGAACAAACTGAGTTAACAAAAGATTGGAGCTTTTATTTTCCTACAATTCACTCTTTAGAGTAACTCAAAAAGTCAAACAAGGTACTCAACCAAAACTTTAACAGCTCCGTCATTTAAGTCCTCCAGATAAGTCCAAACTCAAAAGTCCAAGGTCCAAAATTGAAGTTCCAGCTTTCCACTAGGGATGGGTCGCTCGACACACAGTCCCGACACACGTCTCGAGCTTGCGAAACACTAGTGCTTCGAAACACCGCTTCGGAGCCTATCTTGAAATGAGGTTGTCACGTGACCTATTGAAACGAAGCTTCGTTACCTCACTGACACGTCATGCAGGTCTCAACACAGCACAGACTCACCCAAATAGGTAAACTGTTAATGCAGTGTTTCTCAAACTTTTTTTCTGGGGACCCACTTTTTAAAAATGACAATGACTATCGCGACCCAACTCATGACTGTGGTAGTTAACAAACTAGATCCTAATAGAAAGCTGATAGCTTTCCTAAGCTATATAAGGTATACACTAGGGGTATTAGGCCCTACACAACATAAATTGTCACTATGCTAAAAATTGTCAAATTTATTGAAATAATGACAAGTTCTACATATATCCTCTTCAACAGAGTTAAAATCAGCTGGTGCTGCAGATATAATAATAAATAAATAAATACATAATAACACACATATTTCTGTTTTCCAGCAACATATTAAGCATAGGCCATTTTACAGCATTGTACAATATATTCAATGGAATACCAACATGCTGCATTAAATGGATCCATAATCCAGTCATACTGAGCACTGCTGGTTGGGAAATATTTTTGAAATAAACTTTGCAGAGATGTGATGTAGGCCTACTGTTTAACACATGGGATCACAAGAGTGGCTCCCGAATCAGACGTTTCAGCGATTTCGCTCAGAAATCTCAAAGGCATAATACTGTCGCGATCGAGGCGCCTGTCCCATACCTCAAGTTTTTTTGGTGAATGCAGTAATCTTATTTGCTAGGTGAGGTAGGTGCTTGTCTTTGCCTTAACTGGACATTTAACTCAAATTTATCGATAAGATATATCAAATATATCGCTAAGATACAAGGATACAAGGATACAAGGAAGCTTATTGTCACATGCATATAGTTACTGGAAGTAAGAAATGCAGTGAAATTAAGTATGGTGTCAGCCTATTTGTGCATTTATGGGGGGGTAAAAAGTGCAGTAGAAGAGGGGTTTAGTAGATTAAGTGGCAAGGGCTGCATAAGAAAGGTGGGGGAGGATTGCGATTGGGGGGGGGCACCAACAAGGAGCACCCAAGAGCAACAGGGGCAAGGAAAAACTCCCTTACCAAGGAAGAAACCTTGGGCATATCCACGGCTCAAGGGGCTAACCCAACTGCCAAGGGTCTTGGTGTGTGTGTTGGGGGGATGACAAGGGAGATGGGATAGTGTGCTGTGTATGTGGGGAGAGGGCAGTGTGCAATATGTGTGTTGGAGAAGCTTCCTCATGAGACAATGTGCTGTGTATTTGGGGGTCGGGGGCAGTGTGCTGTAAGTATGTTGGGGATGTGTGTTGGAGAAGCTTCCTGATGAAATAATGTGCTGTGTATGTAGGGGAGAGGGGGGGGGGGGGGGGCAGTGTACTGCAAGTATGATGTATGTGAGTGATGACAGTGAAGATGTGTGTGTGGGCGGGAGGGGAGTGGAGCAGTGACTGTGTGTGTGTGTGTGTATAGTGTGTGTGTGGGTAGGTGGGGGCAGTATGCTGTAAGTAAGTAGAGGATGTGTGTTGAAGATCCTGAAGACAATGTGCTGTGTATGTAGGGAGGGGGGGGGGGCAGTGTGCAGCAAGTATGTAGAGGAGGCTTACTGTAGCAAGCAGTGTGCTGTATGTATGTGAGGTGATGACAGTGATGATGTAAGAATGTGTGTTTTTTTTGTGTGTGTGTGTTGGGGATGGGGGGGGGGGGGACAGAAAGGCTAGGCAATCAAGGACATGGGTAGATAGATGGAGGAGAAATCAAAAATAATAAATAAAAAGTTCTATAGAGATGTGCAAAAGTTGGAGAAAGTCAGATATGTGTGTGTGTGTGTGTGTGTGTGTGTGTGTGTTTTGACGTGTGATGAATAAGAAAATAAATAAAAGGTCTGCAGCATAGGGAGAGGGATGTAAAAGTGCTAAAAGTCATGTAGGTGTGTGTGTGTGTGTGGGGGGGGGGGGTCATGAGTGCTGAGGAGTGGATGAGTGCAAAGTCAGTATAGTGTGAGTTCAGAGTTGGGAAATGTTTGAGAGTGCTGAGGAGTGAATGTGTGCAAAGTCAGTATAGTGTGAGTTCAGAGTTCGGATGGCCTGGGGATAAAAACTTCTCCTGAGTCTCTCAGTTCTGGCTTTGTGACTACATAGGCGTCTTCTTGATTTCAGCGGTAGGAATAATCCATTGTTAGGATGAGAAGAGTCCTTCAGAATCTTTTGGGCTCTTAGGAGTACTCTTCTGGAATAGATTTCTTGTAGAGCAGGGAGTTGAGTTCTTATAGTACGTTCAGCTGAGCGCACTACTCTCTGCAGAGTACTACAATCTCTAACTGCATAAGATAGGCCAGCTTAAGATAGGCCAGCTTCGTCAAGAAATGTGCTTGCAGATTCAAACATGCGCTCTTCCTCCAAGAAGAGACAACTCGGAGCTCAAACACGCGTGACAGCACTTTACCTCGGGAAAGCCACCTTGCCTTGCTGTGAAACAGCTCAGCCTTTTGGTCTGCTACCATCTCTTCGCAAAGTGCGGAGAATAGACGCGCTTTTATGGGCCGGGTTTTGATGTTTGAACGTTCAAAATCTCATGTAGGTCGGGACTAAACTGCCTTGACATGAGCGCTTCCCTATGAATAACACAGTGCGTCCATTGCGCATCGGGTGCTACCTGGGCCTAGGCTACAGATTAAAAAAAAAAAAAACTCCTGTTTTTCACGTCAGTTAGCGCCCCACCTGGCATGTCTCCGCGACCCAGTAGTGGGTCGCGACCCACAGTTTGAGAAACGCTGTGTTAATGCATTAAATAATTATATACATAATGTCTAAAATAAGTCTGTGTATCCCCCATCTTCATGCTCTGGCCAGTATATATCAGGCTCTTACGGGCACATCTGTTCCACATGAATGTAACTTTAGCCAGTATGCTAGGCTATATGTAGCCTACATTAGTAGCCTAAACAACGTTAAGAATAGTGCCTATGAAGGAGCCTTTAGCTCGGTTGACTGCACGCTCGACTCCCGATCCGAGATAGTAGCCTATTGTTCGCGGGTTCAAGCCCGACGGGTGCAGGCAGATACTAAAGATCATATTTTTAAACGTACGTTTTCTGGGGATGTCTTCAGTAAAAAGAGCCGATTAAACGCCAGCACACCAGAATAAATCATATTCTGAAATAAAAACATTTGTATTTGAGTATTCGTGCATTTCTGCAAATTCATGCATGTCTGTAATGTTGATGTAGGGATTTTTATTGACCACCAGATGGCGTTGTGGAGTAGTGTGTCAAAAGCTTCGAAGCATCAAACCAGTTTGGCTGTAGAAGCGCCTCTGTTTCAAAAGCCTCGCTCGGCACATCCCTACTTTCCAGCTTTTCAGTCCAAACGTATCTTCCTTGGAGCAGTGTTCCCCAGGCTTCCTCCGCGTCTCTCTTTGTCTTCCACCAAGCACACCTTTTGTTGGCCTCCCTTCTGCCTTGATGATTAATCCCAAACACCTGCACTCCTCCCATTGCATTATGGGAGATGTAGTTTCTACGAAGGCGGCCATCTTGGGACTTCCATGACCTCCTTCTACGGGAACGTACCGTCCGTCCACGACATGTCCCCTCGGGATGCCACACTATCTATCTTAAAATTAGGGAAGAATAGCAGGAAATCACCACCCTCTGAACCCAAGTGAGTGAGTGAGAGTTTAAACCAGTGCTGATGCTACATAAGCAGAGGGTCAGGATTTGGAGGGTTGGCTTCAGCCAATTAGCATGGCATTTGGCCATTGACATTTTTTTTTTTTTACATACTATTTATTGTGTTTACCAATAAACAGCAAAACAAGCAGACAACATACACAATACACAACATCCCTACCCACCCCCACCCACAGGACAGCAGTTACAAAAGGATACATAGAAAACACAAATAAGCAAATATATAAAAAAATACTAAATAACTAAGTCAATAATAAAAAAAGGGAAGTAACTTGGGTCAGATGGGGCTATGGAGAAGACCTAGTCTGAGACCAAAAATTGCTCAATCCCCCTCTAAGGAGAAGGGAACTCAGATCTTGTGGCAGATAGTCTATGAACGGGGACTGGCAAAACATACCTTCCTTTCCTTTTGCCATAACCATCAATTTTTCATGTGGGAGAATATTAAAGATTTCTTTGTACCATGCGGTAACAGTAGGTGGGTGCACTTTAATCCAGTTTAGTAAGATGCACTTTCGTGCTGCTAGTAAAAGCTTCTCCAGCAGCACATATCTTGCAGGGAGCTGTAACACCTTAGATGGGATCCCAACCAGGGTCTTTTTTAATCTCAATTCCAAGTATTTCACTAATAATTTTGGCAATCTGTGTCCAGTATCTTGAAATAAACTTGCACTCCCAAAAATAATGAAAATAGGTCCCTCTTCAGGGCTCTACACTAACATTTTTTTTCAGGAGCACCAAGCCCAAGTTAAAAAAATTAGGAGCACAGACAAAAATTTGGGCGCACAGTCAGTTCTGTACTTAACTTACACATAACATTATACTGCAGCTAACAGTTAAACATGCCAGTGCACCAATTGCGAATATTAAGAATGACTGACAACATTTAGGCTACAGGAAAAAGGATTTTAAAGATCAGTGCCTACTTTATTTTCAGTCTGTTCTATTTTCCTACATTTTGTTAATGTAAAATAATATAATACATTGCCATATTTGCATTTAGCCTGTTTATTAAGTATCCTGCCAAATGTAGGCTAAATTATTTATTTGTGAATCCATCTATAGCTAATCCAAATATGCCCATGGGGACCTATCTGACAGCATACTGCCTAATACTACTACATTTTCTCTTCCACAAAACCCAACATAGGCTAATCAAGGATATGTTTTATACTTAGTTATGTTTTATAATTAGTTTTTATTTGAAATATCTGCATTGATGGGGGCAGTAGGCAAACGTTAGGCCTACTTTCGTTGTGCACTTCAGCTTGTACTCGGTGCGTGGAAGCCTGGAGTTGTCAGTAGCGTTCTACCTTTGAATAAAATGGGAGTATTACGGGAGGCTACTTTTGTGCCGGTCCGCTACAGCTATATTTTGCATATTGCAGCCAATACATCAACTGGGCTAAAAGGCATGTTAAGTTACCTTTCCTTCTCTCACTGCATTCTCAGAATCTCATCCTGTTCCTCCTATGTCCAATGAATTCGGTAGATAGAAGAACTAATTTCTTCAATCTTTGCATCTTGGCTGGCTAGTCTAACTTTCCGCTTTTTCTGCGCGCTCTTGGATTTGATAGAAGCGACTACTAGCGAGTCACAACGCAAAACTGCTAACGTTGATGGGAGGTGTAGTTTTTATGCTGCATTCAACGTGATTCTGTGGTTTGCACCAGTAATGTTTGTCGATGCTGCGGTGTATTTTGTAGACAAACATTGACATGGTTAGAAGTCATTCGCACCAGTGCGCCTAAATATTTTTTTGCACTCACAAGGCATCATTTTTACTCGCATGTGCGAGTGAAATGGGCGCACTGTAGAGCCCTGCTCTTTCTGAATTGCACTTTGTGAAGGGAGGAGAAAATTCAAATTCAAATTCAAATGTTTATTTGTCACATACATTATACAGGTAGCCTATAAATGCAGTGAAATGCTTGTTCCACTGACTCCAAGACTGTGCAAAGGATATATATATATATATATATATATATATATATATATATATATATATATATATAAAAGGGAGAAGAATAAAGAAAGAAAAGTGCAAAGTGTTTAGGCTATGCTGGTGCTCCTGCTACAATCCTCATTTAGAATCCTGATAGCCTGGGGGTAAAAACTTTTCCGCATTCTCTCCGTGTTGGACTTCAGGCAGCGGTAACGTTTCCCAGACCGTAGGATAGAGAAGAGGCAGTTGTTGGGGTGACTGGGATCCCTGATAATTTTTCTTGTTCTCGACTGACATCTCCTTATGTAAATTTCCTGTAGGTTGGGTAGGGCACTTCTAGTGGTACGTTCAGCTGATCTCACTACTCTCTTCAGAGCTTTACGGTCTAGCTCAGTGCTATTTCCATACCAAGCTGTTATACTCCCAGTGATAACACTTTCAATGGTGGTTCTGTAAAAGTTCTTCAGTAGTTGTTGCGGTAGCTTGAAGTACTTGAGGCGTCTGAGGTGGAAAAGACGCTGATGACCCTTTTTCACCAGTGAATTAATGTGCTTGGTCCAAGTCAGGTCTTCAGTAATATGGACTCCAAGATATTTAAAACTCTCTACCCTTTCCACTTGACAGTCATTGATCATAAGTGGTTGATACATCTTATGCTGATCACGCCTGAAATCTATAAACATCTCCTTGGTCTTCGTAACATTCAGGAGGAGGTTGTTTTCCTGGCACCAGTTAGATAACATGTCTACTTCACTCAAGTAAGCCTGCTCATTGTTCTTTGAAATGAGGCCAACTACTGCTGTGTCATCAGCAAACTTGACAATGATGTTAGAATCATGTACTGCTGTACAATCATATGTGTAGAGGGAATACAACAATGGACTTAAAACACATCCCTGTGGCGCTCCTGTATTGAGAGTAAGGGATGAAGAGATGTGACTACCCACCCGCACGGCCTGGGGTCTACCAGTCAGGAAGTTAAAAATCCATTTACACAGAGATGAATTCAGTCCAAGATCTTCCAACTTAGTGAGTAGTAATACAGGTTTGATTGTATTAAATGCTGAGCTAAAATCTATAAACAGCATTCTCACATAATTCCCTGCCCTGTTATCAAGGTGGGCTAATGCAGTATGCAGTATACAATTGATGGCATCATCAGTAGATCTATTAGTCCGATATGCAAACTGCAAGGGATCTAGATTTAGGGGCAATGATGAGCAGATGTAATTTTTGACCAACCTCTCAAAGCACTTCATGGCTATAGACGTCAGAGCAACTGGACGGTAGTCATTCAGGCCAGCAGGATGTGAATTCTTTGGAACAGGAACAATTGTTGATCTTTTAAAACATGTTGGTACAGTTGACTGAGCCAAAGAGAGGTTGAATATTTCGGTGAATACAGGAGCAAGTTGATCTGCGCAGGTTTTAAATACTCGTCCAGGAATGCCATCTGGACCTGCCGCTTTCCTGGTGTTCACGCTCCTAAATGCTCTCCGCACGTCATGCTCTGAGAGCGTCATGAACGCAGTCTCCACTGGGCCTGGCAGGACTGACGCGCATACAACATGCGCCTGGGTGATGTCCTCCGCGTTTTGGTCAAATCGCGCATAGAATGTGTTGAGTTAATCTGCCAGCGAGGGGTCAGCGTTCACAATGGTGGAAGTTGGTGATTTGTAGTCCGACATCGCCCGTAGCCCTTGCCACATACACCTGGAATCTGACTGTTCAAACTGGGACCGGATCTTTTCCCCATACCGTCTCTTGGCTTCTTTCACCATTCTCCGTAGATTGTATGCGGCAGCTTTGTATTCCTCCATGTTTCCAGATAGAAGTCCTGAGTTATAAGCTGCAGTTCGTTCATTCAGAGCTTCGCGGATGGAGTGGTTTACCCATGGCTTTTGGTTAGGGTATGTCTTCATGATGGCTTTGGGAACAGTGTCATCCACAAGCTTCCCTATGAACCCTACTACTGCTTCTGTAAACTCATCGATGTTCTCTTCAGATCTGAACACATCCCAGTCCACAATGCTCAGCGCATCTTGGAGCATGTTCTCAGACTCCTCTGACCAGAGCGTCACCTCACGCATGGCTGGAGGCTCGCGTTTCAGTTTTTGCTGGTACCTGGGCATGAGGAATATTGCAGCATGATCTGATTTGCCGAAAGGAGGAAGAGACTTAGCTTTGTATCCATCTTTGAACAAAGTGTAGCAGTGATCCAGTGTCCTCTCCCCTCTGGTGTTACATTTGACGTGCTGATAAAAATCCGGCATGACCTTCTTGAGACGGGCCTTATTGAAGTCACCAGCCACAATCACAGCTGCATCCAGGTTGTCATTTTGTTGTTTTCTGAGAGTCCCGGACAACTCCTTCAGTGCTGTATCAGTGTCCGCTTGAGGTGGTATATAGATGGTGGTGACGATGACTGATGTGAACTCCCGGGGAAGGTAAAATGGCCTGCATTTCACAGTGATGAGCTCCAAATCAGGTGAGCAGTATTTTGCTAGTACCTTGACATTCCGGCTATCACACCAGCTGTTGTTCACAAAAATGCATACCCCCCCTCCTCTAGTTTTGCCAGAATCCGTCGTTCTGTCCATACGATGTACAGAGAGAGATTCAGCAGGCTGAATTGCATGGTCCGGCACTGACGGTGTTAACCACGTCTCAGTTAGGCAGAAGATGTTACAGTCACGTATGTCTCTTTGGTATTTCAATCGTGCCCTTATGTCATCCAGCTTATTATCCAGAGATTGGACATTGGCTAATAGGACACTTGGCAACGACGGGCGGTGAGCCCGAGCTCTGAGCCTATTTCGGACTCCGGCCCGCTTTCCGCGATGTTTTCTCCGCTTGCATCTTTTGAAGTTGGTGCGCTCATCGGCATTCCTGAGAATTTCGCTCGGGCAGATTGATTCCGGGGAAAAGTTTTCAAAAAGTCCATTGTTTTCCAGAAAACCAATGTCAATCAGTGCCTGACGACTATACGTTACACGGCCCAGTGCAGTTGGTGTAAATAAAATAAATAAAATAATGGAAAATATTAAATAATAGCACAGTATGGTAGGAGCCCGCAGATAGGCGTCCGAACGCGGCGGCGCCATGGCAACGAACATGATCGATCTATTTTATGCAATATAACTGGAGTGATATGTAACCTATGTAATATCTTATATTGAGTCTCTCTTAGTCTATTGCAGGTAGATGTTGATCTGATGGCATCAATCGCCTCCTTCCAATCATCCTCAATAAATTCAGTGCCTAAATCAATCTCCCGTTTGCGAGAAATGTTGGGTATCATATGTATCACTGGAAAGCAGCTGGGAATAGAAAGCTGAGATAAACTGTTTGATATGTTTACGGTTCTGAAAAAATGTTTCTGGATCATTAAAATGAGAAGTGGAAGGGGGGAAATTTGTAAGGGAGGAAATAAAATGTCTTATCTGCAAGTAGCCAAAGAAGTTTGATTTGGGAATATCAAATACATCCTGTAGGTGCTGAAAGGACATAAGGGTGTTGTCTTTAAACAAGTGGCCAAAAACCATAATTCCCTTATCTCTCCATGTGGTAAAAACAGATGAACTAATACCTGCTGGGAAATCAGGATTTCCTGCCCCCTATCCCAAGGTATTTAGAGATGTCACGCCAGATTTTAATGGTATTATAAATTATGGGGTTGTGTTTAGCCTCAGGGTTAATTTTACTCGCATCACAGGTAGCCAGGCTCCATGGGTGGAGTGGATCGCAAGCCCAGGAGTCAACACAAGCTTTGCCCTCAAAAAAAGATTGTAACCAGGACCAAACGTGGCGGGCATGACAGGCCCAGTTATAAAAAATCAAATTGGGTAATGCTCGACCACCCATATCTGTTGGGAGCTGAAGTATCTTAAACCTCAGCCTGGGTTTTTTGCCTTGTTCTGTAGGCTATTTGTGGCTGGTTACCAGCAAACAATGTTTAATGCATTAACTCAAGACGTCAAACGTTTTCTAAACAATACAAACAGAAAGGATGCAGCAGGCAGCAAATGTAGAAGAGTAATTTCCAGTGGAAGAACAAAATGCTGAATGAAGCCCAAAGATATGAAGGCATATCTGGCAATTTGTTATTTTTTGAAGACGTAAATGGTTGGGCTATATAGTTTGCAAGAAGGAGACATAAAGCGTGAGCATGCCACACTATCCACAGCTGTGGTAGCGGGGGTAGGATGATTACTGTTAGCGTAGGATTTATATAAAATTCTTCAACAGAAGGCCTGGCTTGAATGCAGGCTTGCCCAAAAAAAAGTCCTGTGGTTTGCGCAGCCTACAGTAAGTAGGTCTTAGTGAGTTAGGAGTCCTCTCGACTTCTTTTAAGCTGTTTCAGAGATGGAAAGTTGCATTCGTTGGGGGCAGGGCCGGATTAACAATTCATAGACCCTTGGGAACAAATGTCTGATGGCAGTGCCGGTTCAGACCTCCATGGGGCCCTAAGCAAAATCCTGCTAAGGGGCCCTCCTACCTGAACTCTGAGCGTGAAAATGTAACCATTTTTTTACAGTATCGTCTGACACCTCAGTGCTCCCAATACAATCATCCCACCCCATTTTGGACGTCTATGGAAGTTACCAAATATAGTGTTTTTCCCTATAAAGGACTAGGAGAAAGAAACATAATTGTGTGTGAATCACCTTCACACATCAATAAATGCCCAGTTTCAGTGTCTGGGCTGTTTGCTTTTGATGCTTGCTGTACATATCCCCTTGCAAAAAATAACTGCAGTTTTTTCAAGTACAGTTCAGTTATACCACAGTAGGCTACAGTGCAGTATAGTATTTTCATGTCCAAAATACTGCATTTCTGTAGTAAAGTACAGTACTATGCAGTACAATGCAGTTTTTTGTGTCTAAATACTGCATTCCCTGCATAAGAACAGCAAATATTTTCTCCAAAACTGCGGTTTTCATACTCAGAAATCTGCTGTTTGCCACTTGAAGTAATGCAGGTTTTTTTTGTAAGGGTCTGGTTGTGCTAGTAGCCTACTGGCTGACTGTTCTTCACCTGTGTGTCTGTAGTAGGCTACTTGCCAAAGACATAGGCTATGAACTGGCTCCCCTGATTCTCTTATTATTTCAATATTTTTTTCAAACGTAGACTATTTTAAACAATCATTTTAATACTTCATATAGGCCTAATTTACGATGTGCATCTATTGTCCATGCAGCACAGCGAATCAAAGTTAATACATTAGGCTAGGCCTACTTTCCATTTTGCATACGTTCAGTTGTAGGCTATAAAGCTTGCCTGAAACATTGTAAAACAATTAGTTATTTTAAAAATGTATGGGAAGAGTGAAATCAACTATTAGTTACGACGGATCATCGCATGTTTCTGCTGAAAAAACTGCTAGTTTCATCCCGACCTGCACGTTATGAACGCATTTAAAGATGCGGTCTTTTTTTTTTTTAAATGTAGCCAGTCGCCCGCATTCAAACAAACGGAATATGCGATTATATTTCACAACTTTGCGAAGTACTGTGACTGGGAAAGGCTGGCAAGCAAGCCGCAGACAAATCAGGGGATTCACTTCCCTGTTAGGTAGGCCTATGCTAGACCAGCAACACGCGCTGGAGAGACGCATGTTGACATCAAACCATAGAACGAACGCAAGTTTACCCGACTGCTGTTCCCGCTGTCATTCTCATGGCATTTCTTCCGTTTTTCATGCCCTGAATGGTAATTCGGTTTCATGTTCATCTTCTTAATGTATGAGGCACTGTCGCTATAACTGTATAGGGCCTACTAACTTGCCTGTCACTAGCTTGACTCAAGAGGAGACGGGGGAGGGGGCCTTCATTAACTTGCGGGGCCCTACGCAACTTGCGTAGTGTGCGTATAGGGAGAACCGGCCCTGTCTGATGGCCCCCCCTGCCCCCCAGCCAACGTGTCAGTTAATAGGCCTATATCGTGAAGATTTTTATTGCCATTTAAGGCACGAGCGCATCTATGAGGCCAAGCCTCACCAAGTAGCCTATTTGTTTACAACTAACATTACATTTAATTAAACTGCTTATAGGCTATGCCGACATTTTGAATATCAGTGTCAGGTGAATTAGGAAATGTTCTCAAAGTAGCCTTATGGCTGAAAGCTGCTTGGGATCCCCCCTGTCAAGCAATAACCATACAAAAAGTTAAAAACGGATGACATGATGCGCGTCACTGACATAATGCGAAAATAATATAGCCTAGATATTCCAATATATTTGAATACATGTGTTTATTTTAGAGGGGATTTTCGAACGTCATTTTTGAGCAATTTTGACAGCCCTAGTCCACTGTAGGCTACGCCAATCGTCTATTAACACCTTCCACCGAACCCCGGTGAGTGGGGGTCGCTATAATGTGTGTGAAATAGCACCATTGAGTAGCCTATGCGAAATAGCCTTAAAATCGTTCCGGTGTTATGTGCCTTCTGGTTTCTCCACCTACTGGTTTCCTTGCGCGTGCATGCGCCGCAGCAGTTGTCAGACATTCACAAACAAGTTGTTTTAGGCGGTTTGAAGTCGCTTTTCATACGCCATGAGCGCTCGGCTACATTACAGCCACTCGGACAAAAGACATGTAAAAAAATATATGTTTTGAAAACTAGCATTAAACTGGATTCGATCCCGCAAAAGCAACACACGCGTGACTCTCTCCAGCCTGATTCCCTACTCTTTGAGCCAACTAATATGTTACACGATACAATTAACTATTGTAGGCTACCATCAATTAATAACATAGGCAACACCCAGGTAACATGTTGTCCAGGCTATCTGAAACAAGTGGTTGCCCTTCATCTACAACAACTGGTTATCTTGGGCTGCTACAGTCGTCAGTGCACTGTGCACAGTAGGCCTATGCTACTCTTTGTGGTTGATCAACTAAAAATAAAAGATGTATTTGGTGATGATGTTATTGTAGGCCTAGTAGACCTAAATTCTGAGAAATTAAATGGTACGAGAACCCAGCTAGCACAGTTACGTTGCCAGTACGTTGCTGCAATGTAACTGAATGACCCAAAATACATTGACACAACGTCGTATCCAACGTTGCCACAACATGCAAAGTGAAAGGTGAGAATTCGTAACCGCAACGTCACTCCCCAACGTTGCCAATCCGTAACTGCAACATTAAGTTACGTTGCAGCAACGTGGAATTGAAAGGTGCCGTTTCGTAACCGTAACGTAAGTTACTGACGCCACCAGTCCTGTTCAGCAACGTTGCCACAACATGCAAAGTGAAAGGTGACAATTTGTAACCGCAACGTAACTCCCCAACGTCGCCATTCCGTAACCGCAACATCAGGTGACGTTGCAGCAACGTGGAGTTGAAAGTTGCCGTTCCGTAACCGTAACGTAAGTTACCGACGCCACCAGTCCTGTTTAGCAACGTTGCCACAACATGCAAAGTGAAAGGTGACAATTCGTAACCGCAACGTAACTCCCCAACGTCGCCACTCCGTAACCGCAACATCAGGTGACGTTGCAGCAACGTGGAGTTGAAAGTTGCCGTTCCGTAACCGTAACGTAAGTTACCGACGCCACCAGTCCTGTTTAGCAACGTTGCCACAACATGCAAAGTGAAAGGTGACAATTCGTAACCGCAACGTAACTCCCCAACGTTGCCAATCCGTATCTGCAACATCAGGTTACGTTGTAGCAACATGGAATTGAAAGGTGCCGTTTCGTAACCGTAACGTAAGTTACCGACGTCGCCAGTCCTTAACAACAACTTCAGGCAACATTGCGGCAACGTCGCAAGTGGAAGGTTTCATTACGTAACCGCAACGTAACTTGCCAATCCGTAACCGCAACAATAATAAAATTATAGTATGTGCCTTACATGACAACTACCCTTCTTACAGCACTTGTACATAGGCCAATTAATACCTGTAGGCACAGCGAATGCTTTGATCCAGGTGATATTACTGTTACTGTGGGAGAGAGACAACCTATGTAACATCAGATCACATCTTCATGGTTATCCATTTTGCTATTAATTACATACAGTCTATGTATGAACTTACCTTATGTGTGTAGCTGATTTTCAACCATTCAGGCTTATGTCCTCCAACAAGATACATGATGGATTTGTCAGCTGGACTTTTATACTGGGTTAGAACTAGTAGTTTCACGTCCACGGTTTCTTTTTTTTTAAATAAACTATTCAATTTATTGTTCAAAACATCAGTTAGAGTTGAGCCTAAGCTAAACTGTTTCAACCATATTGTTTCAAAATCAATAACAATAATAGCCTATAAACGAGGCAACTTACTTGCAATGCATGCTGGGAAGCAAACCTCAACATGAAATAAGAGACACCTTAGGCTACATTAGTTCCCCCCTCATTATGAAATACTTTTTACAGTTTTTCACCGTTCTTCTCAGTTGCTAAAACACTAAAACCCATTGGCTGAAGAAAGTTCTCAGTTGCCTGAACTCATTTAGCTAATTGTTCAGTCTGTTGTCAATACCTTAAACCATTTCACATGGTAAAACACAATTTGCAGATCCCACTTACACTTTTCAGCAAAACTCTAAACACATTCGCATTCTCAAAACACATTCTGAACTCTAATGCACATGTCATCCATACTGGTAAACACAAGTGACAACAATTACAGTTTTTTTGAATTGCTAAAACACAATTTCTGAAACCTTGCTCCATTTTCTTAAAGCATTAAACACAAAACCCTATTTACAAGCACTATTTACAAAACCTCTGACTCCTCTTGCAAAATCAAACTTTCGCCTCAAAACAGGAAACATCAAGTAGAAATTACTACTTTGCTTTGCTCTTTGCATTTTTTTTGTTCTTCCTCCTCCTTGTACCTCTATTTTTACAGTATCCTGCATCTCACAAACTTGTCCTTTGATTCTTGTTCTTTGTTGATATGAACTTGCACCAGTCAAAATCTATTGAGCAGTCAGTACTGTAAACAAATGGATAGCACAATGTTCAGGGCCATACGAATTGTTTACAGTATTGTACAGTATACAGCCTACAATGCACTGTAGTACAGTGTCCAATAAAAATCCTCTTTCTTGCCATCCTCCCCTTCCTCCTCATCCCCCACTTTGCATATGCACTCGTCTTCTTACATAGTTTCTTCTATCCATTTTCATTCCCACCTTCAACAACCTGTTTGCTCTCTGAACTGGCGTATATTGGTTTTGTCACATCATTTGAAACAAGTGAAATCAATTTTCAGTGCTTGTGTTTAATCGATGACATGTGTATGTCTATTTGTATTTCATTTTTGCCACTTGTGTTTACCAGTATGGATACAGTACATAAGCATTAGTGCAGAATGTGTTTTGAGAATGAGTGTTTAAAGTTTTTCTAAAAATTGTGTTTTACCATGTGAAATGGTTTAAGGTATTGACAACAGACTGAATAATTAGCTTAATGAGTTCAAGCAACTGAGAACTTTCTTCAGCCAATGGGTTTTAGTGTTTTAGCAACTGAGAAAAACTGTAAGTACTCATATATTTTAGATGTTACATGTACTGTACATATACTGTATTGTATCACCACATATGTATTGTGCATACATTGTATGTGCATGGTCTCATATATGTACATATATTGTGCATATACATATATCTTTACAAATATTACCAATACATTTCCCCATATACATCTGAATACATTATGGTGGATATTTCTAACTAATTTGGGGCAGTCATGGCCTACTGGTCAGGACTTGAAACCGAAGGGTTGCTGGTTCGATCCCCGACCAATAGGTAAAATGCTGACCTGATCATGATGTGGCACCATTCTTCATGGTAGCAAATGGCAACATCATCAGCTGACCAGTTCACAATGTTGTGGCAACATCACTCACAATACTATGGCAATGTCATCGGCTGACGTCGCGGGGACGGTTCCCATGGCACCAAATGGCAACGTCATCAGTTGACCCGTTTACAACATTGTGGCAACATCACTCCAAATACTACATGGCAACATCATCGGCTGACGTCGCCGGTACATTTCCCACAGCACCAAATGGCAACGTCATCGGCTGACCTAATCACGATGTTGTGGCAACATCACTCCAAATACTACATGGCAACATCATCGGCTGACGTCACCGGTACATTTCCCACAGCACCAAATGGCAACGTCATCGGCTGACCTAATCACGATGTTGTGGCAACATCACTCCAAATACTACATGGCAACATCATCGGCTGACGTCGCCGGTACATTTCCCACAGCACCAAATGGCAACGTCATCGGCTGACCTAATCACGATGTTGTGGTAACATCAATCCAAATACTACATGGCAACATCATCGGCTGACGTTGCCGGTACATTTCCCACAGCACCAAATGGCAACGTCATCGGCTGACCTAATCACGATGTTGTGGTAACATCAATCCAAATACTACATGGCAACATCATCGGCTGACGTCGCCGGTACATTTCCCACAGCACCAAATGGCAACGTCATCGGCTGACCTAATCACAATGTTGTGGCAACATCACTCCAAATACTACATGGCAACATCATCGGCTGACGTCACCGGTACATTTCCCACAGCACCAAATGGCAACGTCATCGGCTGACCTAATCACGATGTTGTGGCAACATCACTCCAAATACTACATGGCAACATCATCGGCTGACGTCGCGGGGACGTATCCCACGGCACCAAATGTCAACATCATCAGCTGACCCGTTTACAACGTTGTGGCAACATCACTCCAAATACTACATGTCAACATCATTGGCTGACGTCGCGGGGACATTTCCTGATACTAAATGGCAACGTCATCAGCTGACCTGATCATGATGTTGTGGCAACATCACTCACAATACTACATGGCAACATCATCGGCTGACGTCGCGGGGACGTATCCCACGGCACCAAATGTCAACATCATCAGCTGACCCGTTTACAACGTTGTGGCAACATCACTCCAAATACTACATGTCAACGTCATTGGCTGACGTCGCGGGGACATTTCCTGATACTAAATGGCAACGTCATCAGCTGACCTGATCATGATGTTGTGGCAACATCACTCACAATACTACATGGCAACGTCATTGGCAGACGTCGCGGAAACGTTTCCCACGGCACCAAATGGCAATGTCACCAGCTGACCTAATCACAATGTTGTGGCACCGTTCTTAACGGTACCAAATTGCAACATCATCAGCTGACCAGGTCACAACGTCGCTGCAATGTCACTAATGGTACCAAGTGACAACATTGTCTTGCAAAGTAGCGGTGACGTTGCAACAACGTAGCCAGAAGGTAATGTCGCTGTGACCAAATGACAACTTTATGGCGACGTTGCTGCAACGTCATGTGTTAGCTGGGAAACGATCTACATAGCGCACCAGACCACGATATCTTCAAGGGCTGAATGAAGGGAGTTTGCAAAAATTAGCGTATTTTTCAAGTCAATAAACATTCTTAATTTTCGAATGTCTTTGTCAGGGAACATGACTTTTTAAAACCATAGGCCTGGTTGTCGCTCAGACAAGGAGTTATAAGATAAAGGCAATACCATTTGTGTCACCTAATGCAGTTCAGTGAATTAGCAAGATACCATCAGAAGCCAACAATCATAAAGCACCTGTGTGCGCGCTCTCTCTCCCCTGCGCATGAAGCTGTCTGCGTGTTGTAGGCTAGATTTGCGTGAGTTCTTTCTATCTGCTTTACCTTTGTGAGTTGCGACCACCTAGGCTATGTTATAGACGTTCTATGAGGTACCAGTGTTTAGCTGTGTCACAAAACAATAAGCTTTATCAGACTACTTTTGATGTTATAAATGATATTCAGGGCTGAAGACCCGACAAAGCCTTGCGTAAATTCTTCAGGTGGGAAGTGTCAGGAATTTTCATACGAGAGACGCTCTCATTGGTGGTTAGTATATGGAGTAGGGGATTGACAGCAACATAGCCAATCACATTATGAGAGATGCTGAATTTAACATTAACTGCGATGTTTGATTTTAAATTAATGTAAATTTAGCCGGGACTGTAAGCTGGCACACGTGGGTGCTTGATGTTTTCCGTGGGTGCTCGAGCGTCGGAGCACCCACGGTATCGCCGCCTATGACAAGCGTATCATGCATCCATTACAAACAAACATGCAATGTGAACGTCTGGGATTGGGGAGAGCACTAAATGCTCTACTGAATAAGCACAAAGTCAAGCTTTTAAATGAAAAACACACTTTAATAATCAAAAAAATAAACGCTAATGAAGTAAACTTCTGACCATCAAAAATCGTTTATCGCCTGTAACTCCGTGATAACAGGACGTAACAGGAAGGCATTTGGCTGAGCAACGGAGCTTAATATGCTCTATATTTTGTCCAAATGATGTCTGTCTATCATCGTTGCACTCGGAGAAAACCAGAATGTTTAATTTGTCCTGCGTTTCTTCTACGGCTGCAAACGGGATTCACTCGCAGTTAACCAAATATTTCTTTATTAGGGCAGGGCAGGCATATTTCTGGCTATTAAATTATTTCTAAACCAGTCTGTTAAAGTCTGTAGTGAAGTCTGTGTAGGGTTTTCCAGGCGCCATTTCTTTTTACGAGACACCCTGCTCACTTGAGACATCTGCCGGTTGTTTGGGTTGTTGCAGTGTCGTTGCAGCGTCACTGGAAAAATACAAATTAAAGTCGTGTGATACCGCGCGCGGACCGCGAGGGAAGCTGGCCAAGTCGAAGCACTACGTAGTTTGCGTCCATTTTAAGAAGTCTCCCCCCAGCCCAAATCTCTCCATAATGTCAAACAAATAGAGCCATTCGACTCTGTCGAAGGCCTTTTCAGCATCAAGGGAGACAGTTAGAGCTTTCAGTTTGTACTGTAATGTAGATTGTACAATATTCAAAAGCCTCCTAACATTGCTGGAAGAGTAGCGTCCATGAATAAATCCTGTTTGGTCTGGGTTTATAAGAATTGGAAGCAGGTTGTCAAGGCGTTATATATATCAACAGATATCCGACTGATTGGCCTGTAAGATCCGCAAACATCAGGGGGCTTGCCTTTCTTCAGAATAACAGAGATGTGTGCAAGGTTTAAGGTAGGAGGGAGACAACCCTTATCAAAGCAGTCTAAGTACATATTTGTTAGGGGGCCCACTAGAATTTTGCTGAAAGTTTGATAAAAATCTGGAATTGAGTCTCAAGTTCAATTACTGTCTCTTTAAAGCCTCCTTTTTCTGTGCTGAAGTGTAAGATATAATGGCACCACGTATGTAGGCTTTAGCAGATTCCCACAAGATAGAGGGATTTATGTCAGGAGTAGTATTTTCAGCAAAAAAAAAAATCACATTGTATGGTAATAAAGTCGACAAAACGCTGGCTGTTAAGCAGCACTGGAGACAATCGCCAGTGTCGACATGAGGGGTCCCTATAAGGTGGAGAGATGGTTATGGCTACAGGGGAGTGGTCAGACAAAGACTGAATGCCAATTGTACAATCCTCTGCTCTGTTTAAAACCTCCCTTGATGAGAGAAAATAATCAATTCTGGAGGGAACTTGATGAGGGATTGAGCTGAGTTAGAATGATTTGTTTCATTCATGCTGAGGAAATAATGAAAGGTTGCAGTGTTTCCTCTATGTTTATTTTAGCATGGCGGCCCGCCACGGTTTAAATTAATACCGCCACGGTATCAGAATCAGGGCAGACGCACAATGTAGTTGCAGTTGCTTTTTAAATAATCCTGCTGACGTAACCTCCCCTGCTGGCTGCCGCTCACATTGCAATTTAACAATAAGTAGCCTAAAACTAGTCAGAGGTTATTATGGCCCATCCAGTTTCACTTCACATATTATATATTGAATGGATGTAGCCTATTTAAACATGAACTTTTTTCAACATTTAGAATCTAGAGGAAACACTGGGTTGTAATGATTTTGTTTTCTATCTTCCATTACCAGATTGAAGATACACAGACCTCCATCTCCAGTGGTCAGCTGTGCGTCTATGCAGAGTGAGGAATCCCTGAGTGGTCTTGCCAACTTCAGCAGTGAACCCCCACATTCTGAACCCAAGTGAGTGAGAGTGTGTGTGTGTAAACCAGTGGCGAGGCTACAGAAGGGCATGGGTGGGCCAATGCCAGCCAGATTGACAAGTGGCCCAGCCCATCACAAGTGTTTTAACATGACTTTAAAATGAGGAAAGAATAGCAGGAAATCACCACCCTCTGAACCCAAGTGAGTGAGTGAGAGTTTAAACCAGTGCTGAGGTTACATAAGCAGAGGGTCAGGATTTGACGGGTTGGCTTCAGCCAATTAGCATGGCATTTGGCCACTGACATTTTTAAAAACATGGCGTTCCATGGTTGCAACTTCCAGCACCAGTTTTTACATGCTGATTGATAGATGACAGCTCATGCACGAGTTTAGTGTTTAGGCACGGGTGTCCTTACGTGTCCATGTTTGTAAAGCATTTCTGGCAGACGACAAATAAAATGACTGGCTTCTTGGATTGAGATACAGATTCTTGGCTTACTTCCTGCATGATTTAGGCTTTGTGGTAAATAAAAGAGAAAGGTACATTTGAATAATAATAATAATAATACATTTTATTTAAAGGCGCCTTTCTTGGCACTCAAGGACACCGTACATACAAATATAAAATATTTAAAAAAAACAAGCAAGAAAAGACAAAAACAGAAACAAAACAAACAAACAAAATAACATAATATGGAATAAGCAATTTTAAAAAGATGTGTTTTGAGTTGTGATTTGAAATGGGGGAATGAATCAATGTTTCTGAGTTGGGGTGGTAGTGAATTCCAGAGACGGGGAGCAGAGCGGCTGAATGCTCTGCTCCCCATGGTGGTAAGACGGGCAGTGGGGACAGACAGGTGTATGGAGGAAGAGGATCTTAGAGAGCGGGAGGGAGTGGGAATATGGAGGAGATCAGACAAATATGGAGAGGCGAGGTTGTGAATGGTCTTGAAAGTAAACAGGAGGACTTTAAATTGGATGCGGAACTGAACCGGGAGCCAGTGGAGCTGATGGAGGACGGGAGTGATGTGGTGAATGGAGGGGGTTCGAGTTATGATGCGGGCAGCTGAACTAGTTGAAGTTGGACTAGTTGAAGTTTATGGAGGGATTTGTGGGGGAGGCCGAAAAGGAGAGAGTTGCAGTAATAAAGACGGGAAGTGACGAGACTGTGGACAAGAATGGCAGCAGTGTGGGGGGTTAGGGAGGGGCGGAGGCGATTGATATTACGTAGGTGGAAGTAAGCAGACCGAGTGATATTATTGATGTGGGATTGAAAGGATAGTGTGCCGTCAAGGATGACACCCAGACTCTTAACCTGAGGGGAGGGTGAAACAGTGGAGTTATCAATAGAAAGAGAAAAGCTGTCGGTTTTGGATAGAGTGGACTTAGTACCAATGAGGAGGACCTCGGTTTTGTTACTTTTTAGTTTAAGGAAGTTTTGGGTGAACCAGGTTTTTATTTCAGAGATGCAATCAGTAAGGGAGGTGGGTGGGAGAGTGGACGAAGGTTTGCTGGAGAGGTAGAGCTGGGTGTCATCTGCATAACAGTGGAAATTAATGTTGAATTTGCAAAAGATATTGCCGAGGGGAAGGAGGTAGATGATGAAGAGTAGGGGCCCCAGGACAGAGCTCTGGGGCACACCTGAAGTGATGGAGGAAATCTTACCATTATTAGGCCTACTATTTGCGTTATTTGTGGGTTGGCAAGGTAACTGACTGTGACAATACATTTGATCAGATGTGTAGCAATGACCTAAATCCAATTATAGCCTACTCACTGTGTCACTATTTGAAAACGCTTGTAGCCTACCTGTAGTCAATGACAACATAGCTTTGGGATCATGTAGACATAACCTATTCCCATGTTTTAAAACAAAATACATTTTTATTAGTTTGCTTTCCTGCAATATTGATATGATTAGGTTATTTATTGATTAAATTGCTCAGGGTGCAAGTCCAGGCAGAAGCCAAATATCCAACAACCCTGTCTGTCCCCTTTAGCCTAGATAGCAAAGGAAAGTTTCTGATAGTGACAGCAGTTGCAGACTCTTGAAATGCCTGGATGCTCGAACCACAATATGCCTAGGGGTGTGTGCTTCTATCTGCAATTATACTTATCTTCGTCTGCCTGATAATGTAGGTTTTCACACTGGGTGCAGCAAAAATCCTATGCACACGTTTCTTACGTCCCATGTCTACTTAATTATAGTCATTTTCATCGGATAGCCTACATATTGTGCACTTAATAGCCTAATACAGCCAGTGCAAAGCATTTAGGGATTATCATCATGTGTAGCCTAAAGTGAATCCTTACTCAATATTGATTCGCCATTTTTATTATATTATCACATATGAACATCACATTATATAATTTCAAGACAAGTGCGAAACGTCTACACCACCATCCCTAAAATGTTATCCCAACCAATGAAATGCATTTGCACCTATTACGAGGGTAGGTGAAGCGCGTTCCCGAACAACTTATTTTCCTCTGAGAGAATATACAATCAGCATCAACGACACCGTACCGGAAATGAGCTCCGGTCAATTTCAAACAATTTTAGCTGAAGTAGCTAGCTTAGTATGGGCCATTGAAATGAATGGGGGCGGGTCCCTCTCCCTTGTTATATATAATACCTCCAGTGTTTCTCCTAGAAATTTTTCCAGCAGCGGAGCTGTTAGTCGTAGGAAGCTAAGAAAATCTATCTTGGATTATAGGAGATAAGAAATACTGAAGGTAGGGGCGAGCTACCTCGCTGGCGTGTTTAATGTGGTTCCTTGGTTAAAATATAATGTAGGCTACGTTTTTTGTACAAAATTGCTTCTGCTAATAAACATAAACACAAACGTGATTTCCTGTGAAATCCCTGACTGCGCCTTCAACGTTAGTCTTAATTGTTGACATCAAACTTGGAGAGGAACTAACGGCAGCTGTTCCTGAAGCTCACTTGCGTGTTTTTTTTTAATTAGGCAATTTTTTATTTTTTTTTCAATCCTAGGAGCAATGCTGTGCCGCTGCAGAATAGATAATAGGGAACACACTGACCTCCATGTACATAAGGGCCTGGGTGGGCCAGTGCCAGCCAGGTTGACAGGTGGCCCAACCAATCAAAAGTGTTTCAACATGAGTTTAAAATGAGGGAAGAATATTGTTACATACAATGACAATACAAATAGACAAAATACAGTGTGTAAAGGATAAGGAATAGAACGCAGGTCATTATTGGGAAAATAAGTCCCGACAGGGCGCAGCGAAGCGGCGGTCATATAGGTTTAGTCAGATTTTTTTTTTTCTTTTTTTTTTTCTTTTTCGCATGCCCAAATTTCCGTCAAGGATTCCCGGGACACTGAAAGACCGGGGTACACGAATCTTGGTGGGCATGTAACCCCACATGGCTAGCATGGAACCATCATTTTTCGTTTTGATCTGTAGCCCCCCCGCTGGACTGGACCCCCCGAAAGGAGGGTAGGGCAGACACAGTTTTCTGTGAATATCTCGAGAACCGTAGTGTTTAGGAGGACCATTTTTTTTTGTATGTTGATCTCAAGGGGCATGTCAACCCATTCCATAACCACTCATTTCATGTATAGCGCCACCTAGTTAAACACAAAAAAGTAAAAATAAGGTGTTGTAATCCCAGGTATCTGTGACCTAACATAGTCAAAACTGCACGAAATTGGAAGTGTAGGATCATTATGACACCCTCCGAATGCATGCCAAGTTTTGTGTACTTTCGTTCATGGGGGGCCTTACAATAAAATAATGTATGTGTACATTTAGTGACGTACACCAACAAGGATTCCCGGGACACTGAAAGACCGGGGTACACAAAACTTGGTGGGCATGTAACCCCACATGGATAGCATGGAACCGTCGTTTTTCGTTTTGATCTGTAGCCCCCCCGCTGGACTGGACCCCCCGAAAGGAGGGTAGGGCAGACACAGTTCTCTGTGAATATCTTGAGAACTGTAGGGACTAGGATGACCATTTTTTTCCATATGTTTGCCTCCAGGGGTCATGTTAATCCATTTCATGTGCACACATGTGCAGATACACACACACATATACATTCACAGTAATCATACGTATGACACATACTCACACAGTAGACATATGTACGCTTGCATGCACAGGCACATACGCAGGCACACACACAAGCACGCATATACACACACACACACACACACACACACACACACACACACACACACTCACACACATAACATAAACATGTACATGCACACATGCACACAATTCAAGAATTTCTCAGAATTATGAACAGGCAAGATGGGGGTGGGGTTGTATAAAATGTATTTTACATGTGAAATCTATGAACTAATCATGTTTTGGTACTTGTTGTCTAGCAGATACCAGTGCGAATTGAGTGTGCATATAATGCAATTCAGTGAGACAGTTAGAATCATATATGCCTTTCAGCGTGACTTATTTTTGTGGAAAAACATGTTAAACTCTTAACAGCTCTTCCATGTAGGCTACTGTGCTTTATTTTTACTTTTTGAAACAATGTATATGTATATATATATATATATATATATATATATATATATATATATATATATCTCCTCTGGTATGTCGTGTGCCTCAGCATATCGTACAAATAATCATGGTGGGCCGCCATGGCCAAAAATGCCAGGGCCATTTTTTGGTCCCAGTCCAGCCCTGGTGGCTTCCATGGGCAAAAACTCATAAAATTTGGCACACACAACAGGTGTCCAATAAAGCGGTCATGGACAAAGGCTTGTATCCCGGTGTGGCCTATGGACTATGCGCTCCCTTATGTCACTTAGTCTCGTGGTTGCCATTTCTTCTAGACGATTGATCTGATTTTGTTTTATATGTTGTAATATGCTGAAATGGTGTTATGATGAATTTGCATACCTCGCCACATAAACAGGAAATGTGTCACAAATTCGCCATGCACTGCCTCTCATGCTTCAAACCTGCATGCTTGGCTGATTTGTCTAAAACTTCGTAATTGATTATTATGGTAATAGTGATATTGCCATGCCTAAAATGCATGCCTGGCATACAGATATAATGGCTATTTCACTGGTCTTACCATTGCTAGAAGTTTCATCAGATTCATTTCACATTTGGTGTACAGGTTTCACTCCTTATGTAAATGCCCTCCATCCATAAAGATGAGGTTATTAAGCTCATACTTAAAAATATTGACCCACGGATAGTCAGTAATTTATGCCAGAGGGTGACAATGGTGTGTAAGACAGAAAAATACAAGGACAACATAGGGCTGGGCAAAAAATAGATTTAGGGTTGTATTTTGCACCCTGGCGCATGGCGTAAAACTCGTTTCCCACCCGGCGCAAACTATAATTCCTTATTTTGCACGTTTATTTTTTCAACAATGCGCCCAGGGGTGTGGCAATTAACAACTTAGGGAGTGGCTTAGCGCATTGTCTAAAAATCGCTATTGTACACCTGGTCAGAAGTCTATGGTGAATTGCTTATATGTTATTTTAAGAACGCATTGTCAACAGTCATATTGGCGGGTGCACACACCATCCTTCTATCATTCATGAACGCACACCAGCGCACGTCCATGCAACTTGCACGATTACAATGGGAAACATAATTAGAATAAAGATATTACGAAATACTGTACATCTCATAATGAGTAGTTATTCACCATCATTTGCAAATTGGTAATGACGGTTAAAAGTGATTAGGGGAGAGGCGAGAGACATGTATGGAGCACAGCTGAAGACGCACTGTCACGAGATATAAGCAACTCCTCTGCAGGATAAATGTTTTTTTATTCAGTCATTTGAGCAATATTAGGGTAAGAGTTGCTTTTTCCAGACTGTCTTGTCGTTGACTGACACCGTGGTGAAGTTAGTTTCACTTTGCCAATGAGTTCAAATAATAGAGGAGTGCAAATGTGTGAAGGCTATGCTAGGTTTTAGTAAAGCATGGTTTAGTGGAATTCCATACGGTCTCGCAAGCAGCTTCCTTCAAATGCGCTGTTAAATGTCAAAATACTGATGCATTTATTTGACATCGCGCTTTGCGCTGTCAAAGGGAATGACAGATGTCATTCTCATTGATTTAAATGATGTTACGCCCCAAACACACCCATGACTGATAAAAAAAACCTAGGAACACCTTGTTGCGCCATGCGTTCGACGTTTGATAATGAAAACACTCCCATTGTGGACTGGACATCCTACTAAATTTGAATAAGCTGTTGACGAGTGACGATGCGCTTTAGACGGTCATGATACGGCCCCTAAATTAAAAAATTGAATAAAATTGATTTGTTTTCTAAAATCAATTTTCCTTTTAAATTCGATCACCGAAAAATTATCTGACATAGGCTATGTCCAATGTCTCTAAACTTATCCAGCTGATGATGGGCAGCAAACATAAGCAGGATCTGATGTCAAAGGTAATGGAGCTCATTAGTGAGGTCATTTATAAGCATAGAGGCTTATGGTCCGTATTTGCTTAAAGATATGGTGTAAGACGGGGGGCGCTAGTGTGCAGTAATGGAGTAGGTCACGCTTTTGTGGAGCTCTGTGCAATTTCCTCTTATTTTATTGAAAATATACTGCATCCATCGTTTTTTATGTCATAGTCTATCATTTAAGTTGTACTTTAATCTAGTGGGCTCAGTTTTGCGTCAAAAATGCAAAGGAACAAAGCTCAAAACCAGAAAAACGAAGCAATACTAGCTGCTATCACTAAGCAAGGAGAAGAGCAACTAACTAATGTTTCAAAGCTAGTTGATGATCTGAAAAAGTCAATAGAGGGACGTCTTGATTCAATTGATGCAAACTTGGCCACACTTCAGAACAAACATCACAAAGTGGAACGTCGCATAGATAGCATGGATGAGGCTCTTACAGATGCCAACCACTGCATCACAGCACTATAGACTACATGTAAGGAGCTTCAAGTAGCCAACGGTCGTCTTAGTGCCAAGCTAAATGACCTAGAAGGGCGCTCCCGAAGGCTCAACATTAGGATTGTTGGTATCAAAGAGGGAGAAGAAAATGGTCGCCCAACTGAGTTTGTGTCTCAGCTGATTTCAGAGATACTTCAGCAAACCGGTCAAAATAGACAGAGCACATCGCAGCCTAAAGCCAGAGCCAACTGGAGAGGAGCCGCCAAGGGTCATCATCGCCAAACTTCATAACGACAGAGACGTGAGAAATATTCTACGACTAAGCCGACAACGTGCACCGCTCAGTTACAAGGAAAAGAAAGTATCGATATTTCCCGACTACAGTGCAGATGTGGTAGCGCAACGTCAATCCTTCAATAGTGTCCGGAACAGGCTGGCTGATGCTGGAGCCAAGTGCACCATGCGCTATCCAGCTAAACTTCAAGTGACCTACAACAAAACTGTGAACATCTTTAACTCACCAGCAGCTGCAGAACGGTTTGCCAACTCTATTATAACTGACAAAGAGGCAGATTAGCCGTCTGTGTGTCTTACATAATCAATGTTATTACACTTGCGTTATGTGTGACCGATATTTGCGTTACCCACATTCGCCCAACTGAACAGAGGAGACTGAGAGCTGTATGGCTGTCTCAAGTTTACCAATCCACCTTCTCTTCTAAAGCTAGGGGGGTCGCCATTCTTATTCGTAAAACAATTACATTTATATTCAAATCCATGATTACTGACCCAGGTGGGAGATATCTTCTTGTCACAGGTACAGTTAACTCTGTTCCATTAGTCCTTTTGAATATTTATGCCCCCAACTTCGACTGCCCTGACTTTTTTAGCAAAGTTTTCAATCTTGCTGTGGAACATAATACTCACAATATAATTATTGGAGGAGATTTCAACTGCTTTTTAGATCCTCAGGCAGACCGCTCTTCTTCTAAAGCAGCCCCACAATTGAAGTGACACAGTTGACATATGGAGACATCAGCACCCTTTAAGACGAGAATACTCTTTTTTTTTTCTTCTGTACATGGTAGCTTTTCCAGAATCGATTATTTTTTAGTTGATGCCAGACTAATATCTAGAGTCATCAGCTCCACATATCATAATACCTTAGTTTCAGACCATGCTCCTCTGTCCATGAAGATTCATTTTAATCTCCATGCACGTCAGTACAACTGGAAGTTTAACTCAACACTGAACTCAGATAATTGTTTTCAAGAATACATTTCTAATAGGATGTCAGACTTTGTACTTATTAATGACAATGGTGCTGTCTCTGATTCAACCCTCTGGGAGTCCTTTAAAGTTGTTATGAGAGGCCACATTATCTCCTATCAGTCAGCTAGTAAAAAAGTTAGACAGAAGCGTCTCTCTGAAATTGAAACTGAACTTATTGCGCTGGAGGATTCCTACCGAGAGTCAAAATCTGACGATATTCTTAATAACATCTTGAAGATAAAATATGAGTACAACCATATTCTTGGTGAGAAGGTCAGGCATTATATTTGTAAATTGAAACAAAAGCACTTTGAGCTGGGTGAGAAAGCAGGCAGGCTGCTGGCTAGGCAGTTAAAAGGGGTGCAGGCAGATAGGGCGATCCATAAGGTCTCATCTTCTACTGGACAGTTGCTGACTGATCCTAAACAAATTAATGATAGGTTTTTTTACTTTTACTGTCAACTTTATGAATCAAAGTCAAGGGCCACTGATGTTGAGATCTCAGACTTTCTCAACACACTGGACATTCCAGTTGTAGATGATGTAATAAGACAGGAGCTGGATTCTGACATCACACTGGATGAAATCAAAACAGCTATTCGCTCCTTTCCTAGTGGTAAGGCTTGTGGTCCTGATGGATTTGGCATAGAATTTTACAAGGCACATATAGAAACCATTGCTCCACTCCTTCTGCGTATGATAAACTGCTCTATGAAGGCGGGGATTTTTCCCAGCACTCTTTATGAAGCTCATGTGTGTCTTCTCCTGAAAAAAGACAGGGATGACACTGATATCACATCATACCGTCCTCAAAGTTTGCTAAATAGCGACCAAAAAATTATTGCAAAAGTTCTTACGAACTGATTAAGTAAACATATCAGTGCCCTAATCCACCCGGACCAAACGGGTTTCATTCCAGATTAGGGTTAGGGATCGTTTGGGTTTTATCCGATACCGGTGCTAAATCGATACTTTTAAAACAGTGCCGGTGCCGAAACGGTGCCTGAACCGGTACTTTGTTTTTAAAATGTTTTAAATTAAAATGGTCTAAAGCATGAATTGCTTTTTTTTATTGATAAGACAAATTTGAACATGAAATTGAACTGTTCAACTATTCAATTTACTATCAATATCTCATTGCTCCTACGAATAATACATTTAGATGTTAAAACAGCTTCCCATTGTGGCATCCCGAGGGGACATGTCGTGGACGGACGGTACGTTCCCGTAGAAGGAGGTCATGGAAGTCCCAAGATGGCTGCCTTCGTAGAAACTACATCTCCCATAATGCAATGGGAGGAGTGCAGGTGTTTGGGATTAATCATCAAGGCAGAAGGGAGGCCAACAAAAGGTGTGCTTGGTGGAAGACAAAGAGAGACGCGGAGGAAGCCTGGGGAACACTGCTCCAAGGAAGATACGTTTGGACTGAAAAGCTGGAAAGCTGGAACTTGAATTTTGGACCTTGGACTTTTGAGTTTGGACTTATCTGGAGGACTTAAATGACGGAGCTGTTAAAGTTTTGGTTGAGTACCTTGTTTGACTTTTTGAGTTACTCTAAAGAGTGAATTGTAGGAAAATAAAAGCTCCAATCTTTTGTTAACTCCAGTTTGTTCTTGTCCTAATATTGCCAACACGGCCTCAGAACTCAGAAAAACCCTCACAACGCTACACCATGCATGCACACACAATAGTAAGCTCTGCTTTCAAGTTTACCTGTAGGCGGTTTGCCATAAGGTATGTTAAAACCGCTTGCCATAGAACAGGTCACGGACAACAGCATTTGCAAGCAAACTAATCTAACACAGGGATTAACAGTTAATTCAGTGTGTTGTCAAATGCTTCAAGAAATTTCATGTCTTAACCCATAACACGCAATAGTTTTGAACATGTTAGGCTACATGTCGGTGTTGAAGTGTTTAGATTCCCAGCGCTAGCCAAGTAGGCATTTTAACAGCACCTATGGCTATGCGCTAACACCAGTCAGCTGAGTTTAATTAGCGATAACGTACGGAGATGGTTTTGTAGCCTCTTTGAAAGCTCAGTGACATCAGGTATGTAGCCTAACCTTATGTTTTTGCCAGCGAACGTTTAACATGATCTTCATATTCATTGTGATGCTATATGGGCCTCATGCACATGAAAGATTAAGATCATGCCATTATGTTGTTTAGAACACACCGTGAAATAAAGTTTTCACCTTACAACTTTGCTGATAACATTTCAAACTAGACTGCATTCCGGCGGGAACTGCGAAAGTGTGCTTGCCCTGGTCCGGTCACCAACGTGAGCAGACAGTGGCATACGCTATGCTGAACCTGGCTTGATCCAGGCATTGTAACAGTGCCTTTCAGTGTTGGAGCAGTGGCAATATCTCAAAAGCTGTAGGAGAGGGCTATTCAACTATTGGCTTGCGGGTTGAATGCAGTTCATTGGATTTTACCTTTGGCCTGCCTTCGAATTTAGCTTCTATGACTGAGATCAAATCAATAAAATAAAATGACAGCAGTGATTGGCTGCAAAAATAAATAATGTCACACGTCTTGCGCCTCTCAAACTGGGCTATCAGGTAACCTACAGAGGAATTGAAATATGACCAAGGCATTAAAAAGCTGCTTGTTTGTCAGGATACTTTTTCACTGATTTATTTTTAAAAATATGAGCTATGAGTGTGAATCTTATATATTCCATCCGACAAATTATGTTTTACTGGTTTATTTGACAAAAAATCTATATGGATTTGCTCTATAAAGACCTTATGTCTGTTTGGGATTGTTTTGTGAGCCTGGGGTTGTTTTGAGAGCCTATTGATGTAGCCTATCTCAGATGTATCTCAGAATAAAGGAATACTTCATATTACTCTAAACCACCGTCTGTAAATCAACTGTATACTACTGTCTACATTGCACTATATTTCTTGACCTGTCTCTGTATATTTCATCACCTTTCCATACTTTGCCTCACATTGCAACACAGCTCAGATCTTCGGTTGCTATGAAGGCCAATCATTCTAAATGGATGGTTGCTATGGCCAAAGGCCAGTTCTATCTCTGCCGTTGTCAAGCGGGCATATCGTAGAATTCTGATTAACCTTATCTTATTTGAAACATCTCTATTTTACTTACCCCACTTCCATACAGTGGGTCCCATTAAGAAGTGGCCACGTCATTCGCGCTTATCGTGATTCACACAGCAGCATTATTAAATTAATCTGTCACCATATGCCTATGCCTACGTTTGCAAAGAAAACATTTTAATTGGATTCACATGAAACGTTACATTTAATGTACATGTTGACAATGAGTAGGCTAGTTTTCGTTGTTGGTGGTGTTATTGCATCCCTTAGTTATGCCTACAATGCCAAGTTCCCTCGCGATTGGAAGCTCCTGTAGAGTAGACAATAGTAGACACATTTCAAAACATCGCGTTAGGAGTTAGGAGTCCTCGCCACTTATTTTAAGCTGTCACAGACTTAGGTGCTACTTTTAGGGCTAAAGTGCTTCGTGAATTACTGTTAGTAAAAAAATAGCAGTCCTAAAGTTACAAGTGACGAAGTTACGAGTGCAAGCATCTCATATCAAATGACCATGGCATTACGCTAAACAACATAAATCCCAATTAGCAACATACATCTCCTCCATATAGCTAGCCACACAAGAAATTAATGATACTAAATCTCTGCTTAGCATGCTTCTCCGCTTAGCATTCTAATAACAGAAGGGGCACATGTTGACCACTACAACATGACTCATTATGTCTGTAACTCTATAAAACACTTACTTTCATAAAGGAAGCACACCATCCAGCACATACACATGGAAACCATATTTTAGGTACTTGGCCACGAACTCAAAACGTGTCTCTCTGAAGCTCTGTTCTAGAATCTTTGCTCTGAAGGCTGTGTTGCTAGGCAACATCAAATAAACGAAATGAGAGTCTTTTCAAGGTATTAAAAGTGTACGTGTGATTACGAATCGATGTGTGTGGTTTGCAATTAGAATAAACAAGAAATAACATTTCCAATAATTTCCCATGATAAATTACATAATATTTGCACCTTCCTTACTTGTGAAGCTCACACGTATTTAGTAAAAATGTAATACAACGTTGCCACCTAGCGTTCAGATGTAGGCTATTTAACATTAACGTGACATTTCCTGCTTATTCTTTCGTCAACTCCATGCTTTTAGGAAAACAATCTTTTTATCATAGTTCCCTCAATGAGCGATTACCAGCTCGTTTTTGTAACAGAGATAGCTGTTTATTGTCCCTAGGTTTACAGAAACACCTATTCATATTAATAGTATGGAGTGCTGCCGACCACTGTTCATTGCATGGCCCAGAATGCCTTGCATGTGTTTACAACAAAACAACACAGTAAAGCCTAAATGCCCGTAAACATATGCATTTGCATACTTGTAACATTTTTAATAATACTCTCCCATCATGATATTCTCTTTGCTATCTACACCACCTCCTTGGGACAGATTATCCATTCGCATGGCTTCTCATACCACTGCTATGCAGACGACACACAGCTCTATCTGTCCTTTCCACCTGATGACCCCTTGGTTTCAGCACGGATCTTGGATTGCCTCTCAGACATGGCTACATGGATGAAGGCACACCACCTCCAGCTGAACCTCTCAAAGACTGAACTGCTGGTCCTCCCAGCTAAACCTACCCTACACCACGACATCAACATCAAATTTGACTCCCTGTCTGTTTCACCTACCAGGACTGCAAGAAATCTAGGAGTGGTTCTTGACAACCAACTAAACTTCTGAGATCATGTTGCCTCAGTCGCCCGGTCATGCCGTTTCGCACTCTACAACATACGGAAAATCAGGACTTACTTGACTCAAGATGCTACCCAACTTCTGGTTCAGGCAATAGTCATCTCACGACTCGACTACTGCAACGCCCTCCTGACAGGTCTCCCAGCCTGCGCAGTGAAACCACTTCAGATGATCCAGAACGCGGCGGCGCGCCTGGTCTACAAGCAACCCAAAAGGGCACATGTTACCCCGCTGCTCATCCAGCTACACTAGCTACCTATGGCGGCCCGCATCAAATTCAAGGCTCTAACGCTTGCCTACAAAGTAGTCTCCGGTTCTGCTCCCACCTACTTGAATGCCCTCATACAGACATATGCTACCTCCAGACCGCTGCGCTCCTCAGACGAACGACGCTCAGGCCAATCCAAACTTTTCTCATCTGTTGTTCCTCGTTGGTGGAACACACTGCCAGTTCCTACAAGGGCAGGGACATCCCTCTCCATTTTCAAAAAACTCCTGAAGACCCAGCTCTTTAGAGAACATCTCCTCTCATAGCAACACTTACAACAAGTCTTGCTGATCCTAGCACTCACCAGCCGTCTTAAACTGACACGTAACTGTTAAAAACAGCACTCACTGATACACTTATTCTTACTGTACTCTAATGTTTTTTAAATTGTCCTAAAATTGTTGAGAATTGCTCTAAAACTTAAACTGTTTACCATGTTGTTAGTCGCTTTGGCTAAAAATGTGTCAGCCAAATGTAATGTAATGTAATGTAATTTAAGAATAATGAAAAATTTAATTTGAATACCGTCAATGTGAAAATAACTGTACTACGTCAGCAATAAATAGCTAATGTTCTCTTTACCATTTCAGTTCGTAAGTCCATACTATCCCATGGCTGAGCAAGGATTTCATGATTGGGCAAGGTTGCCCGGAGACATTGTGGCTGCCCAGAGACATTGTGCATACTTGGAAGGCATTGTGATAGATGTACAACTACAAATGTGGAAAGTGATAGTTACCAAATACGGGTGGGTGGTTTGCCAAATGCTGGAAACTTTTGGAATGTTTTTTCTCTTTTTTTTAGCTTATGCACCCTCACATTGGAGGCCCGAGTTCATATACAAAATTTGGTATCGATATGTGACAGTGTTCCTGAGATATGGACAACTCCCTGTTTCGGAGCTTCGCCGCCGATTTCGTTTGGCTGTGACGGGCAAATGCTTCTGAAAATCAAAAATCCTTTCTGTAACTTTTGTGAGGCTTGGTCCAAGGATCATGTACGTCAAGTTTCGTGAAGTTCGGACCAAATTTGTGACCTGTGAAACTTTAGTTTCGCTTTCTATTCAATCTAATTTGGCGGAAGAATGACAAGGGTCAGTGACATCATTTTCAATTTCCACACTACACCGGTTCCGGCCGGACGTTCCAGAGTTGGACCGGTGGCGATATCTCAAAAGGTGTAGGAGCAGGAGCTGACCAAAAATTGGGCTTACAGGAATAAGAAAACTTAAGAAGAACAATAAGTGTGCTGCTTTCAGCAAGCACACTTAATAAGAAAACTGAAGAAGAACAATAAGTGTGCTGCTTTCAGCAAGCACATTAGCAAGGATATTGTGTAATATAGGCTACTGTTGTTTCATAGCCTTTTGCTTGTGTGTAGTTAGGCAGGCCCACTGCTAGATTTTGACAGGAGCTCGCAATATCGTGTTAAAGTAAGCTACTTGGGCTCACGCAAGCTATCAAACACTGTCCACTCGCCCATGTGGTGCACCCCTCTGGTTTATACATTCAGTGTTTATGTTAGCTAATTGTATCTGGATGTGTTGCTATCAGAGCAAGACGGTAGAGACGGCGCATGACATGCAGTGATGCCTCTTATAAAAAAAATACACAAAAAAAAAACGCTATTTAAGCACTGAAATGAGGCACCAAAATCCACGTTGTTATTCGATGCAGTTACTACCGTTTGCGTCGGCACCGGTGCCATATTAGAACCGTGTTTCGGTGCCTAACCCTATTCCAGATAGATTCTCCTTCTCTAACACTCGCCGCCTGTTAAGTACAATGTACTCTAATAACTTACCCCATGCCCATCGTTAGATGCCCAGCAGGCCTTTGACCAAGTTGAATGGAGATACATGTTTGCCGCTCTTGAAAAATTTGGCTTTGGTGGTAGATTTATGAAAATGTTAAGAATGCTATATGCATGTCCAAAATCCTACATTTTGACTAACTATGACAGGTCCACCCCATTCCTGCTGGGCCGTGGCACCAGGCAGGGGTGCTGCCTTTCCCCTATGCTTTTTGCCTTAGCTCTTGAGCCCCTGGCAATAGCTATTAGAGCCAGCCCCCAAATCCATGGGATAATTTGTGGCACATCTGAGTGTACTATAGGCTTATATGCAGATGATGTGATCCTGACCCTGTCAGATGTTAGGACATCCCTGCCCCCCTTACTTGATTTGATAAGAACATTTGGTCAATTTTCTGGATTTACTATTAACTGGGACAAAAGTCTATTCATGCCTCTATCCGATGGCTTAGACTCTAAATATCTTGAGGATCTACCATTTCAAATTTCCACTGATCAGTTCAGATATTTGGGAATCAATATCACCAAAAACCCCAAACTTCTCTTTAAATGTAACTATAATGATTTGACAGACAAACTTAAAGCTATGATAGACAAATGGAAACTTCTCCCTCTTTCCTTAATAGGGCGTGTGAATATTATGAAGATGATTGCACTTCCAAAATGTATTTATCTTTTTCAAAATGTACCTATTTTTCTTACAGCTGCCTTCTTTAAGTCTTTAGACTATCATTTTGCCCTTTTGTATGGGCCAATAAGCCTCCACGCATCTCTAAAGTACACCTGTAGAAGCCTACAAATGAAGGTGGTTTGGGCCTGCCTATTTTGCGTCATTATTACTGGGCCTGTAATGCCAGAGCATGGGTATTCTGGAATCATGCCTCAGTCACTGATGATGAGGGTAACCACTGCCCGAATTAGCCTGTGATCGAGTCCCACAAGTCAAAGACTGTTGGAGCTTCCCTTAGTGCTGTTTTATTTTCAAATCCAAATTTCTCCATCAAGCAACTAAAAGGTAACTCAGTGTTTACGCACTGGTCTGAGAAGGAGCTTGCTACTATTAGCGATCTTTATATTAATAACTGTTTTGCATCTTTCGCTCAACTTAAGGAGAAATATGTGCTACCATCTACCCATTTTTTTCATTATCTTCAAATTAGAAACTTTGTAAGGGAGTCAGTGCCCACACAACATAAATTTTACCAACTTCTGACTTGTAACCCCACGTCTAAAGGTTTGATTTCACAGTTTGTAGCCCTCTTTCCATCAGTTACCTCTTCTCTTCAAATCAAAGAAGATTGGGTTAAAGAGACCGGAGAGGAGATTTCAGATGGGCTATGGTTAATGGCATTAGAGAGAATCAAAGCATGTTCTATCAATGCCAGACTTCAGCTTATTCAGTTTAAAGTCATTCACCGACTGCACTTCTCAAAAACTAAACTGAATAGGATTTTCCCCTCTGTCTCTGCCACCTGTGATAAATGCAAGTCCAGTGATGGGACTCTGAGTCATCTTTTTTGGGCATGTCCCAAGCTCATAGGTTTTTGGGATGATATTTTTCAACTGTAAAGTGTCATATATAAAACCCCATTAAGACCTGATGGCCTCTTTGCAATACTGGGCTGCTCCCCTTATTCAGTGACTCTCTCCATTGACCTACAGCAGGCCCTTATGTTTGGTATGGTCATAGCCAAAAGGGTTATTTTAAGAGAATGGAAATCAGCGTCCCCACCTTGTTTTAAGATATGGTTAAATGATATGGTATCCTGTTTGTACCTGGAAGAGCTGCGCTACACTTTGTCAGACACCCACCGCAAATTTCGTAAGATCTGGGGGCCTTTTACAGACCATATTAAGAGAGAACAGTCTCAGGATGAGGTTTAATGGCATACAATTTTGTTGTACTGTATAATGTGATTTGTTTTCCTATGCTTATGATGTGAATTGCTTTCATGTAAATTGCTTGCTGGGACCTTGCCCTTGATTTGGACCTTCTTTGACCTCACTTGGAACTCTGAATCTTCAAAACCTGTGAACATTCTTTTCAGTTTTTGGACTGATTGCATAGATACATAGTGGTATACTTTATATGAACTGGCAGTTTGTTTTGTTTTGTCTTGTTTTGTCCCGTAAATCGGGTTTTATGTGAAAAAAATCAGAATTTTTTTAGGCAACCCAGCCCTAGGACAACAAGAGACATAATGAGCAGCGTAAACACCTCAAGGTGCACAAAAGGCAGCTTTTTGAAGGGTTGGTCATTGAATCATTTAAAAAATGTTCCAGTGCTTCCATACCTCCATCATGCGGTATCAACGTATACATTGCACTTATGTCAAAAGACACTAGGTGAAGTTCCTCCTTGTCGAAAAGAGTGTTGATGGATTCTATGATTATTACTATGTGTCTCGTATCTTTAATAAAAGACGGTAGATCTTCAGTTAGTGGTCTGATAAACTAGACGTTAGGGAGCCTATACTCACCACTATAGGTTGGCCTGGAGGTTGTTCAAGGTTTTTGTGGATCTTAGGTAATGTATAGAAAGTTAGAATAATTGGATGTTCTATTTTCATGAAATCAAGGTCTTTTTTGAGATTTCACCGTTTTGCAGTAGATTGGTAAGGGTTTCATGGATAGTTTTTTGAAACACTTGTGCTGGATCCTCTGGAAGCTCTTGGTCAGTCTGCAAAAATCATGGATGGCACAACAAATAACATTCTTAACAAAATATTTGCAGACTATTTGAATAGTTGACAACTAATTAATAAATAATACTAATAGTAACTAATAAAACACTTCTATTCTGATTCTGATTTCTAGTGATCAGTTTGAGGATAACAAATTCAGTCACAAATGTGACGTTTGCATTGGGAGGCTCAAAAATGCTGCAAAATATTGTAAGACTTGCAAAGCCTCCTACTGTGAGAATCACGTGGAAGACCACTACAAGACACCAGTATTGTCTCGACATGAACTAGTCGAACATTATCAGAAGCCAAAAGCATCACCAGCAAAAGTCCGTTCACATCAATGGCTCAGATCAGGTAAAATATGTTGCCTCATTATCCTTTTGTAATGGCTAAGTGGTCTTTATGTGCATCATTGCATTATATGTGTATTTGTCAATTTCATCAACTATGGACACCCCACATGTATTACTACAACATATTTTATCTTGGTGTTCTGTACTAATCTAAACACAGGTATCATACGGATGGCACCGGTTGTTGTGGTTGTCCTGATCTCACTGATGTATGCTAGAATCTACCAGCTAGAATGTCTCCACCCTGAAGGTACATATTTAACAATTCTGACATTCTATGGAATCAAAATGGATTAATATGTTTTGTATGCGTATAATGTTTTGAAACTGTAGAATTTATTTGCAACTGTAAAAATGATGTGTACAAGTAATTGTCAGTATTAAAAATATGCACTACACTTAGAAATCTATTCTAACTACAAATCATTCTACAGTTACAAATATTTTACCATTGCAAATATGTTCTACAGTTACATATCAATGCTCTGCACAAAAAGCTGTCCTATAGTTACAAATCTTTTCGGCAGCTATAGGTTTTGCGCCACCTTGGGGATCAATAAAGTATCTATCTATCTATCTATCTATCTATCTATCTATCTATCTATCTATCTATCAAAATGTTCTCATATGTATTGTATGTCTTACATATGTCATAAGTCTTCCCAAAACTAAGACCTGTATTTTTTTTGTTAAATTCCAATGTTTTTTTTCACCCTTGATTTTGTATCATTTTTACACTCTCAGAAATGTCTTATCTTGGAGGCCTTGTTTGGGCATTAATATCTTAAAAATGATTATACTTAGCCTGCCCAAACCTTTGAAGGGTGTTCTCAGTATGTTTGGACTGTTAAAAGTTTGTACTTTGTGCCCATCCGTTTTATATAAGGCCCTAGATATGGAAAAAAAGTGTACAACTGGTGATATTGAGGGTCTTGTAAACTCATTTTTTGTATCCACATGGCACCAGTGATTATGTTGTCTGTTGGGCAAATATTGGAGGTCTCATGAAAATATTAAGGATAAAATAAGGTGTGATTGCATTTTTTGGTAATTCTAGCGGTCATTACCAGTGTTGGTCAAGTTACTTGGAAAAAGTAATTAGTTACTGATTACTGATTACTTATCCAAGAAAGTAATCTAGTTACTTTACTGATTACTTATTTTCAAAAGTAATTAGTTACTTTACTAATTACTTTACTTAGTTACTTTACAAAAACACACTAGCTATACACAACCTGAATATGCTTTTTTAAAACTTGGTTTTATTAGTTTCAATCTTAACTTTTTGGTGTGTATACTCCTTCATTCGAATAGATGTAAATAAAATACAGCAAAAAAAAATATTAAAACCAAAGTATCTATTAACATTTACATCTTTTAACAGTTGCAGTGCAGAGAGGAGTAATGCATTTACCAAAACAGAAAATGCTGTTGCATGCCACATTTAGGCTGTTCTAATGTCAAGAAGAGTATGTGTTTGAACTGTGTGTGTGCAGTGCCGCTGCTGGCTATTTTGGTTCCCAAAGCAGAACTGTTAGTTTAAAATATTTCTTAAGAAATACTACTAATTTGATGCAGTTTAACTCATTTATAAATGGTGCGCTGTCACTTTAAGAGCATCTACAAAACTCTCATAATGATCAGCTCCATTCAAATATGAGCCTATGGCTAGTCCACAAACTCCACATTTGGCACTATATTAGCAATAGTCATGATATTAAGTTGGTATAAACAGCTAGCTAGACATTTTCTGTTTGCAATTAAAAGTGATAGCCCATACGAGCCTGGTAGCACCTATATGAGTGGAATGTGTTTCAATCAGCATGGGCTACTGTGCTTCATGTAAATGCTTAGTTTAAGGCAGTGGTTCTCAAACTTTTTCTTTCATTCCCCACTTTGATCAAGGGGGCCTTTTTGAGCCCCACCTGTCCCTCATCGCTCTAAGAAAGTGGTAGGTCAAGCTTAAAATTGTCAAATGTATTGAAATAATGACAAGTTCTGAATATATCCTCTTCAGCAGTTAAAATCAGCTGGTGCTGCAGATATTAGGGCTGCACGATATTAGGAAAACATGCGATATGCGATAACATTATTGAGTACTGCGATAACGATATAACTTGCGATATTTAAATATTTAATGTTTTTCTCCATTCTACTTGCTGCTAACATAGACTGTAGGGTTGGGGGGGGGGTAAATGTATAATTACTACATAAATAATATAAATATACTATATATAAGGGGACACTTCAATCATACACTGGATTGGTGCTCTGACACTGTTTGGTTCTGAGCATAAGAAAAACTTTTAAGGCGAGTGTTTTATTTGGAAGAACTGTCAGACATTCTGTGAATGTAGTTTGAGAATGGAGAGAAGGGTGTTTTTATAGCCCAGAAGCATCGATATCCTTGGTACCAATAGATAGCCTGTTGTCTCCTCTTTCTTCTGATATGCTAAGATACCTACTGACTAGGCTATCGAAGTTGTGTGGAAGATGTGCTCCAAGAAAATCCTTGTAAAAGACGGATAGACAGCCAATCTGAATACTTGTGCACCAACCAGCGGAATATTCCACATTGCCAGCCTTCGCTGCTAGGCCTACTTAAGCTATATCGGGGCGGTCACATCTAAAATCTTAAGTAGTCCAGTCTGTGACCTCATACGCTGCCCATCCCACGTTATTAGGCTACCGGCATGCCGACTACGAGGGCAGCGGAAAGTGAAAGTAAGTGGCTGCGATCGCACAGTCCAGGCTAACAAAGTAGGCTAAACAACTTTTACAAATAACAAATCCTGATTACCTCTCTGCTGCTGTCTGGGGCTTTTGCTAAATGCAAATCATGAAATACAGCCTTACAGTGAAAAATAGATAGGCTATCTTCTGATCCTATAACAACGAAATACATTTTTTATTTTAACATGGTGAAGGACGCATTTGGCGCTCTGTTTGTAATACATCGTCCTTTATAAAACCAAAATATTTCCATATAACAGACGTGCTTTTCCTTTAGTCACCAATTCCACTTCACCTAAGTGTAGCCTACCTCGCTTGACTCACTATCTTCAGCCAGCTTCTGCCTCAACACCTAAAACACCACACACCTAAACTGGTAGGGGACGGGCTTCTAGGGCTGCATGACAGCATCGATTTGGTAAAATATGTTGACATTCAGAATGTGAATACATCATAGACTGTAGGCCATGGAATGCGCATGGCACAGAACATGTATCAAAATGTATCGAAAATTAATTCATCTTTGTGGTATGTCCATCGCAAGCGTTGATATCGCGATAACGATAGATTTTAGATAGAGATGTCCGATAATATCGGCCCACCGATATTATCGGCCCGATATTAGCATAAAAATGTAATATCTGTTAATATCGTTATCGGATTTTTTTTGCCTTAAAACCGATAAAATAATGCTTGCGTTACACCCAAATAGTGCCTATGCGCTCCTGAAGCGTTTACCGGCGCACAGATGATGACCTCATCAAGCTGCGTCTTGAAGCATACAAACAAGCGTGGATGGCTGCAGTAACAAACTTGCTCGCTCTGTTTCAACATTATGTCTGTGGTTTGGAATTGGCCATGGCCGTCGTAGCCCCTTGCGTTGGCCGTGACGCCCCTTTGAAAATCAGAGGTTTACAGGCCACGGTGGCCTTGGTGCCCCCTTCTTTAAATATTCTGCTTTGCGTCCTACTAATAGCGATATATATTTAGCCTATGGCCTATGGCCAAATTACGCAGTGGAGAAAGTGACAGCGCAAGAAAGTGCGTCCAAATTAACCCATTCTTCTCAGTTGAACTACTCGCGAAGTAGCCTACTCATCACACAGACATCACAAGTATCACATGAAAGAGCTTTTTCTCAGCTTTTAAACGATGTTAGCCGCTAATTGCTGTGGTGAACGGTTCGCGAGAAAAGTAAATAATATCATTCAATTTAATCATAAATTCTACTGAAGGTTTTGCGTCCATCTCCCTACCCATTCATCTCGGTGGAATACTTCAGAATCCTTCGTTTAACATATGACAAACCATATATCAGAATAAACAGCAGACCTTACCGAACAGAAAGGTGTAAATCCGTCCCCTGTACAGTTAGCCCTTCTAGACAAATCCCGTTTTGAATTTGCAGTAAATTTCAACATACATGGATGTCTCCAAATTTGGGATTTAAGTTTTACACTGTGTTTCAATTGTTCCACATTATTTCATAACGGGCCAAATACAAAACAAATATTACAAATGTCGCCTAGATATCGGGAAATCAGAGGACAGCTGACTATAAGAGTTTGTGAAAGTAGCCTTAATGATCACAAAATGCTAAGCATGCATCTAGGCTATTTGAGTTTCTTAAAGCTGAGCTGTGCTTAAATTGTTCAATACATGATTTCATAACAGGCCAAATATAAAATAAATGTTAAATATAGCCTAGATATCTGAAAATATTAGATGATCAGATGATTTACAGTTATATGTAATATGTCATGTTTTATGTTTTTGTAATGTTTCATACAGTGATGCAGGTCTACTGCAGTGAATACAACTTTGATCATTTTTATAGCCTACTACTGTATAGTTAACTTTGGCCTTGGTGCCCTGACATGTGGCCTTTGTGCCCCCCACCAAATATGCCCAACTGAAGGCCAAGTGGCCTTGCCCCTAAAATGGTGAAATTCCAAGCCTGATTGTGGGTATGTCCCGTTATGAAGGCCAGTCAGTCTTTTAGCCCCGTTCATTGGACTAATACTAAAGGAGGACTTTGTTTACTACTCTGGAAGGTCTGGACTGAAACTTTGTGCCTTCCTTGTTCTTATTGCACACTACATTAATGTTGCATCTCTTTGTTGTTGCTCATGTAGAGCAGTGCTGATTGAGCCCAGTTTATAATTTCAATGATTGCATTAGCCCAAGTAATGGGCTAGGGACACAGGCTGCTTAGATTTGTACACCTTAAAATGTTTCATTTTTTGTACTTCACCTCAAGCCTAAAGTATTTTTTGTAGCTCAAACAAATGTTTTCAAAATTGTGCAGTATAGTTGCTTGCCGCATTGTAATTGACTCATATTTGTGCATTCATTCAATTAAGGTGATTGAGTTTTAGTTAAAGAAATAGTTCATGAAGCATCCTACAAATGCAGGCTCATTTAACACAGAAAAAGGGTAGCCTGTCATACACTATGCCTGTTATTTTAGTTGGTTTTACATTCTGCTATGTTGCACATAGTTGTTCAGGTACAATGTTTTATCATTTGTGAAGAAGTCAAATTTGCACTATTTGTTCTGGGCATTGTCAAGATTATCTCAGGGAGAGTGTAATCCAAACTGTTGTTTGAGACAATTAAAAAAAAAAATAAACATGGCACTTTTTCCCTAAATTAAGTTGAAGTATTTTTCTTATTTTGCACAGACAATGTTAACATTTGGAAAGCCTTGTTGCATTCAAGAATGCATCCAGTGGGGCATCACAATAACATTAAGCATGTTTTGTTAATTCCACAACAGGAGATATGTGATGTTACCTAAATTAGTTTTGAGGAAAAATAACCCATATATCGACATCGGTATCGGCTGATATCGGAATCGAAATTTGAGAGTTGGACAATATCGGCATATCGGATATCGGCAAAAAAGCCAATATCGGACATCCCTAATTTTAGATATATCGTGCAGCCCTAGCAGATATAATAATAAATAAATACATAATGTGCCATTGTAAATTAAACACATATTTCTGTTTTCCAGCAACATATTAGGAAGCATAGGCCAATATTTTACAGCATTGTACAATATATTCAATGAAATACCAACATGCTGCATTAAATGGATCCATAATCCAGTCATACTGAGCACTGCTGGTTGGGAAATATTTTTGAAATAAACTTTGCAGGGATGTGATGTAGGCCTACTGTTTAATACATGGGATCACAACAAGAGTGGCTCCCGAAGCAGACGTTTCAGCGATTTCACTCAGATTCTCAAAGGCATACTGTTGCGATCGAGGCGCCTGTCCCATACCTCAAGTTTTTTGGTGAATGCAGTAATCTTATCTGCTAGGTGAGGTAGGTGCTTGTCTTTGCCTTGTAACTGGAGATTTAACTCATTGAGCTTTCCAAATATATCGCTAAGATAGGCCAGCTTCAAGAAATGTTCATTAGTGAACGTGCTTGCAGATTCAAACATGCGCTCATGCTGCATTGACACTAGTGCTGCCGCGATTAGTCGACCTAATCGACCATGAAAATTAGTCGACGGCAATTTCGGATCATTTCCCATGATCACTAAGTCACGACGCATATTTTTTTAGCGTTCAAGCCAACTGATAAAGTGAAGTAACCTATGTGGTAAGACGCGCAAAGTGCCTGTAGCCTACTTGTTTTGAACATGCTGATGTTTTTGCTGCTGATGCTCATTTGCAAAGTCCTCAACTCCTGTCGCCTTTCAAAGTCCTGCGTTTCTCAAACTATGGGCCACGCGGACCAGCACCGGCCGTAACGTGGACATTGCTGGTCCGGAGCCGCGGAGTGAAATTATTCCCGGGGCTTCGTCTGATAATTTGCTGCGCAATTGATCAAGGAACCGCGGACCGACAGAAAAAGAAAACAAACTTTTCTGCAATCAGTATGAATTACTTGCTAATTTGGTGTCATCAAACATAGAGGCATATAATTAAATGGTGGTATGAGCATTCATTCAATGCGCGAGAGAAACTGAAACCACTTGATAACGTTGGTAGCAAATCTCCAATTCAACCTATTGGAAAGCTATTTAATTATGAAACTACATTTAATAGAACAATGTGGATTTATGCAACTTCCATAAAAACAGAGCACAGACTATAATACACTATCTAGAGTATTGTATAGTCAAATTTGAATAACGTGGCCAAAAGCTTGTGGCATAATTAAATATGTAAATATTATTTCCATTTGCCTACCAGTATATGATGCTTGCATGAGGGAAACATCCCAAAACGATGACACCCATATAATTTCTGTTGTTTTGAGAAGTATTTATCATGCAACCATGCAAAAGCAATGGAACTATTCTAATTATATTTTACATTAGTAAAGCAGTCCTCTGATGTGCATGTTTTCAAACTTTTTGTGAACAATGTTAGCACTTTAAACACTGGCTGCTTTGAAGTGCATGTATAACAATATAGCATAACAATAATAATTGTGATGTGATATAATGATAATTTGATGGGGGGTGGGTTCATGTAGGTGGGCCCTATGACCCCAAAGTATGCCATGAACGGGCCTCAGGTCAAAGAAGTTGTCTATGTCGATGGCAACACTGGCATACAAATAAAGTCTATCAAAGGTCTGACATTACTGTAGGTCTGAAGGTAGCATTTTAAATGGGTGTTTTTTTTTAATACATAATGTTTTTGAACAGTTTACTTACAGTAATACAGCTTCTAACAAAAGTAGGGTGATATATATTTTACATTTTCCCTTTAGTTGAGTTCAAAATAAAATGTACACAACAAAATAACAAACACTTGATTTAAAAAAAAATAGTCGTTTAGATTAGTCGACTAATCAAAAAATTAGTCGAAAGATTAGTCGTTAGAAAATTAGTCGTTAGTGGTAGCACTAATTGACACGAGCGCTTCCCTATGAATAACACAGTGCGTCCATTGCGCATCGGGTGCTACCTGGGCCTAGGCTACAGATAAAAACATAAATTAAAAAAACTCCTGTTTTTCGCGCCCCACCTGGCATGTCTCCGCGACCCAGTAGAGAAACGCTGGTTTAAGGGAAATGAATTATTATAGACTTCAACACTCACCAGCCCCATTACAAAAAGGCAAAGACCACATTATATTTTTGCCCATTTTCCAAATCACAGTGAATGCAGCCAGAATATTATAATGCCCTGGCTCCTGTTATAACGGGCCAGTAGGCTACAGGGAACCCGCGACGTCCTCTATTTTCACCTGTTGCTGCAGCGTCATGTCGGGATCTGGGGGTGTCTCAATGAGTTTCACATTCCTGTGCCGGCTTGCTAGGTTCTTGCTCAGATTTGAGGTGGAATTTTTCGCTGTAGACAGCATTTTTCTTCCCACGAAGAGTGTACAGCGTTAATGTTTTTTTCGTAATGTCTGAACTGCAATGAATTAAATGCTCCATGTTCGCGCTCTCTCCTGCACTCCATGTCTTGCACACGTGTGTCTGTTGTTTACATCTATATCGCGCAGCTATAGCCTACATCATTGTCACGAGTTAGTCTCACAAAATCCATATGGCAAAATCCCAAATTATTTTACTGTCTATGGCAAAATCACGTTTAGTAACGCAGTAACGCAGGCTGCTTGCAGGAAAGTAAAAGTAATCTAATTACTGTTTTTGCAATTGTAATCCCTTACTTTACTCGTTACTTGAAAAAAGTAATTGGATTACAGTAACGCGTTACTTCTAACGCGTTACTGCCCATCACTGGTCATTACAGTATTTCTTGGGAAAGGACCTCTGAAAAAAATAATGTCCGCTGTCAATGGCAACGGAGTTTGTGCTTCTAATTCAGGTATTTCATATCCCTACGCAAGGACTGGAGCTTCATTCAAAAGTGAAAACAGACGGTTGATCAGCTGTGTTCTAAAGAATGTTTGATTCAAGTTCAGCTTGTGTAGTTGCAAACTATCTGTTTCAGCAAATGTCACAATGAACGGTAACAAATAGGCTAGGCTATGTAGGCTAAAGTCATATCGTGGGGAGTTTATTATTTCGTTTTGGCAAGTAGCCGTGTAATAAGCGGGATAATGTATAGAACGCCGGTCATTCTCCGCTGCGCGTCGGGGTCCGGTTCGTCCTGTCGGGACTTATCGCTGCGCGGCAGTCATATAGGTTCAGTCAGATTTTTTTTATTTTTTTTTTTCTCACATGTCCAAATTTCCGTCAAGGATTCCCGGGACACTGAAAGACCGGGGTACACGAAACTTGGTGGGCATGTAACCCCACATGGATAACATGGAACCATCGTTTTTCGTTTTGATCTGTAGCCCCCCCGCTGGATTGGACCCCCCGAAAGGAGGGTAGGGCAGACACAGTTTTCTGTGAATATCTCGAGAACCGCAGGGTTTAGGAGGACCATTTTTTTTGTATGTTGATCTCAAGGGGCCATGTCAACCCATTCCATAACCACTAATTTCATGTATAGCGCCACCTAGTTAAACACAAAAAAGTAAAAATGAGGTGTTGTAATCGCAGGTATCTGTGACCTAACATAGTCAAAACTGCACAAAATTGGAAGTATAGGATCATTATGACATCCTCTGAATGCACGCCAAGTTTCATGGAATTCCGTTCATGGAGGGCCACATAATAAATTAATTTATGTTACTATACACCAACTGGCCTGTAGGTGGCCGGAGACAGTTTTCTGTGAATATCTCGAGAACAGTAGGGCCTAGGAGGTCCACCTTTTTTTTGTATGTTGGTCTTAAGGGGGCATGTCAACTCATCCCATTACCACTTATTTCATGTATAGCGCCACCTAGTTAAAAATTAAAAAGCAAAACATTAGGTGTTTTCATCACAATATCTCTGGCTGACATGGTCAAAACTACACGAAATTGAAAGTGTAGGATCATTATGACACCCTCCGAATGCATTAGTGACCGCACACCAACAAGGATTCCCGGGACACTGAAAGACCGGGGTACACGAAACTTGGTGGGCATGTAACCCCACATGTAATCCGTATGTTTGCCTCCAGGGGTCATGTTAACCCATTCCATATGCACACATGTGCATAAACAGATACACACGCACACACATACATTCACAGTAATCATACGTATGACACATACTCACACAGTAGACATATGTACGCATGCATGCACATGCACAAACACAGGCACATACACAGGTAATATGAACAGGCAAGATGGGGGTGGGGTTGTAAAATGAATTTTACATGTGAAATCTATGAACTAATAATGTTTTGGTACTTGTTGTCTAGCAGATACCAGTGAGAATTGAGTGTGGATAAAGCAATTTAGTGAGACAGTTAGAATCATATAGGCCTTTCAGCGTGATTTATTTTTGTGGAAAACATGTGCTGGACTGGGCGGCGGTCATATTTTGTACCGCTCTGCGGTACATCTAGTTTTCCCAATAATGACCGGCGTTCTATACATTATCCCTTACATAAGTCTTCCCAAAACTAAGACCTGTATTTTTGTTAAATTCCAATGTCTTCATAATTTTTTCACCCTTGATTTTGTATCATTTTTACACTCTCAGAAATGTCTTATCTTGGAGGCATTGTTTGGGCATTAATATCTTAAAAAGTATTATACCTAGCCTGCCCAAACCTTTGAAGGGTGTTCTCGGTATGTTTGGACTGTTAAAAGTTTGTACTTTGTACCCATCCGTTTTATATAAGGCCCTAAATATGGAAAAAAGTGTACAACTGGTGATATTGAGAGTCTTGTAAACTCTTTTTTTGTATCCACATGGCACCAGTCATTATTTTCATAGGACTAAAAGGGTATGTGGGGTAGCTAGTAGAAACACGAGAATCAACATGGGAATAGCTCAGTTTATAGTAATTTTGTGTATAAAGTGCCGATGATGTACATAAATGCACTTACTTAGTTTTGTATACCTCTAGGTTTTCATTCGTGGCCCTGAGGAAAAACAATGATTTTGACTCAATGTATTTAACTATGATACAACATTGGCACTTGGCACACTAAATGCCCACACGCTAAGCTACTTTCACATAGATTTTCAAGTGCCTTCTAGCTGCCCCACATATCATTTTAATCCTATAAAAAAGGCCGAAAAACACAACCTCCCCTATTTAATTCTTAAAATCCTCAAGCCCAGTAAATGTGAAAAGCTCAAATATTCGTACAACTTTAAAGGTGCTCTAAATCATGTTGCGCTTTAAAGGTGCTCCAAATCGTGTTTCTAAGCTAAAAAGTTTGTTGGCACATACAGCAAACATCTTTTCATAATCCGCTAGCTGCATGTAACCTGAATACACTGTAAAAAAAAACAAAAAAAACAGCATGATCCAGCCTGGACCATGAAAAATAACAAACTGTCCTAGCCAATCACATAAGAAATGTGCATTCATGTCAGTTTCAATTGCACATGAGGGAGAGGAGAGAGGGCTGGGCTAGCTCTGTTTTGTTTGAATTGTCAACAGAAATCATGCTTAAAGCACCTTTAATGAATTATAGTATGTAAAGGAAAAAAAACAGATTGATACCAAATGTGTACAAAAACAAGTTTGTTCTAGTGTCACACTTTTTGCACTTTTTTCCAAATCTAGGGCAGGGCTCTACAGTGCGCCCATTTCACTGGCACATGCAAGTAAAAAATGGCGTGTGAGTGCAATAAAATATTTAGGTGCACTGGTGCAAGTGACTTTTTTTAACCCTGTAACCATTCTTCTAATGAAGTTGTCTACAAGATTAGTGCAACATTCAACTTCCTAATGAGCATTTTATCTATTCGAATGAGAAATCCTGGTTGGAAACATGTGAAATTAAATTTAGGCATGGCGGCATGTGACATTTCTACAGATCAGAATGACATGAGCCTAACAACTGTTTTGAGTTAAGGCTATAGTTAAGCTTATTGAATAACTTCCTGATAGTGAAGACAAGCCATTTTGTGGAATGATGCATCATCATTTGACATTTGCAACAATGCGATTCAAAATAAGTCTTTGGTAGCATAAGTGACGTTGCTCTGTCTGCCACTTGTTGTCTAGCTGTGTCTTCTGAAACATTGTTAAATTTGGGACCATAAGCCTATCGCTTGTTTCAATTCCGGACCTTGCAGTCGGAATTGTCGTTTGTTTATTCAAACTCTCAAGTCCAATGTAGCCTGGGCTATTCGAAGTGTCAGTTTATTGCACATACTTTTTATGTAATGTAATAGCCACTACATACCCGTGTTTGTTGGTGTGTTGTTGCAAAATCTGCGTAATCATTTTATGCAAGCAAACTGGGAGTCTTTATTGTTGAGGTCAGACATGATAATCATCCAAACATTTTGCATTTTAACCGTGATTCAATGCTGCCAAATCTCTGCTTATCCTCTCTCTGGTCCTGCGCTGTGCTGTGTGAGAGGGGTGGCTACGGTAGAGTGGAGAAAGCCAACGTGTCCTTCTTTTACCGATATACTGTATAACGATATATTTTGCTTTTCTAATCCAAACAATGTCAAACTATGCACTGCACTTACTCATGCCAGTATAGCAAGACACCTGCCAAGTTTGAAATCGAACGGACAAACGATACGCAGACAGACAGACGTTCCTGCAATTTATGGATAGATAGATGCAATGGCTTGTTTGTTGGGATAATTGTCTGACAACGAGTACTCGGGGCAACAGCCAGGCCTATCATTTGGCATAATTCTTCAAACCCGGACCTGTTGAATCTAAAGCTCTCCACCCACTGTTGGTCAGTGAAGTACGACTTGACCAAATATAAAACTGCCGAGACCTTGGTTGTTCCCAAGTGTATGGTGATCTTCTGCCAACACCCGAGTGCGCAATATAAACATTCTCCGCCTTCTCCTAATCGATAAATATTTTCAAAATAACGGAATGAATTAGGCCTAGGCTATTCCGACCGCAGAGAGGAGAGCGTCCATTTCACTCAACATAGGCAAAGTGTCCCCAAATAATTAGAATTAATAGGTGTTGGAAACAGTGACTAATGCACATTTTATTTATGCAAAAAGAATAAGTACCACTGCGTGAAAAGTGTGATTTTCGTCCCCGTAAACACCCGGAGATCATCCTCATTTTCGGCAGTTGCCAACAATTTGCATCCTGCGAATGTTGCGTTTGTCTGTGCCACAAATTGTCGGAACCATACTATGACGTATGTGGAGAGCTCGCAGAGTGCTAATGGCTCTAATTAGCATATGAATCCAGCGAAACCGTGCCTGGCCAGGCCTGGCTTGAATATCCTTACTCAGTATTGGATGAAACCACTACTTTCAAACAAGAAAAATCACTCGTTATTGGCAGCAAAACCACACCTGGCCAGGCCAGGCTTGAATTTCCTTACTTAGTATTGGATGTAACCACAACTTTCAAACAAGAAAAATCACTCGTGATTGGTTGGCAGATCTGTCACTATTGGTCACCCTGCCTGGCTCATAATAAATGTAAACCCCAATAATAAAATAATATATATATATATATTTATTCATATTATATGTTATTATGCTGTATATTCATGTCATTGTTATCATATGTAGGCTTCACTATTATCAAGGACATGAATGAATTTATAGAGGAAAGGAACATTTGCCAGGAACATGTTTATGCAGAAAAAAAGCTTTATTAAAACAAACACACAACTATGTGCAAAGCGAGGATCTGCCCACACAACATATGGGTAGCTCACGAGCAGTCAGTACTGTGCGATGCACTGCGTATGGACACGACACATCTATCAATGCACCTGGAAAATAGTCACCAAAAAAAGTCTTACCCTCTTTCTTCTCGATCGACTCAAAAAATACACTTTAATGAAGCAACGTACACTGGTTCTGCTCACTTGTTCTTTTGCAAGGCTACTAGGCTACTCTTAGCTTTGGTTTTAGGCTAGGGTACTTTTAGCTTAGCTAGCAGTCATCGAACATATTCTTACCGCAAGCTTGGGATTGTGCACCCGTATTCTCTTCTTAGAGTTTCTGTCTCTCCCGCACAGTTTTTCGACTCCAGAGCAGCCAACCGGTCCTCTATGGACAGCAACCTGGAGTTTACCAAATTGCTTGAATGACTTGCAGATAGCTCAGAGCAAAGAGGAGGTCACGGCCCCATTAAGAGGCAAAGTTGGTCTGTGAAAACAAAATGTACAGTTAAGATCGGTATCTATTAACATAGCCCATCTATTTCCTTATAGCCTACAGCAGAATGAAAGCATAGTCTATTCTTTAAATCTTACCATTGCTCCAGTTTGTAGTGCCTACGTGTCTCCGAGGGAACCCTGGTAGGCTACGGCTGGCTACCGCGGCTCTGATTTCCCGACAGCAGATGTCCATTCTCCTGGCGAGACAAGTAACCACTCATCTGGCACTAGAGCCAACGCTTACCATTCTTCCAAGCAAAGGGAAGTGCTCGTTTAAAGGTCCCCTCTTCTAGAAGGAATGAGCGCCGACGACCGCGGGCGCGTTGTTTATGATAGTGATGGGACATTCGACACTGAGGCACCGAAGCTTGTATCACTCCCGTGAAGCAAATTGTTTCGACACAGTGTGTTGGAGCTTGTATCAAATTAGCATAAGCATGTGATTGGTGACGTCCAAAGCTTCAAACGTCACCGAAGGGTTTTGCTGGATTCGAAAGTTTGCTGCTGCCCTGATACAGGAGTAACACTGCTGTATTCTCTGTAGCCTACTGCTCTAATTTAACAAAACCTGTGTTACTTAGTTGGCCTACTCCGCAATCATTGTTGCTAAAGAACTTTTCAAAGTTTTGAAGTCAAATTTCAAATATTTGTTATTGCATAAGCCTAATAAAGATTCCTCGTAAAGTGACTCACGGAGATTGAACCCACGTCGCCAGATTTATCGTCCCCATCGTTACCTCTATTCTATCGTAGGCCTACGGCAAGAAACGATGTTCACAAACTATTTTTTTTTCTAACAACGGCCTGTGTAGTTCTTAAACATATTACCCAAATAATGCCTCTTGGTTATGAGTAGGGTATGGCAGTTTATTGGATAAGGCCTACACTTTATTTTTTTAAAGTAAATTGATATTGCCACATAGCAGACAGCTGCATTTCTTGCTGCAGTTTGTTAAAACCAACTGAACACACGTAAATTCAAACGCTGAACACACTAGGCTATATTCAAACATTATACCCTAGTTCTAATTAATTTATTTACTTTTCAGTCATCTCATGCCATAGGCTATGCATGATGTGTGCATTCTGTCCCTCATGTTCATGTTGTAAGCTTCGTGCGCAGGTGTGTCGAATTCATAGCCGCTGTCATTTCTGCTGACCACCAGATGTCACTGTGTTGTCTTCGATGCTTTGATGCTTCGGATCATTTTGCGATACAATCAGGAAGAAGCTTCAAAAGCTTCACAAGGCTTTATTCGCCCATCACTAGTTTATGATTCACATCCACATACACCCAAGTAACGTGAACTAGTAGCCTAATCAAACTGTAGGCTAGCCTATCTGTTCTGAATTTGCCGCCGCACACTGACTGTTGTTTATCCTATCAGCTGTTCTGGTGGAAGCGCGACGGGCGGGTCTTCCACTGCTCACTAGAGGAAGTGTCTCCCCTGCTGGCGTGGGGGTGTAACGGTTGGACTTAGTTTATTGAAGTGACGTTCTCTCTGCTGTGGCGTATAGCTGAGAATATATATACATATTTTCATTCAACAAAAATATATGCAGTTCTGCATATATGTTTGTTGAATGAAGATAGTGATAAAGACAATCATTTATATATTTGCCTCTGAAATTCTCATTGTGTTGGTGTGAAGGGAATCTAAATCTAAATCCGAACTAAATCTAAACTTGAGTCTATCGACTGTTTTAAGTCAGGTTACATTATTGGAGCTTGCAGGGAACAGACATGTCATACCCAGCATCATTTCTGCCTGTTGAGCGTATTGCTGGGAGTTGTGTGGTTAACACATTCACTGTTTAAGCAAGACCAAAAGCCACAGTCATGCCAGCATGCACAGTTCACTCCCCCTGCTACCCTGATTTGCATTTGTATAGCTCACAGCATTTTCATTTGTGTTAAAGCCAATGTAAATTTTGACAGCCCTAGTCCACTGTAGACTACAATCGGCTATTAACACCTTCCATTAGCACCATTGAGTAGCCTATGCGACATACATACATCTGTCCTCTGTCAAATACAGTTGCATGTATAGCTCTGAACAAAACCGTTCAAGAGTTATTTAAGGAGAAGTCGAACGTGTGTTTTGTTTCATTCGTCCCTCCTGGCTGGGACAAATGAAACGGCATGGGGGACGAATGAAACATTGTACAGCTTAAATTATGTAAACTTCCCACAACTTCAATATTTGACATATATCATGAATGGCATAGGCGCCGGTGGGGTGCTCCGTCGCTCGAGCACCCACGGAAAATATCGAGCACCCACGTGTGCCAGCTTGCAGTCCCGGCTAAATTTACATTAATTTAAAATCAAACATCGCAGTTAATGTTGAATTCAGCATCTCTCATAATGTGATTGGCTATGTTGCTGTCAATCCCCTACTCCATATCCTAACCACAAATGAGAGCGTCTCTCGTATGAAAATTCCTGACACTTCCCACCTGAAGAATTAACGCAAGGCCTTGTCGGGTCTTCAGCCCCGAATGTTTAAAATGTATATAGCCCTGAATATCATTTTAAAAGTAGTCTGACAAAGCTTATTGTTTTGTGACACAGCTAAACACTGGTACCTCATAGAACGTCTATAACATAGCCTAGGTGGTCGCAACTCGCAAAAGTAAAGCACATGCAGACAGCTTCATGCGCAGGGGAGAGAGAGCGTGCGCACAGGTGTTTTATGATTGTTGGCTTCTGATGGTATCTTGCTAATTCACTGAAGAAAGACTTATGATTATGGATAGAAAGAACATTCTGAAAAGGAAAGGAGTAAGGCAATTAGGAGCAATGCTATAGTGGAATACTCATGTTGCATGTATCAGCAGATGAGAAGGACCTGAGAGTGCCACTGACGATGTGACTACCTCATAGGCTCACAGGTTGGTGAAGGAGAAAGCTACATCTAGCTGAGCCCAGTGACTATGCTTTTGTGAGAAGGCACACCATTCATAGGCCTAAGAATATCCCTGGTAGACCTTTACAAAAAATATTATACCATACACGCCTTTTACGCCCTTTTTCTTGAATTTCCCCTTGGGGATCAATAAAGTATCTATCTATCTATCTATCTACACCAGTGTAGGATATGGCAAAGTTTGAGAACCACTGCCTCCACTTACTGTCGGCTAATGCGCGCTTCTGGATGGATAGGCTATATCTCGTTTTTTTAACGGCGTGATGTCAACACGAAATATAATTTCTGTTTATAAAAACAAAGCAAAGTGTTTTTCCTTTTAGTTTGGGTTAACACAATTAACCTTCTGAGTTACGTAAACTGTTCAGGAGTCAAACGACGGATCATGCGTGATTTAGGCGTAGTGTAGGTGACTGAAAGTGCACAAAAATTGTGCCTTTGCTTAACAGCATTTAAGAAATGTCCTCGGGGGTGACGCCCATGGACTCCTGCAAACTGCATTGGCGTTTTGTGTGTCGGCTGCTGTTGATTTCCTAAAGTGTTGAAGTGCATAGGCCTACATTACTTCTCAAAAACCATATGGCAACAATACACATGGGCGTTGGTATCGGGCATTTAATTGTTTGAGCACCCACCGACGGAAACATAAATCGGCACCCATGATGAATGGTACTTCAAGTATGTGTTATTTTAGATAGATTGCTGCTGGGCTATATGTCTTGGTTCATGTCTGTTAACAACTCATTGCCATCACGGTGAAGCGCGTATCTCGCGGTTATGGACCATATAGTGTCCCGCCATAGACATTAGGGGTCGACCAATTATCGGCCGGGCCGATTATTAGGGTCGATATTTAGCATTTTTATAATAATTGGTATCGGTAATTTTTTCCACCGATAAGCCGATATTGAAATGGATAAAGAATGAAACGCGCTACTTTGTCTGTAAAGCGTCTCTCACTTCCTGCATTGGCTACTCTGTGGTCGAGAGCATTGTCCCGCCCACTACTACGTCTGATTTGTTAGTTAGCATGAATGCAGCCAATCAGGATCAAAGACTGAACACAGAGAAAGTTTAGGATTCTCCCTGAGGCAGACTGTAGACTGGGCTTCCGCTGTACGGAGCTATTTTTCGAAGGTAAGGAAGGTACCTTACATTGCTGAAGTCGCAATGAATCACAATCATCTACACTGAAGTTACAAAAACACCACTTTGGACGCTATTGTCTCTTTGATCCGGATCAATAAGTAAAGCACCCACTTCCTTCATTTAGCGAATTCCCGATTGATGCACGTTAGTGATATGCTGTTTAGCCTAGGCTACTAGTTAGCCTACAAACTCGGGTGCTGCGCGTCGGGAGTTCTTTGCCTCCGCCTCGTCCATTAATTGTGAATAACGGGACACCTCGGTGGACGTTATCCCTTAGGCCTACATAGTAGACAAGTCCTAAATTATGCGATAGCGATCGTCAAAAAGTCTAGTTGCTCCTTTTTGAAACGGACTGTCAGAAAAGACTAGGCTACAGGCACCCAGGGCCAGCCGTAATTTAATTCAACCTGAAGTAGCCTAAATCTCGGCCTGTGCTGGCTATTAACGTGCCTTTTAGGCTCACCAAAATGTAGCTTACATATGGACACAAATTGCATGCTTAAATAGCCTAAGAACTCTTGCTGTTACTATTTTAACCCATTTCACCCCATCGGTCACAATTGTGACCGAAAAAAAAGTACTTATAAGCCTCTAAAACTGTAACTGGGGAATATCCCAATACTCTTTCAGTAAATATTGAAACAATAGAATGTTTCAATGAAATGTGTGCAGTGTCAAATGTTTTGAGTAAATTGTCACATGACCAGAGCTGTTTACTTCCTGGTTGCCCCTTGAGAAGAGGATGACGGCCTCACAGTTCCCAAATAAAAGGTTTTTAAAGTATGTTAAAATAAACATAGGACAAATATTTTTTGTACACATGGTCTTTAAGGTGTCTAGTTATGATACATTTATAATTATTCAAATGTTGTTGGTGTGTTTGCAGAATGAGTAAACATGTTAACGGTCACAATAGTGACCGGTGGGATAGAATGTTGTATCTAGATGCACACATAGTTCTACAACTACAAACACACATACAGAGACATACACACATACACACACTCACACACAGATACACACACACATACATACTCACACACAGACACACACACTCACAGACATACACACACACACACACACACACATATACACACATATTCTCACACACACACATGCACACACACACACACACAGATATACACACTCAGACACACACAGACATACATTCTCCGCAACCCTGTCTATCACGTCATCAGCATCCAAGTTTATTATAGGACCTCTTTCTCTGTCGCCATCAGCATAAAGGCCTCCAAATTATCCTGTGACAATTGTGTCCTTAGGCGATTCTTGATGAATTTAAGAGTGGAAAAACTCCGTTTGCATGCCACTTGAGTACATGACAGTGTTAGTAGGAATTCATTTGCTAACCATATAGGCTATAGTTGTAGGCACAGGTAAAGAGGTTTAACTGCTGGAGAAGGAAATAGCAACAGATTGCACAATTCTTGCAGGTAGCACATTTCTTGCTCACCAGGTTTATTTCTGTATCTTCCTATAACTCCGCGGCATCATCAAAGTCCGACGCTTTGACTGTATACTCGTTTAGAGGAGACTTTTTCAGGCTGTCCCAGTGCGTGGCGAGATGTGTCAATTCCGACTGTAGATTTTCAACCGTAGCACCTTCACTGAATTTAAGCAGACATTCTCTTATGTTTCGAAGTGCATTTGGGGGCACAGAGTTTCCGCTAGAAAAAAATGGTGCCGGTCAAAGTGACCGGCAGAGGTTTCGTTTTCCGGACATTTTGATGATATGCCGGTCAAATATATTATCGCTTCTTAATTAGTCAAATTGAGGAAAACTGGAGACAGACTATAATCAAGCTGTATAGAATGCAATATGTTCATTAGCCTAACATAAACATGCCGAACAAGATCTAGCCAGTATCTTTTCATGGACAGCAAGAGTCCGCTTCGTTCGTTGTTTTAAAAAGGCTACGTTGTTTGTTGCTGCTACGTTCTCCAGTGGTGACTGTTTAACTTACACAGATGCGCACATACAAGAATGAGCGCTCACACCACTACCCCCTAATGCTATGCCTCTATTTGATAACAATAAATTAAGAAATGTTTCCTATTCTGGGAAATGTTTAGTTTATTTTTCTTTCGGCCGCGGTTCAATGATACCATTTAATTGTGCCAGAAATTATTCGCGGACCGTATAGCCTAATCTCCTCGTCGAGGAGGCCCTAACCCTGCAGATCATAGACAGAGAACGCATAGACCTACTGTATGCTTTGGGTAAAGAACACTTTGCATGTCCAGTGACAGTGTAGGCCTACACGGAGAATGACAGTGTCTTGGAGCGGCCGCATCCCCCGCAACTCCACTTCCAATGTCACTGATTCCGACAGATACGCCGACACTTCTGCTTTTTATCTGGTGGTGGTGGAGTTGACCGGACATCTGAGGCTTCAGACGTTACCAATTTATCATCATCCATCGCGTCTGGCCTCTGAAAAAACTTTTAAGGCTAGTCTGCCTGGGCCTGGCCATGTTTGAACCGCCTCACTGTTCGTTGTTTAACATGGACGTTTTAAGCGTGCGCTTCCTATTTGAAATGCAGCATATGCTATGCGTGTTGTTTAATAGCTTACTTTTCAAACGGTAGGGCCTGTTCATTTAAAAACATAGCCAGAGGGAGCATTATATAGGTTTACGTATTATGGCTTATTCTCAAATTCAGATTGCGTTAGGGGACAGGATTATTAGCAGGGTTCTAAATTAACTTTTTTGATCACCAGCCAATGTGGCTGGAAACTTTCTAAAGTTACTAGCCAATCAGAATTTCTATTAGCCAATTTTTTTCCAGTGAAAATATGAGAATAATGAGTTTATGAGATGAGTGTCACTGAATGCATTTGGTCATTTTATTAACATTGTTGGCATGAATACATACCACAAAATATACACAGAAAGTGCAAACATTTCATTTCATGTTTGGGATCTCTATCTATCTATTTCTCTGTCGATATCCTCATCCCCTGCTTTATTCCTATTCTCGCCCCCATAAGTCTGTCCCAACCACTGCCACATTTAGTTTAATCTTAACTTAATAAAAAGGAGATATCAATTATCATCAACAATGACAAGTCAGCTAGAACCTGCCACTCGTTTTCTCTAAATCTCTCAATGCGCACTCAGACGCGTTGTCAATTAAATGGAGTAGCATAGGGCCTAAAACAGTTTGCAGTACAGCTACTATTTATTGGCTAAATGTTGCTCCCTCCTCTGTCTCTTGGTGCCCTACGCACAGTGCGTGATGCGTGTGGTGGTGGTGATAACTGATCAGGCTACCTTTTTAAAACTGAATATTTTCGCCTACAAGCTCCTCACGTTCCATCTTCAGCTAACTCCATAGACAATAAAATAAACGATCTTGCTGCTTCAGGTTTTGCGGCCTCCATTACATGACTTCAGCCCCCAACAAAGGAAATAAGTAAACACAATGCGTTAATTGCGTTAATTTTTCGTAATGGATTATGTATTTGTGTTATATTCATGTGTTAGGTACTTTTTACTTTACTTTACTGGTTAACTCCCTCCTCTTTCAGTCTATGCTCCCTGCTCTGGCTCTGTTCATTCTTCTAATTCCTTGTGTTTTCTGGTAGACGCTCCGTTCGTTTCCATGGTGTCTCGCGCTGGTTTCACTGCAAACTGCGTACAGCCGACGTAGCATTACGGCACAGTGGTCATGGGAAATGTAGGAAGTACTGCCGGGGGATATATGACTGAAAACAGAGCCTTATGTATCATGATTCATGCATGTAATGCCTCATGCATCACCGGCCAAACTGGCTAGTAAGTTTTTATTAACACCCGCCAAAATTAATTTTAACCCGCATTTGGCGGGTTGGCGGGTGTTAATTTAGAACCCTGATTATTAGCCAATTTCAATCGGACAATTTGACCGGAGAGATTTAATTTTGTCGGACATTTCATTTTTTTTCCGGCCAATGTCCGGTAATTACCGGACAACGGAAACCCTGGCAGTTTATTAGCTTTTATAAGGGGACAATTCCGAGGATCAAGGCATGCTAGATCGGCAATTCCCCGTGCTGAAGGAAGTAGACGCATTCGGTTTTGAAATTCCCAGAAGTCATTGCTTCATGTAGCCTAACTTTTGTAAACCAATAATAAAATAAAAGATACAGGCAGCATATTTATTATTCCAATTTCAAACAATGCACTTTTAAATCATTTGATTGAATAAGGTTACAAAAGAATGTAGACTGATGTAAATATTGAAGGTCACCATGACTGTAGTGTAGAGACTCATGTCTGGTATAAATATTGATCAGTTTCCTTTTGTGAAGGAGGAAAAGAGTTAGAGATAAATGGCTTATTCGAAGCCATGTAACACTATTGATGCTTGATAGTGGGCCGAGAAATATTGTAAAACCGTCTTTACGATAAATGGGCCGCGCAAACCCGACAAGTATGCCGCTCCGTGATTGGCCGGCCCACGAGGGGCCGAGGCCCTTCTGGCATCTGCCCAAATGCCAGACCGTCCAGTCCGTCACTGGTGTGCGCATATATATACACACACACACACACACACATATATATATATATATATATATATATATATATATATATATATATATATATACACATATATACGCACGCACACACACACACACACACAATATGCACACAACTCTCACACCCCATCCAGATACACACACAAAGACCATATACACTAACTCTCACAACTACATGCAGACACACACGCACGCACAGACATACACATTCAGGGTTCTATTTTAACGAGGCGAAGCTCCTGGTAAATAAACAATGTTTACATATTTTTCATATTTATTATTGCCATTGGTCTCAGTGTTCATATCAGTTTGAAAAGTCCTGTCAGAATACCTTTATTTGAACAAAAAAGCAATTTGAGCAACCTTTAATTGAGTATACGCATATTATCCCACCGGTAATAAAACTCACTTTTTCATCTACTTTTCTACATTTAAAAAAAAAAAAAAATATTGATTACTTCAAAGAGTTGCTAATAACACATGATTTCAGGGTTCCCGCGGGTCCTTAAAAAGTTTTAAAAAGTCTTAAATACAACTTTCGGTTTTTAAGGCCTAGAAAAGTCTTAAATTGTCTGGAATGTCTTGAATTTTCGAAAAGGAGGTATTAAATTTGTGTATGGGACCGCCAGCGAGTGTGAGAGAGCGAGTGAAATGTCTCGATCTGGTTTCGTGTATTTTTTTAAACGGAAATGTATAAGTGACTATAAGGCTACTGATGGAAGTGTAGTGGTTGCAGAGTGAAGATGTTTTCACGGGTCGTTAAAGGTGTGAAAATGGTACGAATATGTAAAAATATGCCTTACGTTTTTGTGGTATAGCCGAGGCCTGAGAGATACGTAGGCCTAGGTAGCCTACGCGAGCGGTAGAAAGAGCTGGGTAACGATAGGATGGCCATATGTTCGGATTTAGGCCGGACAGTTTAAAAGTCCTGTCCAGCGCAGCCTCAAGCCGGACGCTCATTTGTCCTCCTTTTTGGAGTTGCGCTGGACTTCTAGCATCGTTTCACAAACTATGGACGCGAAGACTGCTGGTCAAATTATGCGTGGTGCTTCTGTCACTCATCTGATAATTTGCTGCGCAATTTATGGAACCAATAAGGAACCACGGACCGACAGAAAAAGAAAACAAACGTTTTCTCAATCAGGAGGAAATACACATTAAGTGTATCTGTTTGCATCTCTCCAGCGTGTTTTGCTGGCTTAGCCTAAGTAAATATCTGTAAAGTTATAATAGCCTACCTGTAATATCGGTCTGCAGCTTGTTTGCCAGCCTTTCCCAATACTTCTCAAAAGTTGTGAAATATAACCGCATATTTTTTTTTGAATGTCGGCGACTGGCTACATAAAAAAACGCATCTGTAAGTGTGTTCATATTACGCGCGTGATTGAGATGAAACCAGCAGTTTTTTAGCAGGAACATGCGAGGAAGGGGTTTAACTTTTCCCATACATTTTTTTAAAACAAGTCAATGGTTTACAATGTTTCAGTCAAGCTTTGGTTGGTTTAAATACAACTGGTATGCAAAATGTATTACCTTTGATTTGCTGTGCTGCAAATGGGACAACAGATGCCTAAGTTAGTAGGCCTATTAGTAGGCCTATTAGGCCTACAATATTTAAATAGCTTAGTCTACCTTTTGCCAAAATATATTTGGTAACTTCTGTAGACATCCCAAATGGGGTGGGTGTTAAAATTAGTAGAAAAAAAACTATTGCATAAAACAGTTTTAAGTTTTATCTTTTTTGCCGTGGTATAGTCTTAATTTTTCCATAAGATGTCTTGAAAAGGTCTTAAAAGTCTTTAAATTTGCACTTGGAAAATGTGCAGATACCCTGGATTTGCATATTTGCATGTCTGGGAAAAATTTGGGCTTAAATGGGTTAAAACTGTTTTGCTAAACTGTTCAACCGTAACACTTGCCATCCCGCATGCACCTCTTCCTCTCCCTTTCTCGTGCACTCACACACACGATTTTGTGACAGGTCCCTTAACAAGCACATAGCCCATTGTGTAGGCCCAGTCTATGAAAATAATTGCTATCACTCAGTTATTGGATTAACATCATACACAGGATTTACACTTGTGATGCAAGTTGATAGACAATTATAGTGTATCAAAAGAAGAAAGAAAAGTTAAATAATTAAATGCTTTTGAATGATTTTTTTGCAGCATATCGCCTTTACTATCTACCCCCCTTTTTGACAACTGACATATCGGTTTTACATATCGGTTATCGGCCTCCTGTTTTGGTAATAATTGATATCGGTATCGGCCCTGAAAAAACCATATTGGTCGATCCCTAATAGACATTTAGCATTATAGGCTGTTTTGCATCCATTACAAACAAACATGCAATGTGAACGTCTGGGATTGGGGAGAGCACTAAATGCTCTACTGAATAAGCATGAAGTCAAACCTTTAAATGAAAAACACTCTTTAATAATCAAAAAAATAAACCGCTAATGAAGTAAACTTGTGACCATCAAGAATCGTTTATCGCCTGTAACTCCGTGATAACAGGACATAACAGGAAGGCATTTGGCTGAGCAACGGAGATTAATATGCTCTATATTTTGTCCAAATGATGTCTGTCTATCATCGTTGCACTCGGAGAAAACCGGAATGTTTCATTCGTCCCCCGTTTCTTCTACGGCTGCAAACAGGATTCACTCGCAGTTAACCAAATATTTCTTTATTAGGGCAGGGCAGGCATATTTCTGGCTATTAAATTATTTCTAAACCAGTCTGCTAAAGTCTGTAGTGAAGTCTGTGTAGGGTTTTCCAGGCTCCATTTTTTTTTAGAGAGACACCCTGCTCACCAGAGCCATCTGGCGGTTGTTTGGGTTGTTGCAGAGTCGTTGCAGCGTCACTTGAGAAATCCAAATTGAAGTTGTGTGATCCCGCGTGAGGTCACGTGCGAACCTCGAGGGAAGCTGGCCAATTTGAAGTAATGCCCACTGTATGCTCAACATCCAGTATTTACTGAAAGGTGCATAATTCGAAGTTATAAATTAAATAAATAAAAAAACACACCAACATATTGACATTATGTATTCATTCAATGTCATAGACTCTCACACACATGTCAAAGCAAGCATTTAGCTCAATGGCAATTCACTCACCTGCAGTGCAGAAGACCGGGGCTCGATTATTGTGTGAGAATGGGGCTGGGGGGTTCAGGGGTGATGGAGGGGAGCATTGAGTTGATTATGGATGTTGTCAATGGATACATTTATCGTTTTATTATTATTATTATTTTGACTATGATTGGATTTTTTTGTTTTTATTTTGAGTCTGTGCCCCAACCTATCGCCCTGATAACATTTTTCCCCTGGACAGTAAACTGTGGTATGAACCAACCCATGTCCTCTAAGATACTTGCATTTCACTTTGTTCTCTCAGGTTTTCAGGTTGAACTTCCTAAGTTGAGAGTGATGTTGTTGGGGGAGACTGGAGCAGGAAAGAGTGCATCAGGAAACACCATCCTGGGCAGAGATGCATTTAAATCGGAAATATCTCCTTTACCAGTGACCAAATACTATGAGAGTCAAAGTGGAAATGTAGAGGGAAGAAGCATCACTGTCATTGATACACCAGGCATTACATTAACAGAGGGTTCATGGCTGTCAGTAAAGGAAAAGGTATTTCTAGAGCCCTATGTTTTCTTACTGGTGATTCGCCTGGGTAAAATCAGAGAGGAAGACCATAATGAATTGAACTGGATCCAGACTAACTTTGACAAGGGGGCTCTGAAGTTCACAATTGTTTTGTTTACTGGAGGGGACCAACTGAAAGGAAAATCAGTCAAGGCGTTTCTGCAGGAGAGCTCTGGACTGCAGACGCTGGTGAACAGCGCCGGTGGAGGATATCACGTCTTTAATAACAGAAATCCAGAAGGGCACCAACAGGTGAAGGAGCTGCTGGAGAAGATAGACATGTTACTGAGGAAGAACATGGGCTATTTCTATTCACATGTCCTGCAGGAACAGGAAAAAACAGGAGGATCTGAACAGAAGAATGTGTTAGAGGATCTAAACATTAGAATGAAACTGAAATTGATAGATTTGAACGAATGGGACAAGGATGATTGGATTTCATTCATAGGGTATCTGTTTGCATGCTGTTTATGTCTTGCTTTAATAGAAACGGATAAATTTTTTTTTCTGGTATATTTGATTCTGTTAGTAATTGCTGTGACTGGAATTTGGCTGAATTATCTGACATTCCTTAATGCCTTTCTGAAGTATCTGGTTATTATGGGTGGAACTGCTTTAGTTTTAATTGGAATTGACGAATTAGACAATGGCATAAGAGACTGGTGGACAAAGGGTGAGGCACCCAAGTAACACACCCATCTGAGGCCCGTGTGGGTTGGTCGTGGGCTGACAAGATCGACCCATCTGGGCTACCCAGCTGGGGCCCCGCTAATTTCCCTCGATTTCCATGGTGGTTCTACATGGGTTAGCCCAGATAGGCTGTGATGGGCCCTTTGAATTGAATTGGCTCCACCCCACAGGCAGACAGTATTTTTATAGGAATGACAGGAAGTGGAATTCAATTTATGGAAATTGAAAGAAATTCAACACAGTCACACAACAGAATGTGTTGAATCTAACAAAAAAAAAATGAAAAAAGAAGTAGAATAATGAACCGTGGATAGTCTAATAGTATGCCACACTGATTTGTTAATTATATGTAACTGCTTGATACCAGCTTGCTCTTAAACAAATAAAAATGTGCCAATGCTGCAATACTAGATGATACTAGATAATATGTGTTGAACTAGTTTAGATAATATGTGTTTAAATAGTTTAACCCATTTACTCCTAATATGCCTGCTAAAAACGCCTATAGAATCCTATGGCATTTTAGACTAAATAACCTTATTTCCTGAGGGTTTTCTGAATTGTCAACGTCTACCAAAACCTTAATATCTAAGCCTCTGTACACCTAAAACAATGAAATAAAAAGCATGCTGCGCTATACAGCAACCAGCGGGAGATGCAATGCTGCGCTATGCAGCAACAGGCGGGAGATAGAATGTTGCGTCGTGCAGCATCCAGCACGAATGGGTTAAGCAAAGGCGTGTCAACTGTGCCCAAAACACAACAATCCAATGTTGGGAAGTTAACTTTGGAAATGTAAGTTGTAAGAGACTTTGAAACGAACGTCAAAACAATGTGTGTGTGTCTGTGTGTGTGTGTGTGTGTGTGTGTTACAACAAGATTGCACAACAAGGTGTCATAATATTAGTATATCATGCAAAATATGTACAGACAAATTAGTGTTGAAGGGGTGTATAGTTAGATAGGCATATTGATCATAATTCACTCACTATTAAGAGTTAATCTCATAAAACAGGAGCAGTAAGCCTACTATAGTTACAGCTCTAGGAAAAATAAGAGATCACTGCACATTTTACTGATGTCATCCTATGGTTGTTCAGTGACATTTGACTGAGTTGACAGTAATATTCAAAATCAACTCATTCGAATGGAGCATAAGAAACTGTTCCAGCCAATTATCGGCGAGATGCTGGTTCATGACATGACAGTTAAAGCTATGTTAACATTCAATGTAGTAAAAATATAATAGGTTAGTTGGTTAATGAGCATTTTTGTCTTTATTGGGATTTAATGGGGAACCTGGTTACTCTGCCTTGTTGCTGACTTAGTAGACTACATTACGTCAAACTATTGCTGACACGAGAGATGTCCTGCACTGTAGGCTATTGATGAAATATACCCCCATTTTCTAGCCTTTCAGGGTACCGGGTATTCAGGTATTGAGGATATCAGGATCATTTTTGGGCAGTGTTGGTCTTGATTTTTTTAGAAATGTTTAATTATTATTTACTGTATATATTTCAGTCTTTTTTCATCAATATTCTTTTCCTATTTAGCTCTTCTGCCCCCTGGTTGTAATAGTTATGCATTGTTAATTTAATCTCATTTCTCTGCTCTGTCCTTTCTATCTGGCTGAACACAATGGCAAACAATGCAGATGTATACAGTTTATAAAAAATAAAATTTATTAATTAAATTGATTTGTTACACCTGTGGGATTTTTGTTTCTGAGCTCAACTCCTTGCTCCCTCTATTGGTCAGAAGTACATTGTCCTCTATCATTCACTGGCTTCTAAGATCGTTCCAATTATAAATACATTTTACCTACCTGCCTCCAGCAGGCCAACTCGCAGCTGTTATGTGGGTATATCCTTTACCAACCCCACTCTTACTCATGCCACATTGCATGCAAAAACAGGTGTTTGGAGTGTTTTGTAAATTACTTTCCTGTAACAGTCCTCATTACAGCAGAGCCTCCAACTGAACACACCCAGCTGTTTGACTAGTAGTTTGTGCACTGGAAGAGAATGCAATCAATCAATCAATCAATTAATCAGACTTTAAGATAGTGTCTTTCATGCAGGAACTGTAATACTAGGTGCTTATAATGAGACTACTAGACATGGAAGATGCCTAAAGGAGATATTTGGAGGAGGCTAGTTGGAACTGCCCACCTCAGTGAGCTATGCTATGCTAGTGGTGGGTTTGTCAGACTAAGTCACAGAGACTTATCTAACTCTGAGGGAGATGGTGAGATATTTTCCCAAAATGTTTGCGTGTTCCCAAAAGTGACAAAATAACATTCTCCTATTGCATCCTGAAAAAAAAACATCTATAGAGTGAGAAAAACAGAGACAAGAAGGGCGAACAGAAGAGAAAAGAGAGAAAACAAGAGATCAAAGAAGAGAAAGAGGAAGAGAATGGAGAGAGAGAGAAATCAGACAGAGACTTTCTAATGAGGAGACACAGCACTCACACTCAGTTGTCTACACATATCCCTTCCGCAGCAAAAATGTTGACATGTGAATACATTGTGCCAATCATGTGGTGTGTTGTGAATACATTGAACCAATCATGTGTTGTGATCTAGCCGCTAGAGCAAGGTTGGTGCTAGGTTGGAGCATGTCTATACTTGATTTCTTCACTCATACAGGTTACATTATATGTACAGGTTACATTAATACCCAACGATGCTGATCATATAGGTTACATTATATATACAGGTTACATTAATACCCAACTATGCTGATCATATAGGTTACATTATATATACAGGTTACATTAATACCCAACTATGCTGACCATAGAGGTACATATAGGTTACCTTATATATACAGGTTACATTAATACCCAACCATGCTGATCATATAGGTTACATTATGGTTACCTATACAGGTTACATTAATACCCAACCATGCTGATCATATAGGTTACATTATGGTTACCTATACAGGTTACATTAATACCCAACCATGCTGATCATATAGGTTACATTATGGTTACATTATACAGGTTACATTAATACCCAACGATGCTGATCATATAGGTTACATTATAGGTTACATTAATGCCCAACTAAGCTGATCATATAGGTACATTATACAGGTTACATTAATACCCAACTATGCCAATAGAGGTACATACAGGTTACATTATTGCACGGCTCATCACAAGGCAAGTAGAACGCTCCATTGACTTGAATGGGATTTCCCAAAGTTCTAGCGGTCATTATTTTCGAGTAAAGGACCTATGAAAAAAATAATGACCGCTGTCAATGGCAACGGAGTTTGTGCTTCTAATTCAGGTATTTCATATCACTACGCAAGGACTGGAACTTCATTCAAAAGTGAAAGCAGACGGTTGATCAGCTGTGTTCTAAAGAATGTTTGATTCAAGTTCAGCGTGTGTTGTTGCAAACTATTTGTTTCTCAACAAATGCCACAATGAACGGTAACAAATAGGCTAGGCTATGTAGGCTAAAGTCATATCGTGGGGAGTTTATTATTTCGTTTTGGCAAGTAGCCGTGTAATAAGCGGGATAATGTATAGAACCTCTGCTGCACGTCGGGGTCTGGTTGGCCCTGTCGGGACTTATTTTCCCAATAATGACCGGTGTTCTATACATTATCCCTTATAATACCCAACTATGCTGACCATTGAGGTACATACAGGTATACTGTTTGCTATAACTTTATTTGTTATGGTATGAAGATGCCATTCTGACTCAGAAATGGACTGGATTTCAGTCGTGTATTTGTGCACATAACTTTTGGGCCCCTGTGCTTTCATAAACCTGTTTCTTAGGCCTTCATATGTGTGTGCCAATAGCTGTGGTGGATGTTGGTGGCTGCCTTTGTCATTAAATTGAGTCATTTGGGCCCCCGTGTTTTCATAAACCTGTTTCTTAGGACTCAGATGTGTGTGCACATCGATGTAGTGCATGTTGGTGGCTGTTTGTTTATATCATTGAATTGAGTCATTGAGAAGCTCAATGTTGGTCAGACCTAATGTAGGTCGAAAGTGAATGTGTAGTAGAGCTGCTGGATTATGGAAACACACACACACTAGAGCTGCTCAATTATGGCAAAATCAAAGTCAAAGTCAAAGTCAAAGTCAGCTTTATTGTCAATTTCTTCACATGTTCCAGACATACAAAGAGATCGAAATTACGTTTCTCACTATCCCACGGTGGAGACAAGACATATTTTACCAATTTTAAGTCCACAGACAAACATAACATTCAAGTAAACAAAAAAGTAAGTAAATAAGTAAATAAGAGGGCACATATAATGAAAAAAATAAGAGCAGCAAAATTTGGTTGAAATTGTGCATAGACAGTCAATAAAATAAAATACTAGTGCAAAGTCAGGCCAATAAGAGGCTGAGGTAGTTCTGTTTGACCTAAGTAAGAAATAAAGTGGCATAGTGGTGCAAGTTATGTAAGAGCAGATCACACACAAACACACAAAGTATAGGGCTGCTAGATTATGGCATACCATCATTTAGTCAATATTGGGATCACAATTATTGGACATAATTACCTAATGGTAACATTATCATTCTTTTTCCAAACATAAGAAAGGAGCAGTTATCTAAGCAGAATGTCCAAATGTAATTCAACTGAAAAAACAACAACAACAAAAACAGATGTCAACAGTAAAGCTGGGAGACTGTGATGTGGGTCTACACAGATGTGTATTTTCTTTTGAAATGAGTTGGAAAGTTGAAAAATTCAGACCCATTCTCAAGTCCTCCCCCCTACAGTGGCCATAACTGCAAACAAATGTTTCATAACACCACTAGATGGCCTCAGTGAGATGATATTGTTATAAACACACACACACACAGAGCTCAGATTGACAAAACTTAGTTTTGTTTACAGATACAACATCTAGACAAGTTCAAGTTCAATTTATTTCTTTGTCCCAAATGGGCAATTTGATTGCAGACAGGATCACATACCACACAACAATATACACAACACACTACAATACAGACACACTCTAAGAAGTAATGTGTCATTCTTACACATTTATTGTGTCAAGGCTGTTTTAACACATAATGTGTTGATAATGACACAAGATGAGTATTATTCAGTAAAATTATCTGACACATTTTGTGTTAAATTGTACATTATACATTGTTATTTTAAAATGCAAGACACAATTAATGAAGTAGGCTAATATATTTTTATGGATTTTTCACAAACAAAGAATGTTGTTTGAACGTGGTTTGATTTCTTTTAAAATGTTGCTTTCTTGATATCATCTTAACCTTTCACCTCCTCAACGGTTGCTCACAGAACACTGATCAGCCCCAACTCAGTCTTTTCTCCCTGCCATGCCTCGTGTGCAGTTGTCCTCTCTATGCTTGTGGTACCAGATTTTTCAATAGCTCCAGTCTCAGGATGGACCCTCTTGAGGAGGTGAGTGAACAACTTCACTTTGATGTAGGTTAGATTTTGAATTCTATTTAGAAAAATATCTAACTATCATTAAGTTTGCTAGCAGCTAGCGCTAGCTGTGCACTTTAACGTTAGATGTTATCGTAAACGTGCTAATGACCAACCATTTCGTCCGACAATTCTAAAACAACCATGTTTTTAATACTTCAAAATAACATTTGCTAAATGAACCTTACATTTTTCAGTAGCGATAGGTGTGTAGATTGGAGCAAAATCTAGTTTGGTTCTTACCGGGCTTTTACTGCCTGAAATATCGATTTTGATTACCACGCTCGGAGTTTAACGTTAGTGCTGGGCTGGTGGGTGTCTAGCTATCATATATATATATATATACTGACAGTGGCTAGTGATTTAGCTAAATGTTTGTGTTAGCTGTCTTAAATTGAGATTGTTGCACATTTTCTCATAGTTCTAGCGTACCATGTTCAGATATGCATAACGGGATGACTTATGGTATTGTATTTGGCTTGATGTCGATAAGATCACAAAAGTGGTCCAAGTTTGAGTTAATTCGTTGCCAACATTTTGAGCGCGAAAATGAACATTGCATCATAGAACTAGGCTACAGTTCCACATTTCGTCTCGTTCCATTTTGATCAAGGAACCGTGGACCAACAGAAAAAAAAAACGTTTCTTCAATCAGTAGGAAATACTTGCTAATTTGGTGTCATCAAACATAGAGGTATACAATTAAGTGCTAATATGAGCTTTCATTCAATGCATGAATGTGCATGTCTGCGTGAGAGAAACAGACTACTCCATAACGTTGATAGTAGGGATGTGAATTTCTGCTAAAAATGCCATTTTATAATCGAGGAGCTAAAGTCGAATATCATTCGAAACTGTGTGTGGGGGGGGGGGGGGAGGCAAAAGCAATGAAACTATTTAAAACATTTTTTACATTATTAAAGCAGTAATCTCGTGCATGTTTTCACAAACATTTTTGTGAATAATGTTAGCCACTACTCTACTGAGGCTTATAGACGTAATAAATAATCATGCTTCTGTAATTTAATAATGTCTGACTTGTATTTCCAGGGCATGGATCATGAAGAAACAGCAACCTAACCCGGGGCATACAGCAGAAATATTTGAAGAAATACAAATAAACAGCATCGTCTTGGAGAACACCAGACTCAAGCTTGTCGTTTCTGACTTAGTGGAGAGGCTTGGATTGTGAGTAGACTATGCATAGAAAGTTGTTGTTTGTATGTCTGCAAGTTAAATCATTTTGTTCAGTTTCAGACTCAGCATTGTGTGGAGTTTGTTTTTAAAAACAACTAAAATAACTAATAATAGCAACACATGACATATTTATTTGGGATTTTTTTGTAGTTATCCATCTTCTAAAGAAAAGGTAGCCCTGGCGAGTAAGGTCATCCTTCCCCTTCAGGAAGATCTCACCGGCGCTGTAGACAAACTGGTCAAGCTGTTTTGGGTCTGTAACTTGTCGTATCCACCCCAACTTCACTCGACTTGTAGCCAAGATGGCTGCCCAAAAACATATCACTGTATGAATTAATTTTCCAAACACCTAAGTAGAGAACACAAGATTACACAAACCTCTGAAGATGAACCTCATCAAACCCATTTTGAAATCGCTACCCCTAAAGCAACTGTTGAGATCCCCACCGAGGATAACATTGTTGAGGATAACATTGTTAATGATGGCATAGCTGAGCCCGAAACGTCTGCAGCCACCCCAAAGAGTGCTACAGCATCATTTGTTGCAAAAATATATTCTGGGTCAAATGTTAATTTCGCTGCTGTTACCAGAACTGTTAACTATGTTAAACAATTAATGGAATCAACTGTTAGTGAATTACAAGATTCTGTGACTTCAACATTCAGAAAGTATTCTTGATGGGTTTAAGGCAGCCTTTGAACAAGAGTTGACTGACTAGCAATGTTTACGTGACTCATATGATCAGCTCAAATTGGCAAGAGTACAGAACAGGGTCTGTGCTCTCTTCGCAAAGCATCGTGGCGAGTGTTTATTTTGTTAAGTTATTCACCTCATACCAAACAAGCAGACCTTTTTAATGATTATTAATTTACTGCAAGTTCTGTATTTTGATTACCATTTCTATGCATATGTTGTTAAAGCGACAAAATAATACAAAATTGTTACCTTAAAGGATTTACTTCATTTTAGGCCACTTGATATTGTTAAAGACTTCTGCTCAGATAAACTGTATATTAACCCTAGATACAAGATGGTTTAACCTCTTCATTTGTCTCTTTATGTCTCCTGATATGATTCAAAGATGTTTTATTCAGATGAACTGTATTTTTAAATACAAGAATGTGTAATTGTACTGATGTATGTTGTGTTGAAGGATTGTGGCATGTCATAATAAACTAATAATCTACATATACTGCTTATTCTCAACTTCATTTGTGGATACCAGTGGGTTAATACTGAAATAAATTAGCCTTCTAATATGCATAAATGACACATATATGTGTTTAAAACTATTACACTTTACTGACACAAAGTGTGTCGGAATGACACATTACTGTGTCAATATATGTGACACATCTAATGTGTTAAGTTGAAATTGACACAAAATGTGTCGTCCCTGAGCACACACATCAGATGTGTTGAAATTCTACACAATTTGTGTCATTTTTGACACATTACTTCTTAGAGTGCAGATATGCACAAAATAATAATTTAGTTGTGATAAATAGGTCTGACGATGCCTAAAAAAAGATAAGTCAGTAAAACCAAGATAAAACTTAATTAAATAAGTTAGATATAAGAGGAGGAAGTGAATATGGGGGGTTCACTAAATGGACAAATCTATCTTTTCCTGTTGTGTGCATTCAGTACTTGGATAGAAAAGGGGATGAAGGAATTTTTGTACCTCTGTTTAAAAGCAATAGGAGTTTTAAAGACTAGTTTTACAATCAACTATTCAAATCAACCGGAAGATGAACACCAGGGCAAACCGAGTAAGTTACCCACATGTTCTCGTTCGTCTGTGGACTAAATAATCTATAATCTGTCAGTAAAACATTTGGAAAAGATCCAACAAAGATACTTAAAAAATATGTTTGCATTTACAAAACCAGTTTTCTTACATTCAGTCTGGTCATGTCTGAAAACAGAGGAAGGGAAAGTGAATCTTACGCTGACATGCTGATATTCACTCCACTTCTGAGGAAATGAAAGTGATCCTTACCACTGCAACAGTAGAAGGCAGCAGTCATATCAGAGCCTCTGACCACTCTGGGAAGTGTGGTGTCCTTTCCTGAACCACTGACCAGTCTGGGTAAGGATTCAATTATAGTCTGTATAAGAAGCAAAAGTAAGAGTTTCTTAATGTGTTGTCTCGTATATTGTTGAGGAAATGTATTTAAAGTGCTTGTCTCTGTAATCAGCAGTGGCGGCGCCAGAGATTTGTTTCCGCAGGTGCTATGGAGCTCGGCTTTTTATCGAGGGTGTTTTTATCGAGGGTAGGGAAAACATAGTAGGCCTATGGGTTAGCAAAAACATAGTTTTGGTTAACGGAGATGCAGATAATCCTCCTCATTCATTTGTTTGCGCAACAGCCCATGTTCTGCGTTCACTCCAGCGAGAGTGAAATAAATAGGCTATTTGCTATGACATTTACCACTGTCACAAGTCATGACTTATTCCCATTAAACTTTTAATGTAAGCCTACAACAGCCTTAATTTCGAGTAGACTAAAGGCTATGTGAACCCATGTCTACACTGGGCTGTTACTGCATGATAACTTGCGAACTTGACAGGTGCGATGTCCTGGGATTCGGACGTGCTCAAAAAGGGGAAAAAAACGTCAGGCTATTAGCCTGAATCTAGACGCGCCCCATCAGGCTATATTATTTGACAGCTTTCAGGGGTCATGAGGAGCAATATGAGAGAGAAATTTGGTGATCACCGATCGTTGTTTTGGGAGCCCGTAAAGCATTGCAAAGGGAATATATTTGCGTTGCATCTTAGTGTCAATTCAAAGACCTGTCATTTCCATTCATTTGGATTAGATTTGCCCGTTTCTATGCTGTTTTCATGGACACCAAGAATCCATTTCGTTCGTTCGTAAATAACGCTGTTTGTTGCTTCTATCCACGTTAGGCTATCTCCAGTGGTTCAGTTTAACTTGCGCAGACGCACACTCACATTAAATGAGTGCTCAGGATTTCAGGATTTGTAACCTTGGGATTCTTGTATTAATCTCAATCTCTCTCTCTCTCTCTCTCTGTCTCTGTCTCCCATTTTATCTTCCTCTGCTGCCTGGTATCTTTCTCTGTGTATGTACTGTATTGTGCCTAGGCAGTATAGTCAGGCCTCAACTATTTGGTTCTTAGTCATGTTACTTGTTTCTGCTGTTGTCTTGTCCATACATTGTTCAGGACATGTTATTTTCCTGTTGGCTGTAGGTGCCGAATCCAAAAATGGAGTACAAGAAGAACTGTGACACGCTCTATAAAAAAAGACTCACTGAACGATGCCAAGCAAACTGTGTAAGTGTTCTCTATCATATTATTTTACTATCGGGACACCACTGTTATCCCTTCCATAGTCAACAGAAATATTATCTTTGAGGAAAATGAATAGTATGGTTGAGTTTAGGTTAACCAAGTTATAATAGAAAGCAATGTTTTAATGTTACACAAACCATTCAGTGTGTGTACTGTATGTTGAAGTTCTAGAGTGTTGGTGAGCATTTAAATAGTCTGTGGCACAAAATTGTTGAGTTTCTGCACAGCAGACAATGTGACTTAAGTTAAGGCACTAAACGAAAAATAAACACGTACACTGTTTGTACAAGATGGAGCTTAGGAAGAGCGTGTGTGTGTGAATGAGAGAAAATTAGACGTGTTTCATCTTGCAGTGATGCCATAATTCATGATGTTCTCAGTCTCATGGACATTGTCTTCTTCCTCTTTCACCCCTTCTGTTCCTCAGTAGCCCAAACAACCAGGCGCTCAAGGCTGGAGGCCGATACAGTGACGACTGTTACTCTAACATCCAGAAAGCTGAAACACAATATGCTTTCGATAATGATGACAAGTCAGACCCAGGTTATAAAGGTTGGTGTGTTTTTTTATTTTCTTTGGGGGGTTTTGTTTTTAGATTTTACTACATGTTGTGTTCCTCTAAAAAGTATTAATGTTTTGTTTTTTCGTTACTGCCCATTTTGTTGTTGTTGTTGTTGATAGTTTCCACCCGCCAGCTGTAAGTAAATTGAGGTCATAATCATTCCCTGTACGTGTTTCTCTCCAAGGTCCCACCCAATGGTGCACGTGGAAAGTGACGGCCGTTGTGTTCATCGCCCTCACTGCGCTGCTACTGGTCACCGTCTTTATCATAGGAGGGATCTGGCTCAGAGGTCAGTCCCTATTTATTTATTGATTTATTTTTGTTTCTCTGTTTGACTGGCACAGAGGTCAGTCCCTCCCTCTTTCTGTCCTCAGTGGCCATATGGGTTTTACTATATCTCAGTGTCTTATCCACACTTATAGACACAGTTATACTGCAGGCTTATCCACACATTAATGAGCTCAGTGCCAATCCTTTACCAGTAATAATCATTTATTATCTTTGGCAAAGTATCGCCAAAGCAACCAGATGAACTGGAATTTGGTTGTGGCTGGTGTGGGGGAAATGTTTTGGGGTGTTATTGTGATGTGTTGCTGTTGCGGTCTCTGGTATTGACATATCTTATAGTCCATCTTAAATATAAAGGGAGGTGGGTCTGGTATGCCTGACACCTGTGTTGAGATTTCTGTTATTCAACACAATACTGACAACACCAGTGAATTGCTCACAAAGGAACCATTGTTGTTGTTGCTGTTGAGTACTGTTAAGTTATGACATTAAGGTATGATGGATGCAGTGCACTGTGTGAGGCTATATAGGATGCATGTGACAATGACCGGTTTGCCAGCTGTATGTCCAGATGATAGACATTCATGGAATTTAGAATATTTTCAAATATCAGTTTTATGGGGCCTCTAGGAAAGAAACAAATCAACACATACCATAGAGACACCTGTGGGGTATACTACGAAGCACGTTAGACATATCTAGCTATGTAGACATATCAAGGCTTGACAAAGCCTTGACTCAGGGGTATATGTTAAGTGATACTACGATAGCAGTTATGTGATATATTTGTCAAACTAGGCTTTCAGCTCAGATCTGTGCGCGTTCTCGGTGTTGAGGTGATGTTGGCCAATCGTGAAATGTAGAGACGCACAAGACCGCCTATATTTAAAAAAACAATTACTTCCGGATTTATGAGCGATATAGGGTAATCTACACTGCGGTCATTTTTAGTGTCTAGCCTATAACATGAAATAAATCAATTGTCATCAGTTGTTGTATGGTATGCACGTCCATAGTGGGATATTTGCACGCACAGCACTATTACAGCGCATTCGAGATCCAAAATGTTAGTAGAGGCGAAGCTCCACCTACAAGATATATGACAGAATCCTACACGTGAGATAACTTCGTTTTTAAGACAATTGATTAGTCAGTGGGCGGTGAGCTATAACTTAACAAATAACCTCCTCCCGACCAAGTTTGGTTGACAGCATAAGATACCATGGTGATATAGCGACACTAAAACAGATCCACTTTCGTGTCACAGCATACCCTGGCTTTGAGCGCAACATACCTCGCTAACCCACTAATCGAGATTCATAGTATACCCCACTAGATAGAGATAGAGACATTGTTTTATCTCTCTTCCTGTGTGTGTGTGTGTGTGTGTGTGTGTGCACATGGATTTATTGAAATGGGAAATATGGTGATGCATTGCCAGCATTGCTTCTTCCACTCCATCAGCAATATTCTCTCCTTCCTTTTCCTTTTCCACAGACTCTGACGTCCTGGCAGTCTCCCAGGAAACATCCATGGAGCGAAACAAACAGAGACAACAAGAGGAGGAGCTGAAGAGAAAAGAGAGAGAACGAGAGATCAGGGAAGAGGAGGAGAAGAAGAGAATGGAGAGAGAACAAGAGATCAGGGCAGAGGAGGAAAAGAAGAAGATGGAGTTAGAGAAGGAAATACGTCAGGAGGAGGAGGAGAAAAGACAGGCGCTAGAGAGGTTGTTGGGAGAGAGGGAGAGGAGGCTGGAGGAGGTGAGGGCTCAGTGTAACAGCGGTCAGATGGTCAGCAGCTGCTCTACTGGACTCTCAGTTCTGCTCTCAGTGCTGCTGGTGAACTACCTGTTGGATTACTGACATCTCCTTCCTCAGTGCTGCTGGGTAAACTATACCTGTTGGATTACTGAACTGTCCTCAGTGCCTGCTTGATTTCTGACTGTGATATTCTCTTGATAAATGAAACATTCCAGTTCCGTACCACATACCACCCAGGTTAGAGTCTGGGTCGGGTCATTTCCCGATCCCACCCCATCACTCTCCCTCCCACTTGCTTCCAGTGTCTTCACTATCCTATCTGAGTAAAAGGCCAAAAAGCCCAAAAATATACTTTAAAAAAAGCTTGTTATTGTGTTTTACAGGCAAACATGTGTGTCAGTTAAATTACTGACTTTTTTGTAAATTATCTAATAGATTAATGACTTGTTTGTACAGATATGTTGATCGAATCTTACTTGTTAGTTAAAGTCATTGCACCCATTGTGTGAACTTGTGATTCAGTTACATGCTAATCCCTTTGTTATCCATTTTGTCTCCTTTTCCTAACGTTTGCCATGTGCATGTGAATAATGTGAATAAATGTGATGATTTTGAACACCCCCAGTCCCATGTTTCTAATTTCCATTCCTGAGGGTGTCCATCCTTTGATTTCTTCACTCTTTTCATTTCCACACTTTCCACCTTCTGCGTCTGGTTGTGATTCAGGACCATTACCGTCATTTTGTCATCTTTTCCTTACATGTGGTATGTACTTGTGTGTTACATGTTCCTTACACGACTAAATTAATACATGTGATCATAATGATTTTGAAAACCTCCCAATCCCATATTTCTAATTTCCATTCCTGAGCGTCTTTACTTTGATTTCTTCACTCTTTTCATTTCCATACTTTTCACCTTCTGCCCCCTACTGGTAATCAGTAGTCATGACTGAGCTAAACTCCCCGTAGAGCTGAGAGTGGAGTCATTGTCTTCTGGCACCATTGCACCATATCTATCAGATGATTTGTATCTGATTTAAATAATGAATAAAAATGAAAGTTAAAAAAATGAAATTAAAGTCTAGTCAAGTCAAATTTATTCATATAGTACAGTTTATACACAGAGGTCATTAAATGTGCTTTACATATACAAAAGCAAACAGGAATAGCTAATACAAGCATAGAGCAATAGTCAAAGAATAGCTAAAATAGTAAAGAATAAAAAATAACACACACAAGGAAAAGCATAAAAGGGCAATGGTTTAGAAGTGTTTTAAAAGTAATAATTAAAATACATAAAAAAACACATAGAATGATTACTCAGTGATACTAGTCAAGCACCCAGTGAACAGCAGCACTCTGGAGATTCTTAAAAAATAATAAATAATAAAATGATCATTGACAGGGTTTGACAAAACAAAACAAACAAATAAATTGTTTACAGCTACAAACCTAGAGTTGAATGTGGTGATGGTATGTAGGTCTAGTGTTACATTGACAGTATTAGTCACTTTTTGAGTTTGGAGTTTTGAATGCTCTGCATTTTCAAGCTTTGTGTAGGTCAAAGATTGTTAATCTGATTTTGAAATGATGAGCCGATACAAAGCCTAAGGCCATCATTACCATCTCACAGTCACACAAGCCTACATACCTTTGGGTGTCAGGAAGCCCACAGATCTTGTTTGTAGTTCCCCATTTCTTTGACCAGAAATGTATGAATCGAAACTTAATAAAGATATATAATCAACAACACAGTCTGAATCAGTAAGTTTGAGACACAGACCTGGGAAAGGTAAGAGGATACTCTTACCTTTCCTTTAGGTAATATTCCAGGTTGTATTAGTGCTGTTGAGTCTGCTTTTAAATAAGTTTTTTTTTTTTTTTTGAAAACAATTATTATTATTATTGTTGTTGTTTATTGTTGATGGTCCCTAAATGTGATTCAGAATATAAACTGTCAATTTGGGAGGAGTTGTTGGTCACTATTTTATGAAGATCTAACAGAGTTGTCCACATGTTCATGTAAGCAGTGTTGAAAACTTGAAACACACATGTTCCATCAAATTAATGTTTCTGTTGTTTTTTGAAAATGTCTTAGATCATTAAGTATAACGTTTTGTCATCTGCCTAATTGAATGGATGGAGTTTTCCCAATTGATTTCTCTTTCTCAATCTGACCAGTATGTGGAGAGATCACAATTATACTGATAGTATAAACAGTTCAAACATTATCTGTAGTTTACAAAATAAGATATAAAAAGAGACTCTACATTGGGAAAGTAAGTTGTGCATTTTCCATGGGTATGTGTGATTATATACATAATGGAGTCATGTAAAAAAGCAATTTTCATGAAAAAATGTAGGACTACAAAAAAGATGTACAAATTATTAAATGATGTATGTTTACTCCATGATATGACAGTTTCCATTTTACACAGAGTGAATTCTGATACCTGTTACGCTTGCAACACACTCTGGTAACCGGAAGAACCAGATTACTGAGAGGTTGATTATGTGGCAATCACCAATTCAAAGTGCACGTACAGTAATATTGTTTTCTTGAACATCTCCTCTTTGATAGATCTAAAGGTTAACATGAACAGCAACATGCAAAATGGATGGTGTGGTGAGTTTTCCTCATATTTTATTTTGACTGTGAACGCAGTCCAAAATATCTAGACCATGGAGTCTATAATTCAAATGAGTAAATTGAATTACTGTAAATAATTCACCAACCAATCACCATGTTGATATTTTACAATGTAATGTTGTTTTTCTATACCAGGATTTATCAAAAAGCTATGGACAAAAGAAGTATTTTTTGTTGTTCTTTTCATCTTTGGCATCTTCTTCATCCTCGTCATTACCGGATGGATCAAGTTCAGTGGTACGTTATTCCTTTTGAGCGGCTCGACAGAGCAACAGGGATGATCATGAATAGTAGCATAGCAACATGAACGGGCAATGCTCGTCATGGGGAAGGTTACAGTAGAGGCTCAAAGCAAATATGCGTGCCCTGACTGTGAACAATACTGTACAGTTTTTCACAATTGCTAAAACACTAAACTCCATCCTCTGAACCAAATTTGCCTGAACTCACGTCTTGAATCAATCACCCTTTTGGCAATACCTTTAACAGTTTACATATTAAACACAATTTGCAGATCTCATATACTCTTTTTTGCAAAACTCTTAACACATTCTCATGCAATAAAACACATTTTGCATTGTGATGCACTTGTGATGCATAATGGAAACCACAAGTGGCAAAAGATAAACACAAATAGAGCACAGATGCCGTACACTCAACACAACTTCTCAAACTTGATCACACTTTCAAATGATGTTACATAAGCAATATAAGCTAGTTCAGAGGGTTGCTGAACAGTGCAGGTGCATATCAACAATGGACAGAAAGGATGTAGGTTTGGTCTGACTTTTACTGAGAAGATTATTAGGGCCCGAGCACCGAAGGGCGCAAGGCCCTATTGTTTTTGTAAGGATTATTATTTTTCACTATTATTATTATTATTATTAGGGCCCGAGCACCGAAGGGCGCAAGGCCCTATTGTTTTTGTAAGGATTATTATTATTATTATTATTATTGTTATTCCACTTTTTTGCTTTCCTGTTTTTGAGGTGGTTAACATGGTCGAAACCTATTGAAATTTGGCACACACGTCAGGTATCATGCATCGCAGTTAGGTACAAGAGCTTGACCCCGGGCGTGGCCCAGGGACTCGCTAGCGCCCCCTTAGGTGACTGATCCCGTGGTTGGCAAATATTTTGAGGTGGTTAACATAGTCGAAAACGCATGAAATTTAGCACACACATCAAGTGGTACAGTGAATAGACAGGGATAAAAGCTTGGCACCGGGCGTTGCCCAGGAACTCCATAGCGCCCCCTTACGTCACAGTGACTTGTGGTTGGCATATAGTTTTAGATACACACACCAAATTTGATGGGTGTGTGTAACTCCCAAAAACAATCAACTTTTGTATTAACATGCCATTAGCCACGCCCACAGGAAGTGAGGTAATTGAGATTTTGTGCGTTGTGGGCATGATCAATTTTAACATACTCCTCCTAGACGGTTGATCCGATTCATGTCAAAGTTGGTATACATGACGCTGAGATGTTCCTGATCATAAATTGTGCAGCCTTTTTTTGATATGTTGTAATTTGACGAAATGGCGAAATTATTAATTTTAATACCATTCCACATGAACAATAAATGTGTCATCATTCACCATGCATGGCTTGAAATGTTTTAAATTTCACAGGTCATTAAAGACCATGTTAATGATAATATTCACATGCCCATAATGCATGTTTGGCATAGCGCCACCACCTGGCAACAGAAAGAATGACAATTATACTGATTTCACATGATCAATTTGAACATACTCCTCCTAGACGGTTTGTCAGATTCATTTGAAATTTGGCAAACATTATGCCAAGATGTCGCTGATGTTAAATTGTGAAGGGATTTTTGAATGTTGTAATATATTTGATATGATTTTAATATCTCACCACATAAACAGGAAATGTGTCATAAATCACAGTGCATTGAATGAATGGTCTGAAACTTTTCAGGTTAATAGATATCATGATTATGATGATATCCAGACACCCAATGGGCCTGCCTGGCATAGCGCCACCACCTGGCCAAGCAAGATATGTGCCAGAAATGGAAAATGCCTTAAGTGATTGATCTGAAACTTTATAAAATATTGGATAGCATTATTGTGATGATATTCACAAGCGTAATTCACAGGCCTAGCATAGCGCCACCATCTGGCCAAGCAGGAAATGTGCCAGAAATGCTCAATGCTTTGAATAAATGGTCTGAAACTTCTCAGGTTAATAGATATTATGATTATGATGATATCCAGACACCCAATGGGCCTGTCTGCCATAGCGCCACCACCTGGTCAAGCAGGAAATGTGCCAGAAATGGACAATGCCTTAAGTGATTGATCTGAAAGTTTATTAAATATTGGATATCATTATTGTGATGATATTCACATGCGTAATTCACAGGCCTAGCATAGCGCCACCATCTGGCCAAGCAGATAGTGTGCCAGAAATGCTCAATGCTTTGAATAAATGGTCTGAAACTTCTCAGGTTAATAGATATTATGATTATGATGATATCCAGACACCCAATGGGCCTGCCTGGCATAGCGCCACCACCTGGTCAAGCAGGATATGTGCCAGAAAATAAAATACGAAAACAAATAGCACACGCATAAAATATGTACATTTCACAGATGCACCACGTCGGTGCTTTGTTGGATTCCGACATGTCACGGGTTGCGGCCCGCAGGTGCTCGGGCCCGCCATTGCCGCTTGCGGCTATATTTATTATTGTTATTCCACTTTTTTGCTTTCCTGTTTTTGAGGTGGTTAACATGGTCGAAAACTCTTGAAATTTGGCACACACGTCAGGTGTCACGCATCGCAGTTAAGTACAAGAGCTTGACCCTGGGCGTGGCCCAGGGACTCGCTAGCGCCCCCTTAGGTGACTGATCCCGTGGTTGGCAAATATTTTGAGGTGGTTAACATAATCGAAAAGTCTTGAAATTTGACACAAACATCAGGTGTCACACAAAGCAGCTAGGTAAAAAAGCTTGGCCCCGGGTATGGCCCAGAGACTCGCTAGCGCCCCCTTATGTCACTGTGACTTGTGGTTGCCATATAGTTTTAGATACACACACCAAATTTTGGGGGTGTATGTAACTCCCAAAAACAAATAACTTTTGTATTAACATGCCATTAGCCACGCCCACAGGAAGTGAGGTAATTGAGAATTGGTGCGTTGTGAACATGATCAATTTCAACGTACTCCTCCTAGACGGTTGATCCGATTCATGTCAAAGTTGGTATACATGACGTCGAGATGTTCCTGATTCTAAATTGTGAAGCCTTTTTTTGATATGTTGTAATTTGACAAAATGGCGAAATTGTTAATTTTAATACCGTTCCACACAAACAATAAATGTGTCATAATTCACCATGCATGGCTTGAAATGTTTTACATTTCACAGGTCATTAAAGACCATGTTAATGATAATATTCACATGCCCAATTCATGTTTGGCATAGCGCCACCAACTGGCAACAGAAAGAATGGCAATTATGCTGATTTTACATGATCAATTTGAACATACTCCTCCTAGACGGTTTGTCAGATTCATTTGAAATTTGGCAAACATTATGCCAAGATGTCGCTGATGTTAAATTGTGAACGGATTTTTGAATGTAGTAATATATTTGATATGATTTTAATATCTCACCACATAAACAGGAAATGTGTCACAAATCACAGTGCATTGAATGAATGGTCTGAAACTTCTCAGGTTAATAGATATCATGATTATGATGATATCCAGACACCCAATGGGCCTGCCTGGCATAGCGCCACCACCTGGCCAAGCAGGAAATGTGCCAGAAATGGAAAATGCCTTAAGTGATTGATCTGAAACTTTATAAAATATTGGATATCATTATTGTGATGATATTCACATGTGTAATTCACAGGCCTAGCATAGCGCCACCCTCTGGCCAAGCAGGAAATGAGCCAGAAATGCTCTATGCTTTGAATAAATGGTCTGAAACTTCTCAGGTTAATAGATATTATGATTATGATGATATCCAGACACCCAATGGGCCTGCCTGGCATAGCGCCACCACCTGGTCAAGCAGGAAATGTGCTAGAAATGGACAATGCCTTAAGTGATTGATCTGAAAGTGTACAAACATTTTGGATATCATTATTGTGATGATATTCACATGTGTAATTTCAATGCCTAACATAGCGCCACCATCTGGCCAACCAAAAAGTGTATCAGAAATGTTCTTTGCTTAAAATGAATGGTCTGAAATTTCTCAGTTTAATATATATTATGATTATGATGACACCCAATGGGCCTGCCTTGCATTACGCCCCCACCTGGCCAAGCGAGTAAATGTGGCAGAAAATAAAATACAAAAGCAAATAGCCCACGCATCAAATATGTACATTTCACACACGCACCACATCGGTGCTTTGTTGGATTCCGACATGTCACGGGTTGCGGCCCGCAGGTGCTCGGGCCCGCCATTGCCGCTTGCGGCTATATTTTCTTCTTGTGTTCAGTTACAGTTTTTCTCGATCGCTTTGATGCTTGTGTCAACTTTAAAATCACGTTTTCAAAACAGTTGACACCCATGTCTGAACATAAGCAGTCTGCCAAAATGACACATTGTGCTTGCAAAAAGTTGTTACTCCCTTTTGCTATGTCTGTTCCATTTTCTGGAAAAAGGAAAATGGACATGTAAGACCTACAGTAAGCTACTAGACAAGAGAAATTCCATTGAACTACAACTTTTTTCATCAAAATAGACCTACAGTAAACACCTTTTGTACTGTTTTCTTCACCAAATAGGCAATACAGTACTTTTTCTAAATATGCCTTAGATCCATACTTGCAAATAGAAACACAAAACAGATATGGCATCACTTATGGATAATGAATGATTGCTGATTGAAGAATTGTGAAAAGGAATTTCACACAGGTGTATCAGAGATTCAGACTTGTGCAAGGAATCTCTACCACCTGTGAAAATATGTTTTCCTTTTGTTTAGCACGAGGAAATCAATAGAGTTTGGGGTCTTTGAATGACATATATGTTATCTGTTTTGCAAAAGGGTGTGAGAAATGTGTGAACCCAATGAAAACATGTGAACACATTCACAAGAGATGACTTCTGCTGTGTAGTATGAACGATGTATGAACAACAATTTATCAAACCATTAATCTGATCTAATCCAATCTAATGCAATGTTTATATTTGTCCCTATTTCTCACAGACTGCAAGAGTGATTCTTCAGGATTAGAGATGAGGATTAGAGAGGAAGAGAAGAAGAAAGCCTTGGAGAGAGAGAAACAACTACGAGAGGAAGCTCATAAAAACCTCACTAAGACCATACAAGACATGGCAGCTGAGGCAGAGAAGAATATAGCAGACTGCAAGAGAGAGTCTGCAGCAAGAGAGATGAAGATTAGAGAGGAAGAGGAGAAGAAGGCCTTGGAGAGAGAGAAACAACTCAAAGAGCAGTCTGAGAAAAACCTAAAGGCAACAGTAGAACAGATGAACGAAGAAAGAGCGAATATGTTGAGGGAGGTAAGAGAAGAGGAGGAACAAAAGAGACTCGACCTTGAAAAGAAGATCAGAGAAGAGGAAGAACGAAAGAGACTCGACCTTGAAAAGAAGATCAGAGAAGAGGAAGAACGAAAGAGACTCGACCTTGAAAAGAAGATCAGAGAAGAGGAAGAACGAAAGAGACTCGACCTTGAAAAGAAGATCAGAGATGATGAGGCAAAGAAGAGACAGGATTTACAGAAGGAAGTAGACAGACTACAAAAGGAGATACAAAAGTTAAAGGACAGCATGCCTCATTGTAACACGGGTCACATGACTACAACTATGCCCACTGCACTTGGAATCTGTCTGGCATCATTTTTTGTCATTGCTCAATTGATAAGAGTCTAAGTTATTTGTTTTGTTTTCATTTGATTTTGAATAATTTCTTTTTTTTTATCTCATTTGTAAAACGTGTTGAATGGTCATAGTGCTAGAAAGGTGCTTTATAAAGTTACCTTGCCTTAGCTAGGGTCTACAGATACAATTACATGAACCTATAGGTGTATTCAAGGTTGTGTTACACCTGCGTTCTTGTCTTCCTCTAGAAATACAGCACACTTACTTTTTTAGAAGTGCACATTATTATTGAGGACAATTATAGTGTTGTCGTTGTTTTTATTTAGTCACTATTATATTTCACTATTGTATTTATTTCTGTGTTATCAATGTTGCATTGGTGGTAGTTAGGTGTCACTGGTGAAAGATAATGGTATCTTATTCCTCTCCTCTGTCCTCTCTGTTCTCTATCTGGTTGAACAACAACAACAACAAACAACATAAATGTATGCAATTTATAAAGATTTTCTTTGTTGTATCTTTATGTTGTAATACACCTGTGAGATTTCTGACTGTACCATTTCTTTAATATGCATTAAAACATATACTTAAAACATGTATGTATGTACATATTTTTTTTTCCTTTACTGTATGCCAGACAAACTACAATTATGGAACAATGAGAGTATAATCGTCTGGCAACAGTAATTTACATGTAAAAAAGAGATCACTCACTCCAGATCACTTCTTCCCTCTTTTAGCTGGTATGGGAAAGTGTTGGTTTGAGGTTGAGGTTGTAGTGGAACTCCCTGATCCCCTAGTGGGCAAAAGTTCATTGTCCTCTGCCACTTATTGCTTTCTGTGCCAAAAACATTTTATTTACCTACCTCCAGCCTACAGCTGAACTACAGCTTTTACAGTATGTGGGTATATCTATATCAATGAAGACAAAATCAGCTGAGCCAATAGAAAGATGGCCTACTTTCTGCATTTCCAAAGGGAAATTGCAGTGCTACAGCAATCATTAACATAAATCACACATACACTGTCAAAAAAAATACTAAATCTAGAATTGATCATATTACTGTACATCTCTGTCCAGTTACGTTTAACAGTGCCATGTCAATCCTGCAATTCTGCATCAGAGTAATACTGAACAATAAATAAATGAATAAATACAATTCAAATATAAAGATAAAATAACTGTGTTTGATCAAACAAACAAACACAAAACTTCAGTAACATTATTAATGCAACTGTAACAGCTAGAGTCCCAGAGTTGAATGACTTGTATTGTATTTTACAGAATGTCAGGAGTCACTTTGTGTGAGAGATTGAGTTTCAAGTTATCTTCATTTTCAAAAATTTGTGAGGGTTCACATGATTTTGGTAGGCTGGCCCCGCCCACCGAATATCTCATTTTCATTTCATCATGCCTGGCCAGTGGCTACTGTCAAAGTGGAAACAGTGACAAGAGGGAATGACATTTGTTTCAAAATCAAAAGTAACTTTGGCAAAATATAACATTTCCAGAGTAACCAGAGTGGAAACAGTGACCAGAGTCGAAACAGTGACCAGAGAGGAAACAGTGACCAGAGAGGATGACATTTGTTTCAAAATGAACACACAGCTAAGCTAGCTGGCATCCATTATACTAGCATGTTAACAGGTGGCTGTCAGATAGATGAGCATATATTTTTGGGTTACAAAACCTGGATTTTTAGATTTAATCATCTCGCAAATTTTTACAAAATATAAGGACACAAACCCTGAACTTACAGAAACGTTAATACAGAAATACTGTCCAGCCTTGTGCATATGGCCGAATTACAGCTGTGGCAATATCCTTTATATAATATAAATAAAATACAATATCCTCCACTCTCACTATTTCTTAGTATCCTCCACCTACTATCTAATATCCACCCACTCGTGTCATATTTCTTAGTTGTTCCCCCTACTGTCTATCCACACCATGTGCTGTTTCTTTAAGGAAACAATTTCGGTTTCAGTGTGAAGATATCTAAGCTGTAAAATCCTTTATAACAACTTCTTGCAGACACACAAAGTTCACTATGAAACAGGTTTCATCCAGTACAGGTCCTGGGTTGAAAATATCTCAATGTGAGTACCTTTTATTATTGTTTAGGGTAGGTGTATATGGTTTGACGGTGGAATGAAAATAATGCATAAACAAATGTTCTAAACAAAAGTGTATAGGCTTGTACAGAATATTGTTCATGTAGACTTATCTTAATATCTTGAATGATTGAATATTGTGCTGAATCGCTGTCTATGTTCTTTTCAGTGGAACTGTAATTAGGGCCCGAGCACCGAAGGGCGCAAGGCCCTATTGTTTTTGTAAGGATTATTATTATTATTACGAGTGTTTTAACTTTGTCTCAGAGCGTTTTCCTTTTTTGAGGTGGTTAACATGGGTGAAAAGTCTTGAAATTTGGCACACACATCAGGTGTCACGCAAAGCAGTTAGGCACAAGAGCTTGGCCCCGGGCGTGGCCCAGGGACTCAATAGCGCCCCCTTAGGTGACTGATGCAGTGGTTGGCACATACTTTCAGCTAGACACATCAAATTTGGTAGGTGTGTGTATCTTCCCAAGATGAACAACTTTCGTATGTACAATGCATTAGCCACGCCCAACAGGAAGTGAGGTATTTGGGATTTTGTGCGGACTAAAATGGGATGAATTGTGATGCTAAAAGAGGTGCTTCCCATCAGTGAAAACGCATGAAATTTGGCACACACATCAAGAGGTACCATGAACAGGGCATGAAATTGGCACCCGCCCACACGCCAAATGCGGGTAACTTTTGTGTTTGGCGGGTAAAACTGTCAATCTACCTGCCACGTTGGCGGGTAGCCAATAAGACAACACTGAGCAAGGAGATGCACTGTCTGGATTGCCGTAGGAAATGTACTCTTTACTCCGCTACATTTTCAATTGCCTTTCGTTACGAGAACAAGTTTATTATTGGAGAAAGTAGGCTATCTCAAGGGAGAAAAGAGCACCTCTCCCCCGGTACACAACGGCGTGGGAGAAAAGAAACAGGGCTTCAGAAAGCATTGCTACGTTTCCCCGCGATTATAAAAGTGATGGCTGGCCTATGTAGCCTACTACACAGAAGTAGATGTTCTATATAGCTAACAACTCAGTTAACGCAATGACGTCCTGCCAGTTGCTGCATCTTCTGGTGAGGCTGCCAGAGTGCCAACGAGACTAGAGGTATGGCATGACACGGAAACTTCCACATATATTCATTTCTGGCCAACATCGTTCAACAGTCACATTGGACAAGGAAAGTAGGCCTACAACTTAATTTACAAGCAAAGCAAATGCACTGGAAATCGAGCATACAAGTTAGAAAAAGCCTAGCATTCATTTATGTAGCCTCAATGTTGCAGGACATGACATGAGACGGTCGGCTGAGAAAACAGATAGCCTGCTCTGTCGCTCTACCCGAGTGGATATGCCTAGGCTATTATAGCCTAAATATAGGTCTACCCATAATATAGCCATTGTTTTTAGGTTACAAAGTATATTAAATAAAATATATTTGAATTGGGCTATGTTTGACTATATGATTAGCCTACAGAGGAGGAGAAAAGCAAATAGGCATAAAGGATACGTTTGTATCCCTTTAAAGGTCCATCAAAAATATAAAAATGTAGGCCTACAAAAAAGTAACTTGTTAGGCCTACTTGAGTAATTTATTAACAAAGTACTTTTTTACTTTTACTTGAATACTGTAATGTGTATTATGTACAAGTTCAAGAACCATTCTTATGCATTTTCTGAGCCGTTCACCTTTATTTTGGGCACAAAATAATTTTGGCTGGTAAAAAACCACTGTGGCAGGTGGATTTCAAAATTCACCTGCCACAGTGGCTGGTGGCCAAAAAAGTTAACTTCAGGCCCTGACCATGAATACACAGGGGAAAAGCCTTGGCACTGGACTTGGCCCAGGAACTCCATAGCGCCCCCTTATGTCACTGTGACTTGTGGTTGGCATATAGTTTTAGATACACACACCAAATTTGGTGGGTGTATGTAACTCCCAAAAACTATCAACTTTTGTATTAACATGCCATTAGCCACGCCCACAGGAAGTGAGGTAATTGGGATTTTGTGCGTTGTGGACATGATCAATTTTAACGTACTCCTCCTAGACGGTTGATCCGATTCATGTCAAAGTTGGTATACATGACGCCGAGATGTTCCTGATTATAAATTGTGAAGCTTTTTTTGATATGTTGTAATTTGACGAAATGGCGAAATTATTAATTTTAATACCCTTCCACATAAACAATAAATGTGTCATAATTCACCATGCATGGCTTGAAATGTTTTATATTTCACAGGTCATTGAAGACCATGTTAATAATGATATTCACATGCCCATAATGCATGTTTGGCATAGCGCCACCAACTGGCAACAGCAAGAATTACAATTACAATGATGTCACATGATAAATTTTAACATACTGCTCCTAGACGGTTTGTCAGATTCATGTGAAATTTGGCAAACATTATGCCAAGATGTCGCTGATGTTAAATTGCGAAGGGATTTTTGATATGTCGTAATATGTCATAATTTTAATATCTCACCATACAAACAGGAAATGTGTCATAAAGTCACAGTGCATTAAATGAATGGCCTGAAACTTCTCAGGTTAAAAGATATTATGATTATGATGATATTCAGACACCCAATGGGTCTGCCTGGCACAGCGCCACCACCTGGCCAAGTAGGAAATGTGCCAGAAATGGACAATGCCTTAACTGATTAATTTGAAACTTCATAAAATATTGGATATTATTGTGATGATATTCACATGTGTAATTCACATGCCTAGAATAGCGCCACCATCTGGCCAAGCAGGAAATGTGCCAGAAATGCTCTATGCTTTGAATAAATGGTCTGAAACTTCTCAGGTTAATAGATATTATGATTATGATGATATCCAGACACCCAATGGGCCTGCCTGGCATAGCGCCACCACCTGGTCAAGCAGGAAATGTAGCCAGAAATGGACAATGCCTTAAGTGATTAATCTGAAATTTTAAGCAGAGTGCGGGCATTCCATTCCTTTGCAAGCAGGAAATGTGCCAGAAATGGACAATGCCTTAAGTGATTGATCTGAAATAGTATAGAGTCTTTATTGTCCCATAGGGATATTCTTTTTCACACATGTCTTTGTTACATTTCCATGCAGGATGTACACAGCCTCATACATATAGCATATAACATATAACACATAACATAACACCCCCCCCCAGTTCCCTCCCTCCTCAACACCATACAAGCAAAAAGGTGGACAGTGCAGACAACATAAAACACAAAAGAATAGGGGGAATGGGTTATTGTCACAGGAGTTTGTTTAGTGCAGTGATTGCTGAGGGTATAAAACTTTTCTTAAAGTGTGCTTTTTTCCAGTCCAGGACTCTGTATCTGCGGCCAGATGGGAGTAGGGTGAAGAAACGGTTCAGGGGATGGTCAGGGCTACTTACTATGGTGCGTGCAAGGCGTGTGGTGGCTGTGTCATTTGCATCAGTGAGGCTGGGGGTGGGAAGCTGTATTATCTTGGATGCTAAGTGTGAGATTTTAATGAGTTTGTTCTTGCTGGTGACATTTAGTATGGTGAAGAAACAGGGGGAGCAGTAGAGTAGAAGGGGTTGGATGATGCTTTTGTAGAGTAGCAGAAGGAGATGGGGGGCAACATACAGTGATCTTAGTTTGCGTATTGCATACAGTCTCTGTTGTGCACGTTTCTGTGTAATGGTGACATGTTCATTGAAGTTAAGCTTATTGTCAATGGTGAGACCAAGATATTTGAAAGTGCTGACCTGTGCAACTGGTTGGCCATGTATGGTGATGTGAGTGAGTCCAGGGGGTGATTTTGATGCATGAATGACCAGTTCTTTTGTCTTGTCAATTTTGAGTTGGAGGTAGTTATCAGAGCACCACAGTGCAAAATCTGTGATGGACTGGTGGTAAGCTGTGATGGAACTGTTGTCTGTAAGTAGTCCTACTATCCTACTACTGTGTCATCTGCATATTTGTAGTAAGTGGTGTTGGGTAGTGAACTCTGGCAATTTTACAAACATTTGGGATATCATTATTGTGATGCAAGGCCGTAGTCATGATGTCAACATTGGGGGGGACCAAATCTGTGGTGGGGTTTGAGGGACCCCCAAACAGAATTTCAATACATTTCCTACCATGCAAAACTATTATTAAAAATCACAAACAAGTCGTTAGTTAGGTCAGTCAATTAGGTTATTCCAAACTTTTGACGGACATAGGCATGGCATGGATGGATTATGAACCCCTGGACACAGATGCCCCCCCCCCCCCCCGGTGAGTTTTGTGAAAAGAGAAGGGTGGAGAAGAAGCAACTTCACTGGTCCATCCCTGGACCCGTGACTCCATTTGTGTTCAAAATGTATACTTTAAAAGAAATTACAAACTAGAGTATATTATGATAACCTCTATATTACACAGAATGTGGTTCTTTAATTATTACTTACACCTGAAGATTTTTTTAAACTAAGGCTTAGACTCATAGGTTTGGAGCCTAATAAGATTTTGTCTTTTAGATTTTATTATGCTGGCGGCTAATCACACAATTTTAACGTAGTTTGAAAGGGACAGGATTCAGGAATAGGCTACTAAGACAGGCCCCTCTTCTGTCTCACTCACCTCATGTTACCCCTGTATGCATTAAAGACTGCCTTCTGACAGAAATGACGTTATGTGCCAACATGTCGAAACACTAGGCCTACTAGGCCTACAGCCTTTAATTGGTGAATGGAGGTGCAAATTCCTTTCTTTGGTTATTGTCCGCGATTCACATTAACTGTAGGCTATCACGTATTGTAAACGTCGCCACATTTGATCACGTTTTGCCTGCATGGATGCGCGATTGAATGCGCATCTAAATAATATGCAAGATGCATCATTTCTAAGAGGCCTATACACGGTAATTTCTGGCATTACTACTAGCATATGAATGCATTATTTATGTTGAAAGACGTGAAAGAAATGACACAGGCTTGCACAAATTCATCATTTAAAATAAAACGTTTCACTTTCGCTATCATTGCGAGAATAGGCTACAATATGGAAAATGTTCCCTTTCAGTCTGTTTGAGTCCAAACATGTATGGGATTTTCTTAGCCTGTGCTACACCTTTCCCAGAAGTTTTGTGAAAATTGTACCGGTAGCTTTTGCAATTTTGTTGACAGCCCTACCTCACCACAGTAGGGTGCAGTAAATGGAAGCTTTTAATAGCGCACGCCAATAACGAAAAACGGAAAATCACCAGGACAAACCACTCAGGGGTGTAGGCTACTCTGGAACCATAGGTCACTAATTTGTGCGTTATTTACGTTTGATTACATTTCAGATACGTGTTGGTTACCTAGTATAGCGCTTTATTCTTTCTTTATTTTTCTATGTCCAAATATTGGGGGGGACATTTTGGTCATATTTGAATATTGGGGGGGACACGTCCCCCTCAATGTCTATGGTGACTACGGCCCTGTTGTGATGATATTCACATGTGTAATTTCCATGCCTACTGTAACATAGCGCCACCATCTGGCCAACCAAAACGTGTTTAAGAAATGTTCTTTGCTTAAAATGAATGGTCTGAAATTTCTCAGGTTAACATATATTATGATTATGATGACACCCAATGGGCCTGCCTTGCATTGCGCCCCCACATGGCCAAGCAAGTAAATGTGGCAGAAAATAAAATACACAAACACATAGCACACGCATCAAATATGTACATTTCACAGACGCACCACGTCGGTGCTTTGTTGGATTCCGACATGTCACGGGTTGCGGCCCGCAGGTGCTCGGGCCCGCCATTGCCGCTTGCGGCTATATTTGGGTTATTGTTATTTGATTGATCTTTACTCAGTCAAAACTAACACAACTGCACATTTATTTATATTACTGGAAATACACAATTAAATAACATGACTTATTAATGTCTTCAAAAATAGATTCATAGCGTTTTGGAAAAGAGCTCTTCAAATGTTCTGAACAAAAGTGTATAGGCTTGTACAGAATATTGTTCATGTAGACTTATCTTAATATCTTGAATGATTGAATATGGTCCTTGTGCTGATTCCCTGCCTATGCAATATCTAATAAGACTTTAAACAAGCTTTATGAAATCTAGCAGATTTCCATTTCTTGTTGGTGAGTAAAAAATCTCAGAAATAGATAAGAGTGTTGAGATTTGTCGTGTAATTATAGCAACCCATATGTTGAAGCCTGTTCTCATACCTAAATCAGGCCCTGCTCTGCTGAGGTCAGTGCTGTGTGTCTTTGGCAGTTTATCCAATAGCAATAGAGGCAAAGGACTGACTCCGGGGCCCTTATTCACAAAGCATTTTATCTTCCTCCTAAATCGCTCTCAAAGATTTTAGCTAGGAGTTTTCTCTTAAAAGTTATTCACAAAGCCTCTCAGACCTACTCTCTTAGCAGGGGCGTCACTAGACCTTATTCACTGGGGCACGTGATTTAGTAAAAGTCTCCAGTGCCCCAGTAAAATTCTAGCGCTGCTCTCGCTGGAAACGGCATTCATGAGCGCATCTCCGCGCCTGCTTTTAGTCATGACTCGAGCCTGTCACTTACCAGCCAATAAAAATAAAAAAGGAAAAAAAGAAAGGGGCCATAATAGCCAATCAGAAAACTTCTGTAGTCGGGTAAGATTGAACGCAACAACCAATGAAAATCGTTCACATGATTCTTCCGAGTGTTTCGTTGTATTGTGGAAACTGCTGGAGCTCATCACATCACTTTGAGCGCAGAGTAAGTCGTCCCCTGTTTTAATGTTACAACAAATTCACAGCTTGTTTGACAGAAAAAATGACAAGTTGATCGCTGTTAGAGAATGTTGCCCACATAATTAGCATCTGTTTTTCAATGCTTTACCAGCTTGTGCTCTCTCCCTCACACACACTCACACCATGCGTAGGCTGCATGCACACATGCGGAGAATTAATAATGATTTACGTATAGCCTACTGTAGAGAGTCCTGTAAAAGTAGCGTATACTGTTTGTGAAGCTGTCCTACTGTAAAACTAAACATAGCCTTCTGATAAACTATTCAGAGATGGACATTAGAAAATTCTTCCTGAACAGAGGCAGAAGGAGAGGAATAGTGAGGAGAGATGAGGAGGATGAGGGAGGTATGATAATTGCCCACATTAACGGTAACATTAACATTTATGTTGGTAGCCAGTGCTGTGATTTGATCTATGGTTTAATTAATGGCAAACTTAAATAAGTTTGCTGCATTTGCAAATGTAGCCTATAATAATCTACACAGAATCAGAGTAGGCTACTCTGATTCTGTGCAGATTAGGCTACATTTGGAAATTATCACCAAAAGTCAGTATGAAGGCTTTAGTAGGCTATTTAAGCTACAAAGAACTGCAGTATTGCCAGGATGACTATAGGACCCTTGCCTGGGAGGGAAATATATCTCAATTTTGACAAAAAATAAGCTTCCCTTGTGTTAGTAGGAAAGCCTATTAAATTCATGCAGTGAGTTTAGGCCTACTTATGCCTATGTGTTTGAATGTTGCTGGATAGTGGCTGCTACAACAATTGAGGGAGAGTGCTGGTCCTACAGTATGACAGTGACAATAATGATTTTGAAGCTTGTAGCCTACCCGTAGGCTAGCCATTTATTTCATATTGCGCGCGCATTTTTTTAAATAATTTTTTTATGTAGGCTATTGGGAGTTGGGGGCCTGTGCCCCAGCAAAGCTCTAGATCTAGAATCGCCCCTGTCTCTTAGTAAGGAAATATGCCAACTCCTAAGATAAGAGCTCCGTTGCTATGGTTGATGTGTGTCTTTGGCAGTTTATCCAATAGCACTAGAGGAGAAGGACTGACTCCAGATCAGCATGGTGACTCATGCAGTCTCTCTGGTATCAGTGTATCACGCTAGAGATTTCTGTGCTCACGATAAGTCAGGGTGAAGATTACGTGTTTGTAGACGACAGCATGATAAAGACTGTAAATCAATGCACTGGAACACTGTGCTCCATTTTAAATCCAATAAAAACAGGGTCTGTTCAGAAAAAGATTGGCCTGACCGAAGTCTGGTTTTTGCTACTACCCTGGTTGCAAATTACACTTGCTGTCGCTTGGGTGCGTCTACATTTCTAGGCTAGTTGAAGCCTGTTCTCATCTTAACCTAAATCAGGGCTACGCAGGTAGCCCATGCTGTGCTGAGGTCAGTGCTGTGTGTCTTTGGCAGTTTATCCAAGAGCACTAGAGGAGGACTAACTCCAGATCAGCATGGCTCTCTGGTATCAATTAATCCCGCCAGTGATTTTTATTCTCATAATAAGATTCAGGGTGAAGATTGCGTGATTGTAGACAACAGCTTAATCAAGACTATAAATCAGTGCACTGGAACACTGTGCTCCATTTTAAATCCAGCAAAAACAGGGTCTGTTCATATTATGTGTAAACCATTTGGTCAAAAAAACAGTGTACAGTATGTCAGTTAAAGTGTTTCTGAAACATATATTGATGATAAATAATTGTATTGAATTGCTGATTTAACATGATTGAATTGCTGAGGCCATCATTGACTTATGCATGTACTGTAAGTTTACTTTATTGAGTTATGAATGTATCATTTACAGCAGGCTGTTCAACTTTGTACTGCCAGTAAAGTATGTTCTGATGTGTCTCAGTGGTGCTGGTGAACTGCCTGTTGGATTACTGAACTCTCCCTTAATGACCTACATGGATTAATGGCTGATTTGAATGTGCTCACCTATTGGTCACCTCAGTTACTGTGAAGCTTATTGGTATTACAGTAATCACTCTGACTGTGTGACTGATTCTTCATCGAGAAATCATTGCAGGTCTTTGAAAAGCCAAGGAAAAGTTTTGAACAAATGTAGACCTAAGTGAAAATGGGAACATTGCATATTGATGCCTAATGTTTTGGATACCTATTGTTTTAAATGGTGGTCGCTTTACTCAATCAAGATATCAATAGAATCAATAAATAGATTAAAAACTGTCCTGTACTGCCAACACATAGTTAGTTGGCCTAGAGGAAAATGGAAGCCCTGGGCTAACACCCACAAGGCTTGCTGGGTGTTACTGACATTGAATAGTGAGCCTTATTACACAGCTTTTCATAATGCTGTGCTCCATTCAATTGAATGGGCCTTCCCAACATTTGGAGGTCTGACATTTCTGCATAACAGACTGTTGCTAAGTATAACAGACCACTGTCAAGGAAAATGGGTTTTGTGCTTCTTATTCACGTCTTTCAGTATACAGTATCACTCCGCAAGTAGTCCAGTCACTTCTTGCAATGGAACTTCAAAAGTAAAAGCAGACAGTTGATCAGCTGTGTTCTAAAGAATGTTGGATTCAAGTTCAGCGTGTGTTGCAAACTATTTGTTATTTTGTTTATTTTTTCATTTTGGCAAGTAGCCGTGTATTTGGGATTTAGTAACGTGTACCTGACCTAGACTTAGTACACACACACACACACACACACACACACACACACACACAATGTTTTTAACATTGACATTGCCATAAGTATTGGCTGGATGCTGATTTACATGTATAGAGGGGTCGGGGGCATTTTAGAATTGCTGGAATATAAATGTATCACATCCAGTGGAGACATCAGGCCCCTTGTTCTGCATTTCCGGGTGTAAACTAAGTAGCTCTACATACTCACCACTAGAGACCCTTTCTGTGACCATTTATTTGTTAAACCTCCCAGAAGGTGGTGTCTGTGTTTCTTTACTAATTGAATAACACAGTTTTTCTCATCTACTTCTGATACCAGCTGCTTCCCCCACCTGCAACACATAACCATCGGTGATTAGTGCTCAATGTAAGACAAAAACATCTGTTGAGAAGCAATTAAATGCTTTAATGCTATCTATGTGTGTAGTTCCATGCATGTTTCTCATAAAAAATGATTCATATCCATAATTTTCCCTTAGATTCCAGATTTACAGTATTCATCCTCATATCTACTTTGTGAGATTTGTAGCATGTACTAAACTCGGATACTGTCAGTGAAGTAGCCATAGCCATTTGCCATGAAGAAGCCATTTGCCACATAGGAGGTTTTCAATGATACATCATGTCATTGAAATGATACATCATATTATCAATGATACATCATGACTGGTTGATGATTATTGGCACCTCATATTCTAAAGATAAATCATGACTGGTTGATGATTACTGGTTTGTCTTGTTTTAGGAGCATGGAAAACATGGAGGATGAAGGGTCACTCTATAAGGACATAATGAGCCCAGAGCAACATTTTGATCCAGACGAAGAAGACCTTTATACAAGGTAAAGTGAATTACATACCAGTTTTGATGGAAAACAGCACATACAGTGACTGCAAACCTTTGGTGGTGTAAGTGGAATTTATTTGGGCTAGCGTGAACATGTTTCTATAAATGATGTTCGTTACAGTGCTTAAGATTTGTACATGCTGCTTGAGGACACATATACAGTAAGAGTAATCAGGATCTCATTTTAAGCCAGCATTGGATCTATTTTTGAGCTGTTTGTGCTGTGTTTTATGATGGCTGCAGTAATGTGTACATGGCATGGACTTAGATAGAGATAGATAGATCGAAACTTTATTGATCCCCAAGGGGAAATTCAAGGTCTCAGTAGCATACAGACATCCCACACAACATGCACTTACAGCAGAAAGGGAAAATATAAGTATATACATATAACAAAACTCCACTGTACAATACAGACAGTAGAAGATAAGAAAAACTAACAAAACTAAATACTACATATCAGGGGCTTAAGTAATAGGGGCTTAATTCTATATTTTTGATATGTTGCTGAGTGGATCATAAACGGCCCCAGCAATGAAGAAAAGTGATTGATAATGACTGACTGACTATTATTGTGTTACATGCTTCAAATCTAAAGCACTTTGAGCTGCATTCTTTGTATGAAAGGTGCTATAAAAATAAAACCACCAGATAGGCCTACTGATACTGAGACTGACACTGCAACGTTGGTACAGCAACAGCTGAACACTAAACAAGCCTACTCACACCACTACTCACGCCTAATGCCAGTTATGAACTTGCCAACATATTCCTTTAGAAGTTTTTGGTAACACTGTATTTTAATGTGTCGCTGTTAACACAGTAATTAACTGGTACACTTAATAGGTTTATTCCACTGTATCAAAGAGTAACAAGGTTGTAGCAGCACAGCTGTTACATGTACACTGAAGACAATGAGGCCTTGACTGGAGCTAAGAATGGTTTGTATATCAAATCTATCATGACCAGATTTACCCCATCCAGCAGGTCTCAGGTCAGCTCTTTGCCTCTGATGAAAATTTAGGCAAATTGGCAAAGTTTTGTAAAAGCACTCAGTATTACAATGTAACAACTATATGTAGGTACCCACAAATACATAATGCAAGTACAATGATAGCACCTGATAGTACATGTTGTTACACAGGTTGTACCACTGTACCTAATTAGGTAGGTAGGCCTACACTGTAACAGCGACACATTAAAATAAAGTGTTACCAAGTTTTTTTTAGAAGTTTAGTCAAATCCAATTCACGCAGAATATCAATGGACATCAAAGACAGTTGTTTCAATCTGCGTTGGCTCATTGGATCTCTATTTTTAACGAATCCCAGTTTTGAAAAAGAGCAGCGTGGCGGAGTCGCGGTGTGGAGCATGAGCATTGCCGCTGCTGTCGTTGGCATGGCTAGTGTTCTCAGAGTTTTAACGTTATCTCCATCAACCGTGACACTATGTTTACATGGACATTAATGTTCTGACTATTGACTTTGTTTAGAATAAGACGATATTGTGATTATGTGGTTTATGAGCATTGTTAGCATCCCTTGCGTGACAGTTCTCTATGTTTTTCTCATGTGGTTTAGGCTACTCAAACGCGGCAGCAGCCTTTTTTTGCAGGATATGTTGGTCTCGCTGTTCTTTAGATCTTACACTAGAGCCTTTCGCTTTTGAGCCCTGCTCTCATATCTTCTTTCTGGCATTTTCTAAAGGAGTCTAAACGAACTGTAGCCTAGGCCTATGAATGACGCATATTTTTAAAACCTAATTTGACCGTGAACTCCGCATATTTACCAAATCAGCGCCTTGCTACTTTAAATATTCATTTTGGCCCAATGAAGTTTAAGTTTTATTCTCTTATGTAAATTTGAATGAATTGTTAATTTTTTTATGGCCAATGGGGGCCCCCATGTCAGGCTGGAACACGTGGGGCCCCTAGCCTGCAGCCATATCTAGCCTATGCATTGATCCGCAACCTGCTAAATATACTATATAAATGAAATTTTAAAAATCCACAGTGTGCTTGAGGATGATAAAGCATGAGACGCTTGCAGTGACAGGGCCGGGACTGGCCTGTAATTCTGTGTGCATGGTAAGGTGCTCAAGAGAGTGAGTGTCATGGTGAAGGTGCAAAAAGTAGTCCAACAGTAGTCCAACAGTGCAAGAATAAGGTCTAGAGACCAGCATAAATAATGTGGTCAAATTAGAGAGTAATGTATGTAGACGTGGTAATATAAAAACTATGTCAGTGCAATAATAGGTTGATGTAATAGGGTTACAGCCATTCAGTATTGTAGCAGAAGCCATTGGTCATGTGTGCTAATACAGCATGAAAAACAGTGTAGCAGTAAAACAGTAGTAAAACATTAGGCTGTGGACAGTAGTAAAACAGTAGTGGGCAGTCAGTACTCAAACATGGAGAGGGTGGAGACTTGTCTTTTGTCTTCGGGTTTGTTTCATGATTGACCTGTCTTTTGTTGGGACTGCATTACCCATGATGGTTGACACAAATGTAAGACTGTATGTTCCATGATTCTTAACACAGATACTTGTAAGACTACATTCCCCATGATTATTGCAAATTGACACAAGTGTCATGAATTAAGTGCTGCGTATTAAGCCCATTCACTGGGCACATTCAGTTTGATCTACTCTGCCTGAATTGAAGAAGGTCTGCCGACCGAAAGCTTGCGCAGATTCTAAGTAAAACCTTTTTTGCACAGACCGGAGTGTGCAGATTTTTCTTATGTTTTATAAGCTACCTACCAATCCTGCACCTCGACAGAAGCCAACATTGTAAAACTTATTTCAGGCCAGTTTTATTTAAGCAGCAACATTGCATGAGAGCCATTTCAGTGGACTACCTGTTTAACCAAAAGGACACCTTGTTTTAAATATTAAACTTGGCATTCATAACATACTGGTGTACATTATGGAAATATAAAAACATGCTTCACTGCTGATATAGAGACTCAACCTTTTCATATGACCTGTCTTGGCAGCTGCAATGATGCTGATGTTGATGCGGCTGAATACAGTGAGGAGTCAATGCCCAGACCTATTAATTTCTCTGATGCTCAACCCCACTCACAGGCTCTCAAGTAAGATCACATGCTGCATAGAAAGTATAATATAAAATATCGACACTAGCAGCCGGGCCCTGCGGTTCTGTGACCCGTGACATTTTGTGATCCAACAATACAAAATCTCAATTACCAAGTCTAAAGATTCTTGATTAGATGTGATCATTTTTAATATATGTGCTATGCTGGGCTTCAAGACAATGCCTATTTCAGAGAGGGACATGCTAAATGTTCAGTAAACAGCTAAAAACACAATGGGGACCTGACATCCACATTGATGGTCTATTGGTGTCTCACACTAACCTGACTCTCGGCAGATGAATTTCGTGCCGCCTAGCTCCACTCATCCATCTGGGATCGATCCATTGGAGTGGTGCTTCAGAAGGCTGGGCCTTATTAAAAAATCCTTGCATAAGATTGGATAAGCCACTTGTCCATCATCTATTGACGTGCTACTTCAACCACTCACATCGAAGCCAACCCGTGACGCTGAGAACAGTCTCACAGTCGCTTCTACGCTACGTCGCATCTATGAAACTCCCGCCTTGCGTCCTGATTGGCTCTACCATACAATCTCGTGCTGAAATCACTCTCAATGGAACCGATCCCAGATGGATGTGAGTGGAGCTAGGCGGAACGAAATTCATCTGGCGAGAGTCAGGTTAGTCTCACACAGCATGCTTCATAGAATTTGCCTAAAATGCCAATCCAATGCATGTACACAAGTCAGAATCAGATGAATTGCTACCTGCTTTGAGTAATCTAAACTATTATACTATCTATTATGAAAGTACTTGACGAAACAACACAATATATTAAACTGACTATATTTGTATTTTCATTTGTAGTTTTACACATCAGTTGGAGTGTGTCATTTGCCTTGGGAATATCCAAAATGCTGCAAAACAAGGTAAGATAAGGAAGATAAGTTATTCTAGTTTGTGAGTCATCTGGAAGCAGCCTTCCCCTCACATTAAATAATTTCAAAAACATGTAATTGAATACATTTAGCTTAACTGCACTTTATAAAAAATATAAAACTACTATCATACTACCTGGTAGTTGTTGACAGCGTGTCACCAATGTAATTGCTATTTAAAAAACAAAACAGGTTACCGAGTAGTACTGTCAGTTCGGGGGAAAAAAAAACTACAGCTAAAGTGCTACACTCTGGGGGCATGATTTTAAGGACACTACTCGGTGCCCTCAAGAAACAGAGATCTATTAGCCTGGGTCTCCCATGCTGCCTTGCGCACGATTTTATTCGCGCTGCTAGGCAGCCTGGATTCCACAGACCCGATTTTCGCCTCAGCGAGGGAACCAATCACAGAACAGGGACGACAATGGCGACGTCTATGTGACACACCGACGCTTGTATCAGAAAGTCACCTATTTCCGCCCTTTTACGTGTAGCCTATGTGTTACTTAATATTAATTTCTATACAAACCAAGGCGGCTGATTTCTAAAGAAACGCAAACACCCACCCCATAAGTGTGTCTAAATTAGTTATGTACCAAAAATGACATTGTACAGTGACTCAAAGAGCTGTAAACAATGCATGTGCAAATCCGCTTGGAGCTCCAGTGGAATTTTGATTTTCCGACAAAAATTCTGTGTCGAGTAAGTCATGAGTAAGTGGGTGGAAATAGGTCACGCACCAGCTCAGCACCAAACTCTGAGCACGGTCAACAAAATCAGATTTTTCAGGCAGTAAATGCTCCCGTTAAGAACCAAACCAGCTTTTGTTCAAATCTACACACCTATCACTACTGAAAAATGTAAGGTTAATTTATCAAATGTTATTTTTAAGTATTCTTTGTTTTAGAATTTTCAAACGAAAGGGGCGGAAATTGGTGCTTTTACGATAGTTTGTTTATATCTATGGATCCAACATTTTAGCAGACGCAGTCTTTTGATGCAGCCGTATAGTGTTTTAAGTAGTTTAGAACGCAAGTTTTTTTTTTTTAATTATTTCATTATCAAGAAGGATGTCTTTGCCCTGCTACCAATAGGCTTTGGCAAAATCCTCATATATCAGCTAGCCCCGTTAGTGGCTCTGACCCATCGTCTTCTTCCTCGTCTGATTTCTGTCGCTCTACATACGTTATCTGGTATAATTGATACGATTGGCTATGAGCTACCTACATACGCATTTCATAGACATTCGTAGTGCCCAATAAACGGCTCAGGGCATTCGTAAACCATGCCTCAAATACGAGAAAATGAATATGTGGCTCCCAGACCCCATCTCAATGAAATGAGGTCTGGCGTTAGCCAGGCTAGAGATCTATGTGAAAAAAATGCCGGAATTTTATTTATCAGGTAGCTGTAGCTACAGAGCAGGAACTGCAGAACAGTTGTACATGTGGTCTCAATATAACATACAGTGCCTATGAAAAGTGCCCCCCCCGGATATTTCCTTTTGCTGCTTTTATAAATGGAATCTTCTTCTTTTTTTTATATTTCTTGGGCTTTTTGCCTTTATTTGTATAGGACAGTGAAGAGTGAGATAGGAGGTAAGTGGGAGAGAGAGAGATGGGGTGGGACCAGGATATGACCACAGGTCGGACTCGAACCTGGGTCCCCGTGGGCACTTGGACCCGTATATGGTTTGAGCGCTGTAGCCTGCTGCGCCACAGCACCCCCCTAAATGGAATCTTTTTTTTTAAATAATTTACACGAATCCCCTCATTAATGTCAAAGTGAAAACAGATTTCTACAAAGTAATGTTAATTAATCAAAAATATATAATGCATATATTGTATAAATACTTCTGCATAAAAAAAGCTCTGTCAGGTTGGAAGAGGATTGGGTGTGAACAGCCCTTTTCAAGTCCAGCCACATATTATGCAATATTTTATGCAATCCGTCTATTTCTGTGAAACATACCTTCTAATTCATCCTTAAAGGAGCTATGCATTAGTTATACTCGTATCATAAACTGACTGTCAAATATTAATAAGGCATTAAATGTAGCTATACCGGCACCGACCTCGCTTACAGTGCCCCCCTCCTCCCCCCATAATGTTTTATCAATTCTATGCACCATAGCCTGAAGCTCCATAGTAAAATATACCTGGTTTGAAAGCTGAAAGTCTCAGGAATCGATCAATGTTAAGGTTAGATTGAACCCACCCATGTGTCTCTGCGACCAATTGTTCTCGAGATATAAGAAACTGCATGGAATTGGGCAAACAAGCTGTCAATCAGGCACCCCAGCTTTGATTGACAATAACTCGAGCATACTGTACAGCAAGCCTCGAAGACGAGACCCGGATATCCTTGAAGCTTAGAAACACATGATTCCGCTGATGTGATTTCACCGTAAGAGTCCTACAAGAACACCCCTCAAACTTCATGCAATGAGGAAAATGGTTTCGTAGTTACATTTTAATGGGAAATGCACTAATGCCTACTGATAATAAAATGTCTTACTACACAAGAACCCCTTTGAGTAGAAGCATAATCTTGGTGTCAAATGAAAGCCAACATTCTGATTCTAGTTTTATCTACAGTTGCATGGCAGTGACTGTCATAGGATCAAAGAAAAGGGATTACTTTTACACATGAATCTGCTACTGTGGCTGTTTTCTAAAAATGATACTGAGGTAAACGCATAGATATTCCAACACAAACAAATTTGTGAAAAATCCATATTTTACTATATAGTCATCTACTTTCAGTTACAGCTTCACAAGACCTGACTTCAGGCCTCAATTGTGTTTCAAGGCCACTTCAAGTGAGAGGGCCCACATCTGGCCAGTTCCTGAGATGTATGTTACTGGCTCAAAGAAAAAACAACATTCAAGTCTCTGTATCTCTTTGCCAGTACATCATACAGTCACAGTGAATGTTTCTGAAAATTCTACTGGGTCTAAGTTATCCAAAGACGCCAAGCATTTGATAATGGGCCAAAGTATGTGGGAGCAGTGTCCTCCTAAGTAGATGATGTGCAATGTTGGGCAAAACACTCAAAATGGGGCTGAAATTTAAGAATATGACACATGTGACCTTGATGTTGAAATGTGATATCCACCACATCATGTTTCCTTATATTGACAGATCCTGTTGATCTTTCTGAGCTGAGAGTGATGATGTTGGGGGAGACTGGAGCAGGAAAGAGTGCATCAGGAAACACCATCCTGGGCATCATTCTGGGCATCATCCTGAGCATCATCCTGAGTATCATCCTAGGCTACTACTACTACCACTACTACTGCTACTACTCCCTTGCTAAAGGGTATGAAAAGGGTATGAATCATTTTGGACATGCCATTTTTCATAAAAATGTTTAAAAAGATAAAAACGATTATTTTTTTGATTCCATGTTTCTACCACATTGTCTTGCAACCTTTTGGCATGGGGCAGTGTCATTTCCAGTCAGAACAAACATATTGGTCAAGAGAAATATTTGCCAGGAGTATGAATGAATAATTTTGTTCTTAACTGTATATATATATATATATATATATATATATATATATATATATATATATATATATATATATATATATATATATATATATATATATATATACACACACAAATATAAATACATTCAATTAGGAAGTGAATTTGATATACCACACACAAATACAAACCCTACTTTATCCTTTTTCAATGATAAACACACAAAACAGTATTCATAAAAAGATAAACACTCCACTCTTGTGGTCATACTGTGGTACTGCATTTAGAATGTGACATAATGGAGACATTAATGACTAGTCATTCTAGATTGCAAATGCTACAAGTGGAACATTAAACATGCACGAGACATCAAATCAAAACAAGAAATATGATTTGTTACCTGAATGTGGGTCAGGAAATACACATTTAAGGTGCATAAAGATCTGGACAAAATAAATGACATATTACTATTTGAATTTAAACAATACAAACGTGCTTCAAGGTCCAACAAAAATAAAAAACAAATAAAATTTACAAGACAATGCAAAACATCACAGAAATGTGAATTATGTGGATGGTCATAAATAATAATTGTAACAACAACAGATATGACACAATATAATTATATCATGACTTTTAATCAATTTGTATGCGGACCCTCTTTTGCCCAACCTTTCTGCAGCAGTGAGCTTCTTTTCTGCTGCAGGACAATGCAACTGCTGTACACAAAAGGAATTACAAAATAAAAGTCTCGATCCATTAATGCAGGATTTAACCTTAACTATATGGAGCACTTTTTTTTAACACTGTTACACTAGCCTCCTTGAAGCTTTTTTCTCACAGCGCTAGATGGTAAGACATTTGTCTGGAAACACAAACAAACTTAATTCTGTTTGGTTATGTTTTAGTGTCAAGCCCGGCAAGGCATCTTTCATCATGCTATTTGCCTCCGTTGCTGGAAGGGTAGATCTCACACAGTAATGCAAAGTCGGCAACTAGGTGAGCCTACTGTACTCTAGGTAAATGTGGTGATAACAGAATTAACAGAACATTTTCTTCAAAAGGATACATGGAAAAATAAATACTGAATTGTCTTCATCAAATTTCATCAAAGATAGGTTTTTTTTTTTCTATAGCGTCAAATATAGGGTATTTTTAATATCATCAAATAAAGGGTATTTTTATATAATCAAATATTGGGTATTTTTTATATCATCAAATATAGGGTATTTTTATATCATCAAATACAGGGTATTTTTAATATCATCAAATATAGGGTATTTTTCTCTGCATTTTCGAGGAGGTATTGCCTTCCTTGCCTCCTCTAAGTATCCGCCCCTGTCCATCTTCAGGTTTATTTGTATATTAAAAGTGTGCAGATATTTAGCTATACACCACCCCATGGCCATTTTGGATCATCAAAAGAGATTTGGCTGGATATACAGGGTTTCCCACAGAATTGGATTCAATTTGTGGCGGTAGCTGACTTGGACAACAGGGGGGGAGATTGTCTATAGTGTATAATAGGTCTAATTGAGTGCCTGTCACTTTAAGACATTCGTGATTAACACAGTTAAAAGGCTGCTGATGTGTGGATGCAATTCATAACGTTTTCTACATAGTTAAAATAAAGGTTCGTACTTCTCCTTGGGACAAGGACTTTTGAATTTGGGAAAATACTTTTCCATTTACATCGGGATTTTGCAAACATTCAGTGTCAGAGTCAATAAAATGAGCCCTTCAACGAAATTGACAAGCAGTTGTAAGTAGGCTAAGCATGCTAAATTCGACATCCAAACAGTATTCTAACGTTAGCTTTGAGATAATGCTTGATTGCATAACTTAACTTAGTTCAGTCTCTTCAATGTAGCCTAGTAGACCTTAGCAGAGTTAAAGGAATTATCCGGAGTAAAATGCACTTTAAATCAATTTACGGATGATTGGGAGTACATGCGTTGAGTTGACATCCAAATCATGACATTCGGATGTGTTTTGAGAAAGTTCGATTTTACCGTTTTTAGTCAAAACTCGTTAGCCTGGAAGTGACTGAGGCATGTCATTTCGCCGGTACAAAACGCTATTTTTATACCTTTTTATTACTTTAACTTCAATGCAGCAGTTTTGAACAAATTTGCGCAGCATGGTCACGATGCTAAGCGGATTTAATAGCAATTTAGCCAGACGTCTTCTATGCAATGCTTCTATGTGGCAACAACAATCCTTCAACAATCGTGAATATTTTGTTAAATGCACATGCAGAGGAGGGGCAGCAGGCTACGAGAGAGAGCGGGGCGGGGTAAGGAAAGGCTGCGTGCGTAAAAAGCGCAGCTCAATGGCAATGCAAGGATTTGATCTTATATTTAATTTAAATTAAATTAAATTAAACATAGAATATTAATCTATGACGGCCGAATTTGATTTCATGGCGCCCCGCCACAAATTAGTCAATGTATGGGAAACACTGATAGTCCTATACTAGCACTAATGACAGAGGTTAACTGATATGAGGCACAACAGCAGTCATGAGACAAGAGAAGCTATGTGGTTTTGTTCAATCAATGAGGATCCCAAGTTTAGACAGACTGTGTGATGAATGCGTAAATAGATAGATAGATAGATAGATAGATACTTTATTGATCCCCATGGGGAAATTCAAGAAATCAAAGGCCTGCACCAGCCGGGAAATCAAACCCGGGTCACAAGAATGGGAATCTTGTATAGTACCACTACACTACTGGTGCCTGGAAGAGCAGTTCTTCAGTGTTGTGGAGATTGATCTGGAGATGCCTGTCTGTCAGTGGAGGTGTCAGACATAAACAGGCAAACACCCCCCCTCTCTCTCTCTCTCTCTCTCTCTCTCCCTCCCTCCCTCTCTCTCTCCCTCTCTCTCTCCCTCCCTCCCTCTCTCTCTCTCCCTCTCTCCCTCTCCCTCTCTCCCTCTCTCTCTCCCTCCCTCCCTCCATCCCTCTCTCTCCCTCTCTCCCTCCCTCCCTCCCTCCCTCTCTCTCTCTCTCTCTCTCCCTCTCTCCTTCCCTCTCTCTCTCTCTCTCCCTCCCTCCCTCTCTCTCTCTCTCTCTCCCTCCCTCTCTCTCCCTCCCTCCCTCCCTCTCTCTCCCTCTCTCTCTCCCTCCCTCCCTATGGTAAGAGCAGGCTGTGTGACATCGCTGCTGCTGTGTATAGGAGTCATGTGACTCTGTGACCCAAGGATAAAATAGCTGAGACATATCATATCCATATCATATCAGCTGATTCCACCCTATTGGATGTAATTCATGATGTCTCACCTTCCAGACAGAGAAGCAGAGACAATAATGTGATACTAAAAAGAATGAGAGGAAAAACATAGAAAATGAGCAGAATAAGGAAAGTGCAATTAAAAGATTGCAAAGGTTACGGCAAAAAAAGATCAGGCTGTGATACATTTTTATTGTAAGCTTTAATCATTGTTACGACTTTTACGAGTTCAGTGAAATTCATCAGTGACAACATTTCAAGACTGATGATTCCTGATTCTGTTTAGTCATTTCCAATGCAATTTTTTTGTGGTCAGTGCCAAATGTCCACTATACTTGGAAGACAGAACCAAACATTCTTTTAGCATCTTTTTAATTGTCCACTAATGATCATCTCTCTAATCTCTCAAACATTCAGTAGATTTCTTTTGAATGAATTTATTTAATTTATTCTTCTCCACAGAATTACACGACATGAGGAGAATAAAAAGTCATGCAGGTATTTTTTTTTATTCTGTTTTGTGTTGTGTTTGAATCGTACTTTGTTTTTTTCTGTTAAAAACATAATATTTTTCATGTATTATATTTTTCAAAGAAGCCTCTATTTACCTTCATGACTGCTTTGTGCACTATTGACATCATCATAACCAGCTTCATGAAACAGTCACTTGGAATGCTTCCCCATTAGCATGAGTGAACAAGTAGGGAACAAGTAGGCTACTCACCATGTATGGAAACTGTACCTCAGGACTGAGTTTTCAGTTTTCCTCTACAATGTAAAAATAATCAGAAAAGATCCATATCCATAAAAGAGTAGGTGTTGACAAGATTTTTCACAGGTATAGTGTATCTGCTGTGGGGAAATTGTCCTTATGCTTGGGCTATGCTGTATAATCAGAGTTGACCTGTGCCATCACTGTGTTCTGAACAGAAGACACAGGCACGTGTGTCTTTGTGATTGAGAGATACTGTAACTTGTCTCAGCATTAGCAATCACCGAAGATATTATTATGACCGCCGCGCAGCGAAGCGGCGGTTATGACAACCTATATTAGGTCACACAGTCTCTATATTGCACTTGTCACAGACAGTTTCTATAAAACAGTCCTCACAAACATTTCTCATAGCATGTATCATTCTGTTTCAGACAAAATACATTTCTTTAGCTGCCATGTCTTTTTTCTCTCTTAGTGGATGTGACTCTGGATCCTGACACGGCACATGTCAATCTCATCCTGTCTGCTGATGGGAAACAAGTGAGAGTTAGTGACACAAATCAGTACTGGGTGGTCTGGGAGAACCCAAAAAGGTTCAGTCCTGTTGCAAGTGTCTTGGGAAAACAGGGGTTTTCCTCTGGTAAATTCTACTATGAGGTTCAGGTCAAGGGGAAGACTGAGTGGACCTTAGGAGTGGCCAGAGAGTCCATTAACAGGAAGGGAAAGATAACTCTGATCCCTGAGAATTGGTACTGGACAATATGGCTGCGTAATGGGAATAATTATGAAGCACTAGATAATCCCTCTGTTCTCCTCTCCCTGAAACAGAAGCCCCAGAGGGTGGGGGTGTTTGTGGATTATGATGCAGGTCTGGTCTCCTTTTATGATGCAGAATGTTGGCATCATCTCTACTCTTATACTAATGTTAAGTTCACTGAGAAAATCTACCCATACTTTTCTCCTTGTCTTAATGACGGAGGGAAAAACTCAGCTCCTCTTATCATCTCCTCCATGTGAATCTGCCTTATTTAATGATCTATCTATATTGATGGGGGGGGGGGATGTTTTATGAAAGTTGGATTCCAGCAGTTTATTACGTCCCTAAAACTCTTCTCTGCCCCTCAAAAGTATACAATCAGAAGTATGTTTGGATGAATGAAAAACCCTCTCATGGCCTTAAAATAGTTTATATGTATGTTGTAAACTGAGACTGTGATTGGTCGACCATAAATCCAAAGCAGAAATCATCTGCAATGTTATTGACTGCTTTTTTATTTTTTTGGAGGGACTATCCCGTCGACCAATTGCACACACCTGTGGATAGGATACGATAGGATAGTCTTTATTGTTGTAATTTGGGTCACAGCCAGTACTCATACAGCACAATACGCTCAATCAACATAAAACATGAGATAATAAATACATTACAATATAATTAATATACAAACTGTAAAATTACATACCCTTGCCTTGTGGAAGATTGTAAGAGTCTGAGTGTAAACTCAGAAACCCCACAGCTGATGGGACAAATTATTTTAAGTATCTATTAGACCTGGCTTGCTTAAAGAAAAGTGAACCTTCTCCCTGATGACAGGAGGCAAAACTCTTAAGTGGGGTGATTAGTGTTGGCCAGAATGACCATTGCTCTCTGTGTGGCTCTGACCTCATACACACACCCAATGCTGATAAGGTCAGTGCTTGTTATCTTTTGACAGGCAGTAACAGTTCTACCAAATCAATTTTTGGTGGTGACACCCAGGATGCCAAACCAGCAGATTATAGCAAAAGTTAAAAGGGGTTTATTTTGTATATTTGGTTTATTTTGTATATTTTGTTAAGTAAAACATATACTGTATATAGCAGACATCATAGACATGTTAACAAGGTTAAAAGCTTGATTTTCACCGGAGGGGTCTTCAAGAATAAACAAGTTATTTTTTGTTCTTATGCAAATTAATCTCACCACTTTCATATAAAAAGGCATTAAGACACATAATAATTACGGCTGTCAAAATAACTGATTAATTTCGATTAATTAATTTGAGAAAAAATAACTGATTAAAAAAAATAACGCAGATTAATCTTTGACCCCGAGCCATTCTAGTTAGTAACCATTACTGTAAAATGAAGGAGAGAGAAGAGAATGTGCTGCCTAGATCATTGATTGGACCATTTACTTTAAAAAACGGCCTGATGGTGTTGACAAAAATAAAGTGTTGATTAAAATAAAGTCCTCTGCAATGTCTGCAGCAAGGAATTTGCATATCACCGGAGTTTGTCAACTCTAAAGTCGCACATCAATGGAAAGAAATAGTGTTGACATTGAGGGGAGTGTTCATTTATTTTCATTGTGTCCCCTAGGTTATATCTGTGGAATGAAATGCCTTGTATGTGAAAAAAAACTTCTTGCCGAAGCACTTTTGAATTATTTCCTCAGCATATTAGTCATATCATAGATTATTATGGCCATTATTTGAACAGTGAAAATAATAATAAAAGAGTTTTTTAACTTTAATGTAACTAATGCTGATTATTCAATGATTCATTTGAATTTAAATATTTAAAATACTTTCTCAGCAAAAAATATATATGCAATTAATTAATCACAGAGTATGTAATTAATTAGATTATTTTTTTTAATCGATTGACAGCCCTAATAATAATATAATAATATAAGAAGAGTCTAGCTCCAAAACGCTAAATCCTCCATTTTAATGCATTTTTCATAAATCATTTTTTTAAATGATTATTTTGTTTTCGGAACTGTAATTGGGTAATTTTTATTTACTCAATCAAAACAACACAACTGCACTTTTATTGATATTACCTGAAAAACACAATTAAATAACATGACTTATTAATGTTTACAAAAATGGATTTATAGCATTTTGGAAAAGAGCTCTAGGCTAAATCATTTTCAAGACAGTCTAGCCTACCCCTATCTGGGAAAGTATGATGTGATCATGCTTGCATATATCTTAAGTCAGCCTTTATATTACAGAAAAATACTTGTGCTGCATCCATGTCACCTGAAGCATGCTGGTAGAAATATCTATTCAAAAGCACAGTTGATCTGTGCATGCCATGACCAACTTTGATTATTTGATTCGGAAATCAAGTTCATTATTTTGGGCTGCTATAGAATATATTAGAATTTCAGCCCCAAGTTGGATAACGTGGAATTTTTGCTGCAATTTCCGATTACTCGGGATCCACTTACTGTACAGAGGAATGCTTCATTGTGCAATGCTATGTTTTGATCAAGGTGTTCGTGAGATACACCACCGAGAGTAATGGGTGTGGAGATAGACAAAGCGCTGTGTGCACAATGGAAATATGATTAAATGCCTTGTATATCCAAAATTAATTTTCAACACCTAATATCATGGGAAAGCTCAGGTTCTGCTCTTTCACATGATATCTGTAATTTATGTGTGATAAGTACTTCGTGAGCAATTCAACAGAGAATAATGGGTGTGAATTTGGACACATTTTGCATTCGTCCATGGCCAGGGGTGGCCAGAGTTTATGTTGTGGTGGCCGCGGCCACCCCTGGCCACCCCTTGGTGGCGCCCCTGGTTGTAACATTAATTCTTGAGCTTTTACATTACAGTTTTTCTCAGTTGCTTTGGCACAATTCTCAGATCAGAATTGAAATTTTAAAAACTTTTTGTTCAAACTCTAGATCATCTTATCACTTGTGCACATCATTAAACCATCTTGAACAAACAGCAATGCTTTAGTACGTCCATGCACCTGATTTTGTACAAATGTGTTTTTACATTTTCAATTGGTAATGTCATAGTCTGTCTAGCAGACATACAGCGGGGAAAATAAGTATTGAACACGTCAACATTTTTTTCAGTAAGTATACTTCCAATGAGGCTACTTGCATGAAATTTTCACCAGACACTAGTATTAACTCAGATAATCCCCCCATATAAAAAAATCCAAACATTAAAGTCCATAGGTAGAGTTATGTGTAATAAAGTGGAATGACACAGGAAAAAAGTATTGAACACGCCTGCTGAAATTTCTTAAATACTTTGTGGATAAACCTTTATTCGTAATGACAGCTTCAAGGCATTTCCTGTATGACGAAACTAACCAGTTACAGTATTCTGGTGTGATTTTGGCCCATTCTTTTCAACGGATAGTCATTTAATATTGAAGATTCCAGGGGTCCCTCTTGTGAATCCTGTTCTTTAGTTTACTTCCAAAACTGTTCAATTGGATTGAAGTCAGGGCCTTGATTTCCTTTCTCTGAAACCAATTGAGAGTTTCCTTTGCTGAATGGTTTGGATCATTGTCCTGCTGGAAGCTCTAGCCATGTCTCATCCTCATCATCCTGGTGGATGGTCAAGATTCTCCCGGAACAAAATGACTCAATTCATCATTCCTTCAACTGTATAAAGTCTGCTAGTACCATGAGATGAAAAACAGCCCATACCATGATGCCAGCACCTCCAAACCTCACTGTTGGTAGGGTATTTTTAGGGTGATGCACAGTGTCATTTCTCCTCCAAATATGGTGTGTAGTATGACATCCAAAAAGTTCAATTTTGCTCTCGCCTGACCAGAATACATTTTCTCAGTATTCCATAGGATTGTCCAAATGTTTTGTAGCAAACTTTCAACGAGCTTTGACATGTTTTTCTTCAGCAAAAGAGTCATGCGGGATGAGCGTGCATAGAGGCCATGGCTGTGGAGTGCATTACCTATGATTTTCTCTGTAACAACTGCACCAAGTCTTTTTGGAGCTTTCTCCGAGTGGTCCTTGGCTCTTGGGCTACTCTTCTGACTATCCTTCTGACTTCCTGGTCAGAAATCTTGCAAGGAGATCCTGTGCATGACCAGTGATGATGCAGTGATGTTCCTTCCACTTGCAGATAATGGCTCCAATACTGCTTGCTGGATGCTTCAGAAGTTTTGATGTGCATCTGTAACCAGTTCCATTGATATGTTTTGCAACAATAAGGTTGCAAGGGTCTTGGGAGAGCTCTTTGCTTTTACCCATTATGAAATGCTTCTTGTTTGACACCTTGGTAACAAAAAACCTTTTTATAGCCCACCAGTATGTATTAACCCAGCTTATATCAATTTGCACAGATAGGAGGGATAATTTCTCTAACTACTTATAGATTCCAGTTTGTTCCTTGCCATTTCTTGCCTTTGTGTACTGCTTTTTCTTAGCGTGTTCAATACTTTTTCCCTGTGCCATTCCACTTTTTTACTCATAACTCTACTTTTAGACATTAATGTTTGGATTTTTATATATGTGTGGATTACCTAAGTTAATACTAATGTCCGGTGAAAATGTCATGCGAATAGCCTCACTGGAAGTATACTTACTGAAAAAAATATTGACGTGTTCAATACTTATTTTCCCCGCTGTATATGTGACCTGACAGACAGGAACATCAGGATGTGTAGAAAGATATACAGTGGTGCACAGCTCTGACCAAGGGTGTGTTCTATCTTGTCTCTTTTAAGTTTTCTTTTTCTTTTTACATTATTTTGCGTTGTGTGTTTTATGTTTTAGTTTTTATTATGATCTTTACTTTTTAAATATTATTTGACTATTGCCCTTCTATACTTGTATTTGCTATTAATATTTGCTGTTTATGTAAAGCACATTGAATGACCTCTGTGTATGGAATGTGCTATACTGTATAAATAAACTTGACTTGACTCAACACTTAATTTTACCGGAATTTCAAGATCAAGTGGCCCCTAACACCCCTACCCCCACCCCTTTTTGGAATTCATACTTGGAGTTTATATATTGTTATTATTATTGCAATTGCAATTTAAACCTTCTGTCAACTCTGAAATGACGTCTAATCAGTTAACTCTTAGGCCTACACTGAGACACTCTGGCCAAAACGGCACATTTTGTTGCCAAAAGGCTCTTACCCCATCAACACATTTAAAAACATGCAACACACACAATTATTTAATTCAAACAGTGATCAAATTACATATATTTTTTCAAACAATCATCACACAATTGACAACAATATATGAAATACAGCTCAGATTGAACTGGTGCATGCTTGCTTGTATTTTGTGCTACATGCCTGTGTGCCTGTGCCAAATGTAAGCCCTTGCAAATAATTAATGTAAAGCCCAAATTATAGAGACTTTGAAACAAAATGTACTGATATTGTTATTTTCTCATACTTTGGCGGTAAACTGAAATACTCTACACATTACAGAATTACATAATAACAACCCATTACATAGGAATATACTACAGTAGCCTACAGTAATAAAAAAGTTCAAATACGTAGGTACAATAGAGTACAGTAAATAATCAGTCACGCCGATTAGCCCACATACTGTCATCCACATCATGAATATTTTCCCTGGTGATGCACCGGGGGGAAAAACATCTTTGAATGTCTTTTCCACCCTTGACAGTCTTCAGCACTGATGTATTGGGCAGCAGAAATCATCACGTCAAAGCAAAAGCACTCGGTCATAGGGCTGAGCAAGGGCGCGGGAAGGGGGGTGCTGAGGGGGCTGCAGCACCCCCTGCTGGCAGAAGATAGATTTTTAAAAAAATGATTATATTTTTAAATAATTACTAATTCGCTGTCTGACATTTATATTTTTGTATGTGAAATGATGAGTAGTCAAATAGCAAAAAAGGGTTATGGATAGGTTCAAATATAGGCTACTAAAAATGTACAGTTATAGAGATCAACGTGAACGTGAGTCAGTTAGCCTACTGTAAGAACCGTAGCGTGGTTTCATCTATGTGATAACGATCAAGTGTGTAGGCCTACGGTTGATATAGGCCTACATATTCTATGCGATTTACACGTTCAAAAAAAACATGGATAAGCTGAAAGAAACTTTAATTGCGTTTTACAGTTTTGCAAAAATAATAAATGTATAGCTAGTGCAATCATTTCACTATCCTAGTCACTAAGATAGAAATTATTAGGACACGTACTTGCTGCCTGATTATTAGCCTATATTTAAAGCCTAACATCTCTGGTGTGGTTTTGACGATCAGAAAAGTCATTTTCCTTAGCTACTGTATACTGAAATAGGCTAATGATGTCAAGTGCGCTTCTGTGGGGTTAGGTTGGGCGCAGTGGACTCGGAGTGTTGTCGCGGAACATTGGAATTTGTGGCTGCCCAGGACTTTTCTAAAACTTCTCGCCATCACCCGCACACCGCACTAAAATGACGTATTTAGCTGTCAAAATCCTAAACGTCCAGGGGGGGGAGAAATCGTCGGACATCCATTATTTTTGTTATTCAGCACCCCTGGTGAAAAATAGGTTCCCGCGCGCCTGGGGCTGAGGATACATCCAAGCACTGAATAATTCCTCAGTTGGATTGAGGAAGGGGGAATACACTGGTTGATGACATGGTCAAGTATGGTTGCCCACATAGACCTCTGAAGTTCGCCTACAAAAAAGCTGCCATCTTTGACATCCGGTATCTGGCTATTTTTCCTATGGGAAAATAACATGGGGATTCTGAATTATCGCACCTGTTAAACTCTCACGGGAATGAAAAAGTCTGAAATGCAGACATTTTCCTGAACACACTTTTGTCCTCTGCCTTCGAGTGGCTACTGTGATCTCCGGTACGTGAAGGCGGCACACTTAGATTTTTGCTACCCCAGAGCTAACATGCAATGCAACTTGCCATAGGTAGTTAGCTTCAATTAACAACCGGATCTCCTTATATGGGCAAAGATGGCCGTTTTGGTTCTTTTTTGTAGGCAAACTTCAGGGGCCGTATTCACAAAGCCTTTTATCTTACCACTAGGAGTACTCCTAAATCGCACTAAAATATTTTAGCTCTGCAATTGGAAGCTCCTGTTGCCGCATACGCATTTCAAAACATCGCGACGTGAAATGCCGCAAAAAGCTGTTTGTGAATAGGTCTTAGTGAGTTAGGAGTCCTCTTGACTTCTTTTAAGCTGTCCCAGACTTAGGTGCTACTTTTAGGTCTAAAATGCTTCGTGAATTACTTTTAGTGAAAAAAATTAGGAGTCTTAAAGTTAGGAGTGACACGCCCATTATTTTTAGGAGTTGCTCCTAAATTCGCCACTTAGGAGCTACTTTTAGCCTTAAAATTCTTTGTGAATACGGCCCCAGAAGTCTATTCCATCTGGAACGTGTGCTCTTCCTACTACACCCCCTCCATGCAAACAGTACGCACTCCTCCTCCTCAGCCCCCGCTTGGTGATTTTACACTTATGCAGGCAATTTCTAATAGCTGTCAGCAGATTGCTTGATTATGTTTGCATAGTGAAACCAATGGCGTCTGGGCTGATTGAATGACATTAGTGTGAAGTGTTTTGGAAAAAAGTTATTGAGAAAACATATTGCCAAAACCAATGGAAAGTATAGAAGTCAAATGTCTGTTTCAAGAATATGTCAAAGGATCTGTAACACATCCCAGTCTAATTCAGTTCACCAGAGGGTTAGAGGCTATTTCCCCTTTATGCAGGCCAGCCCAGTTGTTTGAGTTTGTTAGGAGAGTTAGAGGCTATTTCCCCTTTATGCAGGCCAGCCCAGTTGTTTGAGTTTGTTAGGAGAGTTAGAGGCTATTTCCCCATAATGGCCATTTTCTCAACCCACAATTCTAAGCCATTGTTCAAACAGATAGAAATGTGTTAATGTATTGGTTAAACATTAGTGTTTATCAGACAGCTCTACTCAGTCCCTTAGTCTGTGTGTATGCAGTGACAGCAAGAAGGAAGAAGGAATTCATTCCTGGATGTTTACCAGGGGTTTCCACCATACCTGTCAACATTTAGCTTTCCAAAAACGGGAGATTTTTTTGGGGGGGCGGGGTCAGTGTTTATACCGGATCTGTGTATGCATATTTAATCGGCTACGTTTCATACACGTGTTTCAACACTGCATTTCGGTCGTTGCTTTTACCTTACCATTACCTTACGCATGCCAGTTATGCATCCACCAGCTGCCTGCCTGCAGCTCCAAAACTCCAAAGCTGCTTGCTGTCAGAATTGGTTCCGAGGGCACAAGTTCAGTGTATCAACAACACTCAATAACAGTTTATGTGATGTGTTATTCAATTAAATTCCCAACAATTTCACAACAGCTAGTTCTGGAGTAGGCCATTCAACTAGCCCGCTTGCTTACGACGAGACTCAGGCTGCGCAGTCGGCACCCGCTACCTTATTTGGGTTTTGGGTTGCCAGGTTTTAGCCTATGACAAAACGGTTAAAATTGAAACTAAGTGATCGTGTATGTGTAGGGTGTATTTCATACACAATCTGTCAACTTGGGAGATGTCAGACTAATAGAAAAAATGAATGGATCAATGATTTGAAAATGAAGTTTGATGACCATGCAAATTACGGGAGTTTACTGGGAGAAATAACAAAACAGGAGGGTGCTGGGAGATGACCTTGAAATACGGGAGAACCCGGGAGTGTTGACAGGTATGGTTTCCACCTTTGATAATTATACATTACCACCTCAGATATAGTTTCAAGATATTTTCTAGCTTTATGACATCTAGCAGATTTCCATTTCTTGTTGGTGAGTAAATAGATAAGTGTGTTGAGATTTGTCATGTAATTATAGCAACCCATATGTTGAAGCCTGTTCTCAAACCTAAATCAGGGCTACGCAGGTAGCCCATACTGTGCTGAGGTCAGTGCTGTGTGTCTTTGGCAGTTTATCCAATAGCACTAGAGGAGAAGGGCTGACTCCAGGGCCCGTATTCACAAAGCATTTTATCATATTTAATCACACTAAAAGATTTTAGCAAGGAGTTTTCTCTTAAAAGTTATTCACAAAGCCTCTCAGACTCTCTTAGTAAGGAAAAAAATGACTCCTAAAAAAAACCCGCCTAAGATAAGATAAGAGCTCTGTTGCTATGGTTGACGTGTGTCTTTGTCAGTTTATCCAATAGCACTAGAGGAGAAGGACTGACTCCAGATCAACATGGTGATTCATGCAGTCTCTCTGGTATCAGTGTGTCCCGCCAGTGAGTTTTATGCTCATAATAAGAGTCAGGGTGAAGATTACGTGTTTGTAGACGACAGCATGATAAAGACTGTAAATCAGTTCACAGGAACACTGTGCTTCATTTTAAATCCAACAAAAACAGGGTCTGTTCAGAATATGCGTAAATCATTTGGTAAAACAACAGTGTATGACAGTTCAAGAGTTTCTGAAACATATATTGATGATAGATAATTTTATTGAATTGCTGATTTAACAGAGAACATCATTGAGTTATGAATGTAATTAATTTACAGCAGGCTGTTCAACTTTGTACTGCCAGTAAAGTACGTTCTGATGTGTCTCAGTGTTATTGGTGAACTGCCTGTTGGATTACTGAGCTCTCCCTTAATGACCTACATGGATTAATGGCTGATTTGAATGTGCCTTGAACCTTTTGGTCACTATAGTTACTGTTAAGCTTATCGGTATTAATCACTGTGACTGTGTGACTGATTCTTCATTGAGAAGTCAGTACAGGGCTTTGAAAAGTCAAGGAAAAGTTTTTAAAAAATGTAGACCTAAGTGAAAATTGGAACATTGTGTATTGGTGCCTATTGTTTTGGATGCCTATTGTTTTAAGTGGTGGCCGCTTTACTCAATCAAGATATCAATGGAATAAATCAACACACACACACACACACACACACACACACACACAGTGTTTTTAACATTGACGTTGCCACTGTTCAATAAGTATGGATGCTGATTTATAGAGGGGCCGGGTGGCATTTTAGAATTGCTGGTAGATAAATGTATCACATCCATGGGCGGACTGGCCATCTGGCATACCGGGCATTTTCCCGGTGGGCCGACGCACCTTTTGGGCCGATAGAATAGGCTATATATATAATTTAATTATTTTGGCCAACGATCGGCCCAAACAAAGGACAATCCGCGGCCCATTGGTTACATTTCAATAATGACACTGGACTGATCCAATAACAGCTCACGTCAGGCCCCACCCCTCCCATTTTGGCTCAGAGCCAGGATTCTGTGAGCGCATCAAAAGTTAATCGAAGTTGCATACACGAAATTGCGGCGGGTGCCGGTAGTAACAATTGTGCAAAATGAACACCAATGTAGAAGCTTCAATACAATATAGTAGACTAGCATATGTCAGCAACATGTTGAAGTTCGTTGAGTTTGAACGAGGATATACAGAGCAAGGGACAGTGAGCAGGTGGTGGAGAGTGCGAGCCTAGTTGAGGCTACATGATAAGAACTCAGTGGTGGAGCAGGTAGGCTGTGACATGCCATGCTGACTATGATGATTATGATGACTTATTAATTGCGATAATGTAATGATATGGTTGCCTAATGATAACATAGTAAAGCCGTGCTGTGATTATGACAACAAATAGCGCAACTTAAATTTTCTAAATGAATGATTTGCAAACCCGGACAGCAAAATAGTGTCAAATCGACGTTATTGTTGGTCAGATTGATCAGTTTCCGTCAGACGCCCAAAATTCAACATCGATGGCATGAGTGGTGGTTCTATCTTGGGAGGGTTATCATGGTAAAGAAGGGACAAAAGACTGTAGACTGACGGAAACGTAGGTTACAAAACGTCACGTCATGCACAAGCCAACTAAGCTACAGTATATACATATAACCTATAGGCCTAGGCTACTGACACTAAAGACAATTAGTTCATGTAGCTGTACTGTTCCAAAATGTACCAGCAATGTAGGTAGGAAGTATAGCCTACAGGAATAAAATATTTCCAGCAACAGCCCTGTTTATTTTGTGTTGTTTCAGTTGTCCTACAGTGATAACTGGTATAAATTACATTAATGTCTAAGACAATCTGGGTAATTTAACTCTTTACACATAGGCTTCAGTAATTTTTGGTGCTGCTGTCAATTGTAGCCCATTGAATAATTTGAAATGATACTTTGAATTCAAGCAGAAACTCTTCTTTAATAATTGCTTGTTAGTCTACTTGAATATGGAGATCATATGCTCCATGCCTACCTCTGATCAGTCAGAGAGATAACCAATAAGGCCTATATCACTTTCAGTGCTCCATGACAGTTGAAAATATATGCATATTTAAGGGTAATGCAAAGATTTTGTATTTAATTAGGTGTGCCCGACCGATTTGAGGGCCGCTTGGGCCAAATATGCCAGGGCCGATTTTTGGTGCCAGTCCACCCCTGATCACATCCAGTGGCGGCATCAGGCCTCTTGATCTCCATTTCCTGGTGTAAACTAAGTAGTTCTACATACTCACCACTAGAGACACTTTCTGCCACCATTTATCTGTTAAACTGGTTGAACGTCATTGGAAGCCTCCCAGAAGGTGATGTCTGTCTTACTTTACTAATTGAATAACACAGTTTTTCTCATCTATTTCTGATGTCAGTTGCTTCCTCCACCTGCAACACACTACCCTGAGTGATCAGTGCCTGCCCCAATGTAAATGTTGATCATCTATCCATATCAAGCCAGCCCAAACAACTTCACTGGCTGATAACAACTAAACCGAGCATAGACTTCAGACTGAATTTCCTACACATACATACTTTGAGCTAGGGGTGAGATACCTATCTGGTGTTTAGTTTGGTCTTTAGTTAAAATATCATGTCAGACAAAATTATCTACTGAAAAGCAATAAAATGCTTAAATGCTATCCTGTATGTGGTTCTCAAAAATATATTAATATCCATAATTCCCCCTTGTGTGGTTCAACCATGTTTTTAAAAAAATGTAATATAATATCCATAATTTCCCCTTAGATTCCAGATTTACAGTATTCATCCTCATATCTACTTTGTGAGATTTGTAGCATGTACTAAACTCAGATAATACCATTTGCCACATTAGAGGCTCAAGGTTCATCATCTTGCCTCGTCTAGTATGAGAGCAGTCAGGAATAAGTCCCGACGGTGAATTTGACCCCAACGCTCAGCGAAGAAACATTTAAAACACATAGTGCTCAAAATGGAGAAGAAAAAAACCTTTTCCATGGTGTATTATAATTACAGTGAGCAGTGCATGAGTATGTGTACCAATTGGAGCAGTTTGTTTTGAGAACTCTGTAGTGATAATAACAAGTATGGAGGAGCCTTCAATCATTAGGATGCCTTGAGCGCTTTGGGTTGCACTATGTGCATGTTAAATGCGCTTTAAAAATAAATCTGACTTGACTTGACTCATATTGTAAAGATAAATCATTCTACCAGAAAGACTCAGTAGACAGAATAGAATCAGTTAACAATTTAATTAGTAAAGGAACGGCTTGGATGCAAGCATGATAGAGTCCTGAATAGGTAACAGTCTTTGGCGTAGGCCCCGTCTCGGATCCGTCCAGCGATGAGCGGATCTCGTCTCCTGCCGATGGATGAAGGCAGGGGTGGGGAGCCTACCCCCAAAAGGATGAGTGGTGACTCAGTAATCTGGTTCTGAGAGGAGCAGAGACATTAGTATACATACAAGATGAATTAAACGGCATGACTGGGCCGGGGTGAAGACGTTGTGCCAGGACGCCGACAGAATTTTAAAGTAGCTAGGTGTTAACCATAAACCTAGGGTTGTAGTGGGGCCCGCAGCATGCTTTCGCTTTAGTGGGATTTAGAAGCTTGACGAGCTGGGCAACCAGCGTCTAGGGCAACCTAGACCAATGCGGCGGCCGGGCAACCGGCGTCCAGGGCAACCTGGCAACCGGCGTCCAGGGCAACCTGGACCATAAGCACTTCACGATCTGGGCGCCCAGTGACTAGCAAGCTAGTACATCGTGACGAGCCAGGCCACCGGCATCCAGAGCAACCTGGACTTTAGTGCTTATGCGAGCTGGGCAACCAGCGTCTAGGGCAACCTAGACCACGAGACGTGCCGGGCAACCGGCGTCCAAGGCAACCTGGACCATTAGCTGGGCAACCAGCGTCTAGGGCAACCTAGACTAACGTGACGGCCGGGCGACCGGCATCCAGGGCAACCTGGACCGAACTGGGCAACCAGCATCTAGGGCAACCTAGACGAGCGTCACGAGCCGGGCAACCGGCGTACGGTGCGACCTGAACCATGAGCTGGGCAACCAGCGTCTAGGGCAACCAGCGTCTAGGGCAACCTAGACCGATGTGATGGCCAGGCGACCGGCATCCAGGGCAACCTGGACCAAACTGGGCAACCAGTGTCTAGGGCAACCTAGACCTGCATCACGAGCCGGACGGATAAGCGTTGAACGAGCTGGGCAACCAGTGTAAAGGGCAACATGCCCATGGCTGAGACTAAATCACCACAAGCTACCGGCATGCTGGGCCCCAATATGTTTGAGCGATTAGTGCAAGGCGAATGCCAGAATTTAACCACCGCCACCAGAATTTGTGAAGGTAAAATGAGGTACCCGAGTTAACATGGGAGAGCAACTTCTGAGCATCGAAAGTGTCAAGAGGAGTTAGTTTGATGCATCCTGATGGATGACGTGGATAGCCCTTTTTGGTCGGCAGTCTTGGCTGCGCCGATGCGGAATGAGTGAGAAGTGAACCTCTTTGGAGAGAGGTTACATTTAAGCAGCACGTTAGCTAGATGGCTGCTGAAAATCAGGTAAAGTGTGAGCCGTAGTTTAAGGTAGTGAACGGGGACCAGGGAAGCAAAACATGGTTAGGGTTAAAAGGTTAAACATGATGTACTCAGGATCAATGCAGGGGAATAGAGCTTGTGGTTGCAGATGCTTGGGACCGGAGCAATGAGTTAGTTGATATGGGTGCTTGAGTATATTCGCATCAAAGACATGTGGTTTAATATTTAGGATAGATGAGCATATGACTAGTTTTGTAGAAGACTAGTGCTTGTGAAGCCAGATGTGTGTTCTGGTTCGATAGCTCACCTGCAGCGGCTAGAGTGAGATGAATGCATTGAGCTGCAGACCCAAGGCCAAGATGGATGCGTGTGAGCTACACCTTAGCACCTGCTCTTGGAAAGCCCCCCAAAATAAGATGAGCAGCATTAGTAGTGCGAGGGAAGCATGACCTTGCGACGTAGACAAAGGACTTCAGGACAATTCATGCCTGTATGTGACAGGAGGAAGAAACATATGTAACTGAAATATAACGAACAGATGAGTGCTGGGGTACCACCATGGTGCTTAAGCATCTCAGAGTGCAGAGGAGCTCTGAGAATGACTTAACGCGAGCTCGCTATACCAGCTGCACCACTGTGGCAGGATAGTACAGTTTAGAACTGGCTGCTGGAGAGACAATGTGTAAAGGTAGCAATGAGGAGAGAATAAGCAATACATATCGCCCAACGGATGCAGAAATTATATTAGTCATGTGCCAAGCACTGGCCCCTGAGTGATGATTGGAGGGGTGTGCATTCACGTGACATTCCATGTGGCCGGGACATTTTTAATCAAAGCGACTGACAATGTACCCTGGGAATCCAGAGTTCTCACGGAAGCGTTTGCTCAGGGAGAGACTCGAGTCTGGCAAGGAGTATGATGCACGTAACTTTTGCCCCTTGCATCGCGGGGAACCAATATATCTGTGTAGCTGATATAGCGGGCCAGAGGCGATCTAAACAGATGACAGACGTAGTGTCATCCAATTGCGGCGAAGTCCGGAATCAGGCAGTTAACATTTACCGTATAGCGTTATCCTGAACCATGAGCTGGGCAACCAGCGTCCAGGGCAACCTAGACAGACATGACGGCCGGGCAACGGGCATCCAGGGCCACCTGGACCAAACTGGGCAACCAGCGTCTAGGGCAACCTAGACGAGCGTCATGAGCCGGGCAACCGGCGTCCAAGGCAACCTGGACAGTGAGCTGGGCAACCAGCGTCTAGGGCAACCTAGACAGACATGACGGTAAACAGGTTAAAGCTAAAACAATTCTCCCACAATGCCAGTGCAATTAAAAACAATTTAGAAGGTAGAGCACAATAACGAAAAGTGCATCAGTGAGTGCCGGTTTTACACAGTCAAGAGTCAGTTCTAGACAGGTGATAAGTGCTGGGATTAGGAAGGCTAGTTTTAAGCCGTGCTACAAGAGGAGATATCCTCGAAAACGCTGGCCTTCGGGAGATTTGTGAAGACGGAGGGATGACCCCCCTCCAGTATGAACTGGAAACATGATCCACACGATTGCGTGATTCCATGAACCGGCACTGCCATTCCTGTAAGAAAGTAGATGTTAGTGCGATATGTGGAACTGCTTCTCCATTGACGAACTGCATCCCCTCAACGGAAGAGGGGAGGCATGATGCACCTGCAGGGGTTAGCAAATTAAAGATTGGGAGGAGAATGTAAAAGGAACTTGCACGTCCTCCCTGGCGCGATCACTTCGGGTGAGCATATCTGCCAAAAACAAAACAGCCAAGGCAAAATAGGAGAATGGAAATTAGAGTACACATTATTTGCAGAGGATCCTGCTAAAACAGCAATTCGAGTCAGCAATCAATGTGACTGATGGCGTGACTAGATGGGCTGAAATCACATGGGCACGCAGAGACCCATTGTGTCTAAAGAGAGTGCATGAAGGGTGCGGCGTTGGCCTGAAGGAGACTTGGGTCTGCCAGTGATGATGGACCGCTCCGTTTGACCTGCGAGAAGGAAGGAGTGGTTAGACAGGTGACATGTAGCATCGTCATCGGTAAAACAACCAGCCAACGGCTACGTTGGTAGTCGTGATCAACGAACTTGCAGCATAGGCCACCACTTAAACCACAACTAGCGAAATGTAAAATTGCCAACATAATCATGAACAGCCGGTAACCATTAACACCAATATATGGAGTGCTGAATCGACCCACTGGTGGGCAGTGAGCAAAGTGAGGCCTGCCATAGAATTCCTAGGAACCCAATACACGATACGGAATCAGAAAAGACATTTTAAACATACAAAAGACGCTAGAAGGATATGTTAAATACACAAATGACACAGCTTTTTAATTAAAAGCTCAACCAACACCATGTGGGCATGAGCCCATCACTGTGGTGTCAGCTCATGAACACTGACATAATACGGGCATTGAAAAGAAAACACCTATTATTGCCTAGATAATAGCTTGTGTGACATACTGGCAATTGATGACCATGGGCCGGCGTGCCGTCGTTTTGGTTCGAGCTTTGGTGTAAGACCCCCCAAAATTGAGAACCCAGATAGCCGAGAACGTCGGGGACGTCACGGCATACCTGGGACATGACAGATCAGCGGTAGCTGAGAGTAGTTTGAGCAACGGCAAGTGCATGCAGAGAATCACCCGAGGAAGGCCGTGTAGACTTCCTACCAGAAGGTATGGGACGCAATCCCAGATGATTAAACGAATGCAACGATGAACTGGCTTCCCGAAGCCATGCACAAGGAGTGATACCTGAACCGAAGGTCCAGCAGATGAGTAGCCTAGCCTAAAGCCTATGCAGCCCAACGAGCCGCGAGGCAAATTAAGAGGCTACACAAAAAGACAACTGGTTGACGACGCTCAACCAAGGTAGACATCGAGATAACCACAGTGAGTGTAGAACATCAATTAAACAGGTCATACAGGGTTGGGTTCAACGGCAGCGTGGTGCAAGCTAGCAATTAACAGCACAAATCGCAGGGATTATAAAATCAGCAGGAATTATTGTAAGGAGGCTTAAGTGAAAGTTAAACCGTGTCAGACAAGTCAGTTTGTTTGCTGCCCGCCGAATATCGTTGGCGCATGGTTGCATGACTGTGGGTAGAGTGTAGCCCAGCTCGAGGAGCATGGGAAGAGAGAGCACGATAACCTTACCAACCAGACAAACCTACACGGCAGTAGGTTACCGTGAAGTGAAGGTTGCAACAGCGTGAGCTCCGATATGCAGAGATTAGCGATGAAGCGACATGCAGTGGCCCTGACTGAAGGACGCACAGGTCTGAACAGCGCAGCGAAGGAGCGCGGTAGGATTGTAACAAGTAACGCCACTGAGGGCAGAAGGGGCGAATGTAAAAATGCAGAGAGCCCAGGTCCACGCGGAAGCCTGAGCTAGGACGTCAAAGTCAGCGTACTGAGAAGCAGAAGCAGTGTTAGGTGGTACATATTTAAAGAGCCCACTGAATTCCTATAGGCTAGCGCTGATTGAATGAGTGAATGATCAGATGCAGGGCTTTCCTGAAAGTAGGCAAAGCTAAGATTGGCTCCGTGTAAGCATGGGAGGAGTAAGCTACACTACGAGCCTTCCTAGTAGAACTTTCGCTGAAGCTATCATTGAATGGTTGATGATTACTGGTTTGTCTTGACTGGACTTAATCCTGTATTTTTTAGGAGCATGGAAAACATGGAGGATGAAGGGTCACTCTTTAAGGACATAATACATCCAGAGCAATATACTGATCCAGACAAGGCTAACCTTCATACAAGGTAAGGTAAATTGCATACTTCATTTATGTTTTGATGGAAAAGAAGGAACACATACTGTGACTGTAAACCTTTGAATGGTAGTGTAAGTGGAATTTATTTGGGCTAGCCCTCACCAGCTACCCACAGGCAACATATGGCCAAAATGCACTGTGGCCCCCATAAGGTCTTGAAAATATTTATCTAAATTATGTTCGCTACTGTGGTTAAGATTTTTACAAGCTGCTTGAGGACACCTAAGAGTAATCAGGATCTCATTTTAAGCTAACATTGTGAAACTTATTTTAGGCCTGTTTTATTTAAGCAACAGTGCATGAGAGACATTTCAGTGGACTACCTGTTTTGGTCTTTTTTAAGGACACCTTGTTTTAAACATGGACATCCTTTACTACTGATATAGAGACTCAACCTTTTCATATGACCTGTCTTGGCAGTAGCAATGATGCTGATGTTGATGTGGCTGAATGCAGTGAGGAGTCAATGCCCAGATCCATTCAGCTACCTGATGCTCAACCCCACGTACAGGATATCAAGTAAGACCACATGCAGCATAGAAAGTATAATATCAAATATAGAAACTAGCAGCCATGACGGGCCCTACGGTTCTGTGACCAGTGACATTTTGTAATCCAACAATCCACAAAAATCTCGATTACCAAGTCTAAAGGTGTTTGATTAGATGTGATCATTTTTAAATATATTTGTTATGCTGGGCTTCAAGACAATGCCAATTTCAGAGAGGGACTTGCTAAATGTTCATTAAACAGCTAGAAACACAATGGGGACCTGACATCCACATTGATGGTCTATTGGTGTCCCACACAACATGCTTCATATAGCCTTAAATGCCAATCCAAAGCATATCCAAAAGTCAGAATCAGATGAATTGCTACCTGCTTTGAGTAATCTAAACTATTATACAAAGTATTATAAAAATACTTGACGAAACAACAAAATATATTAATCTGACAATATTTGTATTTTCATTTGTAGTTGTACACACCAGTTGGAGTGTGACATTTGCCTTGGGAATATCCAAAATGCTACAAAACAAGGTAAGATAAGGAAGATAACATTCTAGTGTGTGAGTTATTCTAGAAAGTCATCTGGCAGCAGCCTTCCCCTCATTAAATATTACAAAAACATGTATTTGAAGACATCTGGGGTTAATTGGTTAGCATTTAGCTTGACTGCACTTTAGAAAAAAGTATACAACTAGTATCATACTATCTGGTAATTGTTGACACTTGTCACAAAGGTAATTGCTATTTAAAAAAAACAAAGCAGGTTACAGAGTAGTACTGTCAGTTCGGAGAAAAAAAAACTACAGCTAAAGTGCTACACTCTGGGGGAATGACTTTAAGGACACTAGTCAGGGCCCTCAAGAAACTGAGATCTATGTGAAGAATCAGGTAACTGTAGCTACAGAGCAGGAACTGCAGAACAGTTGTACATGTGGTCTCAATATAACGTACAGTACATAGCATTGAAAGTATCCCCCCCCTTGGATATTTCCTTTTAGTGCTTTTATGAATGGAATCTTGATATTGGGACATAATCTTGATCATTGGGACATAATTATGGGCGAGTGTTTCCATACGGGATGGGGGGGGATGCCTCATCTGCACTCAATTGGATAGACCTTAACTAAAGCAACGAAATAGCTTACCGTGGGCTGTAGGAAGAATACACAAACCATCCTCTTTCTCCACAGATATCTCAACATTGTTTTCTGGTCTTTTGTAAAAGTTATTGTGCTGTCAATATCTCCTACAACACCCGATAACGAAATCTAAGACAACTAAATACGTAGCAGGGCAGGGCAGCAGGATATTAGGAAAAACGGATATTTCCCCTCCTTTGTTTTTAAAAAATAATTTGTTGAACACCGATGCTACAAACAGGGGACTGGTGTCGCAAACCCCTCGAGCAAACAGGTGGCTAATCAGAGATTTCAAACAAACGAGAGAACAACATTTCACGATTGCAAACACGCTTTCTCTTAATAAAATTCCTTAGTGAAACCTGAGTTTTCCCACATATCAACTTTGGCCAAAGTTTTCAGAAATAATCGTTTTCGATGATGAAACCTCATGGAAATAATATGCATTTTTCCATGGGTCTTAGAAGCTATCTATCTCCATCTAGCCACAGTGTTTTTGTCGCAAACAAAATCAAACTAAGCGTGCGCAGATGGCACTGTTGCTCACCTGTCCATCATCGTAAAGCCCAATTTGATTGGTCCTATCAGCTCTGGTTTGAGCATAGTTGCTCCACAACGGAGCAATGCCAGACCGAACGTCCCGACCTAAAATGCTCTCACTTATGCTTTTCAGTCATCTTTTCTCTGAGTATTTTGTCTTCATGGTGGAATTATAGTCAAGATTACTGATTGACCAGTGACTGGACCTTCGAGACACAATGTCTTTAGCAGTTGTAAAAACAATATAGACCTACATGGATAAAGAAGCATTCAAACCCACCATTTATGTGAAGGGTGTTAGACATCTGTCTATTTCTGTGACACATACCTTCCAATTCATCCTTGAAGGAGCTATGTGCATTATAACTAGATGTACCGCAGAGCGGTACAAAATATGACCGCCGCCCAGTCCAGCACATTTTTTCCACAAAAAGTAATCACGCTGAAACTGTCTCACTAAATTGCATTATCCACACTCAATTCTCACTGGTATCTGCTAGACAACAAGTACCAAAACATGATTAGTTCATAGATTTCACATGTAAAATTAATTTTATACAACCCCACCTCCATCTTGCCTGTTTATAATTCTGAGAAATTCTTGATTGTTTGTGTTATGTTTATGTTATGTGTGTGTGTGTGAGTGTGTGTGTGTGTGTGTGTGTGTGTGGGTGTGCGTGCGTGCGTGCTTGTGTTTGTGCCTGCGTATGTGCCTGTGCATGCAAGCGTACATATGTCTACTGTGTGAGTATGTGTCATACGTATGATTACTGTGAATGTATGTGTGTGTGTGTGTGTATCTGTTTGTGCACATGTGTGCACATGAAATGGGTTAACATGACCCCTGGAGGCAAACATACGGAAAAAAATGGTCATCCTAGGCCCTACAGTTCTCAAGATATTCACAGAGAACTATGTCTGCCCTACCCTCCTTTCGGGGGGTCCAGTCCAGCGGGGGGGGCTACAGATCAAAACGAAAAATGACGGTTCCATGCTATCCATGTGGGGGTACATGCCCACCAAGTTTCGTGTACCCCGGTCTTTCAGTGTCCCGGGAATCATTGTTGGTGTACGTCACTAAATGTACACATAAATTATTTTATTGTAAGGCCCCCCATGAACGAAAGTACACAAAACTTGGCATGCATTCGGAGGGTGTCATAATGATCCTACACTTTTAATTTCGTGCAGTTTTGACATTGTCAGCCAGAGATATTGTGATGAAAACACCTAATTTTTTGCTTTTTAATTTTTAACTAGGTGGCGCTATAGATGAAATAAGTGGTAATGGGATGGGTTGACATGCCCCCTTAAGACCAACATACATAAAAAAGATGGACCTCCTAGGCCCTACGGTTCTCGAGATATTCACAGAAAACTGTCTCCGGCCACCTACAGGCCAGTTGGTGTATAGTAACATAGATTAATTTATTGTGTGGCCCCCCATGAACGGAATTCCACAAAACTTGGCGTGCATACAGAGGGTGTCATAATGATCATACACTTCCAATTTCGTGCAGTTTTGACTATGTTAGGTCACAGATACCTTCAATTACAACACCTCATTTTTACTTTTTTGTGTTTAACTAGGTGGCGCTATACATGAAATGAGTGGTTATGGAATGGGTTGACATGGCCCCTTGAGATCAACATACAAAAAAAAAAGGTCCTCCTAAACCCCACGGTTTTCGAGATATTCACAGAAAACTGTGTCTGCCCTACCCTCCTTTCTGGGGGTCCAGTCAAGCGGGGGGGTTACAGATCAAACGAAAAACGATGGTTCCATGCTATCCATGTGGGGTTACATGCCCACCAAGTTTCGTGTACCCCGGTCTTTCAGTGTCCCGGTGTTTCAGTGTTTCAGTGACTCATTGACGGAAATTTGGGCATGCGAAAAAAAAAAAAAAACATTCTGACTAAACCTATATGACCGCCGCTTCGCTGCGCGGCGGTCATAATAATATCATAAACTGACCATCAAAGTTTAAGGAAACATGTGACCTTGATGTTGAAATGTGATATCCACCACATATTTTTTCCCTTATATTGACAGATCTTCCTGAGCTGAGAGTGATGATGTTGGGGGAAACTGGATCAGGAAAGAGTGCATCAGGAAACACCATCCTGGGCAGAGAGGCATTTCAATCTGAAACATCTGCTTTACCAGTGACCACATACTGTGAGAGTCAAAGTGGAGTTGTAGAGGGAAGAAGCATCACTGTCATTGACACACCAGGGATCACATCAAGGGAGGGTTCATGGCTGCTAGAAAAGGAAAAGGTACAGCCAGGACCTCATATTTTCTTACTGGTGATTCACCTGGGTCAGTTTAAAGAGGAGGATAGTAATGAGGTGGAGTGGATTAAAATGATCTTTGGTGCAGCCGCTCTGAGGTTCACCATCATTCTGTTCACTGGAGGAGACCAGCTGAAAGGAAAATCAGCCGAGGAGTTTCGGCAGGAGAGTGTCAAACTCCAAACTCTTCTTGATGGTGTGGACGGAAGATATCATGTCTTCAATAACCACATTCCAACAGACCATGATCAGGTGAAGGGACTCATTAAGAAGATTGAAAATGCCCTGTTGAAGAACTTGGGTTATGTGCACACCTATGAAGAGCATGAGAAAGTGAAAACAGCTGTAAAACAAGAAGAAGAGAGGAAGAGAGAGAAGTCAGAAAGACAAGAGGAGGAGAGGAAGAGAGAGAAGGCAGAAAGAGAGATAAATAAAGTGGAGGGGAAGAAGAGAGGAAATAATGCTATTTCAGGTAATGACAATAATACATGTGACTGATATATGCATTTATGTGATGTTGAATATCTGCAATGACTCATTATGTTTGTGACTTCCCTAATCTCAATGCAGTTATTTCCTGGATGTTGCCGATTGTTTTGAGCATCCTGAGCATGTCACTTATGACCATCAGATTCCACTACTACTCCCATGAAGGTAAATGTATGTAGACTCACAGTATATTTACCTACACTAACATGGTATGAGACTAATAACAGACATCTTATCATCATGGTTTTCTCACAGATCCTGTTGATCTTCCTGAGCTGAGAGTGATGATGTTGGGGAAGACTGCATCAGGGAAGAGTGCATCAGGAAACACCATCCTGGGCAGAAAGGCATTTATATCTGAAACATCTGCTTTACCAGTGACCAACAACTGTGAGAGTCAAAGTGGAGTTGTGGAAGGAAGAAATATCACTGTCATTAACGCGCCAGGCATCACATCAAGGAATGGTTCCTGGCTGTCAGAAAAAGCACAGTTAGGTCTCAGACTCCATGTTTTCTTACTGGTGGTTCCCCTGGGTAGATTCACAGAAGAAGACAGCAATGAAGTAAAGTGGATCCAGAACAGCTTTGGAGGAGAGGCCCTGAAATTCACCATCGTTTTGTTTACCGGAGGAGACCAGCTGAAGGGAAAATCAATCGAGGAGTTTCTGCAGGAGAGCTCTGGACTGCAGACTCTGGTGAACAGCGCTGGTGGAGGATACCACGTCTTTAATAACAGAAATCCAGAAGGGCACCAACAGGTGAAGGAGCTGCTGGAGAAGATAGAGGTGTTATTGAGGAAGAACATGGGCTACTCCTACTCCCATGGCCTGCAGGAACAGATGAAAATAACTTTAAGGGAGGAGGAGGGGAAAAGACTGAAACTGGAGGAATATTTACAAAAGACTGAAAATAAATATCAAGAGGAGCAGAATATTAGAGGTAAATTTCAAATTAATATCTGGCCTGAATTTTGTTAACTCCAGATACTCTACTACTCTTCTTTATCACAATTTTTATTACAGTGCATGGGAATGTGTAGTATTGTTCTTCCTAGGCTTCTTATTATCATTCCATATTATTACAGTGCATGAATTATACTTTGTTTCAGTGCAAAAAAAATATTTGTTTCCAAGATAAAGGATAGCACCGATAATATTGTGCATAAGCTCTATTTTTTACATGTTCAATTATGTAATTCAGTCACAAATTGCACTCTCAATGCTAAAGGGACTGTAGGGTACAACTGATAATAAGTTGTGGACATACCACTACATCTATCCATAGCTCTTGACAAATTCTTCAATGGTCCGTTCTCCTTAAGCTACGCATAACATGACCATATGATGTGTCTCGCTATTTAAATGACCACTTTGCTAGGTGGCTATAGGTTATATAGTTGTGAGCAGGAAGGGCAAGCAAAATGGCAATTATGAGAACCGTTTAGACTATGAGCCCCGAATGTTCTCAACTGCTGGAGACGCCCCTGGTCACAACAGTAGTCATGAGAAGTTGTGTGGTTTCAGTCACTTTTTGTTAAATCACTGAGGATCCCAGGTTGATCCAGACTGTGCTCAACTGATTCCACCCTATTGGATGTAATTGATGATGTCTCATCTTCCAGACAGAGAAGCAGAGACAATAATTTGATACTAAAAAGTAGTCTACTGACATAGACTGAAGAACGAAGGAAAGGAAAAAGCGCATAGAAAATAAGTAGAATGAGGAAAATACAATTAAATAATGTTAGGTCAGTGAAACTCTTCAGTAACAGCATTTAACGGCTGATGATTCCTGATTCATTTAGCGCTTTTCAATGTCATTGTCTTGGGGGGTCAGTGCCAAATGTCCATTGTACTTGAAAGATAGGACCAATCATTATTTTAGCATCTTTTTAATTGTCCTGGGCTTCACAAATGTTCTTCTCTCTAATCCAGCTATCTCAAACATTCAGTAGATTTCTTTTGACTGAATTCATTTCGGTAACACTCCAAAATAAGGTGCCATAATAAATAGCAAACTAGTAATTCCCTAACCCTTTGTTAATATTTGTTAATTGTTACTAAAATATCTATTTGGCACAAGTTAATAGTTTTTTCATCATTAATTAAATATTAGTTGTTTGCATAAAATCTGTATGTTAATGTTTTAACAAATCTATTAACTAATATTGTATTAATATATGTTAATAGTTAACTAAATATATTTTTGGCACTAATTAACAGTTATTTCTTACATCATTTAAATGTTAAATGTTTATTTACAAACTATATGCTAATATAAAAGTTAATGACATATTATTATTTATCTAGCTTTTCTGATTAGCTTTGTGGATAATTTATGGAATTTATGGTTTATGGCTTTATGGTCTTGTTGGGTGTATAAGGCACCCTACTGCCAGTGGTTGGTTGTGTGAGTTTGCGCTCCTCTTATGCCACTTCATCCTTATTGGACACCTCTGTGGTTGGCTGTCCTGTAATTGGTGACTCTCTGTCTAGTGTTTGAAAGTAGGTTACTCTTTGCCTTTGGAAGTACTATTTGGTTGCTGCTTGAATTTGGTGAAATTCAGGGGAGGGTAACAGAGTTAGAAATGTAGTTTAGTGTTTGTATGTGATTTTTGCCGTAATTAAGCAGCTTTATTGAGATTGGTGTTTTGGAGCCCCCTTTGGAGAAACGCTATACTGCAGCTCTGCTGCGTTTTGTCCTTGTATTGTTGCCATAGCCGATCAGAAGCGGTATGCTTTGCATTGCGTAGTTTGACTGTATAAAGCTCTCCCCACTTTGTTTTAATTTTGTAACTGTAAAATGTTGTTTAAGTTGAAAACTTTGATATACCACCTGTATTATGTTACTTTACATGTATTGTTAAGATTTGGGTGCAATTCTAGCAACTTAGAGAATGTTTATTAATGTTTTCATTATGACCATGAGTTCATACACAGAGTCTAACGTGACTAGCTGTAAACTCCGCTAGCAACTTTCCATGCATTCAGTGTAGTTTAGCTTAGTGTGCATGGAAAGTGCAATTCAGTCTAGCAGGAAATGAATGTACATTTAGTTTAGCATTATGTTTATGCATTACCTCCGCATGGTCTACGTCTGTGAGTGTTTAGTGAGTCTCCGAATATTAATTAATTGTCGTTCTGTGCACCTGAACATTCCATGTCGCATGTCTCCCTTGCTAGTAGGGCTGACAGTGATGGTATAGGAATGATGCATGTAATATAGCCCATTCAACTAGCCTACTTGTTGTTTTGTTTTAACTTTTCCTAAAGGAATACATGTGATGAGCCAGTTTTGGTCTCAGTCCCTTCACCGTCTGACTAATTATATATTACTAATATATTAATAAAGCTTAACCAACTTTATTATAAGGGTCCCCCATACTTATAGTTATATATTACTAATATATTATTTAAGCTTAACCAACTTTATTATAAGGGGCTCCACACTGATAGCTATATACTACTAATATATGAATTAAGCTTAACCAACTTTATTATAAGGGTCCCCCATACTGATAGTTATTACTAATATATTAATTAAGCTTAACCAACTTTATTATAAGGGTCCCCCATACTGATAGTTATATATTACTAATATATTAATTAAGCTTAACTAACTTTATTGCAAGCGGTTCCGGCGCCGACAACAGTGGCAGCATGTCAAGGTAGCTCCGTGTTTTTTTCTTGAATTTCCCCTTGGGGATCAATAAAGTATCTATCTATCTATCTATTGTAAGGGTCCTATGGAGAGCGGTTCATATTGGGATAGGCATAAGCACAGTTTAATAACAATTAGTTAAATAATGATAAGTCATTAACTTTTCTATTAACATATAGTTTGCAAATAAACATTTAACATTTAAATGATGCAAGAAATAACTGTTAATTAGTGCCAAAAAGACATTTAGTTAACTATTAACACATATTAATACAATATTAGTTAATAGATTTGCTAAAACACTAACATACAGATTTTATGCAAACAACTAATATTTAATTAATGATTTAAAAACTATTAACTTGTGCCAAATAGATATGTTAGTAACAATTAACAAATATTAACAAAGGGTTAGGTAATTACTAGTTTGCTATTTATTATGGCACCTTATTATGGAGTGTTACCCTCATTTCATTTATTCTTCTCCACAGAATCACAGGACATGAAGAGAATTAAAACTCATGCAGGTATTTCTTTTAAACTCTGACAATCATCACAGTTTGTGTTGTTGACTCATGTTTTTTATGTATTAGATTTTTTAAAGTAGCCATTTACGTACCTTCATGACTGCTTTGTGCACTATTGACATCATCATAACCAGCTTCATGAAACAGTCACTTGGAATGCTTTTCCATCACCATGAGTGAATGAAAAACAGGCCACAAGTACTCAACATGTGTGGGAACTACTTCAGGTCTAACTAAGGTGGTTGAGAGAATGGCAAAAGTCTAAAATGCTGTATTATTTTCCCTAAAATGTTGTTTAATACATAACCACACATATGTTAATTCATCATTTGGAATTTTCAGTTTTCCTCTACAATGTAAAAATAATCAGAAAAAGAAAGATCCATAAAAGAGTAGGTGTTGACAAGATTTTGACAGGTAGTGTACTGTATATGGTGTGGGGGAATTGTCCTTGTGCTTAGGCTATGTTCTATAAGCAGTCTATCTGTGCCATCACTGGGTTTTGAACAGAAGACACAGGCACTGTGATTGAGTGATAACTTGTCTCAGCACTAGCAATCACTGAAGATATTAGGCCATCAACCAAACTAAATGGCCTTAAGTTTATCCAACTAAGAGGCTCACAGCAACAAATGTGTCTTTAATGGCTCATATTAGAACTTATAATGGCAATGAGGAACATGCAAAGGTCACACATTCTCCACTTGTCACAGACAGTTTCTAAACATTCCTCAGAAATATTTCTCATAGCATGTATCATGTTTCAGACAAAATTAATTTTGTTAGCTGCCATGTCTTTTTTCTGTCTTAGTGGATGTGACTCTGGATCCTGACACAGTAAATGCCTATCTCATCCTGTCTGCTGATGGAAAACAAGTGAGAACTGGCGACACACCACAGAATGTCCCTGACAACCCAAAGAGGTTCAGTCCTGTTGTAAGCGTCTTGGGAAAACAGGGGTTTTCCTCTGGTAAATTCTACTATGAGGTTCAGGTCGAGGGGAAGACTGAGTGGGACTTAGGAGTGGCCAGAGAGTCCATTAGCAGGAAGGGAAAGATAACTCTGATCCCTGAGAATTGGTACTGGACAATATGGCTGCGTAATGGGAATAATTATAAAGCACTAGATAATCCCTCTGTTCTCCTCTCCCTGAAACAGAAGCCCCAGAGGGTGGGGGTGTTTGTGGATTATGAGGCAGGTCTGGTCTCCTTTTATGATGCAGACTGTTGGCATCATCTCTACACTTATACTAATGTTAAGTTCACTGAGAAAATCTACCCGTACTTTTCTCCTTGTCTTAATGACGGAGGGAAAAACTCAGCTCCTCTTATCATCTCCTCTGTTTCAATCTGCCTTATTTAATGATCTATATTGATGGGGGGATGTTTTATGAAAGTTGGACTCCAGCAGTTTATTATGTCCCTAAAACTCTTCTCTGCCCCTCAAAAGTATACAATCAGAAGTATGTTTTTCATGCATAAAAAATCCTCTCATGGCCTTAAAATAGTTTATGTGTATGTTTACTCATGATGATTGTAACTTCAGATGCACCAAAATAAATAAAGTAAGCTATCAAGTTCTGCAAGAAATAACCACATTTACCTAGTTGCATTTAAAACAGCTAGGCTAAAGGTTGTTACTTGTCTTCGGGCCGCCTAAATAACATTAAAATCGATCTATACAGTGACAGTCAATAGACCTTGGCCTATACAAAGCATAATTTTAACAACTTCTTGAATGGAATGGCTCGGCTGGCTTTGCCGGTGGCTTAACGCGAACGTTATTGACAACCACACGGACCGCATCGTAACTACCAAGGGGCTTGTGCAAAATGGCAAACGCAAATTTATCAATTCGTGCTAAACTGCAATGGAAATATACTTACATGTCCTTGGTCTGCTGGCTTGCCACGGAGAGTTGGAACAGATTCACCCATTCAAAGTAGTTTGGTGGCTAATCCTGCTGTGTACTGTCCGAAGTTCGTGAAGCAGTCAGCCTCGAAGTGCTTCGCACACACCGCCAGATTCTTGCCAACTGTGGCTGGGACTTGACCCACGCAGTTCTATGAGGTTCTGCTGTTGGCAGCAAATGCTTTGACAGCCAACAACAGCACACTTCATATGCGAGATATACTGTATGTAGGCCTACTCTTTCGCTCGTTAGAAACTAAATGGCCAATATGGCGGACCTTCGACTGGAAGCATGTAAAATAGTGGGAGGAGATTTTCAGACAGGAAGCGATGATATTCAAATTGCCCTTATTGTGACGTCTCAATAGACCTCTGAAGTTCGCCTACAAAAAAGCAGCCATCTTTGACATCCGGTATCTGGCGATTTTTCCTATGGGAAAATAACATGAGGATTTTGAATTATCGCACCTGTTAAACTCTCGCGGGGATGAAAAAGTCTGAAATGCAGACGTTTTCCTGAAGACACTTTTGTCCTCTGCCTTCGAGTGGATACTGTGATCTCCAGTACGTGAAGGCGGCACACTTAGATTTTTGCTACCCCAGAGCTAACTTGCAATGCAACTTGCCATAGGTAGTTAGCTTCAATTAACAACCGGATCTCCTTATATGGGCAAAGATGGCCGTTTTGGTTCTTTTTTGTAGGCGAACTTCAGAGGTCTATAGGCCTGTCACTCCCCGATGTGAGTCGCTACCGGATGTGAGTCGCGCATGCGTCACTTTGCTACTTTGCGACTACCTGTGCTGTTAGCCACAGAATAATGACATTAGCCTACACAGCAGTAATGTATTATTTAGCGTAAGGCATCACATTTTCACGGCATGATCAATAATGTCAGTTCTAGATTAGAGGCTGAAGTAGCCTGCTAGCGAGAGACTTCTGTAATATCAATAAAAATTGACCTACATAACGAAGTTTGTTCACTGCTGGCAAGTAAGTAAGCAATCAAGCACAACAAAGGCTGTCACTTGAATGGCGTTTGCTAACGTTAGCAATCAAACAATCTTAGATAGCTAAAACGTTTTTGAAACAGAAAAGTGAATTATTTTATGGATTTCAGTTGGATCCCTTGGCGTTATGCCGTAAAACCTATCAATCTGAGCATGCGTGACTCACATCGGGTAGCGACTCACATCGGGGAGTGACAGGCCTTTATCACGGTAGCCGTAGTAGGAAGTGAACAGCCCTGTTCCTGTGTGAGCACAGGTGTTTCTAATTAAGTGTCAGATTCAGCCACAGCTACTTCAACCAGAGGCCTCGTTAATGTCTTTAGGAACACCTGTGGTTTGCCTACCAACAGGAAACTGAACAGCCCTACTTCAGCTGCCTGTGGGCTGCCGTGATAAAGGCCTATTAGGGAGATTTCTTACTCGCTCACAGGAGCGGATAGTTTCTGACATCAACCTCGCTCAGCTAACCCACAAAAACTAGTAGTAGTATTTACTGTATGTATTTCTGTCTTTCTTCATCGATATTGTTTGTTTTCATTACCTTTTTAGCTCTTCTGTATGGAGGGCTCCCTCCATACTTCTGCCCCCTGGTAGTTAAGTGTGAAAGATAATGTCATCTCATTCCTCTCAATCTGGCGGAACACAACAGACAATGCAAATGTATACAATTTGTAAAGAATAAAATTGATTTTAAAAAACCCAGTTAAGTCAAACTCATCTTTGTCATTTTTTGTTGTTAAATACAGCTGTGGGATTTTTGTTTCTGATCTCAGCTCTGTGCTCCCTCTAGTTGTCAAAAGTACATTGCCCCACGCCACTCACTGGCTCCTGCTCGACATCGTTCCCATTGATCATGGGGGGACTTTGGGGGGCCGGGCCCATCCTGGACCCACTTCCCCAATCCCATGGACTGTTTTTGAACACTAATTTAATGTAGGCATAGGCTATTGTAGGTTTTGTCAATATATCAAGTATAAAACTTCTATATCTGTATTATTCCGTAGTCTATCAATATAGCTCCGCAGGTACTTGACGGGGAGCCTGCTCGCATGAGCCTGCATTTCAGCAGCGGCATTATTTAAATAGATCGCTCAGGCAAAACTAATCTAAACTGTCTAAACTGACTGAAACTAACTAAAAACTAAACTAAAAGCATCAGTTGATAGAACGCCACAGTGTAACATGGCAAAGGGGAAAAATAAAAAGGAAAAACAATATAAAGAGTTAAAAAGAGCTGCTGTACCAGGCTGCAAGACGCTGCGCCATCACCATAGCAACCAAAGAGTAAGTATGAGTAAGAGTGGGGTTGGATATTCCCACATAACAGCTTTAACAGATCATCTTAATTCTGGGGGAGATGGTGAATAAGCTAATAATATTCCAAAATGTTGCCATGTTACCAAAAGTGACAAAATAACTAAAATATTCCAATATTCTCCTATTTACATCCTGACAGTCTCAGAAAAAAAACATCCATAGAGTGAGACAAGAACAAGAGGAACAGAAGAGGATGGAGAGAGAGAGATCAGAGCAGAGGAAGAGAGGAAGAGAATGGAGTTAGAGAAGGAAATACAGTACGTCAGGAGGAGGAGGAGAAAAGAGAGACGCTAGAGAGGTTGTTGGGAGAGAGGGAGCGGAGGCTGGAGGAGGTGAGGGCTCAGTATAACAGCGGTCAGATGGTCAGCAGCTGCTTCACTGGACTCTCAGTTCTGCTCAGTATAACAGCGGTCAGATGGTCAGCAGCTGCTTCACTGGACTCTCAGTTCTGCTCAGTGCTGTTGGCAGGGGCGTCTCCAGCAGTTGAAAACATTCGGGGCTTAGCCCTTAGTCTAAACGGTTCTCATAATTCCCATTTTGCCTGCCCTTCCTGCTCACTTTTAATATATGAATCCACCGACTCTAGCCTCATTTGTGCCACCTTGATTACATATTTTGACATTTCTGTTTGCTATACTTATTCGCTTATTCGATTCTGCAAAGGCAAAGTACCAAGCCTAGGCCAGCACTGTTTGGCCAGCTCCAAACTGTAGGTAAGTAAATGAGTGCAGGGCAGGCTGATACCAAACCTGAACTTGTAGCCTAAATGACGACAGCATAACTCTGCCACATCCTTGTCCTTGTTGCCTTCATGATTTTCTTATAAGGTTCTTATACTAATATAAATAGGAAATGCAAACAATGACATGCCCAACCCTGTAACTGACTGTCTCTCTTTATCTCTCGTGCATGCGCGCGCTCTAAGTAGCCTACGTTCTAAATTATGTTTTATGGTAAGGTAACATTCAAGTTAGATCTGCAGCATGAAGGAGAGTGAGAGTAAACCCGTGCCGGCCGTGCGTGTCATGCTTTTATATTTGATAAATAGGTCCATCTCATCTCAGTTTCAATGCACGATCCAAATAATGGTTTCATATTTGTTAGTCAACTTTGCAAAATATATTCGGGGCTACACTCAAAACATTCGGGGCTGAAGCCCCGGCAAAATCGACTGGTGATGATCCTGGCTGCTGGTGAACTACCTGTTGGATTACTGACCTCTCCTTACTCAGTGCTGCTGGTAAACTACCTGTTGGATTACTGAACTCTCCTTACTCAGTGCTGCTAGATTTCTGACCGTGACATTCTCTTGATATTTGAAACAGGTCAGTTCCATACCACATGCCACGAGGTTTGAGTTCGGGTCATTTCCCGATCCCACCCCATCACTCTCTTTCCCACTCGCTTTCAGTCTCTTGACTATCCTATCTGAATAAAAGGCGAAAAAGCCCAAAAACTGTAATTGTGTTTTATTGTGGCAAACTTAGTTTTGCTAAGAAGTTAAATTTCTGACTTTGTTTTCTGTAAATTATCTAATAGATCAATGACTTATTTGTACAGACATGTTGGTCACTGTGGTTACACTTTATTTGTCAGTAAAAGTCAGATGGTCAGCCCAGGCCCAGGGGCCCAAGGGGTCAGGGGGCCCTGAAGCCCAAGCCTTTGCATGGAATCATTGCCTCAATATCAACAAATCAGGATGTAGGCTATGAATCTGATTGAATTTAGTATTGGCCATCCCCAAAATGCACCAGAATACAGGAAATCACATCAAACAAATTATTTTTTTTCTGGGGGAGGACCCCCAAACCCCCCCTTCCACATATACGACAATTAATGGGGGTGCCTTAATACATCTGGGCCCAGGGGCCTGAAAGTTCATAATCCACCTATGATTCAGTTACATGATAATCCCTTTGTTACCAGTTTTGTCTACTTTCCTTGTCCAATCCCATGTTTCTAATTTCAATTCCTGAACGTGTCTATACTTTACAATTTTTTTTTACTCTTTTCACTTCCATACTTTTTACCTTCTGCCCTCTACTGGTCAGTAGTCATAACTGAGCTAAACTCCTTGTAGAGCTGATAGTTTATTGTCTTCTGGCACCATTGCGCCATATCTATATAGATTATCTGTATCAGATTTATAATGAATAAAAATCAGTGCAATTTTAGTGATCAACACAACTGTTAGTCAGATAAAAGCTATTCATTTAACAATAACTCAATACACAAAAAATAGATAGATATAATACAAGAGCACGAATGTGTGTTAGTGTGTTTGTTCGTAGCCTGTCAGAGCACGAACGTGTGTTCGTATGTTTGTGTTGGATGTCGTTGACGTCGACAGGAACTTTTTCTTTGGATTACACAGAAGGCATCTGAAAATATTTTTTTTCCGCTGGTCTCGACTAAAGTGACATACTTTTGAAGGTATGGCCATGGTGTAACATGCTCTTCAACGGATCTTGGGCTTTCTGCCATTCTGTCTTGACCCTCCAGTGTCTGTATGTGTGTGTGTGGGTGTGTCGCTTACTGTCTATGGTTTGTCGTCACTGTGAACATTAGTCATTAGGCCTACGCATGCGCTTGTACCCGGCGTGTGGTCATTGATACAGAAACATCCTGTTTTCCTAATTTATGTGTTTGATGGCTGCAGGGAAACACTGTTATGTGTGAAATGTCAGAAATGTCCATGAGAAATTAGCTTTTGAAACGCTACTGTGCTACTTGATCAATAAAAGAGCTTAGCTATTGAAAAGTTACTTGGTTTTGTAAATAGCGACGTTACTGCCAAGCTACTGACAAATGTAGTTAAGCTAGTACACTGTAAAAAATGACACAGTAGGAATGCATGAACAAAAATGAGGCAACTTATTACACGTGAAAATATTAGGGAAAAATATAACCCTATTATTTTTAAGAATATAGACTTTAACAAATCATGGAAATTTACTTAAATTATTCATGTATACAAAAACAAATTGTGTAAAATATCTCAATGCAATTAAGCATATTTAAAATAAATCAAGGACATTTCCCTGATTTTTTCTGGTTAATATTGCATGATAAAATCACGTGTAATATAGTTGCCTCACTTATTTTGAGCAGTTATGCATGTTTTAAATAAGTCTATTATATCCATTTTAAAGGATGTGGTGTATATACACAATTAGAGAGTCAGTATTTCATTTAACAGCATTTATTCAGAGTAAATTTTAAACCTGACGTTGAGAAAAAACATATCATCTTCATCAACATCTACACAAAATCCTCCAACTCTCAGCAAAAAAGCAAGCCAAACTGAGTAATCCTGGGACAAAGGGGCCTTGGTCAGACAGGTAAAAGACAAGGACCCAATGGTGACTATGAATGAGATCCAGAGTTCCTTTAAGAAGATGAGAGAAGTGTAAAGAAGAACAAACATCAGTTCAAAATTGTTTTTACACAACAATTCTACTACCAAATTTAGGTTTTTCTTGTCACGCTGCAGGCAAGTTGTGTGAGAGGCTATATGTGCACAATAATGCTTCTACTTTGTTTTTTCACATTACAAAACAAAACATACCCATGCATTTCAACAATGTGGCTGACCAGGATATGATGCTGTCTTGTGCAGTGTGTCAAGGTGCTCAATCTCTTATACTCCTTCATTGTTTCCTCTCCCCCTGAACTCTTCTCCAGAACCTCCTGGAACATCTATGGGTAAAAGAGAAACAATAACAGTGATACACTTGTAAAGAGAAAACTTACCTGCACCCTCTAAAAACACAGGAGATGTATTAAAGTGTAACTCAAGAGTACAAACAACCTAGGGTATATTTATGGTAGTGTGGTAGCAAAATTGTGTTAATTGGTGGAGTTTTGAGCAAGACCACAACACTGAATGGGCATAGGCTACAGTGAAAGCTAAGGGGGCAGCAAGCATGTTGAAAAAACAAACGCTATTTTAAACCACTGGCAGTGCTCAAAATATGATTACACTTGGTAGTGTGGTGAGGGTCTCTGCAGACAAACTAAAGTGTTATAAACTTTTGAAAGTGTACAGGGATATTATAACAAGACCTGTATCTGAAGGAAGAAAATTGCCTAGATTCGTGTTCCGTTAACGTCAAATGAGCGGGCGCGTTCGATCTTGCAGCACTGGATCTGCAAGCAGATCTGGCTGAATCTAAAAAACATGCCTTACGTTCAGCCAGATCTGTGTAGTGCTGCAAGATTTAACGTGCCCGTTGATTTGACACTACCGGAACACGAAGCCAGGCTTCCGCATTTGGAGGACAGACAAGGATTTCTCCTAGTGAGATTTTAATTTTAAATGCTCACCCATTTGGCCTTTTCTGCTGCATCCCCTATGGCAGAGGTGTTCTCTCCTGCACCAGGAGATTGATGTCCCTTGTTTAAAGAGGACCTCTCCATATCACTTCAGAAAAGTGAAGAATTTAGAGTAGAAGAACTTGCTGGCACAAATTCTGCAAAAACACAAAATTGGAATCTTAAAGGGTTGCTTTAAGAATTTAAGAAATTCAGTTTCCAATTTTAGTTAATTTAATTCAACTAAAGGGTAACAAAATCTTTTTTTACCTTACCCACTGGCCAAGTGATCTGATATCAGATGCATGCAAACATGGATTTTAAATTAATTAGCTAAGCTCACATAAAACCTTACCTTCTTCAATGAAACTTTCATAAGAAAAAACAGGCTGCAGTTTGAAAGACTTTTTTAGTCCACGGTACTGGACCTTGATGAGCATTTTGCCAACCCTGTTAAAACAAACAAAATCCATAATTACTGTATATAAACACAAGAACCACAATTGACTATCAGCAGTATATCAACTAACTTAACTAGCAAAGGACTTTATTCAAGAAATTCATTCTGACATCATTTACCATGTAGGCTGCCAAATGTTTTAACCGCAGACAAACAGAAGTGTTTGTGTTCAAATATGTTAACATAATCGCTAAATAACCCAAATAAAACCAACAGACACTTAACTAATATCAATACTATTACTGAGAATGGACAATGCACCTAACCACCAACAACACTAACAGTTACCTTACACCACGTGTATGCTACTAATGCCTAAAATAATGCCCTGGTGGTCTCAGCTAACGTTAGCTACGAGCAAAATATATATACCCCGAATTAAAAGCAAAGTGTTTAGTTCAATCAAACATCAATTTGTTGACAGACTGCTTTAATTAGTCAGTCAACAGATCCCTTAGTGCCAGACAAGCATTTGACACCACACTAGATCGCTTAGAACAGTGGAGTCCTGGCTAACTAATGTTAACCAGCTACGTTAGCATGTTAGCTATTCCCTCAGTGGCTATTAAAATTCCAACCATCTTTTCAAATTCGTTACAAAAAGATTAAGACGTCGTCGACTCCAATAATATATTAATGTCAGTTTAGAGTGTCCCAAGTATTACAAATGATTATAAACTTGGCCATTTCAAATTGATAAGGTTATAATATAACCTACCGAAGTTAAGGTTAGCTTGCTGGTTAGTTTACCAACCATCTGAGTAGCAGCTAGCTTCTACAGCTAACGTTAGCGACCTTGCTACTGTTAAGCTAACTTCACCAATATTTCCTAGTAGGTCAAACACGTTGGTATGAAAATATATACCTGTGATGTGACATTACTTAATTGTATATTTGTAGTAGTTTTCATGCTAGCTTTCACAAGTAGCAGGAACAAAATACTTTACCTTTTACTATTCCATGCTGAACTTCAATGGCGTCCATCTTTGAGGCATTCTTTTCAAAATCTCAACTGAAGGACGTTTTTCAGATGTTCAATATATTTGAGGAAAAGGCTGCACATTTATCAGCGAGAAATTGTGCAACTTCCCACAATTCTTTTAGGGAACATTTTCTCTGAATATTTTTCTCGCAAATGTAGTTGATTTATTTGGGGGAAAACATAATAGTTATTTTTTTAAGGCGACTGCTTCAAGAAATTAAGTCATACTTGATTTTTTTTGTGTAATTTCCTTGGCACCAGGATTCATTTTTTACAGTGTAGCGTCGCTGCAAGTAAAGTACAGGGGCGTCACTAGACCTTATTCACTGGGGCACGTGCCTTAGTAAAAGTCTCCAGTGCCCCAGTAAAATTCTAGCGCGGCTCTAGCTGGAAACGGCATTCATGAGCGCATCTCCGTGCCTGCTTTACTCATGGTTCGAGCCTGTCACTTACCAGCCAATACAAAAAAAAAAACAAGGAATAAAGAAAGGGGCCATAATAGCCAATCAGGAAATAGCATCTCTGTAGCTGGGTAAGATTGAACGCAACAACCAATGAAAATCGTTCACATGATTCTTCCGAGTGTTTCGTTGTAGGCTACTGCACACACTGGAATCGGCTGAAGCTCATTACATCACTTTGAGCACAGAGTAAGTCGTCCCCTAATGTTACAACAAATTCACAACTTGTTTGACAGAAAAAATGACAAGTTGATCGCTGTTAGAGAGTGTTGCCCACATAACTAGCATCTGTTTTTCAATGCTTAGTGTCATTGTAGCCTTAGCAACAGTTTACCAGCTTGTGGTCTCTCACACACACACACACACACCATGCGTAGGCTGCATGCACACATGCGGACAATTAACAACGACTATAGCCTACTGTAGAAAGAGTCCTGTAAAAGTAGCCTATACTGTTTGTGAAGCTGTCCTACTGTAAAACTAAACATAGCCTTCTGATAAACTATATAGTACGGAGCCGTCCGGGTGACATGGGAAAAAAAAAACAGTAATGGGGAAAAAAACATGAAGAAGAAAAAAAAACGATGCACTTTTGCGGGATCTCATTGCGGGATCTCGCAAAGTTTAGGCTGCTGTCAGGTAATAGACCTCTGAAGTTCGCCTACAAAAAAGCAGCCATCTTTGACATCCGGTATCTGGCGATTTTTCCTATGGGAAAATAACATGGGGATTTCGAATTATCGCATCTTTTAAACTCTCGCGGGGATGAAAACGTCTGAAATGCAGACGTTTTCCTGAACACACTTTTGTTTTGTCCTCTGCCTTCGAGTGGATACTGTGATCTCCGGTTCGTGAAGGCGGCACACTTAGATTATTGCTACCCCAGAGCTACCTTGCAATGCAACTTGCCATAGGTAGTTAGCTTCAATTAACAACCGGATCTCCTTATATAGGCAAAGATGGCCGTTTTGGTTCTTTTTTGTAGGCGAACTTCAGAGGTCTATTTATTGTAGCCTGCTGTGTGTGCGTGTCTGCACGCAGGTGTCTCCCTCTCCCTCCCGTGTCATAGGCCTATGTAATGTGTCCAGAAAACCCACAACACGCAACAGTGATAGAGCAATCATAGTATTGTAACGTCGGCGCAAAAGACAGTGTTCGCGTTCTCCCGCGCAGGGGATCCTGGGATACGAGAGCGAACATTTGGGGGGGTTTATGTCGTTATTCTCCTTAGTTTTAAGTGTAAAGTTAGCGTCTTTAGTGTGACATGTTTCCCTTTTAGTTCTCCCTCGTGTGTGATCCTTTTTGTGTGGGGGGCTGCGACCTCCCCTGTATGTGTGTAGTGTGTGTCTGCTTGACCTGCCCCGTGTGTATTGTGTTCTGGGTCTACATCTGTCTGTGTCACTGCTCTCGTTCCCAGTGAATAAACCTTTTGATTGCACAACTGTGTGGTTCGCTTTCAAATCGTTACATTGGTGTCAGAAGCGACTTTCGAACATGGCCTCCACTCAGCGGGAGAAGCTGGGAGCGGGAGACCTCATCACTGGGTGGAGGCCCACGCAACAGGATCTAGAGAGAGCCCTTGTCAGGGCTACTAAAAAGCTCGAGGCCTTCTATCGTGACTGCCGCCGGAGGAGAGGAGCTGTTACCGGGACCTGCCTGCTGCCATGGGAGGAGATCTGGCCGGAAGAAGCGGTCGCGGAGGAGACGACGCTGGCCTGGGCGCTGACTCCACGGCGAGCCGCGACGCGTGAGCAGAGCCGAGGGAGTGCGGCGAGGAAGAGGTTCCTAGACGAGGTTCCTAGACGATGGACGGTTGGCGGAGCCGCTGAGGGCAGCGAACTCACGACGGTGGGGCAGCTTCGTCAGAAAGGCCCTCTAGAGTGTGACTGTTTTTGTGTGTTTTAACTTTTGGGTGCGTGTGAGGGGCACCGTGCAGTGCTAGGCGCTAGTTCTAGTTGGCCTGTTGGCCGGCGCCTTTTGAAAAAAGTTTGTGTGTGGAGTTCGATAGCACGGCCATCTAGGGGGTCGTGCCTTCGCCGAGGCCGCGAAGGAGTGGAACGGGCTGGGAACAGAGCAGTACGGCTCTGCGAGATGGCAACACGAGGAGGGACGCCGAAGACGGTAGCTGCAGCGGGAGAGCTCAGCGCGGTCCGGTTGCTGTGGAGTCGGTGCCTGTCTGTCCCGGTCGGCGACTCGACGGAGCGGAGTGGCGTTGGCGCAGCTTCACCTGGCCCCCCTCGAACCCCGGTGCTTGGTACAGTGTCAACGGTTGTAAGGCCACCTAGGGCCCCGTCTGGAGAGGAGGAGTGCCGTGGTGACACGCCGCGGAAAGTGCAGCCTGAGGGCGGCTGCTGAGAGGGAGCTGGTGACGAGCGGGTCGGCCACGTGGCTGCTAGCACGCCCGAACTGGATTGCTAGCAGCGTGGCGCCCCGTTGAGTGAGCTCCTGCGGCGCGTGCACCCCACGTGAGTTGGCGGAACTTTCGCACTGAACTGAGTGGCGGGCGACGCGCGCCGACGTTAGCATGTGGCTACCTCGTGGGCATTGCCGAGGACGGCAATGGCTTGTTGGGGGAGCTGTGTAACGTCGGCGCAAAAGACAGTGTTCGCGTTCTCCCGCGCAGGGGATCCTGGGATACGAGAGCGAACATTTGGGGGGGTTTATGTCGTTATTCTCCTTAGTTTTAAGTGTAAAGTTAGCGTCTTTAGTGTGACATGTTTCCCTTTTAGTTCTCCCTCGTGTGTGATCCTTTTTGTGTGGGGGGCTGCGACCTCCCCTGTATGTGTGTAGTGTGTGTCTGCTTGACCTGCCCCGTGTGTATTGTGTTCTGGGTCTACATCTGTCTGTGTCACTGCTCTCGTTCCCAGTGAATAAACCTTTTGATTGCACAACTGTGTGGTTCGCTTTCAAATCGTTACAGTATCATGATACGATTGCCATCTGGCGGTAGTGGTTTGTGGGCCTATTGGGGTCAAGTAGGAAGCCCAGCAAGTTCCAAAAGTAGAAAAAAAGTTTTGCGAGATCCCGCAATGAGATCCCGCAAAAGTGCATCGTGTTTTTTTTTCTTCTTCATGTTTTTTTTCCCCGTTACTTTTTTTTTTTTTTAACCCATGTTTTTTTTCCCCATGTCACCCGGAGGGCTCCGTAATATAGAGATGGACATCAGAAAATTCTTCCTGAACAGAGGCAGAGGGAGAGGAACAGTGAGGAGAGATGAGGAGGACGAGGGAGGTATGATAATTTTGCCCACATTAACGGTAACATTAACATTTATGCTGGTAATAGCCAGTGCTGTGATTTGATCAATGATTTAATGGCAAACTCAAATAAGTTTGCTGCATTTGCAAATGTAGCCTATAATAATACACAGAATCAGATAGCCATCTGTGTAGATTATTATAGGCTACATTTGCAAATTCAGTATGAAGGCTTTAGTAGGCTATTTAAGCTACAAAGAACTGCAGTATTGCCAGGATGTCTATAGGACCCTTGCCTGGGAGGGAAGTATATCTCAATTTTGACTAAAAATAAGCTTCCCTTGTGTTAGTAGGAAAGCCTATTAAATTAATGCAGTGAGTATAGGCCTACTTATGCCTATGTGTTTGGATGTTGCTGGATAGTGGCTGCTACAACAATTGAGGGAGAGAGTGCTGGAGGAAGAGAAGGAGGAGGAGGAGAAGGTCGAAGAGAGGGAGAAGAGAGGGGAGAAAGAGCACAGGCTGGGCAGTCCAGTACCAGGCAGGGGGAGGAGGAGGAGAGAGACAGGCAAGAAACGGATGAGAACATGATGGGGGCTAGACGTAAAACTATTTAGAGTATGGAGGAGGATGTCTGTGACCTAGGGGTGATATGTGATGGTCCAAATCAGGCTAGCCATTTATTTCATATTGCGCGCACAGTTATTTATTTAATTTTTTTATGTATTGGGAGTTGGGGGCCTGTGCCCCAGCAAAGCTCTAGGTCTAGAAAAAGAAGTCTAGAGGACTGACCTGTAGGCTGCGCAAACCACAGGCCTTTTTTTGGGCAAGCCTGCATTCGAGGCAGGCCTTCTGTTTTTATATAATTTTATATAAATCCTGCGCTAACAGTAATCCTCCTACCACCGCTACCACAGCTGTGGATAGTGTGGCATGCTCACGCTTTATGTTTCCTTCTTGCAAACTAGGCTTATAGCCCAACCATTTACAGTACGTCTTCAAAACATAACAACTTGCCAGATATGCCTTCATATCTTTGGGCTTCATTCAGCATTTTGTTGTTCCACTAGGAATGACTCTTCTAAATTTGGCACTTCACTGTAGAGCTTCATTTCTCTCATTTCACGCGGGCTCGGGCTTGCGCGGTAGGCTAAATGAGCGGTCAGGTGATGCGTTTCGGTTAGCTGCGAGAAAGATGCAGAAATGGATGCTTAGGAGTTGAAACAGAGGCTGGCCTCTTGTGACAGGCGTTTTAGTTGCACCGGCAAAATCTGAGAAAGCAAAGTCTGAGGTGTGGAAAATTTTTGATCATGTGCATAATGAGAATAATGAGCCAGTGGTTATGTAAAATCCAAAGGATGCAAAATTCTGTAGAACGACAGGGAATTCGTCGCTGATAAGGCATGTTGATCAAAGCTGTCAGTGCCCATCAGGATCACATCGTTTGTTAGCCTACAGCAACAAAATCAAACCCTGCAAAGGTGAAACAAATTATTACGGAGAAGAAGTGTGTCATGCTTTCGCTGTAAAGACATTAGGCCTTTAATATCGTAAATGGCGAGGGGTTTGAAAAGCTGGAGCAAGAACTATTTAATGTCGGGGCTGCGTATGGGAGGGTTCCCGCAAACTTCAGAATGCTGAGAGGACTTGGGCTATTTCTTTGTTCCAACTTCCAAGTGGCCTAGGCTACGTTAGTCATGAATAAATGATGTCAAATGTTACTCATTCTTGACAAAAGGCAAAAGAGCTGCGTGCGTGCGGACATTTGAATAATGTCGGGCTGTAAACGGGTTCGGTCTTTTAAAAAGCTGTCAGTCTCGGGCTCGGTCAGGGCTCGGGCTGATTTCTGTGGGGCTCGGGTCTTGTCGGGCCTAAATTTAAAGGCCGATTATAGCTCTACTTCACTGAGCAACAGTGGGTGGAGACCTTTAGATTCACAAGTCAGGATTTGAAGAATTATGATGAATGATAGACCTGGCTGTTGCCCCGAGTACTCGTTGTCGGATGCCTATCCCAACAAACAAGCCATCGCATGTATCTATCCATAAATTGCAGGAATGTCTGTCTGTCTGTCTGCGTGTCGTTGGTCCGTTCGATTTCAAACTTGGCAGGTGTCTTGCTACTGGCATGAGTAGTGTCTTGCTACTGGCATGAGTAAGTGCAGTGCATAGTTTGACATTGTTTGGATAAGAAAAGCTAAATATATCGTTATATATCGGTAAAAGAAACACACGTTGGCTTTCTCCGCTCTACCATAGCCACCCTCTCACACAGAACTGCGCGCAGGACCAGAGAGAGGATAAGCGGGGATTTGGCAGCACCAAATCACGGTTAAAATGCAAGATATTTGATTATCATCTCTGATCTCAACAATAAAGACTTCCTGTATGTTTACTTGCATAAAATGATTACGCGGATTTTGCAACAACAGGCCAACAAACACGGGTATGTAGTTCTATTCAAAATTACATGAAAAGTATGTGCAATAAACTGATGCTTTGAATAGCCCAGGCTACATTGGACGTGAGACTTTGAATAAACAAACTACATTTCCGACTGCAAGGTCCCAAATTGAAACAAGCGATGGGCTAATGGTCCCGAATTTAACGATTCAGAAGACGTGCCACACAACTAGACAACAAGTGGCAGACAGAGAAACGTCACTTATGCTACCAAACACTGCTTTTGAGTCACATCGTTGCAAATGTCAAACGATCACAAAATGGCTTGTCTTCACTATCAGGAAAGTTATGCAATAAGCTAGGCCTATAGCCTTAACTCAAAACATTTGTTATTCCATTCCGATCTGTAGAAATCACATGCAGTCATGCCTAAATTCTTCTTAGGCTACTGCACATTAATTATAGGCTAATATATTATGATATTCAGTATACATTATTGAATGCTTAGCTGGAATGATGTTTTTCCCTATCATCCTATTGTTAAAGCAGGCATACCTGCGGGCATGTATCGGGCTACAGGTTTTCTACAGGAATGGCATGTTTGAACGGGCACTGCACTAGTTGTATAAACTTGTGATGTGTGCGCATCGAGAGTTAATCCACCCTCCTCTAGCGAATCAAATATAGATGCGCATTAGGATTTCTGATGCGCATTTCACGTGTTTCCAACCGGGATTTCTTATTCGAATAGATTAAATGCGCATTAGGAAGTTGGATGGAAACACGCTAATAGTTGTCTAAGCCTCTATAGCGTAGCCTGTTAAAAACGTCGCAGAAGCCTACCCAAGGCTACAGATTAATTCTGAACAGTTATTTCTCTACTGGCTCAATTATCACACCACTGTTTTGATTTGCGTAGTTGCGTTAACCCAACACTGACAATAATGTAGACAGCAAATTTCGATTTCGATTTTCGTTACCACCGTGTAGTCAAGCCTTAAGACATACCCAAGTAGCCTAAATCGAGGTAATGTTTAATTATGCATGATTTATTTTGTTATTGAATTCGTAGGCTGGCATTACTCTCGGCAAGTGTCCTGCTTTTTCAGAAGGGGGGCGGCAGGCAGAGCGATGTACAGTGGCAGAGCGACGCACAGTGGCTGAAAGTGGTACTAAAGCTTCACGCAGCTTCACGGCCGCGTAATGCGCGAATGAAGTGGTCATTTGAAAGCGATGCCCACTGTACTTCAAACAGCGGCCGTGAAGAAAGTGTGTTTTAAGTTGCACAGACACCTGTCACGTTAAAGAATAACTGTTACACCGACAGTTTATGGACAGTTATATGCTGCTGGACAACAACGCTATGAAAAAAGAAGACGCCGTTCATGTAGGCTAATAGCCTGGCTAGCGCCACCACTTCTCAATAAGACCGTGGTCTGGAAACCAAACGTTCATTTTCTCGTATTTGAAAAAAATGCCCAGATCCGTTTATTGGGTGCCACGGATGTCTATCAAATGCGTCTGTGCATAGCTCATCATCATCTTGCTTTCCCCCTTGTTCTGTGATTGGTCCCCTATCTCAGGCGAAAATTTGCTCCATGGTCTCCAGGCTGCCTTAGCAGCGTGAATCAAATCGCGCGCAAGGCAGCATGGGAACACCCAGGCTAGTAGGCTAATAAAAGCGAGGATCATGCTGGCTGCTTGGATGTTATGGGATAGCCTGATTCCTTTAGAAGTTTTACCTCCGCCCAAAGGTTATCTTTTGGTGCTGTCTCTGTCTGTCTGTACGGAAATGTTAATACCGTCCCGTGAGGATGCCGGGAAATCAGCTGTGTGTGTTCACCATGGAAACAGTAACTTTTGTTAGGTAAAACATAACATGAATGCAGTAATGGATGTTACTTTACTCTTGCTTTGTTTCACTAGGGCTTTTTGCAGTTGCTGTCCAAACGACTACCATTTTTCTCCAAAACGACACACATTTGAGATGAGATGTTTTGTCACATAACAAAGGATGCCTTGAATGTCATGAAAATGATAATAACTCATTGTTGACCAAAAATGCAATTACTGCCTTTTTGTTTTGTAGGGCAGAATAATAAACAGCAATGTCAACTCTATCACTAGCCTAATGAAAATAAATAAATACTATAATATACAAACCATAATGCATAAGAAACACTTAATACACTAAGTGCATGTTGAACAGTTGACTCTTGAAAGACTCAAAACTATCACAGTAACGGAGAGCACTGGGCAATTCATTCCACCAAGAAGGAACCACTGGAAAAGAGTCTTGAATTTGACCTAGCGTTTAAGGCTGGTTGACACAACAGACGCTCATCAGAAGACCGTAGTGGGCGGTTGGGGATTTACATCTTGATCATTCAATTAAGATAGCAGGAAGCAGATCCAGTCTGTTTCCTGTAGGCCAAAGTGAGAGATTTAAAAGTGCGAGAGTAACCAGGAGAGTTACATGTGTCCTCTTTGGCTGATGGAAGACCAGGTGTGCTGCAGCATTCTGAATCAGATGTAACAATCTTACTACACAAGCAGGTAGGCCAGCCAACTGTGAATTACACAAGTCCAGTTTCAAGATAACCATGGCCAAGAAGTTTTGTGGAATCTTGTGTCGGATAAGGTCTGATCATCCTAAAGTCGTAAAGGATGAACAGACATGATTTTGCAATTGAGGCTACATGCTCAGAGAAGTTGAGTCGGTCATCAATTACCACGCCTATAAGTTGCTAGTCTACTTGGGGTGCCGATCCATGCCGATCTAGCTGGGTCAGTGAAGATGAGTCCTCAGGTGGGACAGATAGGTTAAGTGTTGTCCGCATAGCAATAATAGTCAAATCCATGGGAGTGAATGGTCTTACCTAAGGAAGAGGTGTAAATAGAGAAAAGCAGGGGCCCTTATACTGATAGCTGAGGCACACCTGTGGTGAGATCATGACACTTTGATACCTGTCCCTGCCAAGAACGCCCTTTAAGGTAGGATTCAAAGGGTCAAGAGCTTTCCCAGAAATTCCCAATTCAGATGTAGAAAGGAGAATGTCATGGTTAACAGTATCAAAGAAGGATACATCTAGTAGAGTTAATACTGATGATGAGCAGAGGACTTAGCTACTCTCAATGCTTCAGTCACAGACAGAAAAGCAGATTTAGTAGATTGACCACTTTTGAAACGAGACTGCATAGGGTCTAGTAGGTTATTCTGATAAAGGAAGTCACATACTTGCTTGAAGACCACTTTCTCCAAAACCTTTGACAAGAAAGGAAGAAGGGAGACAGGTCTGTACAGTAGTTCTTCACATCAGTTGGATTACGTGTACTTTTCTTTAGCAAAGGTGTAACCCTAGCCTGTTTAAAAGAAGAAGGAACTATTCCAGAACTGAATGAAGTGTTAAATACATGTGTGACTGCCGGTAACCTTCTTCTGCCGGTAGAAGGTGTGATAGCCTGTAGAAGAGTAGATGGGACAGGATCCAATGAGCATGTTGTTGGACGACTTTGCTGAAGCAGTTGAAAGACTGCTTCCTTATCAAGAGGAGAGAAAGAGTCCAATGGTAACTGAGCACTTATTATGACCACCGCTTATTATAGGTTTAGTCAGATTTCTTTTTTTTTTTTTTTTCCGCATGGCCAATTTTCTGTCAAGGATTCCAGTGACATTGAAAGACTGGGGTACACGAAACTTGGTGGGCATATAGCCCCACATGGATAGCATGGAACCATCGTTTTACGTTTTGATCTGTAGCCCCCCCCCCGCTGGACTGGACCCCCCGAAAGGAGGGTAGGGCAGACACAGTTTTCTGTGAATATCTGGAGAACCGTAGGGTTTAGGAAGACCACCTTTTTTTGTATGTTGATCTTAAGGGGCCATGTCAACCCATTCCATAACCACTCATTTCATGTATAGCGCCACCTAGTTAAAAACAAAAAAGTAAAAATTAGGTGTTGTAATCGCAGGTATCTGTGACCTAACATAGTCAAAACTGCACGAAATTGGAAGTGTAGGATCAATATGACACCCTCTGAATGCACACCAAGTTTCGTGGAATTCCGTTCATGGGGGGCCATACAATAAATTAATTTATGTTACTGTACACCAACTGGCCTGTAGGTGGCCGGACACAGTTTTCTGTGAATATCTTGAGAACCGTAGGGCCTAGGAGGACCACCTTTTTGTTGTATGTTGGTCTTAAGGGGCCAAGTCAACCCATCCCATTACCACTTAATTCATGTATAGCGCCACCTAGTTAAAAATTAAAAAGCAAAAAATTAGGTGTTGTAATCACAATATCTCTGGCTGACATGGTCAAAACTGCACGAAATTGAAAGTGTAGGATCATTATGACACTCTCTGAATGCATGCCAAGTTTCGTGGACTTTCGTTGATGGGGGCCATACAATAAATTAATTTATGTGTACATTTAGTGACCGTACACCACCATAGTTTTCTGTGAATATCTTGAGAACCGTAGGGCCTAGGCTGACCAATTTTTTGCATATGTTTGCCTCTAGGGGTCATGTTAACCAATTCCATATGCACACATGTGCATAAACAGATATTCACACACACACATACATTCACAGTAATCATACGTATGACACATACACACACAGTAGATATATGTACGCATGCATGCACATACACAGGCACACCCACAAGCACGCACACACACACACATAAACACGTACACGCACAAATGCACCCAATTCAACAATTTCTCAGAATTATGAACAGGCAAGATGGGGCTGGGGTTGTATAAAATGTATTTTACATGTGAAATCTATGAACTAATCATGTTTTGGTACTTGTTGTCTAGCAGATACCAGTGAGAATGGAGTGTGCATAATGCAATTCAGTGAGACAGTTAGAATCATATATGCCTTTCACCTTTTGTTTTTAGCAAGCAGCCAGACCAGCAGATACCCTGACTTTGCTGAATTACTGAAGCTAAGCAGGAACAAAGTAGGAAATAAACACAATTTGACATGTGTGACTTATTTTTGTGGAAAAAATGTGCCGGACTTAGCGGCGGTCATATTTTCAGGGTTCCTACACAGTATGGAAAACCTGGAAAAGTATGGAATTTGATTTTAGTAATTTCCAGGTCTGGATAAGTATGGAAAAAAGAAACAAGGGTATGGAGAAATATTTGTGTTTCCAGACTATTGCATTTGCAGTACTAATCACTTCACATAATGAACCATTCCTACTATTGTGTAGCTTAACTGTCAGTCCCCAACTAAGATACAACTAAAAATGACCCAGCTAAATGGACGAATATTAAGTGTCATTTTTTAATTCACTTCAGTTGTCCATACCTTTTGTTTTCACCGAGTTATCCCAAACCAGAAGTGGCCGCAATGTCGAGAATATGGTCAGAAAAATCTACCGAGAAGTTTGGAAATTTGAGTATGGAAAAAGTATGGAATTTTGAAATGCAAAATGTGTAGGAACCCTGTATTTTGTACCACTCTGCGGTACATCTAGTTACTCAGTGTGTCAGCTCTATATCGTTCTTGGCAGATGTAACCGAATATGAATGTGAAAGACTTGCCTTTCAGGGCACGAACGGTCAAAAGCACGAACTTTTAGAAATATCCTGGCGTCATTTTAGGGACCAGGAGAAGTTTTCCATTGAAGTAGGCTAGCGCATTTTAAAAGTAGGTTAGGCTATACACAATCTGTGTACACAGAACTTTCTCTCCCCTTACTTCCCCCGAAATACATTAATTATATTCTATAGTGACACCTGACCGTCCCAGGTATTAACTAGGGGGCAGAAAAAGACTCATTGCACGGTTGAAACTATGGTTGAAACTGCATAGTCAGTCATCTGCTTCAAAGTCACGCTACCGTAAGGCTAATCATAGCTGTGCCCTCACACCATCGCACGTGACAATTTACTTAAAAAGGTGATTTTCTCCTCTTCTGGCGTATCGTGACAGGAGAACCATGCCAACTTTGGATGCGGTTATCTTAGCGATACTTTTTGCAATAACCTCACAATATACACAGCTTAGTTTATGGACGTTTGTGTGAATACAATGACTTAATTTTGCAAATTTTACCAAAACGACTGGTTTCGCCTTGCAGGGTCACATATAGTCTAGTATGTTACACATTTATTAAAGTCACTTCTCGAGTTTGTAGTTTTGAATGCTCTGCCTTTTCAAGCTTTACAAGCCGATACAAGCCTACAGCCTAAGGCCTCTCTCACAGCCACAGAAGCTTACCTTTCAGGAATCTTGTTTGTAGTTCCCTATTTCCTCGACCAGAAATGTAGGAATCGAAACTTACTAAAGATATATAATCAACAACACAGAGTCTGAATCAGTAAGTTTGAGACACAGACCTGGGGAAGGTAATATTCTGAGTTTGTATTTGTTTGTCACCTTTTCTATAACTAATCTGTTTATTTAAATGTTATTTTGAAAACAGATATTTATGAGGATAACCCAATCTGTTTATTGACATATTATTTTGCAAATAGTTTTTTTCTGGTTCTATTGTATTCTATTGTATTGTTTACTGATTTCCAATTTTTTTGGGGGGAAACAAATGAAACACCCTAAAATATATATTTTCTGAAAGCATATAATCTGTAGATAAGATTTAGCATAATTTAAAACATGTCCCATCTTCCGCCATGCCATGGATGATGCATTGCCCTCTATTCTGTATAGGCGAATCTAGTGTAAAGGGGATACATTTTAGCCTATATTGTCCAGGCAAAACAGATTAAACACCCAAAACCATATATTTTCTAAAAGCATATAACCTCTAGATATAACACCAGTTAAGACATGTCTTATATTCCTCCATGCATGCACAATACAATGCCCTCTATAATGTATAGGCGAATCTAGTGTAAAGGGGATATATGTTGGCATGTTAAGTCCAGGGAAAACAAATGAAACACCCTAAAATATATATTTTCTGAAAGCATATAATCTGTAGATAGGATATAACACCATTTAAAATATGTCCCATCTTCCTCCATGAATGCACAATACAATGCCCTCTATTCTGTATAGGCGAATCTAGTGTAAAGGGGATATATGTTGGCATGTACAGTCCAGGAAAAAGAAATTAAACACACTAAAATATATATTTTCTGAAAGCATATAATCTGTAGATAAAATATAGCACAATTTAAAACATGTCCCATCTTCCTCCGTGAATACACAATACAAAGCCCTCTATAATGTATAGGCGAATCTAGTGTAAAGGGGATATATGTTGGCATGTACAGTCCAGGAAAAAGAAATTAAACACACTAAAATATATATTTTCTGAAAGCATATAATGTGTAGATAAGATATAGCACCATTTAAAACATGTCCCATCTTCCTCCATGAATGCACAATACAATGCCCTCTATTCTGTATAGGCAAATCTAGTGTAAAGGGGATATATGTTGGCATGTTAAGTCCAGGGAAAACAAATTAAACACCCTAAAATATATATTTTCTGAAAGCATATAATCTGTAGATAAGATATAACACCATTTAAAACATGTCCCATCTTCCTCCATGAATGCACAATACATTGCCCTCTATTCTGTATAGGCGAATCTAGTGTAAAGCGGATACATGTTGGCAGGGCCGGCCCGAGGGGGCCCCCAATCAGAGTTTCTTTCTTTTTTTTACATAATAAATAACGTAAACAAGTGACATCAATGAATCAATAAATGAAACAATATAATAATAATAATTCAAAACAAGAACATTCTGATTTCATGATCAATATACCTGCCTACCTCTACTGTGTCTGCCAGCCTTTGAGTCACGCGCATAAACTAGACACCTCGGGTGCATAGACAATTCCTGCAGACACTGCATCAAGTTCAAAAATCAGAAGAGACGGTAATGTTAAGAAAAGTCACAAAAAAGGACGTATCCCTCTGGTGCCGAAAACAGAAAGAAGAAAATGACAGAGGAGGAGAAAATCGAGCAAGATACAGGTATGTTTGCATGATTATTTACAGTATGTTTTGTGCTTGAGGTAGCTAGCTAGCTGTCATGATCTAATATAAGCCATCACCAGAGCTAAATCCCCGCCATCAACAGAGAAATGTCTCCCATTAATATATATTTATCTAGGTGTATTTCAGATGTCAAGGATATTGGGATTGTTTTGGATGTTCAATCAAGCATGTACCCTAGCCATAGGTGGGCTTATGTTGTAAATTAAAGTTAGCTAGCTGACTGAAGTGGACATTAGCACTACAGTAGCTACATGAAAACGTAGCTGAAGGCAAATTTACCTTAAATTTACAGAGGGATTGTTTCTGATTTCACACCTGAAAGTGTTGATAGTTAATTACTGTTCTATAATATGTGACATAGTGGTAACCCAGGCTCCCAGTCCCAACCCCAACCCACTGACTAGAGCGACTCTGGGCATCGGTAACGTTCCAGGGCCCACTTCCCCGAAAGCATCTTAAGCCTAAGAGCGTCGTAAAGTCCCTCTTACGAACGTCTTAAGATTTGCCGACTGTTTCCCGAAACCATCGTAGCTTAAGAGCATCGTGAAAACACTCGTAGATCTACGAGTGCTCCAGAGTACTCGTTACCGGCTAAGAGCGTCTTAACAGTACTTCTCACTGAGGTCACCAACAGGACATACAGAGGAATTACAACTTAGAATACATTATCCAATTTACGTTCCCATTCTTTATTGTGTTTACCTGTGATGAATCAGATTTTAGCGTGCAAAATAGCCTACATTTAATGGTCATAATAATGTGATGAAAAGCGGACAAAAATGCAACCACGTTATGAAACGAGACGTTGCCAGAATAGTTTGACATTATCTTTGCTAAGTGAATATTTTATTAGGCCTATGATGTAAAAAGCAGAGAAAGCAACATGTGGTTTATGTGGCCTACTGCATCAAAATCTAAGCCTACACATTTCCTCTCTTTCTTACTCGACTTCTTTCTTATCTTCAAACGTGTTCTTAAGTGACACCGCGAAAAATTATTGCATGGTGCAACAATCTAATCTTAAAATAATTACAATTATTTATGTCTCTGTGTGGTATATAACCTACTTGGGATGCTTACATGCAGATGTCAAAGTGTTTCTATTTTCGTATTGATGTGAATTAATGTGTAGATCCGAAGTTTAAATGGTAGGCCTATAGCTGTGACGTGCAGTCACCTGACATCACCGTCAAATCAGAGGATATTTCAGAACTATTAACGTGGACAGCTCCCCTTAAGAGCATCTTAAGAGCAGTGCACGCGCGTTCACGCTACGAGCATGTTCGGGAAACAGTCGGAAAAACCAAACGAACGATCGTAAGATGAATCGTAGAAAACCCTCTTAAGAGCGTGTCTCCGTCGTTATCGGGGAAGTGGGCCCAGCTTCATAGGCAAAGATGGAACAGTACGTGCGCTCTGCTCTAAGATCTTTGGAGAGAGATGGTAGTGTTTGAGAAAATATACCATGTTGGGTGGGGAGACTTCTGTGATGGAAATAGACTTACATTTGATTAAGATAGTGACAAGTGATGTAGCGGTGCTACCCTAATATTTAGGCTGCAGTAGATCACCATGTTAAGCGTTCACCACTGCGATTAAGTATACTTTTGATTATGCCTCATTTGCCAATAGAATATGAATTGTTACATGTGGAATTGCTTGTTGATGAGTGTAAGTAATGATAGCAAAATAAACTCATTCTGCTCGATCAAATATGCACTTATGCAATATTTTTTTTTTCAGAGACACTGTTGAAGTACTTTGGAGCACATCTCTACCACTACCTAACTCTACCTCATCAAGTGTCTGCCTCCATGGCTGATGACACAGAAGGTGAGGTTTTCTTGATGGCAAATGGTTACATAGTATGACACATTAATATGACATGACACATTTAACATAGTTTTTGTTTTATTTATTTATGTATTTATTTAATCATTGCAGGTTCGTCCACTGCAGAGTTGCAGATGAAAGCCAGGAACGAAGTAGGAATAAGTGTCTATTTTTTGGGACATTTTATTTTTGATTATTAATGTTTGTCTATTTTGGTTTTATTTTGTAGTTGAAGATTGCTCATTTAATGCACATTTGTTCTGCAAATCTGTTGAAAAACAAGTCATTAAATGGATGTACTTGTTTACAACAAATGCAAATGCTGTTGTATTTTGTTATTTGTCAACTTCAGTAAACCACCCTTAGTGCTTCACTTTCAATATGAATGTTTCAAATAAATCTGTGATTTTAGTACCCTCTAAGATTAAAAGGTGACAGGGTAAATAACAACTAATACATTGGTTTACCAAGCACATGGGGCCAGAAGTCTAGAGTGAAGCCCCAAAACATTTTTGGCATGTGAGCAAGGATGGATTACTAAATGAGCCTACCGAGTCCTTATGCATCCAGGGGGACAGTAGTTCATAATCAGTCACTGTATTAATACATAACCTCACTGTATTAATTTATAATATGACATTATAGTGTGAAGTTGTCAATTATCGCCAAGCACAGGTGACTCTGCGTTGTGGGAGGGGGCCCCCAAATCAAATTCTGCTTAGGGCCCCCAAAAGGCTCGGGCCGGCACTGCATGTTGGCCTCTTTTGTCCAGGGAAAACAGATTAAACATCCTAAACTATATATTTTCTGAAAGCATTTAACCTGCAGATGAGATATAACACCAGTTAAGACATGTCCCATCTTCCTCCATGCCATGAACAATACATTGCCCTCTATTCTGTATTGGTGAATCTAGTGTAAAGCAGATACATTTTGGCATGTACAGTCCAGGGAAAACAAATCAAACACCCTAAAGTACATATTTTCTGAAAGCATATAACCTGCAGATGAGATATAACACCAGTTAAGACATGTCCCATCTTCCTTCATGCCATGAACAATGCATTGCCCTCTATTCTGTATAGGCGAATCTAGTGTAAAGGGGATACATTTTAGCCTATATTGTCCAGGCAAAACAGATTAAACACCCCAAACCATATATTTTCTAAAAGCATATAACCTCTAGATGAGATATAACACCAGTTAAGACATGTCTTATCTTCCTCCATGCCATGGAGATGGTTAATAATCCTGTATTGCATTTGCTCTGTATTAAAACACATTGATTTTAATTTATGGCTGAAAAAGGTAGAGTATTGAAACATTTTCAATTTTAACATTTAAAATCCTATTCTTGTTTAACCAAAGAGAGAGAAGGGAATGCTTCACTGGGTCAATTATCCAAGTAGTAAAAACAGGGTGCTCATCAAAAAACTAGGGCGTCCAAACTACCATGAAAAGATAAAGACAACTTTTGAGGCACTCCTTACTAAAGTTAAAAAGCCTTTATTAAATTCTGGCTACAAGCCTACGCGTTTCGACACCATGTCTTCATCAGGGCATGATGATCCTATTCTTGTTTAATTTGACCATCATTTGATATCAATTTCACCCCTGTAGGCTGAATAGTAATTGAGATATAGCCATTCTAACCTGTTGACAGCCATTTTGAAAATGACCCCTTTCCCAAGGTCAGATTTTACTAGATTTTTAGTATGTTATTTAGCAAGTACCAGAATCCATAAAAAAACCTTTTGTATCAATTTTTTTGACGTTGAACCCTATATTGACCCGCCTAAACCAGAAGAACCAGATTACTGAGAGGTTGATTATGTTGATGTATTATTGTTTTCTTGAACATTTCCTCTCAAGGTTAACATGAACAGCAACATGCAGAATGAGAGGGCATGGCATGGTGAGTTTTCCTCATATTTAATTTGATTGTTAACACAGTCTGTGAAAATATCTAGACTGCCAAACCCATTCAATTAAGAGTTTGGCTATTTAATTGTGTATTTCAGGTAATATCAATAACATTGCAGTTGTGTTGCTTTGATTGAGTAAAGATAAATCAAATAACAGTACCCAGTTATATGTATTGAAATTACTTGGTAAACAAAATGTAAAAATCTTATTTATGAAAATTCACTAAAATTGCGTTTTGGCACCAAACTCTTAAAAATATTGATATTCTGAGGCAAATGATTGAAATTAGTGAATTAAATTAATGAATTCACCATAATATGTTCATATTATATGTTGATATTTTACAATGGAATTTTGTTTTTCTATCAGGATTCATCAAAAAGTTATGGACGAAAAAAAAAAATTGTTGCTGTTTTTGTTTTGTTTTTGTTGGTCATCTTCTTAATCCTCTCCATTATAGGATGGACAATGTTCACTGGTAAGTTATTCCCTTTTGAGCGACTCGACAGCGCAACAGTAGTGGACTCATGAACGGTAGCATAGCAACATGAAATGACCTGTTGTGATATGACAGGCCAGCATGCTCCTCATGTGGAATGTTACAGTAAAGGTCCAAATTAAATATGTGTGCCATGACTGACAAGTTTTTCCACAATTGCTAAAAGACTAAACTCTATTCTCTGAACCAAATTATCAGTTGCCTGAACACTTCTGTGATGCATAATGGTAACCACAAATGGCAAACTACAACGGTAACTACAAATGCCACATGTAAAACACAACTACAATGCAAAATGTGTCTTATGTGTCAAAATGTATCCTATTCCATGATAATATGTTTAGAGTTTTGCAAAAAGTCTATGAGATCTGTGATGTGATGTGAATGTGATTTATATGTGAAAACTGTTTAAGGTTTTGCTAAAAGGTGGGTCCATTTAAGAAATGTGTTCAGGCAACTGAAAATATGGTTCAGATAATGAAGTTTAGTGTTTTAGCAATTTTGAAATTCTCAATTGAAAATGAAAAATCTCAATTGTGTAAATGCAATGTGCTTGTGACGCATTATTGTAACCACAAGCGGCAAGTGTTTCACTTTCAAATGATGTGACACAACCGATATTAGCTAGTTCAGAGTGTAAACAGGTTGCTGAACAGCAGAAACTATAGACTGTAATGCTTGAAAGGTGTTTTATGAATAAAGTATACCTTACCTTAGCTAGGGTCTACAGTATGTACGGTTGCATGAACCTATATAGGTATATTCAAGGTTGTGGTCAGAAGTTTTGTGAATGTAGTTTGAGATTTGTTTGTTTCAGATTTTGCTATTGTGAGGTGTGTGTGTGTGTGTGTGAGTCATCATTGTCAGTAATGCAGTGTTTATATTTCTCCACCTCTGCAGACTGTAAGAGTGATTCTACAGGAATAGAGATGAAGATTAGAGAGGAAGAGAAGAAGAAGGCCTTGGAGAGAGAGAAAGTACTACAGGAGGAGGCTCATAAAAACCTCACTAAGACCGTACAAGACATCACAGCTGAGGCAGAGAAGAATATAGCAGATTGTAAGAGAGAGTCTGCAGCAAGAGAGACACAAATTAGAGAGGAAGAGGAGAAGAAGGCCTTGGAGAGAGAGAGACAACTCAAAGAGCAGTCTGAGAAAAACCTAAAGGCAACAGTAGAACAGATGAACGAAGAAAGAGCGAAAATGTTGAGGGAGGTAAGAGAAGAGAAGGACAAGAAGATCAGAGAAGATGAGGTAAAGAGAGAGAATTTACAGAAGGAAGTAGACAGACTACAAAAGGACATAAAAAAGTTAAAGGACAGCATGCCTCATTGTAACACGGGTCACATGACTACTACTATGCCCACTGCACTTGGATTCTGTCTGGCATCATTTTTTGTCATTGCTCAATTGATAAGAGCCTAAGTTATTCATTTTGTTTTCATTTGATTTTGAATCATCTCTGTTTTTTTTTTTAATCTTATTTGTAAAATGTGTTCAATGTTCATAGTGCTAGAAAGACACTTTATAAATAAAGTTACCTTGCCTTAGCTAGGGTCTACAGTATGTACGATTACATGAACATATAGGTGTATTCAAGGTTGTGTTACACCTGCATTCCTGTCTTCCTCTAGAAATACAGCACACTTACTTTTTATAAGTGTACAGTATTATTGAGGACAATAGTGTTGTATTTGTTTTTATTTAGTCAGTAACTCGTTAACTGTGTTTTTGTCTATTTTATCAATGTTGCATGTGTCCATTGCATATTTAGTTCTTCTGCCACCTGGTGGTAGTTAAGTGTAACTGGTGAAAGATAATGGTATCTCAGTCCTCTGATCTGTCCTCTCTGTCCTCTATCTGGTTGAACAACAACAGTAATCAACATAAATGTATGCAATTTATAAAGATTTTCTTATATATTTATGTTGTAATACACTTCTGAGATTTCCATCACTACCATTTATTTAATATCTATTAAAACAAATACTTAACACATACAGTAATACATATTTATTCCCTTTAATGTATGCCAGGCAAACTATAATGATGGAACAATGAAAGTATAATCGTCTGGCGACAGTAATGAGGGTTCACATGATTTTGGTATGAAGAGCCTATAGGCCTATAGCCCCGCCCACCTAATATCTCATTTTCATTTCACCATGCCTGGCCAGTGGCCACTGTCAAAGTGGAAACAGTGACCAGAGGGGATGACATTTGTTTCAAAATCAAAAGTAACTTTGGTAAATGGAAGTAGTATTGCTTGCAAACATCAAAGTATTGCAGTTGGAAGAATATGTAAATGTAAGGTAAATACTTTGTTTTCTTACTGTAAGTTTAGTTTATAATCATTTTGCAATTTGGAAGCATTTCCCAGTGGAGAATGTTCAGATCATCTTTACAAACTGAGTGGTCTTAATAGGCTGCGACCTCTCACACACATTCAGCTTTTTGGTTTCAGGAATGTCGTTGATCTGGTTTGTAATTTCCCATTCACTCCGTTAGGTAGGAATCGAAACGTATTTAAAGGAACACACTGACTTTTGGGGGATTTTAGCTTATTCACCATATTCCCCAAAGTTAGATAAGTTGATACATGCCCTTCTCATCTCCGCATGTGTAGTTACTTCTGACACATCCACTGCTAACCTAGCTTCCTTTATGAAAATTAACCATGGAATATTTTTTTTAAGTTAAATAAGTTCTTTTGGGCAACCATGATAACTATAGTTTATCACCAAGTACATAAAAAAAACATCATGCCCCATGTGAGGATCAAACTCATGACCTTCAGGTTGTGAGACTGACATGGTACCTACTGCATTAACAAGGCTTCAGCTGCAGATGTCAGTATGGAGAGCTCATTTTCAACTTGACAGTGTTTCAACTTTGGTTTTGAAGTCAACTCAATAACATGTGGTCTGAACCTAAAATTGTAAGTTATGGTCTTAACTACAGCAGTTAAGGATTATGGGTAAGTGTTACTTTCTTTTTGATAATGTTTATTTTTTTCTCATTACTCTTTATTGTGGCTTTTTGGGATGTGTATGACAGAACAACTGATGAGAAAAATGACTATGTAAGGGAGTCTTGTCAGGATTACTGAGGAGAAGACATTATTAAAATATATGGACATTAGAATCATCCTATTAAGGCTGTAGCAAATAGTTGCAAAAAAAGAAGTTTATATTCACAATGACACAAATAAGGTTATGTACATTTGTCCCTGCCTCCAGCAAAAATACTTTAAAAGACACTTGCCACTATTGATGGATGTGATTATGGCCTGCCTAATGGGCTCAGATGATAGTAGTTTCACCCATGTTTTCAGCTTTAATCTTGGCCCCTGGCCTCAAATCAGGTTAGATGTGCATGCAACTACTCTGCCGAATTTTGTAAAACATTTTGCAGACATCATACCAACAGTTGGACACAGAACACAGCCTGCATCAATCTGGACGTGTGGTTTGGGTTTGTTTGTGTGTGTATTGCTGCTATCCCATGTTTGACCTTTTTGTATGTATTTTGTGGACTTCACTAATGGATCGTATAGCGGAACTTTTAAGTAACTTTATTAAAATACTTTCTTTAAGTTCTTAAGTAATTTTGTAACATACCCCTCCTACCGAATGTATATTTACACTATGTGCTGTTTCTTTAAGGAAACAATTTCAGGACTGAAGGTTGGACTTTAGTGCTGTGTGAAGTTATCTAAGCTGTAAAACCTTTTATAACAGCTTCTTGCAGGAACACAAAGTTCACTCTGAAATAAGTATCAGCCAGTACAGATGGAATATGTCTGTAAATAAAAAAGGTCTCAAGGTGAGTGACTTTTATAATTTTGTTGTGAAATATAATTGTATGGGTAGGTTTTGGTATATGGATTGAGGGTGGAATGAAATAACACATACTGTATAAGCACATTTTCTAAATAAAAGTATATGCTTGTAGATAATAATGTCTAGGAAGATTTATGTACACAAAGTCTTAAATTTCAATTTATGAATAATAACCATGGACAAAATCAATGTTTCATAGCTGCTTAACCTAAAGGTTTGGATGTTGTCCATGCTGATTTCTTGCCTCTCCAATGTCATGTGACCCCATACTGAATCATGTTTGTAAGACTCTAAACAAGCTGTATGAAGGTCACCAAATACTGTCGGTACAACAACAGCAACGATAACAAAAAATGGTATCTGGGTTGAGCTACTGCAGCTATAGTGCCACACTCTGGGGGCATTTTTTTATAATCAAAGCAATAGCTACCATTCTTTGTTTTCACACCGACAATTCTTGGTGACCTCAAGAAACAGTATGTTAAAAGCGGAGTTGTCCTTTAAAATGAAGCCTGTCTCATATCTAAAGCAGGGCAATTCAAGTTGCCCATGCTACACTGAGCTGAGGTCATATGTGGGTAATGAATGCTGCTTTGGTTCCTCTTTGTAGGTGAACTTAAGAGGTCTATACTGCACTGAGATCAGTGGTTTGTGATTATGGGAGTTTATCCAATTAGACCAGGTCAGCATGGTGACACATATAGTCTCGCTGGTATCAGCGTATCCTGGCGGTGAGTGCTAAGTTCATGATAAGAGTCAGGGTGGAGACTGGGTGCTTGCTTGCTTCAGCCCTGTAGTCTCCACTCTAGGACATAGAGAGGTTGGTCATTTCAAAGCAGTGTTGAGAATTGTTGCAAGTGATATTACAGCCATCTGGCTGTGGTGTATGCGGCTGTGTGCAGGTGACCAGCCAAGATCCCCACCCAACACGTTCAGGTTGGGCCCACATGGGCTTTACTTGGGTTAGATGGGCAACAGGTGACCCCTGGTCAACAACAGAAATTGAAGGCAATGTAGCACAGAGAGGAAGGGGAGAAAATCTTTTTTTTTATGAAATTGAAAATTGAATCAAAGGCTGAAAATTTGTGTGTGGGTCATTCTGTGTCAAACATGGTTGTTGCAGCACCATCTCAAATTTTGCTCAATCCTTTTCTAAATCAATAGTGGGTCCCAAACCAAGGCCTGTGAAATATTGCTGTTTGTTTAGGCCTAGGGAAGCCAAAACAATAAAGGAGGGCAGAGGCCAAATGCACTGAAAAGATGAGTGAGAAGTCAGCTAGGAGAGGGTCTGTGATTAGTGTCAGAGGTGTTGGGATGGGTGGAATATGCTGCGTGCCTGTTGCATGTTCAAAAGTCAAAAAGAAAATATGGGCACCAGTGTAGCCGATCAGCTGTTGAGTGGCGGCCCCGCCCATGAGCACACCTGAACCTAAGTTGAGGGGAGCAGACATAGAAAGGTTTCTTCTGATTTCTTTTTCTGCCAAAAATGTCGCTGCCTCTACTCAATTTCTAATTTGAACACAACTTGTGCAGTTCTCTAAATACATATCATTATTCACAACTTTAGTTGAGGGGCAACAGACATGATGGACACATGAGTAATCATGCAATCATAAATCATAATGATGTACCCACCATAACTAATGCTTTAGTTTATGTGTTGTTCATGCATACGGTCATGAATTAGACACTTTGAACTCATGTAAATTCCTGATGATTCATGTACCCTTACCGTAGAGTGTTACCTACCTTGTTTTTGTATGCATTTGGTTTCAATGATTATGTATGTCTTTACATATTATATTTTATTAATGTTGTACCAATATTTGAGCTCTGCATATTTGTTAAAAATATGTATTTCTTTAAGAGATTTTCCTTTTTCTCTGAATACATTTGCTTCCTTTGAAGGTTGGATTTTCCCTCGTTGTTTTTTATTGTGAGATTACAGACAGATAGATAGATAGATAGATAGATAGATATATTTTATTGATCCCCAAGGTGAAATTCAAGATTACAATAAATCACCAAAACATTATTTTTTGTTTTTAGTCAATTTACCAACCAAACATTCTGGAGGGTACTGTAAATATTTGGTAGACAAACCAAGACACGGAATGACCCGTATAGTTTTGAGATTTGGTATGGGGTTATTGTATTATATGGGGTAATGGGTTATATTGCCATTTTACGATATGCAAAGCTTTTGTGTGTAAAGCAGTTGAAGAAAAATCTGTATTTCACAATGTGGAGAGAAGAAAGTCCTCAATGTAAAGGTCTGGTCTTACAGTACTGTATGTGTTGTGTTTGGTCAGTATATTCTTTAACTCTTAAGTATCCTCTAATCCTACTTGAACAATATTTGTAGAAAAAAAACAAGCATATTGAGTTTTAATAAAGTGTTTCATGACTTTTGTTTTGGCAGCACTCACGATGACGATGCTGATTCAGCTGTATTCAGTGAGAAGTCCATGTCCAAAGATCTCAACTTCTCTCGTGCTCACCTGTAAGTTCACACCTTTCACCGCAACATAAATCTCTAAAAAAACATTTTATTTTGCTCTGATCTGTGCGAAGCGGTCATATAGGGATTGTCAAAGTTTCTTTTATTATTTTTTTTTCCCGTCATCTACTTCCTGAAATTTTGGTCAACAATACCCGGGACACCGAAACACCGGGGCACATGAAATTTGGTGGGTATGTAGCCCCACTAGACTTTTACAGAAAATTTTTGTTTGGTCCCCGGAGGCTACTCCCTCACCGCGCTGGGCCCCCCGAAACCCAAAAAATGCAGTTTTTTCTAAATAACTACCTGAACCGTGGCACTGAGGATGAAGAATTTTTTATGGTATGTTGGTCTCAAGGGCCCACATCAACCTGGCCCATAATCACTCATTTGTGATTTGCACCCCCCCGGTAAAAAATGAAAATGCAATATCATTCTGCTTTAATCGCCCCTTTCTTCAGTTAGATGTTCAGAACTGCACCAAATGTTATGTGTATGATTAGCCTGGCATTCTCTGGGGGTCTGCCAAGTTTCGTAGAATTTCATCCATGGGGGGTCTAAAAAAAATTAGGTTATGTGTACATTTAGTGACTGTACACTTATTGGCCTGTAGATGGCGGTGCACACATATACAAATGCACACACACACAGGCACGCACATACTATCGGTATCGGCAATTAGAACGGCCGATACATAATTACAAATTCAGTAGGATTAAAGGAAAGCCAAATATTCATCATCATCATCATGGCTGCATTTCCAGTATTGGCAATACGTAGTCGTTTGTCCACTAGATGGCGCATCGTTGCAGTGAGACGTAATTTTGTTGGAAAAGTGGGTTGGAAAAACAATGGACGCTTCCTACAAGGACTGTAGTTTACCGCAGATAACGTCTAATAAGGATAGGACGATTTTCACATGAAATGTAATTCACATTTCTTCTTGAAGCCGAAATAAATCTGAGAATGTTTATCGGACATGCTTGGTTTTTACTGCAGGTACGTTAATCTTATAATATCAATAAGGACCTAGGTACAATAATGTTACCGTTAGCATTGTTTGAGTGATGGAGGCCAATTTGATTGCATTTGTAGAAAACTATAAATGCGACTAAGCAAATTGATAGCAGCACTGTAATTGTATCTTTCGACTGTCATCTCATTCTGGCCTACTAACAAGCTAAGTAAGTTAGCCACAACGTTCCCTAACACAATGGTTTTCTAATGGAAAATATACCTGAAAGATAACCTGTCTATGATGCAAACACCGGGCTGGGACATTTCTGCTTGCTAAATAGGTTTTTTTCTGCTGTTGATTTGGTCACAGTCCTTGGTGGCCCTGTCAGTGCTTTGTAAAGTGTTGCATTAAGACCACAAAAAGTCTCAAAAAGCATCTGAGCTAACGTTCATTCCCAAACACCCAGGCTACTTCAATACTCTATTTTCAAAATTAACGCACCCGTGATGATCTACATCTAAACCAAATATTTTAGAGCGCACTTTGAGAGATGTATCCAAGGCAGGGCTGTACACATAATCGTAATATTATTTGTTGCACGTGCTACAAAAATCATTCTGTGCAATGGAAGATTTACCAATGTTACACCGGTCTGATACAGTTTTGCCTATGGCTATACATGCATGAGACTGAGACGCCTGTTTATTTGTTTTAAGTGCATGCAGGGTGTGAGAGGGGAATCGATGTGCTTTGATTCCAGCTTTGTAGTTGTAGTCTGTGAGATTAAAAAACACGTGTGTGTGAAGTATCCAAACAATGACACCTTCATTATGGCTTTCATTATGGCTGCTTTAGCAAACCTTAAGCTACTGTGTAGTGGGTCCCATTTAGAAGTGACTACTTCATTCGCGCTTTCTGTGATTCACGGAGCTGCGTGAATTTGATTACAACTTTTCGCCACAATGTGGCATCTTAAGTCCGCTTGTACTGTAAGGCGTAAGCCATTGGTTTCCACAGGAGATTATATTTGTGTCGCCAGCATAACCTATGACAATTTATGTTGTAAATAGGCCTACCTTATACCTGTAGCTTAGGGAAGCTAACAGCTTTCTATTAGGATCTAGTTTGTTAACAGTTACGGTTTTGTCATAACTCCCTGATGCATTTTTGCATTTAGAATAGCCAGAGCGTGGATCTCAATCGGAAAATTAAACAATATCGGGCGCCTACCATGGACTAGGCTGGGTGAACCCAGCTTGATCTGCCGGCGATTTATTTTTTGATTTTTGATTGAACTTGGTTTGGTGAAAGACAGAATAGCCATGGACCTCAGTTGCACAATGCAAGGGAACATGAATCAGCCTATATTTGCACGAACAATAATGGACAACAGCTCTTGGTATACGGCCTACAAACAAACGTTTAACTCCAGAGGAAAATGCGCATTCAACTTTCCAAATAAAGAAACCTCCACAAATAGGCTACAATATAACGACTTGACTTACTTGCTATGTTTACATAGGAATTGACGGTGTTATGGATCCATTTGTCTGCAACGTAGTCTACAACATCTCTCTTTAGAAATATAGGAACAGCTTACTACGCTGAAGAGTGACGACTGCGTAGCATGCAAGAATACCCCCAAGAAAAGTTTGAGAACCTGCCTAAAACAATATGATTGCATGCAGGTTGCATGTTAGATCTGACTGAAGTGAGATGGGTCGTGATGGTCTGTCATTTTTAAAAAGTGGATCCCCAGAAAAAAAGTTTGGGAAACACTGCACTAGGCCACTGAGACTAAGTGACTCAAGTGCAGAACAGACAAAGTAAGTTTAACTGAGTTTATTGAGGTATTAGACATACAAGCTCAGAAGATCCGAAAAAGTCCAAAAAAGTACAAAAAGTTACATCCATAAACATCAAAAAGTCATACTTCCAGTTTGCTATCTGAGGAATCCTGTGACCCTGACGCTATAATGCCATATAATGATGAAACTAAGGGACTGTTCATTATTTATAAAAGGGGCCACCGGAGGGATTTTGAGTGCTGCAGTCAAAAGTTGCATGACCCTCCCTTGCCTGTAAGAAATTTTTCAATGACCCTCCGACAGAATTTCCAAAAAAGACATGACACGGCCAAATGTCGATGTCTTCCGCCGGCGCTCCTTTGCGCATTGAAACACATTGCCATGAGCTAACATTCTCAAATCAACCTCTGCTTTCTGATCTTACACATCACACTCCACCAAGATGGTGGCCATTTCAGTAGATTTACTCACTAACATTGTTGTGGAAACACAATAAGCATGGAAACTAAATGCACTCGTCTCTAGGCTTCCTCAGTCATTGTAAAGCTGCCAAAGCTGAACATTATCCAAAACTCAATTTCTCAGACGAGCGTCAATTTGGGAGCGTGCATGCTACCACTCCTTCCTTCTCAAATGACTTGAAAAGGCTGTTTGCACAATTTCACAAATAATCAAAGGGACCGAAACATACCTAACATGCCAACTTTTTCCGGGTTTATCTCGTATTTTAACTTTCCCCTAGCCTGGCCTTAATTGCCTTCCTACGTACTTCCGCTCGATTTTCATCTCCCTCCACGACTCCTTCTGGGATTCCGGCCATTGGCCTCGTTCGCAGCGGTAGATTCGACTCCGCGCCAATCAGCAAGCAGGAGGCGGGAGTTGTGAGAGACGACGTCGAGATTCTGCGCTGTGTTTGAATTGTAGTCCTCGAGGAGTTTGGCAATGGTATAAGTTAATGAAGCAATTCAGTCCGTGCTGGCTACGCTTCCAAATATTCAGGAACTGAACTCCGAACAAAAGGAGTGTTTAACACATTTTATTTCGGGCAAAGATGTCGTGGCCCTACTATGGGATTTGGGAAACGTTTGATTTGTATCGCGCAGTAGCCTCGATATTAAATTACAGCATGTGCGGCAGACCCGGTATGAATGAAGCGGCGTGTTTTCAATGATGATCACATCTAGCTTTGACAATTGTGATGATATTGTATCGCCGAGGCTATTTGCCCCCGTGTTGGGCTTTCCCCTGTGTTCCCGGCGTGTGTGTGTGTGTGTGTGCGCGAGTGTTTGTGTCTCCCTCTCCCTCCTGTGTCATGGAATGTGTCAATGAGTTCTGATGTGTTTTGATTGGGGGGAGGTGTCCGGGAGGGAATATTTAGGTGTATGGATAGGTTAGCGATTGCTAAGGGGAGGGAATAGAATAGGGGGTTCTAAGACGTCTAAGTTTAGTCAGAGTAGAAGTGGATTACGTGCGACTGAGTTGTGTTGCGTTGTGTTGTTGGCCGATGAGTGTGAATGACGAGTGATTGAGACCGTGATTTATCAGCGATCATTTTGTGGTTTTGTAGTGGACACCTCCTGTTGCCCGTGCACTAGCCTGTACATCTATAGGAAATAAACTACCGGAGTTTTGGAACGATATATCAGCCTCCCCGTCCTTTCTATTAGGATCTAGTTTGTTAACAGTTACGGTTTTGTCATAACTCCCTGATGCATTTTTGCATTTAGAATAGCCAGAGCGTGGATCTCAATCGGAAAATTAAACAATATCGGGCGCCTACCACTTCTCATCGGCGTTACAATATGTTATCTTCAACCTTACTGTTGAATAGTTATTTGATATTCTTCCACTAACTCTTACATTTGTATCGCAAAGCTGGCATGGTACATCCATCTTGTTCGCTTTGGTGGGGAATGATTGTTGTGGGCAATTTCTGAGTGTTGTAGTGTAGCTTACTTCACAATCGAGCTGGCGCATAACATACGTCACGGCCAAACGTTAGCGATTGGGTGAAATCAGATCCAATCGTTTCAAACTTCTACAGAGTCCACGCATCCAGCTTGCAAACGTTCGTCAATAGCCAAACGTTGGCTCTAACAAAATCCATTATTTAAATTGAACATTGAACTTGTACATGAGTACAATCTTGATTTCTAGATCTTGACAGCATCTTGTAGTCAACGTCATGATAGTTCTAACTTAAAAAGGTTCAGTTTCAACTTTCTCTAAACACTTGTATCTCTGAAAGGTTATTAAAAAGGGATGGCCTATCATTGTGGCCTGAAATGAGACTTTAGGAATATGTTAAATATGTTAAGTTTTGCGACAATTTATAGACCCTTTATTCCACTGCTTGGTTGAATTTCCCATTGTCCTACGTAATTTAGAACGACCATTAATCGTATGTTATCTGCACACCTATGAAGTAGATCCATTTTTTTGGCCGTATCACACTTGCATATTAATTCGCCGAACTCGTTGTGAAGTTTAAATGAACTGTCACGTTGCATCCGAGCTGTAAAATGCAGACGTTCAGAACATTGCAACATTGTAGCATATGACGGAGGTGGCTTTTAGCTAGATGGATGACAACAGGCTAAGTAAAATAGCGATGTTTCAAAGCTAAAGTTCATCAGAATCTTGGGATACGCCCGCTTGACAACGGGAGAGATAGAACTAACGACTGGCCTTTGGCCGTAGCAACCATCCATTTAGAACTAGTAACGGCAGTTTGCCCTGTGAGTTGAGAAATTAGTTGATATGTGTCGGAAGAAATTAGTTCTACAAACAAGACAGTTTTAGCGATTAAAACGTTTAAATTGTAACAGGAAATGAACACAACGCAAGTGGCAACAGTGGAATAAGCGGGATAATGGACTCCACGGTGGTCTGTTCACAGAAGTTAATGCACTACAAGGTTGTTTTTTTTTTTTTTTTTTTTTTTCACATGCCCAAATTTCTGTCAATGATTCCCGGGACACTGAAAGACCGGGGTACACGAAACTTGGTGGGCATGTAACCCCACATGGATAGCATGGAACCATCGTTTTTCGTTTTAATCTGTAGCCCCCCCGCTGGACTGGACCCCCCGAAAGGAGGGTAGGGCAGACACAGTTCTCTGTGAATATCTTGAGAACTGTAGGGACTAGGATGACCATTTTTTTCCATATGTTTGCCTCCAGGGGTCATGTTAACCCATTTCATGTGCACACATGTGCACAAACAGATACACACACACACACATACATTCACAGTAATCATGCGTATGACACATACTCACACAGTAGACATATGTCCAGCTGTATCGCTGTGTGGGGCGGAAGCTGCACTGAATACAACAGGAAAGCCCTGCAGCGCATAGTGAACACAGCTGGAAGGATTATTGGTGCTTCACTCCCCTCCCTGAAGGACATTTACACCACCCACCTCACCCGCAAGGCGACCAAAATTGTGAGTGATGCAAGTCACCCCGCTCACAATCTGTTTGATCTACTGCCCTCTGGGAAGAGGTACAGAAGCCTGCGCTCCCGCACTACCAGACTCACCAACAGCTTCATACACCAAGCTGTTAGGATGCTGAACTCTCTCCCTCCTCTCCCCCCTCCACCCTCAGCTACATAACATCCTGGACATTGGACCCACAATGGCCGCCTGCACCACTCCACTTGCACACTTGTACACTTTGCAACTTGTTGTTGTTGTCCTGAAAACACAACACTTCTGCTGCTCTTACATAACTTGCACCACTATGCCACTTTATTTCTTACTTAGGTCAAACAGAACTACCTCAGCCTCTTATTGGCCTGACTTTGCACTAGTATTTTATTTTATTGACTGTCTATGCACAATTTCAACCAAATTTTGCTGCTCTTATTTTTTTATTATATGTGCCCTCTTATTTACTTATTTACTTACTTTTTTGTTTACTTGAATGTTATGTTTGTCTGTGGACTTAAAATTGGTAAAATATGTCTTGTCTCCACCGTGGGATAGTGAGAAACGTAATTTCGATCTCTTTGTATGTCTGGAACATGTGAAGAAATTGACAATAAAGCTGACTTTGACTTTGACTTTGACTTTGATATGTACGCTTGCATGCACAGGCACATACGCAGGCACACACACAAGCACGCACACACACACACACACACACACACACACACACACACACACACACAACATAAACATGTACATGCACACAATTCAAGAATTTCTCAGAATTATGAATAGGCAAGATGGAGGTGGGGTTGTATAAAGTGAATTTTACATGTGAAATCTATGAACTAATCATGTTTTGGTACTTGTTGTCTAGCAGATATCAGTGAGAATTGAGTGTGGATAATGCAATTTAGTGAGACAGTTAGAATCATATAGGCCTTTCAGCGTGATTTATTTTTGTGGAAAGAATGTGCTGGACTGGGCGGCGGTCATATTTTGTACCGCTCTGCGGTACATCTAGTTATTATTATATGCAATGGGAGTCTATGGCAGCCCATAGAACCGTATGGTAAAAAGTTGGGACATTTGGCACACTGATTGGGGACGGTCCCATGATTCATGTCACCAAGTTTCATGTCGGCAACTTGAACCCTCTAGCGCCACCAACAGGCCAAAGTTGGATGTGCGTTCATGCACGTAACTTTTGACCTGTTGGTCCGATTTTCAAAAGTCAGGTATTGTTGGAATCCTTGGACCAAGCCGAGTTCAACGCACCCTATGGCGTCATTTTCCGCCACGATGGATTTTCCGCCATTTTGGATTTCATCAAAAACACTTAAAATGTATCAGGGGTCACATACTTTTTCTGATTCCCACCAAATTTGACACAGATCATCTTCAGACCAAGCCTCACAAAAGTTATCACTTTTTGTCTTCGGAAGTATTACCGTTCGCCCGTAAAAGCCAATCAAAATTTGCGGCGAAGCCGCCAAACAGGAAGTGAGCTCATATCTCAGCAACCCTTGCATGTATCAAATCCAAACTTGGTACATGGACTCATGACCCCATCAGGTGAATGCCGAAGAAATTGTGTGACCTTTGACCTCTAGGGTCACTGCAATTAGCAAAAATGCATTTTGCCTTGTAACTTTTGACGTGCTAGACCTGAAACTTGCTTTGACAGCTTATGGCCATACGTCTGATTGCAGCATTGAGCTAACAGCATTTCGTTGCCATGGTTACTCCGGCCTATCTGCTTGGCCCCCTCATTGCTGCTTGCAGCTATATTTTCCTGTTATAATTTAAACGTTTCAATCGCTAAAACTGTTTTGTTTGTAAAACTACTTTTTTCCGTCACATATCAACTAATTTCTCAACTTGCAGGACAAACTGCCATTACTAGTTCTAAATGGATGGTTGCTAAGGCCAGTCGTTAGTTCCATCTCTCCCATTGTCAAGCGGGCATATCCCAGGATTCCGATTAACCTTATCTTTGAAATATCGCTATTTTACTTAGCCTAGGCCTACTGCCATCCAACTAGCTAAAAGCCACCTCCATCATATGTTAAATGTTTCTATGTTCTGAACGTCTGTATTTTAGGGCTTGGATGCAACGTGACAGTTAACCCCTGGTACAATTAGCAGTGCATGCTATTTGTACCCTGGTGCAATAAGAAATGAATTCTATTCGTACCCCGGTGCACACAGCAATGTATCCTATTAGTACCCCGTCTGGTACAAATATCAATGTATGCTATTTGTACCCCGGTGCACACAACAATGTGTTCTATTAGTACCCCGTCTGGTACAAATATCAATGTATGCTATTTGTACCCCGGTGCACACAGCAATGTGTTCTATTAATACCCCGTCTGGTACAAATATAAGTGTATGCTATTTGCACCCCTGTGCATTTATTCTGGCATATTGATCACACAATGTAATAATAATTGGAAAAAAATTATTTTTTTGTTGTTATGTAACAGGGTGTAATAGACACTCTGAATAAGGTATGCTGTTTGCATCAATGTACAGTTAGAAGTGGATGCTATTCGTACCCTGGTGTTTATAGTACTGTATGCTATTTACACCCTGGTGCATGAACTAGCTAATTGTTGCAATCAAAACTTCCGTTTAAGAACCGATTTCTTGTTCAAATTGTGCGCCTTCTCTCCAGACACGTTGGTACACATGCACACTCACTCTGCCAAAATGCATCACACGGGAATCAAACCCCAGTCTCCCACGTGCTCACCCAGGTCTGTGACCACTGCACTATCTTCTTCCACAAGTAATGGTGTTTGCAGGTAAACTTATTCACCCCTTGCAGACATGTGACTTAAGTCACGTGACGGCTCCATGCTGGACGGCAAAAAGATAGGAGACAGACGGCAAATTACATTATGTCATAATGATTATGATGAAGGGAACACCATTACTATAACATCTTTGTAGTTCAATGTATTGCTGTTTAAGGTCTGATAGTCAAAGAAAGATGCTTATGGTGTTGTTAGATGAAATGGGTCATGATCGCAAATGTAAAGTTATTCAAACTGGTGGTAACAGCAAGGGGAGATAACGTTAGGTCGTAACGTTAGGCTACTGTAATTAACATTATGGTAAATTACCACCCATAAGTATTTCTGGACTAAAATATTGCAAAGCGATTTGGTTACTTTATTTGTCTTGCTTTTATCAGTTGTAACATAGTCAAAACGTTAAGAATGTCATATCAGAACATGAAATAATAACTTAGCTGCCACACTTAGAAGCTAGCTATTCTAGCTAACGTTTATCATAGTAGTGCTAGGGCTAATGTAACTCGTCAGTTTGTACGTTGCCCAGCGAATAAACTTACTCCTTACATGTCTTAAGTTAAAGAATTGAAAGAAATAGGAAATTAAAAAAACCTTGAACGGTATTATCTGTTTAAGTGCTTGTAGTCTGCCGTCCTGTTCAGAGTCTATGGTTGCTATAGCAACCGCTGCTGTGCTTCATACACTGACGAGATAAGTATGCAATTGTGGTTGAAATACTCCCGAAACACAAAGAAAACAAACCAAAATATATCTATGCAAGAACATGGGATGTTGTTGTTAGGGATGTAACGGTATGAAAATTTAACCTCACGGTTATAGTGACCAAAATTATCACGGTTTTCGGTATTATCACGGTATTTTTAAAAGTGTGTTCAATATGTTCAGAAAGCACTGATAGGCCTACACAAGCTGAAATAGTTTCAAAAAGTGTCCCGTTCAGTTTTTTATGTTTAATTGGCTATATGTGCTTATAGCTTAACATACCCTAACATTACTTGGAGGTTGCTATTACTGTTATTTGGATCCAATGAGTAAGACCAGGCTTGGAATTTCACCATTCTGGGGGCAAGGCTACTTGGCCTTCAGTTGGGCATATTTGGTGGAGGGCACAAAGGCCACATGTTAGGGCATCAAGGCCAAAGTTAACTATACAGTAGTAGGCTATAAAAATGATCAAAGTTGTATAACCTATTCACTGCAGTAGACCTGCATCACTGGATGAAACATTACAAAAACATGGAACATGACATATTACATAGAACTGCAAATCATCTGATCATCTAATATTTAGGCTATATTTAACATTTATTTTATATTTGGCCTGTTATGAAATCATGTATTGAACAATTTGAACACAGTTCAGCTTTAAGAAACTCAAATAGCCTAGATGCATGCTTAGCATTTTGTGATCTACTTTCACAAACTCTTAGTCAGCTGTCCTCTGATTTACCGATATCTAGGCGATATTTGTAACATTTATTTTGTATTTGGCCCGTTATGAAATCATGTGGAACAATTTAAACACATTGTAAAACTTAAAGCCCAAATTTGGAGACATCCATGCATGTCGAAATTTACTGCAAATTCAAAACTGGATTACTCTGGAACGGCTAACTGTACAGGGGACTGCTTTACACCTTTGTGTTCGGTAAGGTCTGCTGTTTATTCTGATATGTGGTTTGTCATGTGTTAAACAAAAGGTTCGTGAAGTATTGCACAGAGAGGAATGGGTAGGGAGATGGACGCAAAACCTTCAGTAGAATTTATGATTAAATTGAATTATATTATTTACTTTTCTCGCGAACCGTTCACCTCAGCAATTCGCGGCTAACATCGTTTAAAAGCTGAGAAAAAGCTCTTTCATGTGATACTTGTGATGTCTGTGTGATGAGTAGGCTACTTCGCGAGTAGTTCAACTGAGAAGAATGGATGAATTTAGACGCACTTTCTTTCTTGCGCTGTCACTTTCTCCACTGCGTAAAAGACTAAATTAATTTGCGCTGTGAATATTTTGACAGGCCATAGGCTAAATAAAAATCGCTATTAGTAGGACGCAAAGCAGAATATTGAAAGAAGGGCACCAAGGCCACCGTGCCCTGTACCTCTGATTTTCAAAGGGACATCACGGCCAATGCAAGGGGCAACAACGTGGCCGCCGTGAAATTCCTACCCAGAGTGAGACCAAATTAAGTGTTCGAAATAAAACTTTAGGCTAGCCTACTGTGTTCTTCTGATAACGTGAGTGGAATGGATTTAATGTGGACGCGAACATAAAAAGACGCAGAGTGGCTAAATCATACAGTGCAAGTTTTGCGGTTAAAATGTTCCGCCTTTTAAAATCAGTTGTATCCTAATCCAAATAGCAGTTAAAACCATCAATTAGACAACAGAATCAGTAGGGTACCTTGCTTCATTGTACCAGGCCTACTGTATGTCAAAAGCAGGCTCGGATGAAGCTGGGAAGGATTAAACACACGGTTTCAACACCGTGGTAATCAACCGTGATAATTATGATATTTCAAAAGAAAACGGTAATTGTTAACATTTTTATCACGGTTTATCATTATACCGGTAATCGTTACATCTCTAGTTGTTGTATTCCCACAATAAGGCAGCAGTCGTGGAAGGCCATTACTACGGTTAAATCTCACTATAATCTCCTAGCTGTGCGATATGTCCCATTACAACCCATTGATTTGATCCGTGTTCTTGCCGTCCACTAGGCTATTTTGCTGTGGTGCGAACAAAACGTGACGTCACATGCAAGGGGTGAATAGTTTATAGGCCTGAACGTCATATTCACAAAATTTCTGTTAACTAACAAACTGACGGTTGTATGTGTTCACTGAACCAAGATTATGAAAATAAAACACAATTTTTCAATCTAAAACTTAATCTGAACAGATATTAGTGCCGAAACCTTTCAGAATTCTTCACTTTCTGCTGATGAAAAAAACAAATGTCCGCCATGTTTTTTGTGCATGTGAGCGTCTTTTAGTTGTTATATCACAGGGTGTGAATAGCTCAGCTGTGTGGCCAAGGCTATTCGTACCAGGGGTGTAAATAGGCACTCCGTTAATTTAAACCTTACAACGAGTTCGGCAAATTGATATACAAGTGTGATACGGCCAAAACAATGGATCTTCTTCGTAGGTGTTCAAATAACATATGTTAGTGCACATTCTAAATTACACAGGACAATGGGAAATCCAACCACGCAGTGGATAATAACTAATAGTAATACTAATAAAGAATCAAGCTGACAATACTTGTGTTCTGATTTATAGTGATCAGTCTGAGGCTATGAAATGGAGTGACTAATGTGACATTTGCCTTGGGAATGTCCGCAATGCTGCAAAATATTGTACGACATGCAAAGTCTCTTACTGTGAGAATCATGTGATAGACCACTACAAGATACCAGTATATTCTACACATGAAATTGTTGGTCCTAACCAGAAACCAAAAGTGTCACCAGCAGAAGTCAGTTTGCCTCAATGGAACAGATCAGGTAAAATATGTTGCCTCATTGTCCTTTTGTAATGACTAAGTGTTGTTTATGTGTATTGTATTAAAAGTGTATTTGTCAATTTAATCAAGTGTGGACTCCCCATATGTATTACATATGCTTACTTCTGTATCCACTAATCTAAACATAGGATTTGCATGGATGATGCTGTTTATTCTGGGCGTCTTGATGTCACTGATGTATGGCAGATTCTTCCTATTTTTCCACCCTGAAGGTACATATAATCTATATGTCTATATTTAACAATATTGACATTCTATGGAATCAAAATTGATTTATAAGTTTCGTACAACTAATTGTCAATATTACAAATATGCATTGGGCACCTTTGCTATTGCAAATCCTAGAACTGTGATATTTATTGTTTAACTTTTGACTTTGAGTTTGAAAATCATAATTTTTCTAAACCCGTTCCTGTGCAGTAAACCAGGCTATGAACTAAACCTTGACTTCTGAGAATTTCATCATCACTATGTTGTCACAGGTCCTGTTGATCTTCCTGAGCTGAAAGTGATGTTGATGGGGAAGACTGAATCAGGGAAGAGTGCATCAGGAAACACCATCCTGGGCAGAGAGAAATTCACCATTGTTTTGTTTACTGGAGGAGACCAGCTGGGAAAATCAGTCGAGGATTTTCTGCAGGAAAGTTCTGGACTGCAGACTCTGGTGAACAGCACTGGTGGAGGATATCACGTCTTTAATAACATAAATCCAGAAGGGCACCAACAGGTGAAGGAGCTGCTGGAGAAGATAGAGCTATTACTGAGGAAGAACATGGGCTATTCTTATTCACATGACCTGCAGGAACTGATGAAAATAAGTTTGAGGGAGGAGGAGGAGAAGAGACTGAAACTAGATGGGGGCTCACCAGAGACAGAAAAGGGAAAATGTCCAGAATTCTATCAAGTGATAAAACATATGGACAGAAGGTTTAAGAAACAAATGAAACGTAAAATTACATAAAGGATTTCAAATGCAACAGCTACTTTGAATGAATTAAGGGAGGAAATCAAGTCTAGGACAGAGCTGAGGTTGAGTTATCTTACTTTACGGACTTTAGTGATTGGGTTTGTGAGTGGATCAGGTGTTTCACTTGTTGGAGTTGAGTCACTAAAACAGAAACAAAGGGGTGATGAGCTAAAGTGGTTGTTTCTGTTTTTGCTTGCTGTGACTGGACTTATACTGGATTATATGACTTTCCTGATTGGGTTCATGAGTGGATTTTTTCCAGTAGCATTTGTGGACGACAACACTTATCTGAAGTGGTTCTTTGTGTTTGTGATTGCTGTGATTGGACTTATGCTGAACTACCAGACATTCCTGATTGTGGTGATCGCCCAATGTTTTTCATTTTTTGGAGCTTTGCTAATTTGCATCATAATTCAAGAACTAGAGAAGATATAGAGAAGATATACCGAACATTAATTTGAGGTGAAACTTGTCAAAATAGAGTGAGAGAGATCGAGAGTGAGAGATGTATTCAGACTCTGACATATTGCATATTGAACAGATCAATTGATGACCAGAACCATGTGATCAGAGCAGAGTGGGAGTTATGACTCAGCTGATAGGGTAGGAATGACAATAGAGGGAAAACTGTTTGGGTATTATCTGAAATGGTGATCTCTGTGTGTGCTTGCTGTGACTGGAATTATGCTGAATTATTTGACATTCCTAATTGTCTGTCTGAGTGTTCCGATTGTAGGTTTTGGAACTGCAGGTGTTGTTATTGAAAACAAATTAGAGGAGACAATAAAATATAAGATTAAACAGATAGACAGATTAAATAAAAAGGGCAAGCCAGCAACACTTGGCCAATTGTAAATCCAGGATATTGTATATTTGCTCACTTTGCCTCAGATGCACCACAACTAACAAGACAAAAACCTTCCACGGAACAGTGTGTATTTGACTTCTTTTCTATGTGTTCTTATACATGTGTGGTATATTTTTGATATATGTTGTATTGTTTTGTTATTGTTTGTCTGTCTATTGTTATGCTTTCCTTCTACCATGTTAAGCGACCTTGGGTTTGAGAAAGGTGCTATATAAAATAAACTTCTTATATTATTGGGGGCCAAGCAGCGAAGCTGCGAGGCAACCTATAGTGTTTGTTAGTTTTCTTATTATTGGGGGCCAAGCAGCGAAGCTGCGAGGCAACCCATAGTGATTCTATGTTTTCTTGATATAATAATAATCTTCAATTATTTTTTTTAACTGATTTCTCAATCTGTCCTGTTTGTGGAGAGAGACAAGATCACAATTATACTGAAAGTTCAAACTTTTTCTGTGGTTTACAAAATAGAGATACAAAGAGACACATCAGTGAAAAAAATTGGTTGTGCATCTACCATGAGTAGATTATGACAAGTGTCAAGTATAAAGTGTGGCATAATTGGTTATGGTTAATTGATTGATATCCATGAAATGAAATATGATTTGTGGATGTACCTTTGAACTTTTCACTAGAATTTTATCAGGAAGTTCATATAATGCATATTTGATGATACATGATGGAGTCAATAAAAAATGTTCTCATGAAAATGTACAAATTATCTTAAGATGAATGATTGTATGTGTACACCATGATTTGACAGTTTCCATTTCACAAAGAGGGAATTATGATGCCTGTTACTGTAAGTGTGACACTACACAATCTGGTAACCAGAAGAACCAGATTACTGAGAGGTTGATTATGTTGATGTATTATTGTTTTCTTGAACATTTCCTCTCAAGCATAACATGAACAGCAACATGCAGAATGAGAGGGCATGGCATGGTGAGTTTTCCTCATATTTAATTTGATTGTTAACACAGTCTGTGAAAATATCTAGACTGCCAAACCCATTCAATTAAGAGTTTGGCTATTTAATTGTGTATTTCAGGTAATATCAATAACATTGCAGTTGTGTTGCTTTGATTGAGTAAAGATAAATCAAATAACAGTACCCAATTATATGTATTGAAATTACTTGGTAAACAAAATGTAAAAATCTTATTTATGAAAATTCACTAAAATTGCGTTTTGGCACTTAACTCTTCAAATATTGATATTCTGAGACAGATGATTGAAATTAGTGAATGAATTAATTAATTAATTCATTCATTCATTCACCATAATATATTCATATTATATGTTGATATTTTACAATGGAATTTTGTTTTTCTACCAGGATTCATCAAAAAGTTATGGACGAAAAAAAAAATTGTTGCTGTTTTTGTTTTGTTTTTGTTGGTCATCTTCTTAATCCTCTCCATTATAGGATGGACAATGTTCACTGGTAAGTTATTCCCTTTTGAGCGACTCGACAGCGCAACAGTAGTGGACTCATGAACGGTAGCATAGCAACATGAAATGACCTGTTGTGATATGACAGGCCAGCATGCTCCTCATGTGGAATGTTACAGTAAAGGTCCAAATTAAATATGTGTGCCATGACTGACAAGTTTTTCCACAATTGCTAAAAGACTAAACTCTATTCTCTGAACCAAATTATCAGTTGCCTGAACACTTCTGTGATGCATAATGGTAACCACAAATGGTAAACTACAACGGTAACTACAAATGCCACATGTAAAACACAACTACAATGCAAAATGTGTCTTATGTGTCAAAATGTATCCTATTCCATGATAATATGTTTAGAGTTTTGCAAAAAGTCTATGAGATCTGTGATGTGATGTGAATGTGATTTATATGTGAAAACTGTTTAAGGTTTTGCCAAAAGGTGGGTCCATTTAAGAAATGTGTTCAGGCAACTGAAAATATGGTTCAGGGGCCGTATTCACAAAGAATTTTAAGGCTAAAAGTAGCTCCTAACTGGCGAATTTAGGAGCAGCTCTTAAAAATAATGGGCGTGTCACTCCTAACTTTAGGACTCCTAATTTTTCACTAAAAGTAACTCACAAAGCATTTTAGACCTAAAAGTAGCACCTAAGTCTGGGACAGCTTAAAAGAAGTCGAGAGGACTCCTAACTCCCTAAGATCTATTCACAAACAGCTTTTTGTGGCATTTCGCGTCGCGATGTTTTGAAATCCTATGCGGCTAGGAGCTTCCAATCGCGAGGGAACAATTTTGCATTGTAGGCATAACTAAGGGATGCAATAACGCCACCAACAACCAAAACTACTCATTCTCAACATGTAAATACGTCTTATTGTGAATCAAATTAAAATGTTCTCCTCTTTGCAAACGTAGACATAGGCATATGGTGACAGATTAATTTAATAATGTTGCAAAGATAGGCTACTGCAACAATCGTTTCATTAGGCTGCAACTACTAGGCTATTTGTTTCGCCTTACTCTTTATTCATTTAGGCTAGGCCTTTTTATTCAGTTATTCATCATCTTCCATCCTTGTGTAGCGCACGCATTCTCAGACCTGTCACCTGTCACTCATCATCGTAAGGGAGGTGTTTGGAATCATTCCCGCGTTACAATCATCAGCCAATCAAGGTGGCCACTTCAGTCAAGCTCGTGCATGAGTAATGACGTCATCCAAGACTCACTCTTAGTTTAGGAGTTGTCATTTTTCCTTACTAAGAGTAGGTCTGAAAGGCTTTGTGAATAACTTTTAAGAGAAAACTTCTAGCTAAAATCTTTTAGTACGATTTAGGAGTACTCCTAGTGGTAAGATAAAGGGCTTTGTGAATACAGCCCTTGATAATGAAGTTTAGTGTTTTAGCAATTTTGAAATTCTCAATTGAAAATTAAAAATCTCAATTGTGTAAATGCAATGTGCTTGTGACGCATTATTGTAACCACAAACGGCAAGTGTTTCACTTTCAAATGATGTGACACAACCAATATTAGCTAGTTCAGAGTGTAAACAGGTTGCTGAACAGCAGAAACTATAGACTGTAATGCTTGAAAGGTGTTTTATGAATAAAGTATACCTTACCTTAGCTAGGGTCTACAGTATGTATGATTGCATGAACCTATATAGGTATATTCAAGGTTGTGGTCAGAAGTTTTGTGAATGTAGTTAGAGATTTGTTTGTTTCAGATTTTATTTTTTGCTATTGTGAGGTGTGTGTGTGTGTGTGTGTGTGTGTGTGTGTGTGTCATCATTGTCAGTAATGCAGTGTTTATATTTCTCCACCTCTGCAGACTGTAAGAGTGATTCTACAGGAATAGAGATGATAATTAGAGAGGAAGCGGAGAAGAAGGCCTTGGAGAGAGAGAAACAACTACGAGAGGAAGCTCATAAAAACCTCACCAAGACCATACATACAAGAAATGACAGCTGAGGCAGAGAAAAATATAGCAGACTGCAAGAAAGAGTCTGCAGCAAGAGAGATGAAGATTAGGGAGGAAGAGGAGAAGAAGGCCTTGGAGAGAGAGAATGTACTACAGGAGGAGGCTCATAAAAACCTCACCAAGACCGTACAAGACATCACAGCTGAGGCAGAGAAGAATATAGCAGATTGTAAGAGAGAGTCTGCAGCAAGAGAGACACAAATTAGAGAGGAAGAGGAGAAGAAGGCCTTGGAGAGAGAGAGACAACTCAAAGAGCAGTCTGAGAAAAACCTAAAGGCAACAGTAGAACAGATGAACGAAGAAAGAGCGAAAATGTTGAGGGAGGTAAGAGAAGAGAAGGATAAGATCATCAGAGAAGATGAGGTAAAGAGACAGAATTTACAGAAGGAAGTAGACAGACTACAAAAGGACATAAAAAAGTTCAAGGACAGCATGCCTCATTGTAACACAGGTCACATGACTACAACTATGCCCACTGCACTTGGATTCTGTCTGGCAATATTTTTTGTCACTGCTCAATTGATAAGAGCCTAAGTTATTCATTTTGTTTTCATTTGATTTTGAATCATCTCTGTTTTTTATCTTATTTGTAAAACATGTTCAATGACCATAGTGCTAGAAAGGTGCTTTATAGATAAAGTTACCTTGCCTTAGCTAGGGTCTACAGTACAGTATGTACGATTACATGAACCTATAGGTATATTCAAGGTTGTGCTACACCTGCATTCTTGTCTTCCTCTAGAAATACAGCACATTTACTTTTTAGAAGTGCACAGTATTATTGAGGCCAATAGTGTTGTATTTGTTTTTATTTAGTCAGTAACTCATTCAAAAATATATTTTTCTAAATTTTATTTACTATTGTATTTCTGTCTATTTTATCAATGTTGTATTGTGTCCGTTGCATATTTAGTTCTTCTGCCCCCTGGTAAGGTGTAACTGGTGAAAGATAATGGTATCTCATTCCTCTGCTCTGTCCTCTCTGTCCTCTATCTGGTTGAACAACAACAATAAACAACATAAATGTATGCAATTTATACAGATTTTTTAGTTGTACTTTTCTGTTGTAATACACCTGTGAGATTCCCAACACTACCATTTCTTTAATATCCATTAAAACAAATACTTAACACATAATACATATGTGTTCCCTTTAATGTATGCCAGGCAAACTATAATGATGGAACAATGAGAGTATAATCGTCTGGCGACAGTAATGAGGGTTCGCATGATTTTGGTATGAAGAGCCTATAGGCCTATAGCCCCGCCCATCTAATATCTCATTTTCATTACTCCATGCCTGGCCAGTGGCCACTGTCAAAGTGGAAACAGTGACCAGAGGGGATGACATTTGTTTAAAATTAAATTCAAAGTAACTTTGGTAAAAGGTATAACAAGCTCGGCTCGGCTCGTTGTCACCAAATTAACGTCATCGGTTCATTGAAACGCACATTCACAGATAATCTCTAGCATGCTTAGATTTATTGAAGTGCTTTGGTGAGGGTGAGAATGTGAGAGAGAGAGAGAGAGATAAGCCCATAGGCCAGAGTCTATAATTGTCCAAACACTGCAAAACGCAACAATCGCTGTTTCAGTCCATTAAACAGAGCGGAAAAGGTAACAACAACAAAAAATTATCCACAGCAATAATAATCCATAAATCCGAGGGTATGTCAAGACAGTTTTTGAAACTCCACAAGCACAAAAAAAGGAAAAAGGATAGATCTCACCTCGAAATCATCTGAAGGATATGCGGAAAAAACGGTCATATATTCCTTATATCGGGCTTAAAGAAGAGGATAAATCCAGTGTATGAATTAACCAAAAGGAGGGTATCAGAAAGCGCAGATCGCCTCCAACCGCTGTTCATTCATTAATTCTTCCTTCCGGCTTTCTTCCTGCGTCCCATTTAAAAAACAAACATGTGATTCTCCGAGCGCAGCCATAGGGCCAGAACATGAAAAGTGGGTAAGCCTGGACTAGAATGTTTTTGTTGAGTTTTTGGAGCCTTGGCTGTCCACAGGGATGTTTTTTTTTTGTTTTTGTTTTTTTTTTTTACTTCTTCGTACTATGGTAAAGTAGCACTTACCAAAATCACTGCATCATCCATTAAATGTGATGTTATCTGATTTATTTTCTTATTAGCCACCCAGGACTCCTTCTCCATCTGGAATTTTTCCTTTTTTTCAGCCTTACTTGCACAAGGGGTAGACCTTGCAGCCATTAAATATCTTTTCATGGCATGCCTGTCATGACTTTTTTAACCCTCCGCCAGCCATGCCTTATTCTCTAAACACAAGAAAAGAATGATTAGAATAACCATTGTATAAAAATACAAATTCCTTCCTGTTAAGAGTTTTTCTTGACCATAAAACACTTTCAGTCTTTCCACAACAATTATCATGTAATAGACGAAATTTCAGCTATGTCGTGATTGATATATGTGTGACCAATCCAGGTTATCTAGTACAACACTATGTAACCAGCTGTTCCTACATCAAATATGCTAATCATATATCATTATAATGAAACAAAATACATGTATGTGTGTGAGTGTGTGAGTGAGAGAGAGAGAGAGGAAGAGAGGGAGAGAGAGAAACAAAAAAGAGACAGAGGAGAAATTGAAAAAAAGAATGGCTCTTAAAAGTGCCTTTTTTTGGAAAGCCTGTCTTTTATCTGAAACACAGACAAAAAAGCATCATTACAATGACCAATATAACAAATAGTTCTACATTAATTAGGAAATATTAGATATATTAAAGTAAAAATTACTTACGTCACAATCAAAACATTGCAGAGAATAGATATCACATCCACCTGATGACATGAATATATATTTTTTTGTGAAACAGCAAAATACCCTTCACCATGCCTTAGTTATGCTGCTATATAGCATTGTGCTGTCATGGACTTTTCATGTGTCACGCCGTACAACCCCCCCTTTCTCCTCTCTCCCCTTCCCTCTCTCTCTTGCCTATTCTCACTATGGTATAACCAACAGGTATAACACTATATAGTACCACTGATTTACTTATTGATATTAACCAATTTGATTTATAGTAATATTAACCCACTCTACATCTCTTTTCCCCCCCTTACCTCACTTGTGAGGTATACCATCACCAGTCATCAGCCATCCGTGTGTTTGACCCTTATCTCACTCATCTCACCTGAAGTCCCATCCCTACCATCATCGCCTATTATTGTCTGGGCCCGTACAGCCTTGCGACCCACCACCTGCCCGGATTCCTGGCCTGTACTGCCGACCCACCACTTGGCCTATGACAACTCCTTATCCCCCTGGACAATTCCATTTCCTACACTGGACTATTTGAACTTTGACACTAAATAGGATTAATGCATTATCATACCGTATATGCATTATCAGACCTCTTGTAACATACACCTCAGGTGGGTTTAAACACCATGTTCTATTCTCTACATCTGACTAAATTATGCATGTATACAGACCTTACTGTTCTTTAACTGACCCTAGGCAGATTGGTCAGGCCCTTGAGTTGTGGATCTGCTCGAGGTTTCTTCAATTTCCAATTCTAGGAAGTTTTTCCTGTTAGCCATGGGCCTTCTCTTCTTTTCTTTACTCTGATTGTCTGACACTCTGTAAAGCGTCATGAGACATGTATAATCTTTTGGCGCTCTATAAGTAAGTTTTCCTTGATAAAGGCTGACATAATACAAATGCAATTATTATTACACCTTATATTCCCACATATGGGTTCCCCAGAGTGCCCTGAAAATGAAAAAATAGAGCATTTATTTGACAATGACTATAAGAGATACAAGATTAAAAGTAAAGGTCTAAGTCATATGTGAGTTACAAACACTGAGAGAGGCATGCTCTATTTTGTTTCCCCACTTCAGTTCATCAAAATGGAGCATGCCTCTCTCAGCGTGGAGCCTGTCCAACTGGTTTGTGCTCCTTAAAGTAACCAGCACTGACTTCCTTTATGTACACTTGATACCAGACTCACCATACCCTCATATCGAGAACATCTGTGATTCCTTAAGAGAGAGGGTAAGTTTCACTATTCTATATGTTTAATCTTTTCAGATTCAGGAAAGAAAGACATGCATCTTAATCTGATTATGATGTCAATCTGAGGTAGACCACACATACACACTGACAAATTAAAAATTCAATAGGAACTACATGGTGTGCAGTGCATTCCACGTTTTAAGGTTACTGAATATTTTGAACCACTACTCATCATTGTGGGATGTGTGGGACTATTCTTTCATTTAATGTTAAGTCATGTTAAGAAGACTGTACTTTTCAGGTGATTTTCATACATATAAATTTTTTGAGGGGGACACTGTGGCACAAGTTGTGTTGAGAGGAAGTAATTGACTCTAAACTGAGTCTGAACTGAAAATGCTAATGCTTTGCTCAATCAATGTGCTTTAAAATAACAGGTGATGACTGACGTTGGATGTCTACTCACATCCCAAACATTAAAGATTAAAGATTAATCTAGACATGATAATTACGATCATAATGTTTGTTTACAATATTATTGTAGCCCACCAAATATTTCAACATGCAAATAGAGAGACAAGGAAGTACATTTGATTTGGATGGAAAAGAAAAAAACATTCAGGAATGTGGCTGTACATCTTTTGATTTTCTGTGTGGGTGGTAACCACAAAACTATGCAGAATAACAGGATAAGTTCATTGGAACAGTTTGTACCTTTATGGGGATATCACGGCCACTTCTGAGACAATAATCATCTTTGTTTTATCTAAACAAAATGTCTATGTAGATCAGGATAATTGATTTGTATGTTTTATTACCATTGGCATGATAGACATAAGATGTAATTGACAGTACAATACACTAAATGTGAGTTTTAAATATAAAGACAACAAATTATGAAAATTTCACTTTTTCAGCGCTTTTACACATTTACGTGGATGGCTACCAATGCAAAATGGATACCAATGCTACCAATTGTGGGCAGCCGTGGCCTACTGGTTAGCACTTCGGACCTGTAACCAGAGGGTTGCCGGTTCGAATCCTGACCAGTAGGCACAGCTGAAGTGCCCTTGAGCAAGGCACCTAACCCCTTCACTGCTCCCCGAGCGCCGCTGTTGATGCAGACAGCTCACTGTGCCGGGATTAGTGTGTGCTTCACCTCACTGTGTGTACACTGTGTGCTGTATGTGTTTCACTAATTCACGGATTGGGATAAATGCAGAGACCAAATTTCCCTCATGGGATCAAAAGAGTATATATACTTATACTTATACAAAAACACTGGCATAACAAACCCAGTGGTTTGTTTATGGGCTGCCTTGGTCTGGAAACGTGATTCAGTGAGACGAGAATGATCCAAATCTCCACTCACGATTGAAGAATTAGAGTGTGAATGTGTGCTTTTTATCACGCAGGCTTGGGACCTGCTACATGTACCAAAATGTCAAAAGCAAAGCCATTGTGCAATGTGATCTTGTTTGTAAAGAAACAGGCACACAGAAATAGACCTCTGTGAAGTTGATTCATAGAGGTCACTCTGAACAGGGCTCAGACAGGGTTGACACACGGGTGTCAGTAATAAGTGGATGTCTGCGGAGTCCAACAAATAGATAGTTTAGATTAGATTATTTTATAAAATCTTTGTTCAGTGAATACATACAACCGTCAGTTTGTTAGTTAACAGAAATTTTGTGATTATGGTGCTCAGGCCTATGAACTATAAGTTTGCCTGCAAACTCTCATCTTGGCGTGCAAGTAGATAGCTTGGCGTGCAAGTAGATAGCTTGTTGGTTAGCCTCATTGTTGCATACATGGGAGACCAGGGTTTAATTTCCGTGTAAAAAGTTTTGGCAGAGATAAGCAGAAGTGTAAGTGTGCATGTGTACCAATGCTGCTGCAGAGAAGGCGCACAACTTGAAGAAGAAATTAGTTCTCAAACGGAAGTTTTGATTGCAACAAGCTAGTTCACGCACCAGGGTGTAAATAGCACACATTACTATACAACAGGGTACGAATTGCATCCACTTGTAATTATATAGTGATGCAAACAGCATACCTTATTCAGAGTGTCTTGCACCCCTGGTATGAATAACATAGGCCACACTGTGACATAACAACAAAACACATTACTCATTTTTCTTTTTTTATTACAGGACTAATGGCATACACTGATATTTGTACTGTACCAGACGGGTTATTAATAGAACACGTTGCTGTGTGCACCGGGGTACAAATAGCATACATTGATATTTGTACCAGACGGGGTATTAATAGAACACATTGCTGTGTATGCCATACAAATAACATTCACTTATAATTACACCAGGGTACGAAAAGCATACATTGCTAATTGTACCAGGGGTTCAAATATCCTCACCGTTTATTATTTAACTAAAGGATGCCGTTAATGCTTCAGACAGGCTAAGTGTTTAGAAAGGCCCATCCCATTCTTGTTTAAACTCTACATAAAAAATATACAAATTATTAATTAAAAAAAGAATGGACCTGTTCTCAGGGGTGGGTAGTAATGTAACTACAGTACTTGTAACACAAAAACGATTTTTTTTTTCAAGGAACGAGTACTCTTCATATTAAAGCTGTACTCATTACTTAAGTATGTTTTTGAGCCAGTAATCTACCTTTTACTCTAGTCCATATACAGTACCTACAACTATACAGTTTCCGTCCATATATCCCAATTTAGCTGTAAACCGGCAGGGAAAAAGAGCCAGAAGCATCTCTGGGTGTTTTCATTTAGTCCCTTTTAAAATAATTGAACTCAGTTACCCAAAAGGGGACCAGAAAGTGTACCAAAACAAAACTCAGTTAATGTTGTATTCACATTTTTAAGAGGATTTGGATCTCTTTGTGGTGCACTTCAGCTCTGATGGGGCTCAATTTTGTTCCTGTTCACACCAGAGTTTCCGCTTGAAGAAAATAGTGCTTAGCCAAAGAATGTTCTGGCTTTAATATAGGCCTACATTTCAAGTTTATTCTCAAATTCAGATTGCGTTAGGGGGACAGGATTATTAGCCAATTTTAATTAGACAATTTGACCGGAGGGACTTAATTTTGTCGGACATTTCATTTTTTTTTCAAGTCTCAAGCCGGCTTTATTGTCAATTTCTTTACATGCACTGGTCATACAAAGAATTGAAATTTCGTTTCTTACTTTCCCATGCAGACATAGACATACTTTAAATACAGACATAGACATACTTTAGACATAGACATAGCCATAGACAATAAAAATAAAAATATGCAGACATACCACATACAGACATTAAAGTGCGAGACTGAAATATAGAACATGTATCAAAATATAGAAATATAGAACATATATCAAAAAAATAGAGGTAGTTGTGTTGTATATTTACATAGTCCTAGCGTAACCTTCTGACAGAGTAATAGTAGCAGCAGCATTGTGGCAGTGATAAATAACATTGATAACATTTACATGAAGTTTAAACTTGTGCTTGTGTGTACTGTATATTTACATTGATATGCAGTCATTTCAAGTATATCAGGCTTGATATGAAGCAGCAACACGTTAGACTGTGCAGTCACAGTGCAGTTCCACAGGGCGGTCCTGGGGAGGTCCTGGGGGGGGGGGGGGGGGGGGGTTGGGTAGACAGGATCCTAGGTTCCTGGCTGGCTGGTGGGTGGGGGGGCTGTCAGTGATGGGAGAGTGGGTAGAGTGTTCAGCATCCTGATTGCTTGGTGGATGAAGCTACTTGCAAGTCTGGTGGTGTGGGAGCAAGTGGCACTTGCCTTCTTCAATTTGCACAAGAAGTAGAGGCGCTGCTGGGCTTTATTCGCCAGTGATGCTGTGTTGGTGGTCCAGGAGAGGTCGTCGCTGATGTGCACCCCCAGGAATTTTGTGCTGCTCACTCTCTCCACAGCATCTCCGTCGATGGACAGTGGTGGCAGTTGTTTGTGGCCTCTCTGAAAGTTGACAACAATCTCCTTGGTCTTGCTGACATTCAGCAGGAGGTTGTTGTCTTTACACCATTTAGCCAGCAGGTCTACTTCTTCTCTGTAGTGAGCCTCATCGCCCTTAGTGATGAGGCCCACCAGTGTTGTGTCGTCCGCAAACTTCACCAGATGGTTGGAGCTGTGAGTGTACAGTCATGTGTTAGCAGTGTGAAGAGCAGGGGGCTAAGCACACACCCTTGACATGACTAGCCGTTCGAAGCATTTCATGATTATGGGCGTAAGTGCTACAGGACGGTAGTCATTGAAGCATGATGGTGATGATTTGTTTGGCAGGGGTATGATGGTGGCAGCTTCGAAAAGTGCTTTGAAAAGCAGACAGGCAGACAAACACCATTAGCTAATACTTATTTCTTAAGGTACGGTTCAGTTGTTGGGTGACAATGACTGACCGTACATACCTTGATAGCTCAACATGCAAGTCTATTAGCTGCTTCTTTTCTCTGACCCCATGCTGTGCGCATGTAACGGATGCCAGCTAGCTTAGCTGTGCTTGTGGAACGTTGGTAAACCTCACTCCCCGATGCCTCAAGAGTGCTGCTGGCATGCGAGCCAGTAGCCTGGGCTATTGGCTCAATTGTTAGCGCGCTCGCCTCCCGATCTGAGGTGCTGCTGTTTCGCGGGTTCGAGTCCGGGTGTGTGCAGGGCTGAATCGCGCAGGTTACACGCACAATCAACCAAAGCTCTGAATGTTTACAAATATTGAAGGGGTCTATACCTTCTCTGGGAGTTTCAGACCTTAGGCTACTGCTTTGGATTATGAGCTATATAGTTGCTCTGGGTTTGTATTTTCATCAACATTCGTTATTAGGTTGAAATAATTAACAAAACCCATAATTGGTGTGGTGATAAATGTTAGATCACAGCTCTAATAGGCCTCTCAGTCTGTAACATCTGTGAGAGTTCAGATGCAGGGAATGATGATCCTTGTCAGGTATGTGTAATGGATGCCAGCTAGCTTAGCTGTGCTTGTGGAACGTTGGTAAACCTCACTCCCCGACGCCTCAATAGTGCTGCTGGCATGCGAGCCAGTAGCCTGGGCTATTGGCTCAATTGTTAGCGCGCTTGCCTCCTGATCCGAGGTGCTGCTGTTTGCGGGTTCGAGTCCGGGCGTTTGCAGGGCTGAATCGCGCAGGTTCAACACAACGCAGGTTACATATGCAGATACCTGACTTGTGAAACATTCTGAAGCTTCAGTCCTGGCAAATCACATGACAGAATCAAAATATATGCGTGTCAAACACTTGTGTTGAGATATCTGCACCAACTTCCTTGAATATCAAATTTCCTTGAATATTGGGGGGTAGCATCTCCTTCCCCCTGCCACTGTCTAGATGCTGGTGGTGGTGGAGGAGGATGCAGATAGTTTACAAGCAGTCGTCAAGCAAACACCACTTATATAAGGGGACTGCAAACATGTTTGAAACAGAATATCTTGAATTTCTCCTTGGGGATCAATAAAGTATCTATCTATCTATCTATCGAATACAGACCACAGTAACCACTGATACGTCCAACCACAGACAGAGACCATAGCAGCCACTCTGATAATACCATCCTCAAGTCTGACAGAAAAGAGCCAGCATCACTTTAGGAGTGGCAGCTAAATCTAAAATCTAAAACTATCTGTGGGGATGGATGGCTACTCTGATGGAACAATGGATCTAATAAAATTGAAACTTCACATGTACAGTATGCACAAATTCATCAATACAACACAATAAGAAATGCAATAAGACAAAACACACATATACAGTAAATAAATAGGCAATAAGTAAAAGAGCATATGTGAAAAGAAGTTATTTATTCTTCCTTCATTCTACAATTTAGATTTCAAGAGATCCACTGGGGTGAAAGAGTTAATCTTTCATGAGTTGTTATGCTTTCAGAACTGTGGCTGCAATTTAAACACCAGAGCCTGAACAAGACCAGCCAGTCTAGTGCTTGAACTTCAAGGAAATGGATTCCAGAAAAAGAAGCAGGTGAAACTCAAAACATAGAGTGAATTATTTTATTAAATGTGTGTATAATGTCCTATTTGTATAAACATGTAATATGGCAACAGCAATTAGACCATAATATTCAAAATAGAAAATTGCTATAGTAGAAACATCGAATACCCTAAATCAAGAAACAGTACATAAACAAGTCAGTCTATCCTCTGAAGCTGGGGAACTTCCTGTGAAATGTTGATATCAGAGCCATAGATAAATAGAGTTACGGCACTCTTTGATGTCGCCGCCATGCGGTCACGTGGTTCACACGCAGCGGAGGGGTCTTGTTCCACCCTGAAGGGACCTATTTGTTTATAGCCTATTTGTTACCATTTCATCGTGGCTTTTGCTGAGAAACAAATAGTTCGCAACAGCACACGCTGAACTTGAATCAAACATTCATTAGAACACAGCTGATCAACTGTCTGTTTTCACTTTTGAATGAAGTTCCAGTCCTTGCGTAGTGATATGAAAGACGTAAATCAGAAGCACAAAACCCATTTTCCTTGACAGCGGTCTGTTATACTTAGCTGTTATACTTATCGAGAATTAGCAGATCACCAAACGTTGGGAAGGCCCATTCAAGTGAATGGAGCATTCTGCTGCATTATGAAAAGCCGTGTAATAATATGTGTTAGCATGCTTACATTATAGTGTCCATTACATATTGCGAGTATAATTGGTCTGCAAACATCGGAAATATGTTCTTTGGTAGTTCTAACATTGAACGTGTTTTTCCTAGCTGTTATTAGGTTCCTGTATTTCCCTGTATCACGCCACATATAGGCTACTTTACTTAAATGCATACATTGTCAAAATGTATGCATTTTGTATCCTGTTTGTGTGTGGACACTAGATCCAGTGTCCTTTCCAGTTTGTGTGGTGAGATGAAGATGAAGGTGTACCCAAAGCTATCATCTTTGCCCATGTAAGGATATCTGGGAGATGGGTAGGGTACAAAAAAGTACCTGCATTCATGGGTACCTTATTGTTCTTCAAAAAGGTACTGCACCAGCAACAAGCATTTGTACTTACTTAGGTACACACTGGTACTTGCATTTCTTACAAGTACACTAAGCTCCTCTAAGTTGCTCCATTACTTGGTGAGTGAGACGTAGTTAAGGAAATAAGTAACGGTTGCTCCCGAATCTCCTCCCCCAACAACTTTTGAGTGGCAGGCCATGGACTTTTTGTACCCTTAGGTACAAATAAGGTCCCTTTGTGAGTGTATTTAGTAAATGTACATTATTGGTCCCGAAATGGTACATATTAGTACGTTAGTGGCTCAATTATGTTCCCTATAAAGGTACAGGGTCAAAAGTTACCTAAAAGAACAAAACTACAACTGTACCCCTATTTTTGAGAGAGTACCCATGCACAGCCAACCATTTGCAAGGCTGGTTGGAGGTGCCACACATCCACACAAAAAATATAACAATAACATGAACAATTATTTGTTGGGGATCACTTTCAGAGTGATCTATGGCCTATTAACCTGACATTTTCAGTTATCCAAAAAAGACATTTGTCCTACTTACAAAGATCACTGACTTAATGCCCTCTTGTCACGTCAGTCTCTTCCATGCAAAAATGTATTCAACTAATTACTTGGCAGACAAAACAATCAAACTTTTTACATCAAGATCACCAACACGAAATGCAAAATTACTGAAAAATAAATGAACTGAAACCTGAAAATTAGTGCTGTCAAACGATTACAAATTTTAATCACGATTAATCGCTGAATTCCTATAGTTAATCACGATGAATCACATATTTTATCGCATGATTAAAATTCTATTATTTTGCATTTCTGAACTTTCCAGGAGTCCATGTTAACAATATAAAGCAATTATTGTATTACTTGATTAGGATTCAAATGAAAGCAAAGCAAGTTACTTCATTAACTTAAGACGTAGGTCTATTTGATTATTTCAAATCAAATTTCAAAAGATGTGCAGCAGACCTGAGACAACACAATATATTATTCCGAAATATAGCTAATAAAGGGCATAACAAACATAAAATACTATATTCATTATCTTTGAGTTCAGTTGAAAATAAGGAACTTTTCTACATGAGTGCACTGCCATTGTATAGGCCTAGAGTCTATGGTCACTTGCCACACACATCAGCGCCGCACACATCAAGTTTTTAACACGCAAACACTGGATGAACAATGGATTTTATGGAGCGGCATCGACCAAATATAACTGAATCGTGATTTACACGCGGCAAAGTGCGATGCTGGTGTGCAAAGTTGTATTGAAAAGAATGGAATCTAATGTAGGCTACAGTAAATGAATATCGAAAGCAGAGTGCATCGCACTCATGTCGGCATCGGTGTCCACAGCAATTTAAAACACCATTCAGCTGACCGGAAGTTCAGAACTGCGTTGGTGTTTATTGTACGAATCTACTCTTTGGCCGGCTCGTAAGCCCAAACAAGTGTGTGCAGCATGCCTTTACGTAGCCTACTAAAGGTGCATCATCAGATAGGCTACATTTAATCTGCATCACGCCCTATTGATTCTAATGGGAAAGACAGATAGCCTAATCACACCTTGACGTTACATCTAGTTATTAATTTACAGGCCATTCAATAATTTTACTAACACGGCAGTTATAAATTTATGTTGTATTACAATTATGTGTATGTAACTTACTCATGTCGAAACAATGTCAGGCTACATTACAACCCATCCACCACGTACTAGCCACACTTACCATATCCCATGTAAAACGGTTAGCTTGCTAGCTAGCTAACTGTGGAACTTAAGTATAACAGGCATAGCCAATTATCTCACTTAGTTGTAGGAAAAAGGCTACGTTCATATTACAAGTGACAGAATGAATGTGTGACTTATGTTTAGTTGATGTTATGACATGTAAAGTTAAGCTTGCCGAACTTAGTTTTTTTTTTCCCTTCTATTTGTTTTATCTGTAAAGCGACCTTGGGTGTCCTGAAAGGCGCTCTTTAAATAAAATGTATTATTATTATATTATTATTAAAGTCAGCCATGGACAGTTTGACTGTGCCTACATTCGTGACACATTCCAGTTAGTAGGCTAAACTGGAAAGAGCAAAAAATAGGACCATAATGGTCACATTAATCCCACAAACACACAGATAACTCTTACACCAACCTTATTTTGTGCCTTTTATTCACGTTTGTTTCAAGATTTAGTAAGTATAACCTCTTTTCGCTCCCCACTTCATAGGTTTCCATTATCCAAACAGCTCCCTTTCCCCTAAAAGGGGGCATGTAGGCTACATGCAGGTAGATCCAGTGTGGTGTTGTAGGTGTCTAACGTTACTAGTTGTTGCAACAGCTTGTGAAAAAACTACAAAGTTTGTTACACCAAAAAGAACGTTAATCTCGCGATAAAAAAATTGACGCCGTTAAAATAGGTTTACGTTAACGCCGTTAATAACACGTTTAACTGACAGCACTACTGAAAATCGATCATCAGTTGGAGCAAAAACTCCTACTGTAGGCTACTATACACACATTACTGTCCCACAACCATGCTCATGTCACACTCACCTACCACTTGTGCCACTGTCCCGTTTGGAACAGTGATAGTGGCACAGGACTGGGCTGGCAAGGGACACAAGAGCCATGCACCAGTAACAACAACAATAACTTACAGTAGTCTAGATTTTGCTCCTAGTGCTTCCCCTGAAATTCATAACTGAAATCCCCTCGTTCACCAGTCGTGGACACTAGTATAGTATAGTATAGTATATACTCTTTTGATACTCTACTGGCTTTGAAATTTTGGTCAACACTTAAGCTATTATAACATTTATACAAGCAGCACAAAAAAAACACAAAGAACATATACCAGCATCTACTAGTACAGTTGGTATAGAAAATATGACAATTTAAAAAACATTGCACTTTCGTGTACTTACCAAAGACAATATCAGGAAAGCAATGGAAGTGAATGGGGCCAACTCCATGAATGTCAAACTTTTGAGCTCAGCATAACGTGGAGTTCTATGGAAGTGTCGCCACTCTGTTTTATCTACAGCTCTGGTTGATTTGTTTGAAAAGGATGTCAGCAAGGTTGTGGGCACCAGATAGCGAAGCTGCGAAGGCATCCATTGAGTTACTAGCTTTTCCTATTATTATTATACTTCCGCCATTGGAGTCTATGGCAGCCCATAGAACGCCTGGCTAAAAAGTGCAGATTTTTTGGCAGAAAGTTTCGGGACACTCAACTGACCACTCACGCTCATTTACAGATCTCTAAACCCAGTCGTCTAGCGCCACCAACGGGTCAAAATTTGGCCGAAAATGTAACCGCTGGGTCTAAAGTTATGAAATTTGGCACACTGATTCAGGACCGTCCCATGATCACTTTTACCAATTTACAGAACTCTATGCCCAACACTCTAGCGCCACCATTGGGTCGAATGGATTGCATTCACGCATGTGACCATTTAATGGTGCGTCCGATTTTCACAAATGAGGCACTGTTGGAATTCCAGGACCTGAATTCAATGACCCCTATTACGTCACTTTCCGCCATATTGGACCTCTGCCATATTGGATTTAGTCCAAACTCAACGAAAAGTTTCAGCGGTCACAGATGTCATCCGATTTTCACGGAACTTGGCGGAGATGATCTTCTGCCCGAGCCACACAAACGTTACTTGTCAGATTTTTCAATTTAATTTTTGTTTGCCCGTGACAGCCAATCAAATATGGCGACAAAGCCGCCAAACAGGAAGTGGACTAACCTCCGTGACGCTTTGAGTTAACATAACAAAACTCGATACCATTAGTCAGGACACTGTCCCAATCACTCACAGCAATTTTTATGCAGATACATTGAACACTCTAGCGCCACCATCAGCCCAATGTTGGACATGCATTCAGGTGCGAAAATTTACTTTACTTTCCATAAGGAAACAGAACATATGCAGAGTCTAACCAAGGTCAATCTTGCCAAGAAAAGCCCTCAAACCTGAAAACACATGAGGCAAAAGTGCATCAAAAACATCACAAAACTAACTAAACTAACACACATATTTTTGTATTGCAATCATTGTAGCCTACAGTTGTAACGTTACAAGTAACCCCGCTGGGTCACATTTCTTTTAAGATAAGATGGCTCCTGCTATGTGTTGACTACATGTTTCAAAACGGTGTTCATTTGTAGCCTACAAGACGATTATTAGTCAGTGAGCTGCACCCACAACTCAATCGAAAGACAAGTAGGCCTAGCCTAGCACCTATTTACTTTGATGCCTTCAAAAGACGTTTTGCTGTAGATCTACATAAAAACACGTCCATACTGACTGAAAATTTGTGGAACACCGTCTCATAGTAATGTGGTTAACTGACCAAGCATGCCCCGATCAACCATCTGCAACTAGGAAAAAAGTCCATGTTACATTTAACCCCGCGTTACTTTGTGCCCCGCGCTGCTCCCCTGCAGCTTTCTGAAGCAGTGTTTCTGAAGCTAATGTAACAACAAATACCACCTTGACGTGAAAAAGCTTAACGTAGCTTATGTCCCAAAACGGCAACAAGTCGTTTTACTCCCCGTATGCGCTCATTATAAAGAACGTTACCCCGCAGAAGTTTCAAAGTAGCCTACATCCAGAAAAAAACTGTTTGCTACTGGGATAAGTTTAGTTTATTTACTGGGCTATCTTTTAGCTGGGTTAAAAACAGACTCATTGCAGAACACTTCATCGAATGTCTGTAGTAGGCTACAACTTCGATTCAATAAAAAAGATTTCTAAAGGAAAACCGTTGCATCATTACTCCTGCCTAGATTCAAACTCAGAACTGCCTGAAAGTTGCAGACCTGTTCTGGAAATACGTGCATTAACCCACTCGACCGTCAGACAACGCTATCTGCTTCGAGTAGGCCTATTGCAGGGGTGTCAAACTCAAATTCACAGGGGTCCAAAATTAAGAACTGGGAGTATGTCACGGGCCAAGCTCAACATTTATTGAATAATCGATGTTTTTATTGAATTAAAACTGTATACACACAAGAAAAAATAGAATGCAGGCATTTCTGAATATAGCCTAATAAAAAAAATATATTGAATATCTGAATAGAAAAAATATATTGGCCTATTTTTGCAGGTGAACTATAAAAATTGTAAATAACATTTAACAACTATCAAACTTGTAATTGTAACTATTAACAGTTCATGACAGTTCATTAACAGTTCATGGGCTACTCACACTGGTGCGAGCCAGACACCTGGCTTCCAGCTTGTTAATGTCTGGAATCAAGCTCTGGGCAGAGGAAATCCTCAGAATTGCGTGAAGGTGCCAGTCTGATAGACGACTACTGACAGGCGTTTTATTTGCCTTCATCAGAGAAAAAAGTTGTTTGCATAGATACGTGCTTCCGATGATTGACAGCGTCTGAGCGGCTTGCTGACGGAGTCGCGGCATTGTCTGGGGGAGGAAACGTGGGAATTCTGCGGCACCCACAGTAGTCAATGAGCCACAGGCCCAAAAAGGGGCGTGTCACTACCACTTGGGGGGGCAAATTCTCACTATATTTTTCTGAAAGCTACATATCTTGTAGCTTTGTGGCTGTACAGGCCTTCAAAGTTGACCTCTAATTTGAAAAAAGGAAATTCCGCCTATTGGCTTTTTTTTGTTAAACCACTCATAAGAGCCCAGAAAATAATCCAAACCTCATTATTACTGATGCATATGTGGTGTTTGATGTTGGCATACATATTTTGAATCGTTATGTGATTTTGCCCTTCATTTTGGTTGATAAAATTCAAGATTTATGTGTAATAATGAGCAAATCTACATTTTCAGAGACACAACGTGTTGCAGCACTAATTGAAATGCCCACTACCTCATTAATCAATGTATTTATACCTTCCTACCTCCCAGCAGAGACTTGAAATACAAATGATTACATAGGTCTGCATTGCTATGCTATTTACTATTTGTAAATGTACTATTCGGAAACACCCCAAAATTCAGTAAATTAGTATTTTATTGAAACTACCCATAAGAGATATTCCAAGAGATCAAAACATCATGATTACCAATCACATATTACCTTTACATTCAAGGAATACCATATGAAAATTCTTCACCATGTACCCAGCTTAACATAAATATTATAATTTTATAATGTCCAGGGCACATGAAATACATACAGTAATTTCCTGTGTATTAGCCGTATTGTGTATAAGCCACAGGACAGTGTTTTATGCAAGTTAAAAGAAACAAAACCATATACCATATTAACTGCCCCCGTGTATTAACCATATAGCTGAAGAAATTTTGCAAAATCAATGTATAAGCTGCAGCTAATAGTTGGGAAATTATGGTAATTGCATCACAGGTGCTAAAATGATCTACATTATACATTTAAGTTGTACTTTTGAATAGTAAGAATGTGGGAATGAGATGTAGATGAACCGGTTGGTGAAAATATTCATACTTTACACATTGTTATCATGTACAATTATTATTATTATTATTATTATTATTATTATTATCATACTTAAAATTGTCTTTGATCTGATGTTAACATCATTTCTATTGAAAAGAAATAATAACTATTTTCCAAGACTTGATCTACAAGGACATACATTTACAACAGTTTTAAAAATTCTACACAGATGAGACAGAAACTGAAATTGGATCAATCCATTTTCAGAGGAACATGAGTTAATTTGCATATCTATAGCAGGCAAAGCAACACAAGAGGTTAGGGATGATCTGATTCAGGCTCATACTACAGGCAAAGATCATGACATAGAGGCTGGAGTAAGATATACCTAAGCACAAATTCCATGATACATTGACAAAGCAAAAATTAAAGACATTTACGAGCATGAGTCAAAAAAGAAAACACAGGCACATGGCAAGACCATCATGTGAAAGACTGGACATGAGAGAAGTCTTTTGTCACCCTCTTGGACCTTAACCATGGTCATTGGCGATACCTGAGGGGACCCCAAGGAAAACCTCTAAAGCAGCACTTGCAAAACATTTGCAGAAACTTGCATCACTATCAGATAATCTTCCAGATGAATATAATACAGCAACAATCATTGATGGAATGTCTCTGGTCCAGAAGGTCAATAACAATGTCTCAACTTATGCAGACATTGCTGCTGCTATTCATAGCATGATCCGTAAAGAGGCAAACCAGAGGCAGATAATTTTTTAGATTAAATTAGATTAGATTTAACTTTATTGTCATTGTGCAGAGAACAAGTACAGAGACAACGAAATGCAGTTTGCGTCTAACCAGAAGTGCAAAAAAGCAGAAAAGTGCAATGTGATATACACAGTATAGGCAGGTGGTGCATAGACAGGACAAGAAATATAGTGCAGTGTAGACAGTACTATACAGTTGTTTTGCAGAAGGTGGTTTAGAGTAGCATAAATTAAATATAAATATGTGCAGTGTATTAGCAGTTACCTTATAAGAGCAGAATAAATATGGCTATGTACTGTAATATGAACAATGTATGAACAACATGTACATGTATGTGCAATGTAGTGGCGGTACCATTATAGTAGTAGTGAGAACAATATAGATATATGCAGTGTATTAACAGAATATATTACAGAAAAACTGAATAAATATGGATATTTAATATATACATACTGTATCTGTCTATATTTGAACCATATAGACAGATACAGTATGTACAACTATGTGCAGTGTGGTAACAGTACCATTGTAGTGCAGAAACAGTAACATTACAATAGTATTAATAATAAGTGTACGTGCAGGATGAAAAGCAGTAGAATATGGCTATGTACAGTATCAGTGTAATTACAGTATGTACATTTGTAAATAAATAGATGGATGGGATAGATGGGTGGGATAGGGTAGTGCAGTTGTGGGGGGGCTAGGGGATGTCCGCCTCCTTGTTGTCCCTGTCAAGGTTGCCATGGTCGTGGACACCTCAACAGGCACAGGCAAGGAGGCATCAGGCGGGGGCGGGGCAGGAGGTGATGGGGGCTAAGTTTGTTGGATGTCACAGGGATGCAGAGCTAGAGTTCAGTAGGGTGACAGCCACAGGAAAGAAGCTTCCTCTGAACCTGCTGGTTCGGATGCGGAGAGACCTGAAACGCCTACCGGAGAGGAGTGGGGTGAACAGTCTGTGGTTGGGGTGAGAACAGTCTTTGATGATGCGCGCCTTACGCAAGCATCGATTGCCCTGGATGGCCTCGATGGAGGGGAGTGAGGAACCAGTGATGCGTTGGGCAGTTTTCACCACCCTCTGCAGTGCTTTCCAGTCGGTGCCAGAGCAGTTGCCATACCAAACTGTGACACAGTTGGTGAGGATGCTCTCGATGTTGCAGCGGTAGACGTTCGACAGGATCTGAGGAGACAGATGGACCTCAGAAAGAAGAGACGCTGGTGAGCCTTTTTGATCAGGGTAGAGGTGTTGAGGGTCCAAGAGAGGTCCTCAGAGATGTGGACACCCAGAAACTTGAAGCTGGTGACATGCTTCACCTCAGTCCTGTTGATGAGAATGGGTGTGTGTGTGCTAGCTTTAGACTTCATGAAGTCCACAATGAGCTCTTTGGTCTTCTTGGTGTTGAGAGCCAGGTTGTTATCAGTGCACTACGATGTTAGGTGCTGGACCTCCTCCCTGTAGGCCGTCTCATCGTTATTGCTGATGAGCCCAATCACCGTAGTGTCATCTGCAAACTTGACAATGGTGTTAAAGCCATGTACAGGTGTGCAGTCGTAGGTGAAGAGGGAGTAGAGGAGAGGGCTCAGCACACATCCCTGTGGTACACTGGTGTTCGATGGTTGAGGAGGTGCGATTATCTAACCTAACAGACTGAGGTCTGTTGGTTAGGAAGTCCAGAATCCATAAGTTTGTTTTTTCTTTTATCACATACACATATATTGGTAGATGTTTTTTCTTTACCTTGACATATTTCAACGTATACTTCCATCTTCATCACAAGGTCACACGGTGGAGTAGTGTGACGCGTTTTTATCAGCTGATGTTGTTACGGAGGTGTGATCCACCTGTCAGTTTTTTGACAGGTGGACCACACCTCCTGCATGCCAGAGTCATTAAGCAGGAGAACAACCGATACCACCGCTGGATAAAGGAGGCGATTGAAATAAGAAAGCGGAGCCCAAAGACGATGAACAGAGATGAGGGAGCATATATGCTCTCCCATACCTGGAGTGCCGTCCTGGGGGGCGGCTGACTGACAGCAGGAGGTGACAGGTGGATCAAACCTCCGTAACAACATCAGCTGATAAAAACAAGTCACACTACTCCACCGTGTGACCTTCTGATGAAGATGGAAGTAGGTCAAGGTAAAGAAAAAACATCTAATATATGTGTATGCGATAAAAGAAAAAACAAACTTATTTATCTCAAGTGTAGACACAATGAATGCAATACAAGTAGTCCAGAATCCAGTTAAAGAGGGAGGTATTGATGCCCAGTTCACTGAGTTTGGTGATCAGTTTGGAGGGGATGATGGTGTTGAACGCTGAGCTGAAGTCAATGAACAGCATTCTTACATAGGTGTTGCTATTGTCAAGGTGGGACAGGGCAGAGTGAAGTGCCATAGAGATGGCATCCTCTGTGCTCCTGTTCTGATGATGAATTCAATAAATAGATTAAAGATCCTTCCCAGCCGGCACACGACCGACCTTCAACGTTGAAATATAGGGGAAAGGGGGGTTTAATGCTAAATGGTTGTAAAAGGGTATGTAGACAAACATTGAAACAACGTTGGTTGTAAAAAGGTCAAGAAAATCAATGTTGAATTATAGGTGAAATAATGTCAGTTGTTGTGTTAATGTTGAAACACTGTTTTAATGCTAATTGTAAAATGTTGACAAATGGTTGTAAAATAAGAAATCAAGGAAATCAGCACCAATGTTGAAATGGCGGATGTTGAAATAATGTTGCGATATCAACGTTGATTCAATTTGCAAATCCAACACATAATTCAACGTTGATTCACCCGTTATAAGGTTTTTTTTTTAAACGTTTATAACGTTTATTCACCGTTGAATTAATGTTGAAATGCCAGCAGGGTTTGTACTTGTTTCAGCTACAATTTAAAAAACATTTGTACTGCAGATCTATGTATGTCATCATTTAACATTAATTTCAACTCACAAAGTAAGGAAGGTAGAATAGTAATGATCAATAAGGTCTGCATTCAGGTATTGCCATAACATGTTGCTCTGAAAACTCAAATTAGCTTTTTTTTTGCACATAAATCTTGAATTTTATCAACAAAAATGAAGAGCAAAATCACATAATGAGTCAAAATATGTATGCCAACATCAAACACCACATATGCATCAGTAATAATACGATTTGGATTATTTTCTGGGCTCTTATGAGTGTGTTAACAAAAAAAGCCAATAGGCGGATTTTCTTTTTTTTTCAAATCAGAGATCAACTTTGAAGGCCTGTACAGCCACAAAGCTACAAGATCCAACTTGCTAGCATACCATTTTATACTCCAGAGATATGTAGCTTTCAGAAAAATATAGTGAGAATTTGCCCCCCCAAGTGGTAGTGACGACCCCCTGTGGCTCATGGACTACAGTGTCTATTTTGACTTCAGCGCATCGCTGCACTGGAGCTCAATCAGTTCCATTTGGATGCTGGTTAGTGCGCTTTCGATGTCGACGGCAAACGGATTGTTGAGCAATTGATAGTTTGTCTGGTTGCATGGATACGTGTTTTGTTTATGAACAGAAAAGGCGGCATTAACGATGCAACGCATTTTGGGATTTGAAGTGTTATAGGTGTATGATACACTATATGTACAGTATGTAGCAACTTGATGGGCTGCGTTGCCCTGGGCTGCGCTCATGCGCTGAATAGAATAGCGTGCTGGGCCAGCTCTAACGCGGATGCGCTGAAGAGAATACTGTCGGGCCAGCTCAGATATGGATGCGCTGTATAAACTTCTAATACAGATTGAATAATGACCTCGCGGGCCACAAATAAGCAGCCCGGGGCCTGAGTTTGACATCCCTGCCTAGATTCGAACTCAGAACTGCCTGAAAGTTTCTGACGTCTGTTCCGGAAATACGTGCATTAACCCACTCGACTGTCAGACAACGCTAGGCTATAGCTGCTTCGAGTAGGCCTATTGGGTAGGACTGTAGCCTACACTGGTTGCTGAGGCAGTCTTGAGTGACCGAATTCGTTTTCCTTTGTCATATGAATGCTGTCATTTTGTTAACATTACTGTTAAGGAGATGCTGTAGGCAAAGGCTATATTTCAACCTCGTTAGTGTAGTAAAAAATCAGAACTATTCACAAGGTTTCTGGGCAGCATATTTATGTTCTGTTAGCAAGCGAACTTCTCATGACTGCCAACAAAGTAGCCTACTGCCAGCTGAGGAAGCTCTCATTTTAAAACATTACTGAGAGACAGGCACTGTACAATCAAGAAATCTTGCCACTGAATCCAAAACTATGTGTAACATTACAGTATGTACAAAGCTTATAGGCTACAGTGGACTAGCATGTTGCAGGGGCTGCTAAAAACACAGAGAAACACACTGAAAACTCGGCCAATCACAGCCCTTGCTGTCGAACGCTCTGTCCGGTTCGACCGCGGAACGCCACAGCGGACTATGCTGCCCCCAAGCGGCTGCAGTTGTACTTACATTTCACCCAGCTGCATGAATCACCTTGATCGTGAATGAAGTGTCAATTTTTAACCGGGACCCACTGTAACATCTCGGTGACGCTTTGAGTTAACATAACACATCTTGATACCATTAGTCAGGACACTGTCCCAATCATTCACAGCAATTTTCATGCATATACATTGAACACACTAGCGCCACCACCAGTTCAATGCTGGACATGCGTTAATGCGAATGATCCTTGACTCTTTTGTCTGATTTTCACAATTGAGGTAGCCTCTGAATCCTTGGCACAAACGATAGTTGTCATATTTTCCATTTTCCATTCCACTTTATTGGCCTATGACAGCCAATCAAATATGGCGATGAAGCCGCAAAACAGGAAGTGGGCTAACATCTTGGAGACGCTTTAATGTATGAAGTCCAAACTTGATACAGGGACATATTAGCTGATTATTAGGACATGCAAGGAAAATGGTCTCATTTGGCCTCTAGGGGTGCTGTAATAAGGAAACTGAGCTCACATCTCAACAACACTTTTGTGTATGAAGTCCAAACTTGGTAGAGGGACATGGTAGCTGATTGTGAGAGCTCACAAAGACATTGGGGCAATTTGGCCTCTAGGGGCGCTGTAACAAAGTAAATGAGCTTATTTCTCAGCCATTCTTTATCCAATTGCAATCAAACTTGCTGTGAGTGCTTGCTCATGCCATGGCAACGCCATTCCAGCTATAGCGCATTGCTAGGCCCCCGCATTGCTGCTTGCAGCTATATTTATCTTTGTTGTTGGAATAGAACTCAAAATGACTTCTTCCATATTTCTCCTGTTCAGTTTAAGAGAGCCTATCCCTGCTGCTGGGATGAGTGACTCTCAGGAGAGAGAGGAGGCTGCAGGTCCCAGTGAGACACTCAGACCAGAGTCTGCAGCATATGGCTGTGAGACAATGAAGAATTACATAAACATGGATATTCATGGATCTCCAACACATTGTCATGAAAGGTGAGTTTCCCAGTCCCACCTCCTTCTCCCACTAATTTCCTATCAGTCTTCAAATGCAAACGTATGGGGTCATTGTGTGTCTCTCTCTCTCTCTCTCTCTCTCTCTCTCTCTGTCTGTCTTTCTGTCTGTGGGAACTCTGGTTTCTTATTTGTGGAAAAGGGTGCACATCCAAAATATTTTTTAACAGGTGCCAGACAAAACGTGTCAGAGAGGGAGAAGGAGATGATCTGCACAATGTATATGGGCTCTTTTATACTAAATTATACTTTATTTATCCTAAAAAAAGGGACGTTTTGATCTCAAAAGATCTTCATGAGGCAAATAAGAACTGGTAGGGATGGCCTATATCACATGACCATTTAGGCCTAGTAATCAGACACCTGCCTTAAAGGAACGCGCCACCCAATGTCAGTAGTAATATATGTTCTTACCTTAACTTTCACGAGTTGAGTCATACCTCTCCCATGTCGGTACGTGCACTCAAACGCTCTGGTGCGCGGGCGAATATGTTAGCATGTTGCTATGCTAGCGGGCTCAGACGTAGCCATAGAGGGAGGAAGATAGCAGTAATCAAAAACTTCCACGTTTTCCCTACTTAAATACAGTTGCACGAGTAGTGGATAAAAATGTGTAAGGTCACACAACATGAAACGTGGCGATTTTCCAAGCAAATAAACAGGAGAACTACAATGTGTGGCACAATAGCACTTGGGAGTACTTCGACCTAATGTAGTAATATTAGTTAACACCTCTTCTGCTCTTCTGCATTGTTGGGTCTGGCGTATCACATCTTCCTCTTCACAATATCCCATAGATTTTCTATGGGGTTAAGGTCAGGCAAGATTGCTGGCCAATTAAGAACAGGGATACCGTGGTCCTTAAACCAGGTACTGGTAGCTTTGGCACTGTGTGCAGGTGCTGTCCTGTTGGAAAATAAAATCTGCATCTCCATAAAGTCGGTCAGCAGCAGGATGCATAAAGTGCTCTAAAACTTCCTGGTAGATGTCTGCGTTGACCCTGGACCTCAGAAAACACAGTTGACCAAAACCAGCAGAAGACATGGCAACCCAAACCATCACTTACTGTGGAAACTTTACACTGGACTTCAAGCAACGTGGATTCTGTGCCTCTCCTCTCTTTCTCCAGACTCTGGGACCTTGATTTCCAAAAGAAAAGCAAAATTTACTTTCATCAGAGAACATAACTTTGGACCACTCAGCAGCAGTTCAGTCCTTTTTGTCTTTAGCCCAGGTGAGACGCTTCTGACGCTGTCTCTTGTTCAAGAGTGGTTTGACACAAGGAATGCGACAGCTGAAACCCATGTCTTGCATATGTCTGTGCGTGGTGGTTCTTGAAGCACTGACTCCAGCTGCAGTCCACTCTTTGTGAATCTCCCCCACATTTTTTAATGGGTTTTGTTTCACAATCCTCTCCAGGGTGTGGTTATCCCTATTCCTTGTACACTTTTTTCCACCACATGTTTTCCTTCCCTTCGCCCCTCTATTAATGTGCTTGCACACAGAGCTCTGTGAACAGGCAGCCTCTTTAGCAATGACGTTTTGTGTCTTGCCCTCCTTGTGCAAGGTGTCAATGGTCGTCTTTTGGAACAACTGTCAAGTCAGCGGTCTTCCCCATGATTGTGTAGCCTACAGAACTAGACTGAGAGACCATTTAAATGCCTTTGCAGGTGTTTTGAGTTACTTAGCTGATTAGAGTGTGGCACCAGGTGTCTTCAATAATGAACCTTTTCACAATATTCTAATGTTCTGAGATACAGAATTTGTGGTTTTCATTAGTTGTCAGTTATAATAATCAAAATTAAAAGAAATAAACACTTGAAATATATGGAGTGAGGATTGTCTCAAAATTATTTATATAAAAGGATATATATAGATATACATACATTTATAAATATCCAAATACAAAATACAAATATAAAAATGTGACATACAAATTTACATAAACAAATTTATGTAAATAAACGTGTCTTTGTAAATATATTTTCGAGATTTGAAAATAAATATGCTTGAATTTGTATGTGGAATCTGCATTTGTGAATCTCCTTTTTGCTTTTATGTCGATGACGTCATTTTGAGACATTCCTACTGCACACCAAGATCCACAAATAAATACCACTAGATTTGAATGCGAAGACACCCTCCACTGAACAACCAGCAGATGGCAGTGTTGTTAATAATATTAATATAGCCTAAATCATGCTTCTCCCGACAGTGCGCTCTAATAGGCTACTTGCGCTGACAACTAGCCTTAATAAAGTTCATGTTCACAGTGTAGCCTAATGCGAAATTCATTCAAATTAATGCAAATTATTTTATGTTGACTTCAGCTGACATTGACACCCACAGATGTGTAAGGAGATATTGCTTTTTGTGAACAAAATATAAGCGCCTATAAGAAGTCATAAAACTTTTTGCCTCAGTCTCCTAGAAGATGTATTCTATTAAAATGCACATGAGTTTATGAGTTAAGAATGAGTTTTCATTCTTATTAATATTGCGGGGTAGGCCATTTTGTCTTTGTGGAGGCCTGCGCTCTCGAGTGGCCTTCTAGTTAGCATATTAAAATGAGTGTGAATGAGGGAAGAGAGAGAGTGTAATGCTCATGCAAGTGCGCTTAATTTCACATTAATTGGGATATACAAAGAAAAGTTGCTGCGTACGCACAGTTTCATACATCTATTTTTTTTGTGTGTGCACTACTTTCTAGATTTTTGCCACGCAAGTCTTTGTACATTAGGCCCTTGTTCAATCTCAATATATATAAGAGTGGAAAGATTATGCTTCAATGTATTGAAATGAACTACCACTGGATTTTTTTCATCATTTAACCGTATGTCACTTCTGTGCTCCGCAATGCATGTTTTTAAACAGCGCTGTGTTTTTCCAATATATGCAAGTCCACAAGGGCATTTGATCATATAGATGACATTTTTAGTGTTAGTGTTAGCATGTTATGACGCATTTTATCTGTAGAGTTTCCCCGGTATTTGGATGGTTAAACAATTTACATTTATATGTACGAAACAAAAAAAAATCTAAAAAATCGAGGTTGTATGCACGTCCATAGTGGCATATTTGCACGCATAACACTGTTAAACTGCCTGCGAGATCCAAACTGTTTGGAGAGACGGAGCTCCGTCTGTAAGATATATGACAGAATCTTACAAGTCAGATAACTTCATTTTTCAAGATAATTGATTGGTCAGTTGGCGGTAGTTTTGCAAGATTTGAGCTATAACTTAGCACATAACCTGCTCCCGACCAGAAGTGCATTTCCCATACAACTATGGTTAGCTTTTTACTAACGTGGTACGATGCATCGTTCAACTAACCAACATGTAAGTTGCGACTGTTTCCCAAAACCGTTGTACTTACATAGTACTTTGTGAGTTTGAACCATGTTGATTTCAACCAACATAGTTTGGACTACAATGGTTGCAGATGTTTTCGGAGAATGTCGGACTATGTCGGTTAGAGCCGAACACATGAAGTCATGTAAAAGTAATGAAATTTGACATTGCACGAGTTTATTATGATTTATTCAGCCTACACGTTTCCTAGGCACAGGAGTTATGATATCATTATTATTATTATTATTATTATTATTATTATTATTATTATTATTATTATTATTATTATAACAATAGGCAGTAATTTCAATAGGCTATGTATGTTTTTATTATTATTATTAGTAGGCTATTAATAAAAATAATAATAGGCATAATAATGATAATTTTAATAATAACGTCACATGCTATTGAACACTAATTAATCAGTGAAGCATAAATCGTCAACCGAGGAAATGTGAACAAATAAGTTGCACATTTAATGAAACACACCAAATACATATAAATACTGGCCAATACTTACATTTGTTGAAGCGCGACAGGGTGGCGTGAAAGGATAGACATCTGCATTTTGGATCTTGCAGTCGTAGGTTCGGCCTGGATAATGTTAATTTCACAATGGTATTGGAGTCTTGGATAGGCTATTCAATCATTAAATATTCCTATGATCGATTAGAACCTGTAGTCCTAGTATAACTATGATTGGAGACCATATGCTTAGCCTACCTTATGGGCCCACAGTAGAGCCTAGTTCTGTGGTCCAGTGATATGTTCTTTTTCCATCTTCCAACACGATACCATAGTTGTCTATAAGCTACGCAAATTGAACAGAGGTCACACACTGTTTCAATGAATAAGGCTAATAAACTAACACTGATAATGAATACCTCTTTACTTGATTGCATTGTTGCTCGATGAGATCGGCTCTTGACTGAACATGGTTCACTGATATTCACTGGAATTTGTGATGGGTTGAAGTCACGTTGTCCCTCCTGCTTTCATGTGTTATTTGTCTCAAAATGCACAGGGACATTATCAATGGCATAGGCTAAATGTATATTATGTTCTAATAAAATTGGCATGGTTAGATTAGATTCAACTTTATTGTCATTGTGCAGAGCACAAGTACAAAGACAACCAAATACAGTTTCCGTCTAACCAGAAGTGCCAAAAAGGCAGAAAAGTGCAATGTGACATATAAAGTATAGACAGGTGGTGCATAGACAGGACAAGAAATATAATGCAGTGTAGACAGTTAGTAAACAGTTGGTTTGCAGAAGGTGGCTTAGAGTAATATAAATGAAATATAAATATGTGCAGTGTCTTAGCAATTACCTTATACAGTAAGAGCAGAATAAATATGTCATATGAATGTTGAACAACATGTTGTCAATGTGTAAGTGCTTTACCTCTCACTCTGTGCTAAAAGCACTGTATAAATGAATACTTTACTTTATGATTGCCCTTCATTTCAATGGAGTTCTTTCATGCCTATATGCAGCATTTTTCCAATGTTGCCCTTGTTATGTGTTTTCATTGTGACATTGAAAAACTGAATACTGCTACCACACACAAGTATGTCATATTATTTTAAATGAACAGATACAATGTTTTTTACCATAACTTTTCAACTGTGCCTATGGAGAGGTCTCTCTTTCTGGAGTGCGTCAAGTTCTTCAGGGAAACATGACGCCTGGGCTTGCTGCAGGAGCAAGGCTTCAGCTGCTGTTGTGGAGGATTTATTGGACTGTGTCGATGCCTGCTCAGTGGCGGCGATAAGGTCACTCCAACTTTGATGCTGGGAGGCATCTGGCAGTGCACTGACAGTAGCAGAGACATTCAGGCACAGAGCAGCTTTCTTCAATTCAGTGCTGTCTGCTGGTGGTGATGAGTGGGCAACATCAGGTGCAACAGGCCAGCAATTGTCAGGCTTCTGCAGGAAGAGCGGCCCCCGTCGTCCAGCAGTTGGGTTGAGCCAAGTCACACAGTTTCGGGTCAGGGCATTTGCTGGGTTGTTTGGCCTGTCAATGTACCTCCAGTCATCAGAGTCTGTGAGTTCCTGGATCTCTGCGATCCGGGTGCCGATAAAAAAACCTTGTAGTGGCATGACTCAGATTTCAACCAAGTCAGCACTGTGGTGGAATCGCTCCAAAGGATGGTTCGGGCCAAGGGTAAGGTACGTTCACACCTCAAGGTAGTGGCTAACTGTGCCCCTAATAAGGCAGCACTCAATTCGAGTCGGGGCATTGACAACTGTCTCTTTGGTGACACTCGGGAGCGGACCATGATGAAGGCCACATTAATGTGATTTTGGTCGTCATGGACACGTAAGTAAGCCACAGCGCCGTAGGCCCGTTCTGCAGCATCACAGAAGACATGAAGCTCTCGGTACACATCCGACTGGTCGGCACAAGGGGGCACATAACAGCGAAGCAGTCTGATGCTTGGGAGGACAGACCGTTCACTTTCCCACTTCAGCCACTGATCAGCCAGTTCGGATGGAGTGATGGGGTCATCCCAGCCTTGTTTGGTTTTCCACAAATCCTGTACCAGCACTTTCGCCCGGGTGGTATAAGGTAAGATGTATCCTAATGGGTCATACTGACTGGCAAGAGTGCGGTAGATGAGGCGGAGTGTGGGAATCTTGATGGGCGTCACCCGGTGCTTGTATCCCAGGCTATCAGGAAGGCAGCTCCAACGCAAGCCTAAGGTGGATTCTTGGGGATCAACGCCCGCTTGTGAGAGCCACAAGTCAGTGCTCATAGATCTTGCCTCAGGGGGGAGGTGTTCAACCACCCTGGAGTCATTACTCGCCCACTGGCAGATTTCGAATCTTCCTTTGGACAGTGTGGCCCGGAGTCTGTCCAGCAGGGTTTTGGCAGCGGCTGATGTGTCGAAGATTTGCAAGCAATTATCTACATAGAAAGCTCTGAGGACAGAATGCAACACTTCAGGGTCACTCTCCAGGTGCTCCTTTGCATGACGCTGCAGGGCGTAAATGGCGCAACAAGGGCTACAAGTTGTGCCAAAAGGTAACACTTGCCACTCATAGGTCTTTGGGCGAGTTGCCTGAGCTATAGCCCGCCAGATAAACCTGAGTAGTGGTCTGTCAGCAGGGAGTAGATGTACTTGGTGAAACATAGACTTTATGTCACCACTGATGGCCTCACTAATCCCAGCCCATACCAGAGCAGTATGGACAGCATGGGTCCCCCATAAGGTCCAATGCGGACAGGCTCTTTGGGCACCAACAAGTGGGAATGATCTGAGCCTATTAGGATTAATGGCCGAGCATGGACAAAGTCTGGTAAGGGTAAGCCTCTCAAGTGGGAATACTCCCTCTGCAGGTCAGAGGCACAACAAGAATGCTCAGCCAAATTGAGGACCGGGGCAGTAAAGGCATTGGCTATGGATAACCTAATCTTCTTCTGGCTCACAGGGGAGATATGACAGGAGATGGTCTCACCACTCATGGGAATTACCTCATGCCGCACAGTTCTGAGATTTAGGATCTCTTCTGGGCCTTTAAGCTGTAGCTGGGACGCTGCTGAAGTCAGAATGATCATTCTCTCTGAGCCATCATCGAGTATGGCATAAGTTTGCAACCTCTGCCGGCCATTGATCAGGAGACTGGAACTACCTTCAACATCACACGAGGAGATCGGTTTGGCTGATCGATGTACAGTGCGTCTTCGGCACAAGGTGCACGGATGAGCACATTGAGAATGCCTGCCGTAGCAGAGTTCCCAGGGCTTTTTGAGCTGGTGGAGAGTTGATGTGCGATGCCATGCAGGATGGTGAGATGCAGCTCTTTGCAGGTGTTGCAAGGCTTTTTGAGGGTGCATTTATCTGGCTTATGGCAGCGGGCACATCTGTAGCAACGATCATTCTTCTCTATCCATGTTCTCAATTCTGATGGGCTGAACTCCTTCACTTTTGGACAGGTTCCCAGGAAGTGGTTATTGTTGTTACAGTATGGACAGAAAGGTTGGAACTTGGGTTTACCAAAGATGGTCATCCTCTTTCCGCGGCCCTGTTGGACACTAGGCTGGCTTTCCACGGTGGCTGTATTGCTCAGGTACATAGTGGTAGGTGTCCCCTTTCTCCCCTGGATCTTTTGGACTGCTTCTCGTCTCTCCATTGAAGTAGGGACTGAGACTTGTTGGGCAATACTCTTGGGGTGGGCTTTCACCTGGAGCCAGGCAGAGAAGTCTTCCAAGGTGTATGTTTTGTTCTTTGCCATCTTTCAGGATGCCACGATTCAAACAGTGCTCAACGAAACTGTCCCGGTAGTGAAGGGGGAGCTTGGTAAGTAGTCTATCGACATGAGAGCCACACCACAACTCACTTCCACCTGCACCGTCCACTGATCGCAGCATGCCGATCAATGAATGTACAGAAAGAGCAAAGTCCTGGAATGCATTGCTATCTCCTAATCTGACAGGTGGTGAATGGAGGATGCTGGCTATTTCACTTTGTACCAACTGCCGTGGCTGGCCATACTTTGCCTTAAGGGCAGCAAGAGCAGATGTGTAGGGAGTTGAGGCGTGCATATAAGACTTTGCTAGCTTGTACGCACTGGGCAGCCTCAAGTGGTCCATGAGGACCTGGAACTTGTATTGTTCAGAGAGGTGAGCGTGGATATCTAACAGGTTCTCCAACGCCATATTAAGCAGAACAAAGTCACTCTCCTTTCCACTCTCAAAATAAGGCAGTCTTGGCTTTGGGATGCCAAAAGCAGTGGCCACTAACAGCTCCATGATGCTAGCTCCCTCTGACGCCCTTTCAACGGGCTTAAGCAAGGAAAGAGGTGCTGGTTTCTCAGGGACTGGATCTGAGGGTCTTTGACTCTTGGCAGGACGAGGTCCGGTCCGCACTAAATGGTGGAACGAAGGAGGTGAGGGAGTGGCGGCCTGCTCTGGACTAGATGTCTGAACTACTGGGTGGATCCCTTGAACTGGATAGCGAGTCCCAGACTTACTCAAAGTATTGACAGGCTGACTTCGAGCCAGAGGTAAGGATTGGAACAAAGTAGTGGTTGGCTGATTCACTGGAACAGGATTGAAGGCAGATGTTTGAGGACCAGCAGAGGGAGCACGCTGCACTGAGAACAGATCGACAGGTTCACCTGCATCTAAAACTCTTGAGCTCATGGAAAGAGGGGCCAACCCTTGAGGGGGGTTATAAACACTAGACTGAGCAGGTGGAGCAGGTGGTTGTTCAGTAGTCACTTCTCCGGTGAACGAGGTTATTAGCCGAGCCTCTTCCAATTCTCGCTGAACTCTACGCAGCCGTCGCTGTAGCGTCATGGATCGGGTCAACCTCTCTCGTTCCTTCAACGCTGCTTGTGCTTGCCTGTCTAGTTCTTGAGCCCGGTCATCTAAGGCCTGTTCCTCCTGGATCTGACTTTGGATCTCGTGCAGTTCTCCAAGTTTCCTCCTCTCCTCAATCATGGCTGCCTGTAGAGGGGTGAGCTCCATCTGGTGGCTCTTACGAGAGCTTCGGGAACTTCCACTGGCATAAGTGTAAGTATAAGAGGAGGCCTTCTTTGACTTAGGTAATGACTCACGCTTATCCCTCTTGCCTCTAGATCTGTCGAGTCTCACCTCTCCCTGTGAGGGTGGAGCTGGTTGTGGAGCTGGTTGCTCCTCCGCTGCTTCGGGTTGGACATATTTGTGGGTGATTTCTTCTTCTTCCTCCACTTCTCTCTCCATGGCTGCAGTCTCCTCTTCCTTCTCTACATCGCCATCCTCCACTGCTGTCTCCTCCTCCTCTTAAGGGTGTTGATCGGGGTGTCCCAGGGTATCTGCCTGCGCAGCAGCAGTCGTGATGGGAAATGGTTCGGCTGCTTGGCTGTGATGAGGGAGGCTCTTGGGCTTACTGGAGAGTTTCCCATCAGGAGCCGGGAAGCCATAGCGGTCCGGTTGGCGCCTCTCTCGCTTAGACTTGGTGGTCTCTAATGCACTCTGGGACTTGATTGAAGGAGTGTTTCTATCCGTTGCACTTCCCTCTGGTAACTCCAAACCATTGCCTGCCATGGTATCACTCACTCAGTCCTCCGGCTCGAAGGACCATTGAAGGAACTGTAGGGGGCGATGTGGGTCGAGGAGAGTGAGTGTGTGGTGAGCAGGCAGAGCCCCGGTTAGAAGGCTCACTGGTATGGAGTGATTGACACAGAGATGGCAGGGTTTCGGTGCAACACAAGCAGTTTATTTTGATTTCCCATTTAGTTCTTTGTTCTTCACTGGGTTTTGTATGTGTGTGGTTAACTCAAAAGACGCACACGACACAGGACACACTGGAGTGCAGGGTTGATGAACAAATAAATGAATGCAGGGCGAGCAAACAATTTATCTAGTCTGAGCCCCTGCTCTGGAGCTACGGGTTTCCCAGTAGGTGAACTGGGCGTGGTTTGGTGACAGCCATAGAATCCTACAATTTCTTTGCAGCACTTTCTCCAAGGACTTTGTGCCGGTTTAAATTAAATGTACATTACAGAATAAGAAACAATATATTAATAATAAACATATATATATAAACATATATATAAGGGAGTCTTTTCAACTATACTCTCTCACATACACCACTATACTCTCTCACATATACTACTATACTCTCTCGCATACACCACTATACTCTCTCACATTTACTTCTATATACTACTATACTCTCTCGCATACACCACTATACTCTCTCACATTCACTACTATACTCTCTTGCATTCACTATACCTTCTCGTATACACTACTTAACTCTCTTGCATACACTACTAAACTCTCCCGCATACACTATTATACTCTCTCGCATACACTACTAAACTCTCTCGCATACACTACTATACTCTCTCGCATACACTAGTATACTCTCTCACATACACTACTATACTCTCTCACATACACTACTATAGTCTCTCACATATACGACTATACTCTCTCACATACACTACTATATTCTCTCACATATACTACTAAACTCTCTCACATACACTACTATACTCTTTCACATACACTACTATACTCTATACTCTCTCACATACACGACTATACCCTCTCATACATACATGTAAAATGACTATAATAGTGAGTGTGCATGAGTATAGTTGTGTATGTGCAAGATTATGATAGTGTGTGTAAGACCAAGTATGAATTAAGGCCTAGACGGCCCCTCATACTTCAGAGGGTGGGTTACAGTTTTCAATAGCTTACAGTTTTCAATAGCTACAGAATGGACTTAGTTTGGTATGTTTTAGGAATCATTAGCCTACATGCTGTTGGCTACTTCAGCAGGTTTTGTTTATTTGGAGCTCCTTAAAATAGGCCAATTGTTTTTCATAAGGGTTATAGGTTTTCAGAACAGACAAGTCACATACAAATCACTGGGGTAGGTAAGAGCTAGCACACCCCAAATATACAATCAGATACGGTGAAATTTGTATACTGTAGGCCCTGACGGTTAAAATTAAGAAAGAGTATCGGACAGATCATGTAATGTGCAGTAGCCTATAAGGATAAATTGCGCTGATTTGAAGTGACCTATAATAACTATCAGTGTGCCGCAGCTCTCCCTGCAGCTGGTGCAGCGCTTCACTTTTTTTACACTGCAATATGTATGAAGTGCGTCCAAATTCACCCATTTTTCTCTGTTGAACTCCTCGAGAAGTACTAATCACACATGTGTCACATGAAAGAGCCTTTTCTCCTCTTTTAAACAGTGCTAGCCACTTGGTGTGATAAACGGTTCACAATATTTAATAATTATTCTCTGCGCCCATCTCCACATCCATTCCTCTCGGTGGAATATGTCACACACTCGCAACACATGACAAACCATATATCAGAGTAAACAGCAGACCTCCCGAACACAAAGGTGTAATTCATTCCCGTGTATAGTTAGCCATTCCAGACTAATCCGGTTTTGAAATAAATTGTAACAAAATTCAACATGGTCTTTAGGCTTAAAAGCATTTCTTTAAAACGGAGCTATATATCGCGATATATATATATATATATATATATATATATATATATATATATATATATATGTAGGCTACACAGCAGTTACTGTAGATCAAGTTAGACAGCTCCAGAACTCATGCCAATGATTGTCTTAAAGGAACACGCCACCCAATGTCAGTAGTAATATATGTTCTTACCTTAACTTTCACGAGTTGAGTCATACTTCTCCCGTGTCGGTACGTGCACTCAAACACTCTGGTGCGCGGCTGGACTGTGTTAGCATGTTGCTATGCTAGCGGGCTTTGCCGTAACTAGCCGTAGAAGTAATCAAAAACATCCACGTTTTCTCGACTTAAATACAGTTGCACGAATAGTTGATAGAAATGTCTACGGCCATGCAACATGAAACGTGGCGATTTTCCAAGCGAATAAACAGGAGAACTACAATGTGTGGCACAATAGCACTTGGGATTAGTATTGTTAACACCTAATTGTAGATCCTATCCACCACAGAGTTTAGAATCCATGCTGGATCGACCCTCAGCCTCTCCCTCCCCTCTGAGCGAGAGAGAGGCACACACACTAGAGATGCGCTGATGGGCTATTATTTCAACCATAACTGCATAGCAAAACTTATCATCCATCAGCCATCCATCAGCACCAAAGTTTTTTGACCAATTTTCAAAACCGCACCCGCCCACCATCCGCTGGTTGTTTTAATGTAGGCTATATGGGTGATGCAGCGCTGCTGACGTGAGGCTAGAAAGCCCTTGCCTGTTCTAGAAAGACTGATCCAATGCAGCAAATATATTAAAAGGCTAAAGTCGTACATTGGCTATGTTGTAGCCTATCCCTAGAATATCAGCAGCAAGCAGTCTCTGTCTCGCAAAACAGTCTCCAAATAAAACGCACATCGGCCTGTTGCCTATTCTGCCAGCTTGTGACAATATATCGTCCAAAATGCTTGATTGCATTGCATTCTCCACATTTTTAGCTAAATTTTCATGTACCACATCAGCATTTTTGTTCAGTGAATCTTTTGTAAATTGCTTTACAATAGCGTCGGGCCCTTGTCAGCAGCCTTCGGCTTGCCTCTTGCCACTATTCACTCCTTGTCTTCCGATGTCATTTCTGAGTCATCTACAGATGTTTACACACATTCCCATATGAATGCTGTTCTGTTGACTAATCATGATATCACATTTTATACCTTATCTATAGTGGCTGGTGAAAGAGTTGAGTGGCTTTTTTTTCAATGGTGCTTCTAAGAGGCCCTGCCTCTCTAGGATGCTCTTTTTCATACCCAATCATACGTATGACACATACTCACACAGTAGACATATGTACGCATGCATGCACATGCTCAAACACACATACGCAGGCAAACACACAAGCACGCACACACACACACACATAGACATAAACGTGTACACGCACACATGCACACAATTCAAGAATTTCTCAGAATTACAAACAGGCAAGATGGGGGTGGGGTTGTATAAAATGAATTTTACATGTGAAATCTATGAACTAATCATGTTTTGGTACTTGTTGTCTAGCAGATACCAGTGAGAATTGAGTGTGGATGATGCAATTTAGTGAGACAGTTCGAATCATATAGGCCTTTCAGCGTGATCTATTTTTGTGGAAAAAATGTGCTGGACTGGGCGGCGGTCATATTTTGTACCGCTCTGCGGTACATCTAGTTACTTACCACAGGTCGAGAGGTGTAGCTGTAACTACACAACTTTACAATAGTGGATGCAAACGTTCGTTGCTACAATGGTTTTGGGAAACACTAACGTAGCTTAACGTAGCAACATACTGTAGCGACCGGCTGTCAATCAGGGAGTGCCCGCGCTATGCATAACCCCGGGCACACTCATGGTTGGCAGCCTGGTGAGAGGGGGGCGGGACCCCCGGGGAATATAGGCTACTGTTCTGGAAAGTTCTGCCTTTTTCGGTTCTGGGCCTGACACGGTCCGCTGTGTGTTACATGCTGCATTGTGTGCTTTATACAATAAACCAGTTCATGAACTCTGGTTCTTGGTGAAACGCTACAATACCTTGCTAACCCACTAATCAAGATTCGTAGTATAGCCTGCACACTCTAAACCTGAGTGAGTATTTGTTTTGTGTGTGTGTGTGTATCAGAATAGAATAGAACCTTTTGTTCAGCCAAATAAGATTTGTAAGTAAATGTAACTCAAATAATCAGAAATACATGGTAAAGATGAAAAAAGTTATCTTAACATATTTTGTAATGTAATTTTCCCGCTGGCAATTCTTTTGTGCAATACTGGGCATGCTCTACAATATCACTGCCAAACTCAGGGCCGTTTTGTTTTATATTTCATTAGTAAAATGAATGCAAAATCAAACAAATTGTTTATAATATAATAGTTGTTTGTAATAATTGAATTATATGTGCGTGTTTCTGCTTTCTCTCTCTTTTTCTTTCTGTGGGAACCCTGCTTTGACGCTAAAATGAAGTTTATATTCAGTCTTTTTTTTGTAAAAAGCCTGTGTCCGTCTTTCCTTTTACCAGATCACAGACAAACAGATCCCCATCTCCAGTGCCCAGCTGTGTGTCCATGAAGAGTGATGTGTCCATGCATAATCCTCTGGAATTCAGCAGTGGACCCGCAGTACACTCTAAACCTGAGTGAGTATTTGTTTTGTGTGTGTGTGTGTGTGTGTGCAGGGGTTAAAGTGGGGGGGAACAGGCAGGAACGCAATTCTGCCACCTCAGATAAATAAAATAATAAATTCTTTCATACCAACGATATAGCACAATTATATTGTTAAAATAAATGGTGAGTTAATTTTTGCCTTACAGAGGTGACAAAGAAGCTAGCAATTCTTGTCCAAAAAGTGTTGCTATACCACAATACTCAATATGTTCCAGCAGTGAGTCCTTTTTCCCCGTTGCATGACACTGGATTTTAGGGTTCCCCCACCTGCCAAATCCCACTTTTTTTTTATTATTTCCCATAATTATCCCACATAATTATCAGATTATGAGATTATCCCACATATTATCGTACTTATGAGATTTATAGTCATAATTATGAGATTTAAAGTCGTAATTACAACTTTAAATCTCAAAATTACGACTTTATTTCTAATAATTAATGCAATAATAACTGTACTGGGCCAGTTCTGGCCCAGATCTGTCTCTGATCCGTAATTCCAACCTGTTCCGGTATTGGCCCGTTGGAAGAAATGACCCTGTGGCAGGTCCGTTTAGTGGATCTGTGCCAAATGCTAATGAAGATCTGGACCAAATCTGGCCCAAATATATTTTGCTGTCTGGGTCTGCATGGGGTACAACTGAAGTCAGAGTTGGTCCATTCAGTCAATAGTTCCACATTCAGGGTGCTCCATTATTAGATTAACATCAGACAGCGCTGTAAAATGTGTGGGAATTTCTCGCACTATGATGGCTAGAGTTGTGGGACTTTTATTATTATGCTCAATACTAAGTAATAATTTATTCGCAATACCGCGCTGAAATTGTTCTGCTGCCAGCTTGTGCCAATATATCATCCAAAATGCTTGATTGCATTGCATTCTCCACGTTTTTAGCTAAATTTTCATGTACCACATCAGCATTTTTGTTCAGTGATTAATTTGAATAGACAGAGTAAATTTGAATAGACTTTTGACGAGTGACGATGCACTTTTGAATGTCATGATAGGGCCCCTAGTGTTTATGACTGGTCGACATAACAGACGCTAATCAGAAGACTGCAGTGGGCGGTTGGGGATGTATGCCTTGATTATTGAATTAAAATAACTAGGAGCAGATCCAGTCAGTGTCCTATAGGAACAAAGTGAGAGATTTAAATTTCATTCTGGCTACTTAAGGGAGCCAATGGAGAGTAACTAGGAGAGGAGTTACATGTGTCCTCTTTGGCTGATTGAAGACCAGGGGCCTCATGTACAAAGACTTGCGTGGAATTCATACTAAAACATTGCAGTGCAAACCTGAAAAGTAGCTTAAGCACAAAAAAATCCTGATGTATGAAAATGTGCATACGCAGCATTCCACGCAGCTTTTCTTTGAAATTAAATTCTCACATGCACGAGCATTACACTCCACCCTCTCTCCTCCCTCAATCACACTCATTTTAATATGCTAACTAGAAGGACATTCGAGAGCGCAGACCTCCGCGAAGACAAAATGGCCAATCCTGCAATATTTATCACAATGAAAACTCATTTGTGGATCCATTCATACTCAAACCTGTTCCAAAGTTTAATCATTGAAATCATAAAATTAATAAAAAAAGTTTATTTCTAGCGAATGTGAGGTAGAAGTGCTTATCTGACGAAATGGCAACAATCTTAGGTCTTTATCATCTGTAATCAGTGTTGTGAGTAATTCATTAAAAAAGTAATATAATTACAGTAATGCATTGCTTTTTGCTGTAATGCAGTAATGTAAGGCATTACCAATACAATTTCAGTAATGTTTTACTCGGTACAATTCTCAGTAACTGAAGTTTCTTTGCTTTTTCATCCAAAATTGAGAAATGCTCAATTGGCACCAGAGAAGATTATCCAAGAATTAAAAAAGTCATCTATGCTGGTCCTGGAATTTAATTGCCTTGTTTAGATGACTGTAGAAAGGGAATTTGAGTTGTCTCTGCCATTCATGCAACAGATCTAACATGGTTAGGCTATACTTCTCATTCAAGCAGTGAGAATAACTAAAATGTTGCTTTTACAGACAAAGATCATAGCCATTATTCTCAAACTATTTGCATTAAGTCTACACCACTGTAAGTGGAAGGAAAGGCAACCAGCAATGATAAGAACCATTAAAGTCAACATACAATTTCACTATGGCTATATTTGACTATATTAAGTTGTGAGTGACCTTTGGTCTTTGGGGCCTACATTGTCCCATGAGCCATAACTGCAACCATTATATTGTTCTTTTGTTAGCCTTAAGGCTAGCTCAGTCATTATGCCGTGTAATGAGCTGCATTGAACACATGAAGATCTATTGAGAACACCAAATCCATATTTCCTGTTATTTTGGTAAAGGTAATGTAAACGTAGTGTAATGCCTTACAATTCAAAGACAGAAATATTGTAATGTAACAAATTACTTTGAGATGACAGTAACAAGTAATAAATAATGCATTACACTTTTGAAGTAACTTGCCCAACACTGTCTGTAATTAATAACAAAAAACAGTAGTAGGAGACCGTGGCAGAATTATTGGTCTGCAAGTAGGTGACAGGGTTCGCATTATTGGGTTTGAATGCATTTGGACCATTACAACATAACTGCATTTATTAAAAAATCATTAGGCTATATCAATCGTGTCCAAGTACCACACATCGTGCACCCGAATGGAATAAACTAAGTTGATCCAGACCACCTCGCCACAACATTACGATTTCTGGATCATATCCCTATATTTCCACACAAGTGTGACAATAATATGAATGCTAGAGGAAAGTCAAAGTAGCCATGCAGTCAATCACACAAAGGGAAATAGCTTATATTCGCGCTTATTAGTCAGCCTATCTATTCACATGCATGATCCTGTCTCATATGTATATCTTTTAAAATGAAAACTATCGGAGATATGAAGGGAAAACACTCAGCAAATGTTAAGGCATGGGCAAATGTGTGAAGCCGACCCCATTTATCACAGGTTTTGTGGAAAGCTCTTCAAAATCTGAAATGTTAAGCCAGTCATCAACAATCGTGTAACCAAATATCGGCGCTGTGTAGGCTATAGGTTTCACATTCCCTTTTAATTCTTATCCTCTGATAAGTCTACAGTTGTCATTATACATAGGTTGTTGCATAACTTAGTAGAATTTGCCCATGTTGCATGTCCATATAGAAACATACAGTATAGGCCTACTTTCGAAGAGTTATAATTTTTAATAAACCACGTTTCACAATATATGCCTACTGTGCAAATAAAGGCCTAGACTTGCGATCACCTAATGTTGTTGCGCTGCATTGCCTCTAAGTGTCGCCAACTGACGATACACATTGGAAATGAGCGTACGCCAGACATGAAGTTTGGAGGACCGCACATTTTCACGTTCAAGTCAGTCTTCGTACATCCGGACGTGAGCGTGAGAAGTGGCGTACACAGCATTTTTGTGCGTACGCAAGCTTTGTACATGAGGCCCCAGGCGTACTCCAACATTCTGAATCAGCTGTAATGATCTTATTACACAAGCGGGTAAGCCAACTAATAGTGAATTACAATAGTCCAGCTTGGAGATGACAGATAGATAGATAGATCCAATTCAAGAACTGGACCATGGTTTAAACAAGAAGTTGTCTGGAGTCTTGTGTCAGATAAGGTCTGATCTTACTAATGTTGTAAAGCATAAACTGACATGATTTTGCAATAGAAGCTACATGCTCAGAGAAGTTAATTAGGTCATCCATTACAACACCCAAGTTACGTGCCGATCTAGTTGGGGTCAGTGAAGTTGAGGAGTTGGGGAATAGCTGTTTTAGCTGAAAACACCAAAACAATTTAGACAAGATATCCTTAGCCTAGTTAAAACTTCTCACTGGTGCTCTTTCCTATCATTCAAATTCCAGCCATGCAGAACAATGAAAGAGTGTGCATGTTTGAGGAGTGCTGAAGAGTGCTATGGAGATTGCATTATTTGCAAAACAATTTAGACAAGATATCCTTTATAGTGCAACAAAAGGAAACATTCTCCAGTGCATCATTACTGCATATGATGCTGAAAGGGAAGTGGACCTAGGACAAATCCTCAGCTATGAAATGATTAATGTCCCTGTACTGTAGCTATTGCAGATAGTGATGGTTATTTGTGAAGTGGAAATAAGTCTATCCTCACTCAAGTGCTGTCTATGTGGAATGTCGTAGTGATCACTGCAAAAACTGCTCATTCAACACTGGTAATAGATGCTCAAGATCTAGTTATGTCTTTAGGACACCCATCTGACTGCAGCACATTTAAGAAGTATGCAGGAAAGTTTGTAAGAAACTTTTGAATTGTTGGTATTTGTTATGTGGTAGCAAATGATGTTAACTATCAAAGAAATAGACCTAGGAATGCACACAGATCTTGCAACATACTTATTAAATTACACTGGGAGCAAAGAGGACTATCATCACTTTTTTTCCTTTGCAACTGTCAAACAAATCTCATAAACACGGGAAGGCCTAGGGTAGCCTACATCAGATGGCCTAAAGATTAGGCTCTTCTGCATAGCATTAAGTGATTTGCATGCAGTAATTTAAACACTGACCTTGATCTAGCCTACTTTGGCTATTTAAAGGTAATTTATTGCCAAAACACCACACAATATAAATGAGCTATAACAAACAATAAAGGACTTAATCACACACAAACTATTATTTTACTGGCTACAAAAATAATAATTATGTAGGAAGTTTATAAGTTTAAAACCCAGAATTGACCAAAAGTGCACCAAATTCAACACAAATGACTCAATACACTTGGAGGAGGCATGTGTCTTTTCTTTTCCAGATATTTTAGGATTTTGATATCGTTTCAGTATCGAATATCAAAATATTTATGGCAGGTATTGTATCGAAGTCATAATTTTGGTATTGTGACAAGACCCGACCCGGCCCGTGGCTTTTAAAGCCCGGACCCGATGTGACACATCAACATGAATTATCTGCCCGAACCCGGTCCGCGGCCCGACGTAAAACATAGGCTACGTTTTCACTGTTAAACCCTGACTTTATTTAGGTGAAGATTTAACACATTAGCGTGACAATTTACTTAAAAAAACCATATGTAAGATTGTGGCCAAAACTGGTACTGCAATCACTTTCAAATTACTGTAGAGAGGTGTATCCCCTCCCCCTCCCCCCAGACTCGAGGTTGCCAACCCGGATGCCGAAACACTACTGACTTTGTGATTAGTAAATAGGTGGAGGGTGGCGCATCAGGCCAAAAGACAACATGACATGACAAAACACAACATCAACATCAGTTGTGGGCTGCAACTTCACTTTTTAAATGACAATATTCTGGCCGGACTACTGTTGTCAGTGATATAAGTATTTGAAATTAACATGATTTCTTAATGTCTAGTGACATATCAGGGCCATTTTATGATTAATTGAAATACATTTCTTACATATGGTTCCTTTAAAACGGTGATTTTCTCCTCTTCTGGCATATCGTGACGGAAGTACCATGCCAACTTTGGATGCAATTATTTTAGCGATACTTTTTGCAATACCCTCGATATACATATCGTTGGAAAGCTTAGTTTATGGTCGTTCATATGAGAACTGATAACTTAACTATATGATAACTTAATTTTTGTCAATTTTACCAAAGCGACTGGTTTCGCCTTGCAGGGTCACATATTTCATCAACACCTGAGCATTGCACATAACTTGTAGAATTTCCATCAGAATCCAGCACCACTCCAAACACCTTCCAGACCTCTGATTTTCTCACTCCTGTAGTAGCAACGGTGAATTCACCTGCGGCAAGTTTAGCCTACTTTTCACCAACTCCATCTTCTTCTCCAGGCTAAAGGCGTGCACGCAGCGGCAGGTCTGTCCCTGCCCCTCTCCATGATGCATGTTGCACGCAGCAGCAGACTTTCTTTACGGTAAATAGCTGCGATGATTAATAAAAAAAAATGTTTTTCACTAAGCAGAAAAGATTAAGCCCGAGGTCCGACCCGACTTAAATCATTTGCTTATATTTTCGACCCGAACCTGCGGGTCCCGTCGGGTTTGTCGGGCCGACCCGACCTGTTGAGAACTCTAGCCAGAGCAACTCTGTTTTCTAGATGTCGAGGATCGGCTCTACCACCAATAAGTGATGCTGCTCAATGGCACTTTATCAACTTCTAGTATGGAGGCAAGCACACATACCCAATCCAGTGTTACTAGAAGTAGAGGTCTGCACTCCCACGCTAGACCCGCGGGTCCCGACGCAAAAGAGTGCGGCGCGGGACAACTTTTGAAAGCTCTTTGCGGGAGCGGATGGGATGAGAGTAGGCCTGTCAAACTCGATTCCTTTTAAGGATCCGGGTTATTCTGAGTCACTCACTAAACTGATCCGGGTTGAATGAGTCACTTGAGTCACTTGAGTCAGTATTGCTAAATCGCAAAGAAATTCAGTCCTACGTTCAAGCAGTGCAGTGGGGTGCTTCATTTCGTTAAGTGCCTTCTCATGTTGGATGTGGATCCTCCATGATTTGAAACCAGGTTTTTGCAGTACTTGCATTTAGCCTTTAGAGTTTTGCTCTTCTGGTCAAAGTGCATCCACACATTGTTCATCTTTTTGGTGCTCATGTTCAGAAACGTTGATCTTATTGACAGAGAGGGTAGCCTATATTATAATAATTAATTATTTGTTGTTGTTTTGTTAACAATAGAAAAGTTTGCCTAGGTCTAATGCTACTCTGCTACACAATGTTTATTACCACTACTATATACTAATAGTAGGCTACTAGGAATCTATTCTAATAAGTATTATAGGCTGCTAATACTAGGCAACTAATATTATTATTAATCATAGCTATACTGTTAGGTAGTCTAATATAATATAATATAATATAATATAATATAATATAATATAATATAATATAAAATAGCCTAATATAATAGCATCAAAACCTCCACCCACTCACGGGAAAGAAAGCAGTTTGAGCCAGACTGTTTATTTATTGTCTTAACCTAGCCTAAGCAATTGACTTTCAATGTAGACATAGAAACAGGAACGTAGAAATGCCCTGCAGTGAATAAATTATTATTATTGTTATTATTATTATTACTACTACTACTATTATTCTCATTAGGCCTATTATTATTATCACCTTGACACGAGTAGAAATTAGGCTACTCGCTCCTCTAAAGATCCACTCATGACAACGTAGCCGGCTGATTCGGCTGACTCGCACTCATAACAACGTAACGTAACCGGCCCGCCCCGCTGATCCGACTGACTCAGGTAGGCTAGCCTACTCAAGCAACTCCATACAGAGCTTGCAATGTTTCGGACTGTCTTCGCGACCTAATTGCATTTTAAAGTAGGCTATGCGTGCAGAACATATGTTATTTCAGAAGTGAAAGCACATGGCTTTTGTTGTGGATTTGCTTTTCACCTTGACAGAGTTAGCCTACTCGCTCCCCTAAAGATCCACTCATGACAATGTAGCCGGCTGATTCGGCTGACTCGCACTCATAACAACGTAACGTAACCGGCCCGCCCCGCTGATCCGACTGACTCAGGTAGGCTAGCCTACTCAAGCAACTCCATACAGAGCTTGCAATGTTTCTATGAAGGTATATTGGGTGCAAAAGTGGCGAGCACATTTAACTGCAGATTTTGCATGTGCACACTAAAGTCGTAAATGTGTAACAGTAAAGTTGAAGTTGTACATATTTTTTTATATCTTGTTAACACAAAATAGGGGCTACGGGTTCACAAATCCTTTTTACAGGTACACAAATCCTTTTTACAGGTACACAAATCCTATCCTGTGAGTCACAACTTTCAAGAGTCACGCACTCGACACTTTTGCTCCAATCCTTGCAGCGCAGTAGGTGCGAAACACATTTGCACATCCGTGTTTCATAATCTGAGAACATGCACAACATTCGTGCATTTGTAAACCCAAATGTGAACTAATGCATCCGAAGTTGTGCATCTGTGAAATAATTTCTCATTAATAAAATTCTACAGATCGCTTTGATTTTCTTGCACGACTACAAGTCAATTGATACAAGTGCTCGAATCTGCTTCTACGAGTGACGATACTTTTGCTCCTGGCTAGGTGATATAATAGGAGCAAAACGATTTGTATGTGTGCACGTCGAGCGAATCGATCGAGAAAACAAGGCGGCCGGATCTGGATCGCGCTCAGACTACCATTGCCTGCTTATAAGGTAAGTAACATGATAATAATATGAAGAAAGTTATCTTGTTTGTTGGTTTACATTATCATGACAGCTATGTTTAGCTTAGTTTACCTGCTTGCTAAATCCTCCAGTGCCAGATCAAGCTAGCTATCGCTAGATAAATAACTAGTTTAGAAGTACAGAAATATAACACTGCCCGTCCAAAATCGTTAGGACACACAATCTGACACAATCGTTCTGCAATTTTCGAACAGCTGACTTGTATCTTGCACGAAGACTATTGGATAGTGCAAGGCAAGTTAGCAATTGTTTGCTGTGCAGACATTATGAATAATAAGGTCGTAGAACTTAACACCGCACACCGCAACATTTTTTTCCTCTCTTTGTGCAAAGAAAAACTATAAATCGTGTGTCCTTCATTGATAAGGAAACATGCTGAGGTTACTTACTTTATGAGCAGGCAATGGTAGTCTGAGCGTGATCCAGGATCCAGATCCGGCCGCCTTGTTTTCTCGATCGATTGCTCGACGTGCACACATACAAATCTTTTTGCACCTATTATATCACCTAGCTAGGAGCAAAAGTCACTCGTCACTCGTAGAAGCAGATTCGAGCACTTGTATCAATTGACTTGTAGTCGTGCAAGAAAATCAAAGCGATCTGTAGAATTTTATTAATGAGAAATTATTTCACAGATGCACAACTTCGGATGCATTAGTTCACATTTGGGTTTACAAATGCACGAATGTTGTGTATGTTCTCAGATTATGAAACACGGATGTGCAAATGTGTTTCGCACCTACTGCGCTGCAACGATTGGAGCAAAAGTGTCGAGTGCGTGACTCTTGAAAGTTGTGACTCACAGGATAGGATTTGTGTACCTGTAAAAAGGATTTGTGAACCCGTAGCCCCTATTTTGTGTTAACAAGATATAAAAAAATATGTACAACTTCAACTTTACTGTTACACATTTACGACTTTAGTGTGCACATGCAAAATCTGCAGTTAAATGTGCTCGCCACTTTTGCACCCAATATACCTTCACATGTTTCGGACTGTCTTTGCAACCTAATTGCATTTTAAAGTAGGCTATGCGTGCAGAACATATGTTATTTCAACATAACGTAACCGGCCCGCCCCGCTGATCCGACTGACTCAGGTAGGCTAGCCTACTCAAGCAACTCCATACAGAGCTTGCAATGTTTCGGACTGTCTTTGCGACCTAAGTAGGCTATGCGTGCAGAACATATGTTTTTTTCAGAAGTTAAAGCATGGCTTTTGTTGTGGATTTGTTTTTCACCTTGACGAGGAGTTACTCACTGCTCTAAAGATCCACTCATGACAACGTAGCCGGCTGATTCGGCTGACTCGCACTCATAACAACGTAACCGGCCTGCCAGGCTGATTCAACTGACCCGGGTAGATACTCAAGCAGCTCCATGAGCGTGCAGTTCGGACTGTCTGCACGACCTAATTGCATTTTAATATGCTACATCTATACACCAAATCTAAGTATGTCTAGGCTACATGCAGAACATTGAATGTTATTTCAGAAGTGAAAGAAATGGCTTTTGTTGTGGAATTGCTTTTCACCTCGAGGAGGAGCTACTCGCTCTCGCAGATCCACTCATGACAACGTAGCCGGCTGATTCGACTGACTCGTACTCAACGTAGCCTAACCGGCCGGCTGATCCGACTAACCCGGATTGCTACTCAGCCGCTCCAATCTAAGTCCCATGGTCTGTGAGTCTGCAATGTTTCCGGCTCTGCGGGAAGTTAACCAGTTATCTCGGACTGCCTGCTCACTCAGTCGCTTCAGTTGATTTGTGGAGTTGTGGTTGCCTACGAAATTGTTACATTTTTGGCAGCTACGATGGCTAGGGCTAGGAGGTTTTGTAGTAGGACTCAACTGATCCGAGTTAATGACACTAGAGACTCGCGACTCATGGGTTAATTTAAAGATACAGGTGAAAGATCCGAGTGAATCACAACTCAAACAGGCTTAGATGAGAGAGGTGCGTTCGCGGGTGCGGGACAAACCGATGATTCACTGCACTCCCGCAAATTAAATATGTGCGTAAAATTAAATATGGAAATGATTAAAGTACTGTTCATAACTATAGTTCAGCTGGATGTTCTGTTAGGCAGCATTAAAAACGGGGTTTAAGCATAACTGATGGATAGCAGGCCTATAGTCTATATTGCCGTTTACGTGGGTTCAATTTGTTCCTGCTGCTCATTGTCAAAACTCAAAAATCGAAAGCATGACAGAGGAAGAGGGCACCAGACTAGGCCTTCAGTTGTTAGCCTACATTCAGAACCAAGAAACTGACATCTGGAGTCTTTCTCAGGTGTTTGTGCTCCTTTCGTGAGACAGAAAGAAAAACTGAATAGGCTATCCCTCCTGCATGCGGGCTTTAGCGGGCGGGAGCGGGACATCATGCTGGGGATGGGGTGGATCAAGAGATAGGCTACCATTTCAATGGGTTGCCTCAGTTTGTTTTAGCACTAATGATTGCAGAGATATTCAAACAGTTTAATACCATGGGATTTCGTGTTTTGACGTTTGTGCTGACCTTTCTTTGGAAAGAAGTTTATTAGCATATGTTTTCCCTCATTTTGATCTCTCTCTTTTTCCTGTTGTGGCCTTTGTTTTTGGTAACCTGACTTGGCTTTCTTGGAGAAAGACATTGCACCAGCAGCACAACAATTTGTGGTTACCTTATGAATCGTGCAGGCGGACAACAATAGGCTACTTTGTGGAAAAGCCTTTGTTTGTAATGACAGCTTCAAGACAATTCTTGTATGACAAAACTTATTAGTCACAGTATCAGCTGTGATTTTGGCCCATTGTTCTAAACAGATTTCAGGGGTCCCTCTTGTGAATCCTGATCTTTAGTTACTTCCAGAACTGTTTAATTGGATTTAATTGAATTTAAGTCTTTCTGGAGATTTCTCCGAGTGGTCCTTGGCTCTTGGACTACTCTTTTGACTATCCTTCTGACTCCCTGGTCAGAAATCTTGCGAGGAGATCCTGTGCATGGTCAGTTGATAATGCAGTGTTGTTCCTTCCATGTTTTGCAACAATAGCGGTACTGATCCACTAGCACGACATGACATGCGCATCGGGTCGCGCTGCCTCCCCTTGTTCAGTCATTTAAAATGTCAGTTAGCAGCTCATATTCAGTTCGTTTTAACGTACCTTAAGTGTTTTTCCACAAATGGACCATCATTTTAGGCATGTACTTAACAGTATTCAACACATTAATAGCCTATACAAACTATGTAAGCCATTTTGAAATCTTTTTTTATTTAAACTACTCAATGCAATCTCAAATCCTCATCAGAAACACCAACAGTCAATATTCATCCAAATCCTAGTTTTGTTTGTTTTATGGACTACTAGGTGGTCGTGGAAGAGATCGTTAAAACATTAATTTGTCTTGTAAGCGAAACCGAAGTTTCACAGGCACCATTGTGGTAGAACAAAGGACCTAGAACCTCGTGCTTTCATTGGATAGTCACGTGGCATTCAACGGATTAATTTGCATAAAGATGGGCATCGGCCAGCTTTTTGACGAGCGTAATTTTTTCAAATGCAGCGCTGCCTTCCCGGAATGCTTTGCGGGCGCGTTAAAGTCACTTGACGTCACCCATGGGAATAGAGTGAAATGCGACACGACAACATGTAGTGTAGTGCTAGTGGATCAGCACCATAAGGTTGCAAAGGTCTTGGGAGAGCTTTTTGCTTTTACCCATCATGAAGTGTTTCTTGTGTGACACCTTGGTAATGAAAAACTTTTTTATAGCCCATCTATATGTAGGCTACTAACCAAGCTTATATTAATTTGCACAGATAGAAGGGATAATTCCTCTCTAACTACTTACAGATTCCAGCTTGTTCCTTCCCTTTCCTTGCTTTAGTGCTTTTTCTTAGTGTGTTCAATACTTTTTCCCTGTGTCATTCCACTTCATTACACATGACTCTACTTATGGACTTATTTGGATTTTTTATGTGTGGATTACAGTACCTGAGTTAATACTAATGTCTGGTGAAAATGTTGTGCCCCCCCTTATTCCACTTTTCAAGGGCCCTCTCCTCCATTGGGGCCCTAGTACTTCCCACTTTTCCCCCCAGTCCGATGCCCTTGAATCTGTTGAACCTTCTGCTCGTTTCCAAATATAAAAAAAACTGCTAAGTTGTTTGATACAAAGATCTACCTCTTCCGATTCTACAGGAATCTACACCTTAAGACATGGTACAAGCAGAATGCCACCACTTCTGCGAGCTTCACAGACACAGGTCAGACAGACTCTTTTTCCAGTAGATGGCAGTTTAAGCCTAAATCTACTTTCTGCCCATTGGTTCAATATGCTGCTTTGAACCAGTCATCTCAGGAAATGAAAGCCTCACTGAATCAGTATCTAAGTACATTGACTTTTTCATTAAACCTTTTTTACCTTCCCTCCCTGCATATGTTCAGGATACATCTGATGTTTTAAACAAGATCAAAGAACTGCAAAATGTAGGCACTGAAACTTTTCTTGTCACAATGGATGTGGAAGCATTGTATACCAACATTGAACACCAACAGGGGCTTGAAGCACTCTCACATTTCTTGAGTCTACGACCAGCACCGGAGATGCCACCTATTGACTTTCTGCTTTCATTGACAGAATGTACATTGACTAATAACATCTTTATTTTCCAGGACAAGATTTTTAAACAGATAAAAGGGTGTGCCATGGGGGTGTGCTATAGCCCTTCATATGCAGGTCTTTACTTGGGCAAATGGGAAGAAGACATTGTTTTAAATTGTGAAAAGAATGTGTTTCTGTATAAGTATATTGTGTGGTGGGGCCGCTATATTGACGATGTTTGCTTACTTTGGTCTGGGTCAGAAACAGAGTTAAAAGAATTCCATTCATTTCTGAACAGCATTAACCATAACATTAAGTTGTCCCTGGAATATAGTAAAGACTCTATTCACTTTTTGGACCTTACTATCTTTAAAGATGAACAAGGGTCTTTACATACCTCTATATATAGGAAACCAACAGACAGAAAGACCATTCTACATCCTAAAAGCTTCCACCCCAATTGGCTTAAAGAGAATGTACCTTTTGGGCAGTTCCAAAGAGTCCGAAGAATTTGTGACCAAGATGAGGTTTTTGATCGTAATTCTAAAGAGATGATGACAAGATTTTTGGAACGGGTATATAAGAACACTACTCTCCAGAATGCCTACTCTAGAGCAAAACACACTGCCAGGTCATCTCTACTGAAAAGAAACACACACAAACAGACAAAAGACAGACCAATATTTGTCACTAAGTACAGCACAGAGGCTGAACAAATTAAAATAATTATAAAAAAGAATTGGAGTATTATTGGGAGTGATGGCCTACTGACCCAGTTCTTCCCTGAACCACCTCTGATAAGTTTTAAAAGATGCCCTACTCTGCAAGACAAACTGGTCCACAGCTACCTCAAACCAGATTGCCAAGAAACATGGTTGGGCACCAGGCCCAAGGGTTGTTACAAATGCCACCACTGTAATCATTGTTCTAATGTGATGCAGACCAAAACTTTCCAGGATGTTGTATCCCAAAAAGAACTCATTATTAACCATTTCATTAATTGTAAAACCTCTTTTGTCATTTATAGACTGGAGTGCCCTGCATGAAATGTTTTCTATGTAGGAAGATCAAAACGATTACAAGATAGACTGGCTAAACACAAATATGCAATCCGCACTGGCAACATTAACTATCCAATTGCAAGACACTACATGGAACATCATAGTAGTGACCCGTCCACCTTACAGGCCTGTGGGATTGATCACATTCCACTGACCTTGAGGAAAGGTGATAGACAGAGACAGTAAATCAGAAGGAAACCTTCTGGATTTATAAATTGCAGGCCACTAAATATCCGGGCCTAAATGAGGACCTTGACTTCAGAGTCTTTATTGGGGGGTTTTTGGGTTCACTCTCTACATATTAGTTTTTAATTTGACAATAATGTGTCTGAATGTTAACTTTTCTGTATGCATGGATGTATACAACATTTATTTCTCACAGGGATGTAAGGATGACACCTGCTGGTTGTTGTATACTCTTACACTTGTCACCTGACTAGCACATCTGCAATGTGGAGAGTCCTGATTGGTTGACTTATTATTTTAAAAAACCTCTCCTTTCCTGTTGAGAACTGTTTGACTCCCTGATGAAGGCTTGTTTGCCGAAACGCGTCAGAGTTTTTTAAAAACTTGGGGTCAGTTGTGACATGCAACAAAAACAGGTTGACTGGAATTGTCAAAACAGCAGGGAAGATTATAGGTCACCAACAAAAAACATTAGATGATCTCGGCGCCGCGGTAGAGGAAAGTCCAATTAATCTTAGATGATCTCAAACTCATCCCCTCCACACTGAGTTTGAGTTGCTTCCCTCAGGGCGGCGCTGTAGAGTACCTATGGCAAAGAAAAAATCTCTTTCATACCAAATGCAATTAGTATGGTCAATAAACTGGGGGGGAAATAAACATAGCCTAGTTAGGTACATACTGAAGCTGCACATCTGCCAGGGGGTGGCTGTGCAGCCAAGCCCTATTTATTTATCCTGTGGATATGTTGTGTCTCAGTGAACACTGTTTTATGGATTTATGTCTATACTGTGAGACCGAAGACAATTTTCATGCCTGACATGAGAATAAAGTCAATTCAATTCAATACAGATGTGTTAAACTGCGTTAAAATGGATAGGGATATGTATTTTAACTGCCAGAATTTAAACATTTCCCCCCACCCCTGATTACCAGCCACACCCCTTCTCACTAAATATTTAAGAGGTTCCTGCTGACCCCCCCCCCCCCCCCAAATTGTGTTGAAGCAATACTTACTCTGGTTAATTGGCACACCCAATGTAGCAATACTGGTTACTCTGGTTAATTGGAGCACATAACTAACAATTCATCACTTTATTGAGTTTAAGATAAGAATAAGCTTTGTGTTGCGCTTTCCACTTCCAGATCACAGACATACAGACTCCCATCTTCAGTGGTCAGCTATGGGTCCATGAAGAGTGATGTGTCCAAGCATAATCCTCCGGAATTTAGCAGTGGACCAGCAGAACACTCTAAACATGAGTGAGTATTCTTAATTTGTGTGTGTGTGTGTTTAGTGTGTTATTGATCTTGTATCCCAGATAGCACAGGGGCGTTGAATCCACGTTGAATCAACCTCCGCCGCTTCAAACAAACGTGGATTCAACGCCCCTCAACGCCCCTTTGCTATCTGGGATGTGTGTGTGTGTGTTTGTTGTGTGAGTGTTCTCCTCGTTCTTCTCCCATTAATTTACTTACTCTTTATGGGTTTATGTAGGATAATCTTGAGGTGTACACACATATGTGTGATTCTCTGTCTCTCACTTAAAGGAGAAATCCGGTGTGATATTGACCTAAAGTGTGTTGAAACATGATACCGAGTGTGAACGTATATGTCTCATAGCCCATCTCGGCTTGTCCCCTGCAGTCCAAAATCTGGCGCTTAGGGGTGGCGTGATTGTTGTTTTAACGATGTGCAAATTTACATTATCGAGTATTTAAAATACTTATGGGGAAAAACACTCGAAATCACGCACTGAAGACTCATACATTCCCAGGAGGTAGGCTATGCGGGAGAAGTGCAGCAGAGCAAGTATCACGTGATCACTAGTGGGTCACAACGTTGTCCCACGCAGCCTAATGTTTATTTTGTGCAGCGAGAGTAGCCTACTTGGGATTTTATGCGGCTACTTCTGTTCAAGTAGCATTGATGAGACAGTCACGTTTTTTCCTACACGGTATTATATGGAGAGAAAACATTAGCCTTTGAGTATTTTAATAGTCAGTTGTAAACAAATAACTATTCTCATGTAACTTTTGTAAATGGATTGAAGTTCGCTCTAAATATCTATGTTTACCGATTATGCTAACTGTTAGCATCTCTATGGGATTTCTCATATACATTAGCCATAAGCTAACACATTCGTTTCTATTCTGTAACTTGGAATGCTAGCCTACATGATTGCTCTAAAACAAAACAGAAGGAAATAACTGAGATGTAGGCTACTCTGTTGGTCTGCTCTTAGTTTTACAGTGAATCCTATGTAAAGGTTTGAAAGGAACTTCAGCTTCAGACTTTCTCTTGGGAAACTGTTAGGCCTATTCATCTTTTCTAATGTAGCTGGCTAGACCATGTCATTGCCACACACACAAGTGGGGGCAGAATTGGAAATGTGTCATAGAGTGACAATGCATTGGTTGATTTGGTTAAAAAGTCACAGGTTAGGTTATTGGTTATTATTATAATGATGCTATTCATAAATAATGAGCTGTAAAGTAACTCAGACTTTAACAAATTTTTTTTAAAATGATATCGACTAATTATCGTTATCGTCAAAATCACAAAAAATAGAGATATTATTTTTTGTCCATATCGCCCACCCCTACTGGCGCTAGTTAGCCGATGCTACCAAAAGCTTTTTCAATGGGGGCATCGGCCTAGCCATGCAAATAAATCACTGTTTTACACCATTTATGAGGCTCAACTTTATTTTATTTTTTTTATCTATTTCAGATAAGGACCAGAAGGGGAAAAAAGTTAAATTTAAACACTTTTATTTTAAACTTAACCTTCCTCTGATTTGAATCACCTCAGTTATCAATCAAAGCAAACAGGGAAAAGAAATAGCAACACAATCATGAAAAACACTCAAATAAGTAAATGTGCACATAAGTCTGAATGAGCAGCACTGAATTGAAGCCTGGAAATATTGTAAACAAAGTAGCTTAATTTGCTAGTTTATCATAGTCTACTGGTTACACTGTTCAGTTTCCCCATGTGTGTTTAAAGGAGAATTCCGGTGTGATATTGACCTAAAGTGTGTTGAAACATGATACAGAGTGTGAACGTATGTCTCATAGCCCATCTCGGCTTGTCCCCTGCACTCCAAAATCTGGCGCTAGTTAGCCGATGCTACCAACAGCTTTTTCAATTGTGGTGCTTCGGCATCGGGCTAGCCATGCAAATAAATCACTGCACTGCAAAATAATTCTGTGGAAATGCATGGATTCCAGTTTCTTCCAGTAGCAGCAACTGGAATCCATGCATTTCCACGGAATTATTTTTGGAATCTGATCCCTTATCATACCTGTTCATTCTTACTCGTCACTCGACTTATCGTGACTAAATTCAAGATGGCTGCAAACGCTAAACTTCGTGAAGATACTGTCTGTATAAATCGTCTTGTAAGTAAACTACCAGTGCTTTTTAAAAGTTCTCAATGTCTCGTTTTAAATGTCAGGGCCTTCGGTAGTCTACCAATGAAGTGTGGAGATACATTGAGCCTCGTAAATGGTGTAAAACAGTGATTTATTTGCATGGCTAGCCCGATGCCGAAGCACCACAATTGAAAAAGCTGTTGGTAGCATCGGCTAACTAGCGCCAGATTTTGGAGTGCAGGGGACAAGCCGAGATGGGCTATGAGACATACGTTCACACTCGGTATCATGTTTCAACACACTTTAGGTCAATATCACACGGGAATTCTCCTTTAAGTTTCAAAGCGTGCTAATGATGCTAACCAGATTTAATAGCAATTTAGCCAGTCGTCTTGCACGATTGTGAATGTTTGGATTACATGTGCATGCTGTAGGGATGCGCCTGTTGAGAGGGAGAGAGAGAGAGTGCACGGTGCAAGGACTCATTGAGAGTCTTTGTTGAGGTAAGCCTACTTCTATCGTCTACTCTGGTAGAGTTGCACATACTAGAATGCAAGATATATTTAGCCTATTTATTTATGGACAACGGCGGGAGGTGCGTGTTTCTTTTAATTATCATGTCTATTGTGATCCATATCGCCATCGTTTTATCGCCCAGCCCTAGCCCTGACATTTAAAACGAGACATTGAGAACTTTGAAAAAACACTGGTAGTTTACTTAGAAGACGATTTATAAAGACAGTCCTCACGAAGTTTAGCGTTTGCAGCCATCTTAAATTTAGTCACGATAAATCGAGCGACGAGTAAGGATGAACAGGTATGATAAGGGATCAGATTCCAAAAGTAACTAGATGTACCGCAGAGTGGTACAAAATATGACCGCCGCCCAGTCCAGCACATTTTTTACACAAAAATAAATCCCGCTGAAAGGCCTATATGATTCTAACTGTCTCACTAAATTGCATTAGCCACACTCAATTCTCACTGGTATCTGCTAGACAACAAGTACCAAAACATGATTAGTTGATAGATTTCACATGTAAAATTCATTTTATACAACCCCACCCCCATCTTGCCTGTTCATAATTCGGAGAAATTCTTGAATAGTGTGCATGTGTGCGTGTACACGTTTATGTTTATCTGTGTGTGTGTGTGTGTGTGTGTGTGTGTGCGTGCTTGTGTGTTTGCCTGCGTATGTGTGTTTGTGCATGTGCATGCATGCATACATATGTCTACTGTGTGAGTATGTGTCATACGTATGATTACTGTGAATGTATGTGTGTGCGTGTGTATCTGTTTATGCACATGTGTGCACATGGAATGGGTTAACATGACCCCTGGAGGCAAACATACGGAAAAAATGGGTCATCCTAGGCCCTACGGTTCTCAAGATATTCACAGAAAACTGTGTCTGCCCTACCCTCCTTTCGGGGGGTCCAGTCCAGCGGGGGGGCTACAGATCAAAATGAAAACGATGCTTCCATGCTATCCATGTTATCCATGTGGGGTTACATGCCCACCAAGTTTCGTTTACCCCGGTCTTTCAGTGTCCCGGGAATCCTTGTTGGTGTACGGTCACTAAATGTACACATAAATTATTTTATTGTAAGGCCCCCCATGAACGAAAGTTCACAAAACTTGGCATGCATTCGGTGGGTGTCATAATGATCCTACACTTTCAATTTTGTGCAGTTTTGACCATGTCAGCCAGAGATATTGTGATGAAAACACCAAATTTTTTGCTTTTTAATTTTTAACTAGGTGGCGCTATACATGAAATAAGTGGTAATGGGATGGGTTGACATGCCCCCTTAAGACCAACATACTTAAAAAAGGTGGACCTCCTAGGCCCTACGGTTCTCGAGATATTCACAGAAAACTGTCTCCGGCCACCTACAGGCCAGTTGGTGTATAGTAACATAAATGAATTTATTGTGTGGCCCCCCATGAACGGAATTCCACGAAACTTGGCGTGCATTCAGAGGGTGTCATAATGATCCTACACTTCCAATTTCGTGCAGTTTTGACTATGTTAGGTCACAGATACCTGCGATTAAAACACCTCATTTTTACTTTTTTGTGTTTAACTAGGTGGCGCTATACATGAAATGAGTGGTTATGGAATGGGTTGACATGGCCCCTTGAGATCAACATACAAAAAAAAAAAAAGATCCTCCTAAACCTTACGGTTCTCGAGATATTCACAGAAAACTGTGTCTGCCCTACCCTACTTTCGGGGGTGCAGTCCAGCGGGGGGGCTACAGATCAAAACGAAAAATGATGGTTCCATGCTATCCATATGGGGTTACATGCCCACCAAGTTTCGTCTACCCCGGTCTTTCAGTGTCCTGGGAATCCTTGACGGAAATTTGGATATGCGAAAAAGAAAAAAAAATCGCTGTGCGGCGGTCATAATAAGAAGCATAGTTGCTGGAGACGACGTAACTACAACCCCAAAACAGAAAAAGTTGGGACGTTGTGTAAAATGCGAATAAAAACAGAATGTAATAATCTGTAAATCTCTTAGGGCTCTATCTTCCGTCCCGGCGCAATTGACTTTGTATACTCGCGCGTTTGTCTTTCCTATTTTGCAGTCAGCGCATATTGGAATTTTCCCTCCACAGGTACATGCCTGTAAATTAGGGAATTCGATTGCGCCCACGGGGGCGGTTCAGCGAAAAGACGGGGCGTGTTCCGGCACAAACGTTCACTGTTGATATTTTGCAGTTTCAGAAAACAATTCCGCCACAGACCAGGAACTCCCTGGTCTAAAGTCTGTGGCGAAAATGCAGATGCTATTTTAAGGGCGCATGCATGACCACAGGCCTGCATGAATGAATGCGTTGCACACCAATCTACAGACACCCCCGTGCACAGACGGAAACATTCAAAGCCTTGATAATATTTGTCCATTTCCCGGTTTTGTTCGTGCATTGGTGACCTAAATATTTAGTAGCCTATATAGTACAACATCTACATGCAATATCTTTACAACAACGCCTAATTACGACCTATTAATCTGGACAACTTTATAGGCTACAGCCCTATAAAGGCTAAAGTTACTTTTAGTTTTGTTCCAATTTACCGTTGTGTAAGGTTTTAAGCACCATAATTTTGCCTACCTTGTTGTAGCCCATCTGAAATAACTCCAAGCTTTGCTATGTTCCCTCCATCGTTATTTTCAAAAAACGTTTTATATCCATGATGGCCTTGAAGTCTTGAGTTAGTGAATTAGCTTAAATCAGCTTTTCATGTGCTGTTAACCAGCAACAGATAGTACAAGAAAGCAGCAAGTATGGTTACAATTTCTGTACAATTTCTGTAGTTGCTGCATCCATTCATTGTTATTCTCTCTCCTGCTCAAATAAATGTTGTGCGTGAATTAAGTTGATGATAACGTGTTTACAAACTCTGCTTTACAGAAAATATTGTAAATAGTCTACTGTCACACAGTTAATGGGATACTGTGCAGAGTTGAAAGTTAGGTCAACTTAAACTAAGCCCTTGCTTGGCCGCCTGTGCTGCGCAACGCACACTTAGCTCCTCTCATCTATACAATGTAGTTCCAATTTCTGTAAACCATACATAATTTCAAAGAAAAATATTACCACTCGAGGGAAATCAGTGTGGTGTCCATGTGAAAAAATAGGCATAAATCTAGCGTACACATTTTCACGAATCACTGATGTGTTGATGACATAAATTAGGAAATGTTAGAGGACTTAAAGGTGCCATGTGTAAGAATTGAGGTAAAAATATCCAAAAAATGAGCTACACGCATCAAAAGAATGAGAAGAAATAAGGACGATGATGTCATTAAAAAAATGACAAGGTATAGTGCTGCAGAGAGATCAACCTAAATTAGCATGCTAAATTACTAGCCACAGCCCGACAGGTGTCATAATACCAGTTTCGGCCATGTGAGGCGGTATGCGGGCAACATAACCGCCAGCCAAACTGCAATACACGTGTCTCGGTTGTTACTCTAGGGTAGACCAACTCACATTCTGGAGGTATACTGCCCCATCTTTTATGGAATGTGGAGTATGAATTGATTTTTTGGCGGACATTACACATGGCACCTTTAAGGAGACGTGATGTTGAACTGCATGCCGATGCCATTTAACCCAAATGTCCCAGCGGCAGCACGGGAGAGAAGAGATTAACTGACAGAAGATATGCATTGTCTATAGAGAGGTAATGTTAGATTACATTGTACATTGCAAATATATCACCATGCATTCATAACCTCGTGATTCAGTGAGAATGATCCCAAAACATCGGAAAGTATGTCTTCGTGACAATTCTGTATTACATTTTGTCAAGATGAAAAATCAATAGCTAACTGTTCCCAACTGAACAGTGATTATAGCGCTGTGAACGCTCCTGGCTGCGCCTGGCAAATACGCCACCATAATAGCAATCAGCTATGGAACAAGCGTGCCTGTTGTTAAAGGGAATGTGAGATGACGCTCTGATTGGTTTATTGCACGTTACGCCCAAACCACACCCATGATTAATGTAGCTACTTCAGACAACCCCATTTTAGATTTGCGTCGGGCGCAACAGTCAAATATCCCGCCGGTAAAATAGCATCAGCGCCTGAGATCCGCCCATAAAGTGAATTGCGTTTTGTGCAAAGACACTTCCGTTTTAGACCATTAAAATAGGGCCCTGAATCTCATATTTGATTGCAAAAAGGATACAGACAACATATCAAATATTGAAAATGACAAATTTGACTGTTTCATGGAAAATATTATGTTAATTTTGAATTTGATACCAGCAACATGTTTCAAAAAAAGTTGCAAAATGCTGGAAAAGTTGTGTAATGATAAAGAAAACAAAAAGAAGAATGTTTCACAACTCATTAGGGTAACTGGCAACATGATTGGGTATGAAAAAGAGCATCCCAGAGAGGCAGGGCCTCTTAGAAGCACCATTGAAAAAAAAGCCACTCAACTCTTTCACCAGCCACTATAGACAAGGTATAAAATTTGATATCATGATTAGTCAACAGAACAGCATTCATATGCCATAGTGTCATAAAAGTGGTGTGGCTCCTTTAAAGGAACACGCCACCCAATGTCAGTAGTAATATATGTTCTTACCTTAACTTTCACGAGTTGAGTCATACCTCTCCCGTGTCGGTACGTGCACTCAAACGCTCTGGTGCGCGGCTGGACTGTGTTAGCATGTTGCTATGCTAGCAGGCTTTGCCGTAACTAGCCGTAGAAGTAATCAAAAACATCCACGTTTTCCCGACTTAAATACAGTTGCACGAGTAGTTGATAGAAATGTCTACTAGGGCTGCACAATATTAGGAAAACATGCGATATGCGATAACATTATTGAGTACTGCGATAACGATATAACTTGCGATATTTAAATATTTAATGTTTTTCTCCATTATACTTGCTGCTAACATAGACTGTAGGGTTGGGGGGGGGGGGTAAATGTATAATTACAGAAATAAATGTATAATTTTCTACATAAACAATATAAATATACTGCTCAAAAAATTAAGGGGACACTTCAATCATACACTGGATTGGTGCTCTGACACTGTTTGGTTCTGAGCATAAGAAAAACTTTTAAGGCGAGTGGTTTATTTTGCAAGAACTGTCAGACATTCTGTGAATGTAGTTTGAGAATGGAGAGAAGGGTGGAAGGTTTCAAAAAATGGGTTTTAACAATTGTGAAAAACTGTAAGTGTTCCTTTAATTTTTTTGAGCAGTATATTATGTAGCCTAGGCTTTATATGGCCTGATGAAAGTGGACAGCTAAGATACCTACTGACTAGGCTATCGAAGTTGTGTGGAAGATGTGCTCCAAGAAAATCCTCGTAAAAGACGGATAGACAGCCAATCTGAATACTTGTGCACCAACCAGCGGAATATTCCACATTGCCAGCCTTCGCTGGGCCTAGCAAAAAAACTAGGCCTACTTAAGCTATATCGCGGCGGTCACTCATCTAAAATCTTAAGTAGCCCAGTCTAACCTCATACGCTGCGCATCCCACGTTATTAGGCTACCGGCATGCCGACTACGAGGGCAGCAGAAAGTGAAAGTAAGTGGCTGCGATCGCACAGTCCAGGCTAACGAAGTAGGCTAAACAACTTTTACAAATAACGAATCCTGATTACCTCTCTGCTGCTGTCTGGGGCTTTTGCTAAATGCAAATCATGAAATACAAGCCTTACAGTGAAAATAGATAGGCTATCTTCTGATCCTATAACAACAACGAAAGAAATTGTTTATTTTAACACGGTGGAGAAGGACGCATTTGGCGCTGTGTTTGTAATACGTCGTCCTTTATAAAACCAAAATATTTCCATATAACAGACGTGCTTTAGTCACCAATTCCTCTTCACCTAAGTGTAGCCTACCTCGCTTGACTCACTATCTTCAGCCATCACGACTTAGCTCTTGCCTCAACACCTAAAACACCACACACCTAAACTGGTAGGGGACGGGCTTCTAGGGCTGCATGACAGCATCGGTTTGGTCAAATATGTTGACATTCAGAATGTGAATACATCATAGACTGTAGGCCATGGAATGCGCACGGCACAGAAAATGTATCAACATTTATCGAAAATTAAGTAATCTTTGCGGTATGTCCATCGCAAGCGTTGATATCGCGATAACGATAGATTTTAGATATATCGTGCAGCCCTAATGTCTACGGCCATGCAACATGAAGCGTGGCGATTTTCCAAGCAAATAAACAGGAGAACTACAATGTGTGGCGCAATAGCACTTAGGAGTACTTCGACCTAGCGTAGTAGTATTGTTAACACCTACTTGTAGATCCTATCCACCACAGAGTTTAGAATCCATGCTGGATCGACCCTCAGCCTCTCCCTCCCCTCTGAGCGAGAGAGAGGCACACACGCTAGATGGGCTATTATTTCAACTTAGATGCGCTGATGGGCTATTATTTCAACCATAACTGAATAGCAAAACTTATCATCCATCAGCCATCCATCAGCACCAACGTTTTTTGACCAATTTTCAAAACCGCACCCGCCCACCATCCGCTGGTTGTTTTAATGTAGGCTATATTATATGTAGGAGCGCTTTGGGTTGCACTCTGTGCACGTTAAATGCGCTATACAAATAAAACTGACTTGACTTGACTATATGGGTGATGCAGCGCTGCTGACGTGAGGCTAGAAAGCCCTTGCCTGTTCTAGAAAGACTGATCCAATGCAGCAAATATATTAAAAGGCTAAAGTCGTACATTGGCTATGTTGTAGCCTATCCCCAGAATATCAGCAGCAAACACAGTCTCTGTCTCGCAAAACAGTCTCCAAATAAAACGCACATCGGCCTGTTGCCTATTCTGCCAGCTTGTGACAATATATCGTCCAAAATGCTTGATTGCATTGCATTCTCCACATTTTTAGCTAAATTTTCATGTACCACATCAGCATTTTTGTTCAGTGAATCTTTTGTAAATTGCTTTACAATAGCGTCGGGCCCTTGTCAGCAGCCTTCGGCTTGCCTCTTGCCACTATTCACTCCTTGTCTTCCGATGTCATTTCTGAGTCATCTACAGATGTTTACACACATTCACCTCCCTAAATAGAACCAACTTGTCTATTTCTATTTAACACAACCTGTGTTATATCCTAGATGAGACTGCCTGGGTTATTTTGTTTTGATATTAGCCTTTATATAAAACACATAGCCTAGTAATTGTAGCCTACCATTCAGGGAATAGGCATTTAACTCATTGAGTGCCAAAAACGTAATATTACGTTTTTCCTTCCCATGCGTTGAGTGCCAAAAACGTAATATTACGTTTTTAGCTTTTTTTTTTTAAATTACGAAACTAGACACTCTAACACACCTTATATGTGATTTTGGGAACTCTGTGATGAATGGAAATGAAATATATGACGATCGTGAAACTCATGAAAACGCACATGCGCATCTGGACATTTTATCTGGACATTTTATCATAACTTGGTTGCCGCTTTGGGTCGAATCAGTGACGCATGCACGTCAGGTCAAAAACAGGCCATTTTCGTGGGTCTATCACTAGGTGGCAGTCTTGCCAGGTCTCGCTGATCACTTCCCTGAAAGTCACACAAGTAAGTAACAGGCAACACTTCATATTTCATGAAAGACGTTATATCTCCATTTCTAGAAAAAAACAGCGATTTTGGTGAAAACTAGCCACTGTTTAGCTTGGGATTTCTCAGGAACAGAGGCGTGTAGAAATACACGGTTTGCACCCACCGAGAGCTTAAAGTCTCACCTTTTAATCGAGCTATTGCATGTGTTCATAGCTATAACACAGAATATGCTGTGGCTGTACAAAAATCATCAACAATGGTCTAGATTGCTGGCACTCTAGGACAAAGCTCCCGAAAACAGCTTGGCATTCAATGAGTTAAAAGAGAGACAGAGAGTGATATGACTCAGAAATGACATCGGGCGATGGCAGTGCGAGATGTTCAGAACGTAGTTACATGAATTTCACAAAAGTAGTTTACTACATCATAAGCTACTTTGTAATTTACATAAATCAATAAAATGAACCAGCTTCAAGCAAAGTCAGTGTTAATGACCTAGCCAAATGAACTCAGTCATAATAGATACTGTACAGTAACTTAGTTATCTTGATTTATGAAATTATGTTTTCATTGTGTTCACTATTCTAATATATAGTTAAGCATAAGACTAGAAAGTTTGGTGTATGTAAGTGCTTCTGAAGTGGAGATTTCGTGCTCAGAGTGGGAGAGGAAACTCATTTTGAGAAAACAGCCTTGAAACACAGCCAATGAGATTCCATTCTCAGCCTAGACTCACCGTTGAACTTTCGCCATTGGTTGCTAATACAAAGGAAGTGTCCATATATGGATCACATAGCATGATACAGAAAAAAAAAACAGAGCTCTCCAATGGTACTACACATGATATGTTTTGGACCAAGTTTGCGGTAGTACCAAAGTCCTTTTTGGCAAGTCCCTTCACTCGGCGGCCATATAACCTTGTCTAACCTTGTGTCCAATACACCATTTTGAACTCAATGAACATCAAACCAGCTAAGCGAACTCAGAGTGATGTTAACCTCCTAGGCCTATTTAAGTTAACAACGTGGTCGTCGTGAGAGCACGATTCATTGGCGCTTGCAGTGTTCGGCCGTAGGCTATGTCTACGTGCGCACCTGCCAGGCTAAGAGCCAAAGAAATCCCCCTGTATATTCACTCCAAGTTGGCCTACCATAACTTACTAACTCTACACTGTAGACCATAAACTGGCTATTTATATGACCAATGTATTTGTTCAACTTTATGAAGCAGAATTACGCACTGCTACTTGGAACGTAACACATTTTTGTTGGCAGGAGAGAGAATGACAGCGATTAACAAATTGCACTTGTTGCTGGTTACCAATAAATAGGACCTACTATATATTTTTTTGCAAACAACAAAAACAGAAAGGATGGAGACAGCAAAGCTAGAGATGGGCAGGAACAAGGTCAATTGGTAGAAATGCTTGTCAAAACGTTAGGAGCTGGATGTGTGGATGAATGAAGCACAAGTATGCTTTATAAGCATGCACACTGTTTAAAGGCTAGGCTACACGGTAAACTACAAGTAAACCAAAGTTAAATTTAGTTTTTTTAGGGCTGGATAAAGTTGACCAAATGGATATAGGCTGTTAGGCGTGAATAAAGTAGGCTACTTTGTTGCTCCAACCCTTCCAACGTTAATGGGGACGGATGTTGACATTTTTCGTATTTTGCGTGAGAAACCCGGGAAATCTCCCTTATTTTCATTGTTCAATGTTGACAGAGCTATGGAACGAAAGAGAACGTTATATGGCGACAGAAATCAACAATCAAACAAGCCACTTTGATTTTTTGCTGTTTTCATTAATACAAAAGATGGGTGACCCCCCCCCCTCCTAGACAAAAAAAAGTTAGGTGACCCTCCCCTCAACAAAGAATAAAAATACATGACCCTCTCCTATTTTCCTCCGGTGGCCCCATTTCTAAATAAAGAACGGTCCCTAATAGACTTAACAAAAAAAAAAAAAAAAAACACCATGCCAAGGGTGATGTAGGGATATTTTAATTCCAAAGGCCAAGGGAACTTTATCAAAATAAAAAAATCTGCCTGCCTCTATAGGAATTTAACATAGGGGTCGAATACTTATTACCCCTGTATTTTAAGGAAGAACATTTATTTATTTACGATACATTCTTCATTCACTAAAATTGGTGTTCGGGTTGGATTTTTAATCATTTTTTTTTAATTAAGGCATTAAGATCAATTTCTAACAGATTATTTTATATTCCTCTTTTTAGTCAACTTTAGCATGGGTTCAAATACATATTCTCCCCACTGTATGTCCTTGTTTGTCAGTTTGTTACTTCTTTGAGATCTAACATTTTTGTCTGGATGATCAGTGAAATTGTACCCTGGAAATCCAGAGTTCTCGCGAGAGCACAATTTGAATTGTGCCCGCAAGATACTCTGGCCACGAGCAATGATCCAAATTTCTTCTACCTCTCGAGCGAGAGGGACCAATCAAATCGGTGTAGGCGGGACAAAGGCGAGCTGCACTGATGACAACGGTGCTGCGACGTCCGGAATCATCTAGAAAACATTGCAAGATAGCTACCGATGAACACCAGTTGTTTGAAACGGCTTTGGCCGCTACAATAAAGGATTTAGATTTGGCTTTTCAACTAAAAGAGGAGCAGAAAATCGCCCTCAAATCGTTCCTTTGCAAGAACTGGATACGTCACACCGTGAATTTAAGCGTTATCCAACTGCGTGCAGTGAGAGTTTCAAATGCATGCTTGGTGCCGCCCCTCGAATTGGGCCATTTTCCTTACTCGTGGCCAGACCCTTAATCTGAAAGATTCCAGGGTCTGGTTTACCAGGCTAGTGAAATTGACAGATCAGAAGAAATTGACCCCAACTCCAGTGAATGTTTTATTGCATAACCATTTATACAATTTATGATGTTACTGATGGATATGATAGACCCTATTAAAACTGACAACACTTGCATTTTAATTTATAGTGATCAGTTTGAAGATGCCACAAATGTGACACCTGCATTGGGAATCTCAACAATGCTGCAAAATATTGTGCAACTTGCAAAGCCTCCTTCTGTGTGACTTATCTGGCAGTCCACTAAAGGAAATTCTGCAAGACATTGTCAAACCAGTAGTTTATTGACAATAAATAACACAAAAATTACTGAAGTTTTTTAGCATCCGTAAGCTCCGGTAGTGGCCAGTAAACTTGTTGTGCATCTGTCTGTGCATTTTGTGCAAGCAAGCAATTTGGCTCAATACTGCCACCACTGGAAGATGCATAGCAACAGGCCTTAAAGCAAAAAATCCTATGATGTAGCTTCCAGAGAGTCTTTTTGAGAAAAACATGTGAGACTAATAGCTTCCACCACAGCAGGAGATAGGTGGCTTGATGGACAGCTCTGACAATAAATGGAGATACTGAAAAATCAGATGACAGAATTTCACATGGTTTTTTTTACATGGTTTTCATCGGACAGCACCAATGTATCGGAACTCCCCCTATTACCGTCAGTCCCGTATTTCCGCCGTCTTGCATGATTGTGTCACTTAACATCCATTTCTATACAAACCAAGACGGCGGACTCCTAAAGAAACGCAACCACCCACACCATAGGTGTATCTAAATTAGCTATGTACCAAAAATTACATTTTACCGTGACTCGAAGAGCTGTAAACAGTGTTATAAGGCTGCGTGTACACAAACGTTTAGAGCTCCAGTGGAATTTTAATTTCATGACGAGAATTCTCGGTCTAACCGTTCATGTGCCGTTGAAATGGCGTAAATAGGCGACCCATCAGGCCAGCACTATAACTCCGAGCGTGGTAAACAAAATCGGATATTTCAGGCAGTAAATGCTCCCTTTAAGAACCAAAACAGATTTTGTTCAAATCTACACACCTATGGCTATTGAAAAATGTAAGGTTAATTTAGCAAATGCTATTTTGAAGTGTTAAACATTGTTGTTTTAGAATTTCTGAACAAAAGTGGTGATAATTGGGGGTATTACAGTATGTCCTTATTTGCTAGTTTATTTCTTCTTTGTGTATGAATATTTGTATTGCATAACCATTTATACAATTTATGATTGAATTTAGACCTTAAAGCTATTAAAACTGACAACACTTACATTTTATTTATAGTGATCAGTTTGAGGATATCAAACTCAGCAACAAATGTGACATATGCATTGGGAATCTCAACAATGCTGCAAAATATTGTACAACTTGCAAAGCCTCCTACTGTGTGACTCATCTGGCAGACCACTACAAGACACCAGCATTTACTCCACATAAACTAGTCAGACACAATCAGAAACCAAAAGTGTCACTAGAAAAAGTCATTTCACTTCAGTGGAGCAGATCAGGTAAAATATGTTGCCTCTTTATTGTCCTTTTGTAATGACTAAGTGGTGATTATGTGTATTGCATTAAATGTGTATTTACACATGTGAACACCCCACACACATTGCAATAACATTTTTTATTTATGTGTTCTGTATTTTTGTATTCACTGTAAATTCAGGTACTGCATGGATGTTGCTGATGATTCTGAGTGTCCTGGTGCATGGGTGGTTGTTCTGGCATGTCTACCACCAATTTCCCCACTCTGAAGGTACATTTTATGCCACCAAAAGACTTTTCAAAGGTTTGGGGAAGATTTTTGAAAGACTACAGTCTCAAACCCTCTCAAATCTAAAGACAAGTCATAGAGTTTTTAAGTCACAGGAGGAGTAAAGGAGTAAAGTAAAGGAGTAAAGTTATCCATGGATACATATACATATACAACTTTATACATATGGATTTAAATATGTATGGTAAATATGGTTTTCACTTAACCAATATGTCTGTTCTGACTGAAAATTACACTGCCACATGCCAAAAGGTTGTAAGACAATGAAAAATGGTGTGTCCAAAATTATTCATACCCTTTTTAAATAATCAATGGAAACATCTTTATTTGTCATCACAGCTTTCAAATGTTTCTTATATACCTACCAAGCCTCTCCAAGTCTCCACAATGATTGTAGACCGCACCTTTTCAGTGACTATGCTTTTGTGAGAAGGCACACCATTCATAGGCCTAAGAATATCAGACCTTTACAAAAACTATGATACCATACATGCCTTTTACACCAGTGTAGATTACTTTCATTTCCTTCCTGTCCACATCCTGTCCATTTTGGGTAGGCCTAGTTGCGTGACCAACTTTTAAACATTTTTCGGTGGAGAAACCCAGGGGCGATTCTAGACCTAGAGCTTTGCTGGGGCACAGGCCCCCAACTCCCAATACATAAAAAAAATAAAAATAATAATAAATGTGCGCGCAATATGAAATAAATGGCTAGCCTACGGGTAGGCTACAAGCTTCAAAATCATTATTGTCACTGTCATACTGTAGGACCAGCACTCTCTCCCTCAATTGTTGTAAGAACCACTATCCAGCAACATCCAAACACATAGGCATAAGTAGGCCTATACTCACTGCATGAATTTAATAGGCTTTCCTACTAACACGAGGGAAAGCTTATTTTTTAGTCAAAATTGAGATATACTTCCCTCCTAGGCATCCTCCCAGGCATAGTCATCCTGGCAATACTGCAGTTCTTTGTAGCTTAAATAGCCTACTAAAGCCTTCATATTGACTTTTGGTGATAATTTCCAAATGTAGCCTATAATCTACACAGAGTCGGTCTAGATTATTATAGGCTACATTTGCAAATGCAGCAAACGTATTTAAGTTTGCCATTAAACCATTGATCAAATCACAGCACTGGGCCCAGTTTCCCGAAAGCATCTTAAGCCTAAGAGCGTCGTAAAGTCCCTCTTACGAACGTCTTAAGATTTGCCGACTGTTTCCCGAAACCATCGTAGCTTAAGAGCGTCGTGAAAACACTCGTAGATCTACGGGTGCTCCAGAGTACTCGTTACCGGCTAAGAGCGTCTTAACAGTACTTCTCACTGAGGTCACCAACAGGACATACAGAGGAATTACAACTTAGAATACATTATCCAATTTACGTTCCCATTCTTTATTGTGTTTACCTGTGATGAATCAGATTTTAGCGTGCAAAATAGCCTACATTTAATGGTCATAATAATGTGATGAAAAGCGGACAAAAATGCAATCAAGTTATGAAATGAGACGTTGCCAGAATAGTTTGACATTATCTTTGCTAAGTGAAGGCTATATTTTATTAGGCCTATGAGGTAAAAAGCAGAGAAAGCAACATGTGGTTTAGTCTGTAGCCTACTGCATCAAAATCTAAGCCTACACATTTCCTCTCTTTCTTACTCGACTTCTTTCTTATCTTCAAACGTGTTCTTAAGTGACACAGCGAAAAATTATTGCATGGTGCAACAATCTAATCTTAAAATAATTACAATTATTTATGTCTCTGTGTGGTATATAACCTACTTGGGATGCTTACATGCAGATGTCAAAGTGTTTCTATTTTCGTATTGATGTGAATTAATGTGTAGATCCGAAGTTTAAATGGTAGGCTATAGCTGTGACGTGCAGTCACCTGACATCACCGTCAAATCAGAGGATATTTCAGAACTATTAACGTGGACAGCTCCCCTTAAGAGCATCTTAAGAGCAGTGCACGCGCGTTCACGCTACGAGCATGTTCGGGAAACAGTCGGAAAAACCAAACGAACGATCGTAAGATGAATCGTAGAAAACCCTCGTAAGAGCGAAAACCCTCGTAAGAGCGTTATCGGGAAACTGGGCCCTGGCACTTTAACATAAATGTTAATGTTACCGTTAATGTGGGCAATTATCATACCTCCCTCGTCCTCCTCATCTCTCCTCACTGTTTCTCTCCTTCTGCCTCTGTTCAGGAAGAATTTTCTGATGTCCATCTCTGAATAATTTATCAGAAGGCTATGTTTAGTTTTACAGTAGGACAGCTTCACAAACAGTATAGGCTACATTTACAGGACTCTCTCTACACTATACGTAAATCATTATTAATTGTCCGCATGTGTGCATGCAGACTACGCATGGTGTGAGTGTGTGTCAGGGAGAGAGCACAAGCTGGTAAACTGTTGCTAAATTTAGGCTACAAATTTGCTAAGCATTGAAAAATAGATGCTAATTATGTGGGCAACATTCTCTAACGTCGATCAACTTTGTCATATTTTCTGTCAAACAAGTTGTGAATTTGTTGTAACATTAAAACAGGGGACGACTTACTTTGCGCTCAAAGTGATGTGATGAGCTCCAGCGGTTTCCACTGTACAACGAAACACTCGGAAGAATCATGTGAACGATTTTCATTGGTTGTTGCGTTCAATCTTACCCAGCTACAGAGGTGTTATTTCCTGATTGGCTATTATGGCCCCTTTCTTTTTTTCCTTGTTTGTTTTTTATTGGCTGGTAAGTGACAGGCTCGAGTCATGACTAAAGCAGGCACGAGATGCACTCATGAATGCCGTTTCCAGCTGAAGCAGTGCTATAATTTTACTGGGGCACTGGAGACTTTTACTAAGGCACGTGCCCCAGTGAATAAGGTCTAGTGATGCCCCTGGAGAAACCCCTGAATCCCCTCTTACATAGGACATTTCATGTCTGGGTTTGAAAAGAATAAATTGGATTTTTACTTCAAAATTTCAAAAGGCCCCAGAGTATGAACAGAAGTTTATGAAGGGGGTAAATTTACTCATCTAATTTGCATGTTATGACGTCACTGGATGGTAACCATCGTGAATTATGCACATTTCAGTAAATACTAGATGTTGAACATATTTGAGCAGTTTTACTTTCTTTTTTGTCATTTCACCGACATAACAAATGAACAGGAAAACAGTCACATGTAAACCAACAATAGTAAACTATTATTTTAATCACATACAATAAAGTAGCCTGGTCAAATCAGTTCCATATCGCGGGTGACTTTGTAGTTCTTCAGAGCCCTATTTTTTCAACCCCTGCTGTCTATAGCACGTCCATTACGGACACTATCATCACTATTGCCACTGGCACCTCCAGCTATGTTGGGCAGAGGGTCGAAATAAGCATGGTATGCTTAGTGGACACTGTCGCAAAGATGCACCTCCATTCACAGACGCACTGTGACTATCAGTCAATAGATGATCGATCATATTCTCCAAAAGGCAGATATTCTCCTTCAGAATCAGAATAGGTGAATAATAGATCCAAGACTTCATCACACGTATATTGTTTTTTCAACATTTGGTGTAATTCTGCTTCAATTTGTGCAAAACTATGGCCCGCATCGCTTCCGCGTTATGGAGGAAATGCACGTCTTCTTTGTGTGTTTCTTGCGTGTTTTTCACATGCTTCCTGAAAACTTTGAAAAAAAAGGTTGAGCTTGAATCGAAGCTCTGGGTGTCTGTCAACTAGTGGTCAAGAGTACAAATGAGATTTTACACTGTACTCACGTCTATCGTCTGTTATATTCAGTAATGACGCTTGTTACAATATTGCGAAATGGGCGGTTAGAGGGTTAAGTTTCCAATTTGTTGAGCTCCTAGCAATGTGCCTGCCTAGTCCTACCATGCACAAAAGCTAAATTTAATTGTAAATTCTGTGCAACATATGCATACTTTGCTATTGTTGCAACCAGCCTGTTATCCATAGCCTGTCAATAGAGTGGCGCCGGAACGATTTTAAGGCTATTTTGCATAGGCTACTCAATGGTGCTATTTCACACGCATTTTAGCATCCCCAACTCACCTGGGTTAGGTGGAAGGCTGTCAAAATTGCTCAAAAATGACGTTCAAATTTTCACTCTAAAATAAACACATGTATTAGAATATATTGGAATATCTGGGCAATATTATTTGCACATTATGTCAGTGACGCGCATCATGTCATCTGTTTTTAACTTTTTGGAAACTTTCAATTAACTAAAAGAAGAAAAATATTTTTTGTTAGTTTTGGAAGTATTTTTACATAGCCTACAATGGCAAGTTCTGACAAAGCCGAAATTACTCCTTTTGAAACAATGAATGAGCAGGCCGCGCGTTTGTATGGTTATATTGCTTGGCAGGGGGGATCCCAAACAGCTTTCAGCCATAAGGCTACTTTGAGAACATTTCCTAATTCACCCGACACTGATATTCAAAATGTTGAAAACTATTTCGTCATAGCCTATACTCAGTTTAATTAAATGTAATGTTAGTTGTAAACAAACGGACTACTTGGTGAGGCTTGGCCTCACAGATGCGCTCGTGCCTTAGATGGCAAGAAAAATCTTCACAATATAGGCCTATTAACTGACAGATGTCTGATGGCAGGGGGGCCATCAGACATTTGTACCCAGGGGTCTATGAATTGTTAATCCGGCCCTGCCCCCAACGAATCGCAACTTTCCACCTCTGGGACAGCTTAAAAGAAGTTGAGAGGACTCCTTACTCACTAAGACCTATTCACAAACCATTTTTTGTGGCATTTCACAATGTTTTGACAAAAAAGAGAAAAAGTCCGCTTCAACCAGGGTTTTCTGCTCCCACTTGTTTTTATTTTTCTGTGACGTTTCGGGTAATCACGTCTGATAAAAACAAGTGGGAGCAGAAAACCCTGGTTGAAGCGGACTTTTTCTCTTTTTTGTCTGGTCGTTTGTTTGTCCTGCTCCTAGGTCAGACATTTGGATGTGCGGACTTTAAAACGTACTCTTTGAACATTTCACAATGTTTTGTAATGGTATTGTGAATCAAATTAAAATGTTCTCCTCTTTGCAAACATAGGCATAGTGACAGATTAATTTAATATTGTTAGGCTACAAAGATACTGCATCAATCTGTATGTTTCATTAGGCTACTAGGCTATTTGTTTTGCCTTACTGTTGATACATTTAGAATTTAAAAAGTTGAATCTTGACCATACTAATCTGAGCAACTACAGGCCTATATCAAACCTACCGTTCCTGAGCAAAGTACTTGAAAAAGCCGTTTGTAATCAGTTAAATACCTTCCTCAACGAAAACAGTATCCTTGAAAAATTTCAATCAGGTTTTAGGATCAAATCACAGCACAGAAACGGCTCTAATAAAAATAGTCAATGATCTTAGACTGGCTACTGACTCAAACAAAGTCTCAATCCTTATTATTCTAGATTTGAGTGCGGCATTTGACACCATTGATCATAGCATCCTAATTCACCGCTTTGCAAAGTGGGTGGGTCTCTCTGATAATGCTCTAAACTGGTTTCAAACCTACATTACTGACAGAGATTTTTATATCAGTCTAGGAGATCATGTGTCTGTAAAACATTTTTCTTGCCTTTTGGTGTGGCCCAGGGGAGCTGCCTTGGTCCCCTGCTCTTTTCCATATATATGCTTCCGCAGAGTTAAGTTTTAAGCCCCATATCAGTAAAGTTACTTAGACAGCCTATTTCCACCTGAGAAACATTGCCAAAGTGCGGCCCTTTTTAACTCAACAAGATGCAGAAAAAGTCATTCATGCCTTTATCACTAGCAGATTAGACTACTGCAATGCACTTTTCACTGGTCTTCCCAAAAAACATCTAAAGAAATTGGCACTCATACATAACTCTGTGGCTAGACTTTTAACTAAGACCAAGAAGAGAGAACACATCACCCCTGTGTTGGCCTGAACTGCACTGGCTCCCTGTTTCCTATAGAATTGATTTTAAGGTTATGTTAATTACTTACAAAGCTCTGAATGACATAGCACCTTCATACATCTCTGAGCTTTTGATATCTTATCAACCACAAAGGAAACTTAGATCATCCAATTCTAATCTTTTAATTGTACACAAAGTGCTCCACAAGCAAAGTGGAGAAGTTTCTAGGTTTCTTCCTGGAATATGGGAGTTTTTCCTTGCCACAGTTGCCATATGGCGTGCTTGTGGGGGTAAGGGGGTTAAGACTGCCAGTCTTGAATGTCTGTGTATAAAGTCAAATAATTGTGACATATGCTAAGAACAAGCTAAGACTGGCTGCTTGGAGTCTGCATCAACATAAGCATTTATTACTAAGCATTTGTTAGCCTAGTAGTACAGAGGCTAAGCACCGGAATCGTTCAGTCTTTGCAGAAAGCATGAAACTTGGCACAGTTATACTACTACCCCTAGTGATCAAAAATTGAAATGGACCCCAACACATAGCGCCTCCTAGTGACCGCCATCTTGAATTCAAATATGGCTACCATTCTTAACTCATTGAGTGCCAAACACGTAATATTACGTTTTTCCTTCCCATGCGTTGAGTGCCAAAAACGCAATATTACGTTTTTAGCTTTTTTTTTAAATTACGAAACTAGACACTCTAACACACCTTATATGTGATTTTGGGAACTCTGTGATGAATGGAAATGAAATATATGACGATCGTGAAACTCATGAAAACGCACAATCTGGACATTTTATCTGGACAGTTTATCATAACTCGGTTGCCGCTTTGGGTCGAATCAGTGACGCATGCACGTCAGGTCAAAACCAGGCCATTTCCGTGGGTCTATCACTAGGTGGCAGTCTCGCCAGGTCTCACAGATCACTCCCCGGAAAATTTACACAAGTAAGTAACAGGCAACACTACGTATTTCATGAAAGACGTTATATCTCCATTTCTAGAAAAAAAATAGCGATTTTGATGAAAACTAGCCACTGTTTAGCTTGGGATTTCTCAGGAACAGAGGCGTGTAGAAATACACGGTTTGCACCCACCGAGAGCTTAAAGTCTTGCCTTTTAATCGAGCTATTGTATGTGTTCATAGCTATAACAGAGAATATGCTGTGGCTGTACAAAAATCATCAACAATGGTCTAGATTGCTGGCACTCTAGGACAAAGCTCCCAAAAACAGCTTGGCATTCAATGAGTTAATAGAATTGTTGATACAACTTAAAAATTAAACAAGATAAAAAAGTATTTTAAGTTCTAATACTCAATTTTTAGGGCCAAGGAAGCTATTGACATGATTTTGAAATCCAATATGGCGGATACCAAATGTGAAAATATAGACCATCTCAATTGTTATTCATGATAGAAATATCATCCAAAAACAATTTCAAAGTTTGAACAGTCATTTTATCACATGACAACCTCAATAATATACGACGCATCAAGTATAATCTGGTAAGATTCCAATATGGCCACTATGTGTAAGAAAATAAGCCAATTATTCTATATTTTGGTTAATTGAAGTAACTACCTACATCATCAATAAATTCTTATTCTACCTTCTTCTCTTTCTGAGCAAACCATAACTCTTACTATACACTGCTCAAAAAAATTATACATTTAAAAAAATAAAACACATCAGATCTCAATGGGGAAAAAACATCATGCTGGATATCTACATTAAATTACATTTGGCTGACGCATTTTTAGAAAAAGCGACTTACAACCTGGTAAACAGTTTAACGCTTTTAAAACAATTCTCTCAACAATTCTATAACAATTTAAAACCATTCAAAAAAGTAGAGTACAATAGGGAAAAGTGCATCAGTGAGTGCCGTTTTTCTACAGTCAAGTCAGGTGGTAAGTGCTAGAATTAGCTAGTTAGATAGATAGATAGATAGATAGATACTTTATTGATCCCCAAGGGGAAATTCAAGAGTAATAGTTAGAATAGTTGTAAGTAGTGCTACGATAGGAGATATTCTCTGAAGAGCTGGGTTTTTTGAAGATGGAGAGGGTTGTCCCTGCTCTAGTAGGAACTGGTAGCGCGTTCTACCAACGAGGAACAACAGATGAAAAAGGTTTGGATTGACCTGAGCGTACCGGTGGCAGAGCTAGACGATGTTTGTCTGAAGAGCGCAACGGTCGGGGGGGGTAACATATATGCCTGTATGAGGGCATTCGAGTAGGTGGGAGCAGTAGGTTTAGCTGGGAGGACCAGCAGTTTGGTTTTTGAGGTTTAGCTGAAGGTGGTGTGCCTTCATCCATGTAGATATGTCTGAGAGGCAATCCGAGATCCGTGCTGAGACCAAGGGGTCATCAGGTGGAAAGAACAGTTAAAAGTTGTGTGTCATCTGCATAGCAGTGGTATGAGAAGCTGTGTGAATGGATAATCTGTCCCAAAGAAGTGGTGTGGATACCAAAGAGAAGGGGGCCCAGTACTGAGCACTGGGGGACCCCTGTGGTGGGATGGTGAGGTGCGGACAGCTGTCCAAGCCATGATACGCTAAATGAGCATCCTGTAAGGTAGGATTCAAACTGATATGGACTGGGTAATGTTAGGAACAAAAAGGATGCCACTTCGTTATTTGGGAATGAAAATTATCAATCCACAGAGGACTGAATTGAAAAAGACCCCCCGAAAATCTAAGATGACGCGGGATCTGCTCCCAGATGTGGACATAGCCATCACTGAGCTCCTTGACAGTCGGTGGTACAACCTGGCGGTGTTGGATGGACCAAAATATAATGTCCCAGAGGTGTTCAATCGGATTTAAGTCAGGGGAGTGTGGGGGGACAGTCAATGGTATCAATGCCTTCATCCTCCAGGAACTGCCTGCACATTCTCGCTACATGTTTCCAGCCATTGTTGTGCACCAGGAGAAACCCAGGGCCCACTGCACCAATACAGGGTCAGCCAATGGGTCTGAGGTTTTCTTCCTGATGCCTAAGAGCAGTGAGGGTGCAGTTGTCTTGCCCGTAGAGGTGTGTGCGTCCTTCCAAGGATATCCCTCCCCAGACCATCACTGGCCCACCACCAAACCAGTCCTGCTAAATGATGTTGCAGGCAGCCTTACATTCTCCAAGACATCTTCAGACGTCACATGTGCTCAGGGTGAACCTGGTCTCATTTGTAAAAAGCACAGGGTGTCAATGGCGAATCTGCCAATTTTGTATTCTGTGGCAAATGCCAATTAAGCTGCACGGTGCTGGGCAGTGAGCATAGGTCCTTCCAGAGGCTATCGGGCCCTCAGGCCACCTTCATGAAGTCTGACAGTGTGGTCAGAGACATTCACACCAGCAGCCTGGAGGAGGTCATTTTGTAGGGCTCTGGCAGGGCTCTTACTGTTTGTTGTTGCACAAAGGAGCAGATACTGGGTTAAGGACCCTCTACCATCCTGCCCAGCTCTCCTAGAGCAACTGTCTCCTGGAATCTCCTACATGCTCTTGAGACTGCGCTGGGAGACACAGCAATCTTTCTGGCAATGAAACGTATTGGTGTGCCATTTTGGAGGAGTTGGACTACCTGTGCAACATTTGTAGGCTCCAGGTACTGGCTTATGCTACCAGTAGTGACACTGACCCTAGCCAAATGTGAAACTAGTAAAAAATCAGTCAAGGAGGATAAAGATGGAAAATGTATCGTTTGCCACCACCTCTAAAACCATTCCTGTTTTTACAGACCTATCTCCCTTCTTCCTTTCTTGTCAAAGTTTTTGGAGAAAGTGGTTTTCAAGCAAGTCGACTATATCAGAACAACCTGCTAGACCCTATGCAGTCTGTTTTCAAGAGTCATTCTACTGAAACTCCTTTTCTGTCTGTGACTGAAGCATGGAGAGTAGCTAAGTCTTCATCTAAGTTGCTAAGTCATTAGTATTCATTCTACTAGACTTATCTGCAGCCTTCAATACTATTTCTACACTATCTGAACTGGGATGTCTAGGAAAGCCCTTGACTGGTCTATATCCTACCTTAAAGGGCACATGACCTCACCACAGGTGTGCCTCAAGGATCAGTATTAGGGCCCCTACTTTTCTCTATTTACACACTTCCTTGGGTGAGACCATTCGCTCCCATGAATTTGATTATAACTGCTATTTGGACGATACTCAACTTTACCTGTCTTGAGCTTTTGGCGTTTCCACCACAAAGCACACCCAAGGACTGGGCGCTGAACGCACTAGCCAGTGTCCTGAAAGTGCTGGTTCACTGACTAGCATGAGCCCTAATGTGTCAGGAGGGAGCTAAACTCATAAGGTATTACATATTTAAATTAGCTTCATTGACAGGCATAATCATATTATGGGATGCAAAATGTTAAACTACAATAAAACAAAATGGATCTTTTCAAACGATCACTATAAGCCTTAAAAGAAACTTTAGCATATGCTAATTGGCCCCACCCACCTCAATTGAATTAGGCTAACAGTAGGATGTGTTGGACTGGGTTATGTATTCATTTATCTAACTCTTACTGGGTGTATGTACTAATTTATCTAACTCTAGGATAGAAGACAAAATAGCTAATTTCCCAAAAGGCATCATATGTTTCTTTGAGAGACTAGACGCTAGCATCCATGGGTTTTAGCCTCCTTGCTAGCATGCCAGCCTCTAGGGGACAAATTAGAAGGATTGAGCCCAGGCAAGTGCAGAGTTTAGTCACACAGTCGAAACATCACACATAGCGTAAACGCACCCCAGTTTTTGACTTAATGTCAGAATGTATGGCTACTTCCTTAAAATACAACATGTCTGCCGTTTTAAATATGCATGATTGTCTCATTATGTATGTCATAATGCTGAAAGATGGCTATAAACACATCATAAAAGCAGCATAGCATTATAAAAGTAGAAAAAAGGGCATATTTTGGTGGCCATATTTGAAGTCAAGATAGGGGCCACTAGGGGGCGCTATGTGTTGGGGCCCATTTCAATTTTTGATCACTAGGGGTGGTAGTATACCTGTACCAAGTTTCGTGCTTTCTGCAAAAACTGAACGATTCAGGCATTTGTCAGCAAAGCCTTTATATATCCATAGTAGTATAATAGTATTTTTGATATGTTGCTGATTGGATCATAAACGGCCACAGCAACAAAGGGGAATGACTCTCTTCTCTAATAACTGTGTTAAATGTTATTTTCTATATTTATGATATTTTGCTGATTGGATCATAAACGGCCACACCAATGAAGAAAAGTGAAAGTGATCGATAATGACTGACTGACTCTATTATTGTGTTACATGCTCCAAATGGAAAGGACTTTGAGCTGCATTCTGTGTATGAAAGGTGCTATACAAATAAAGCTTATTATTATTATTGCATTGCATGTAAATGCAATGGACTATTATCACTGTTCTTCTTATCTGTTTTTATTATTATTCTTCTTCCGACCAAATTCGACGTTTAATGACACTAAAACCACTGTACCGTTTGACGTCATTCAAACACTCATACAAAGGTCTTGTAACGGACAATTGTACAATGTCATTTTACATTTGTAAACTTTATACTTTTTGAGATATTTACGATAAAAGAGCAATAAATTCCCATTGACTTAACATTGACCTCCATGGCGGCAACTTTAAGCATTATGACGTGATCTGCAGCTGAAAATAATTAACAGCTGAACGCGAGCTACCGCTGGAGCTGTGAATCTTCTGGACGTCTTCGCCTGCCGTGGTCACTTTATTGGCTCGTAAACCTTCAGAGGCACATTTCTCTAATTAGAGACAAGGTAAGTGTTCCGGTTTTTTGGTATTTGAGTCATTTATGTCGTCAAACATTATGTAACGTTAGCGTTATATGTATGAAATGATGGGTCACAAATAACTAAACTAACGTTATAACGTTAGGTAACGTTAGTGAAATAGTTGACGTTAGAACCTTGCTACGTTGATATGTATTATGTAAAGAAACCCACTGTTAATCAACGTTAATATGTCGTCAACTTTACAGTGACCGATTAGCTGTAGGTTTCGATAGCGAACGACAAGCAAACGTAATGCACTAATTAGTGCATTAGTTCATAGGCCTACTAACCATCAGCGTTTTAACTACAACGTTAACGTAAACTAGAGAAGTAACGTTAGGCATATAGATACTAGGCTCTGGTTCTATCAGGTCACTTTCGGCAGAATGGTGCTTGATTGTAGCTAGGCTAGCCTACTGTGTGAAGGGACCTGATGAAACCCATCATGGGTTTCATTCATGGCATGAATAACGTTAGCTACTTGTTGATGGTCATAACGTTATAGCTTCTACCTTTCACATTTTAGTTAAAGCTAGCAAATATGCTCCTGTTTTTATTTTTAACAAATGTTTAACGTTGTACACCGCTTGTTTGTGTATCAAATAGGCCAGGCTACGTTTTCATTCTACGCTCCTGATTCTTACGTAGCCTAAGTGAACACTATCACGGTATGCTATAGTTCGTCTATTGATGGGTTTCATCAGGTCCCTTTCCACAGGTGTATACAATCAAGCACCTAAATTATGAATGCATTGGTGCTTTATTAATACTCCTGTGGAAAGGGACCTTATGAAAGCCATGAATAGGCTACTGTTAGGAAATGGACCATACGACTAAAGTCTTGTTAAAACACACTACATAAGTTGAGCTATAATGTTTGTGTTGTCAACATAGGCTACAATGTTTACTTGGCCTACTCATTTCTGGTCTATAAATTAAAGTGTAGCCTGGCCCGAGAATCAAGCTTTCCAGTTGTAGTACATTGTAATCTGTAGGAAAAAATGTGGCTGACAGACCTAGCATGCTGTTCAATTTATAGCAGTTGGTTATCAAGATGCTTAGTATCAGAATGATCCGTCCTTACTCATATGATTATCAACAGCAACAACAAACCCATTGCCTGCAAAGTTTTCTAAGCTGTTAACGTTTTATATGTAAAAAAATATGATTAGCTATCAACTATCCTTAAACTGAAAACAATAAAACACAGAATTCTGCTTTGTTTGCAATTTAATACTATAGGCTAGTATTTAAGCTTAACTACCAGTAGCTTGATGGTACAACAATTGGATTATATTCTACCTATTTTATTGTCCTAGAATTGTTGAGAGAATTGTTTAAAGCTTAAACTGTTTACGATGTTAGTCGTTAGGTTAAAAATGTGTCAGCCTAATGTAATGCAACAACTTCACTTAAATAAATGAGTTGTATTGAACAGTTGTACAATTGCAGACATTCCTTGTATTGTTTTGGTATAACTGTTAAACTTGTTTGCTTTTGTCTTTTAGGTTCCAGACCAGACCAGTGGTGATGACCGTGTATGACATTACGTGTGTCCCTGTCTGTGTGCACACCTGTCAACCATACATCTCTGACAATGTTGCTAGCAACATACCTACTAACATACATTCTTACAAACATGTGACCATATCTCAACATATCTGTGCACATACCATTTAACCATACTGAAACTTATCCGAGATCTACTGAGACATTGTAACTTGTATACTTGTGAATCATTCATACCTCTGAATCATACCTGTGCTGTAACAACTGTAAAACATAGCTGTGCTGTTAGATCTCTCTTTTTAGACCTGAGCTGTGCTGTGTGAAAAACAAGATTTTAACCTAAGTTCTGTCTAAAACTGATCATCTGAAGGGCTGACTTTTATTCTTCAGTGTATATATCACCATCAAATTTGACCTAATACCATTAACTGAGGCCTCTAGCTGTTGCTGCCAGTTCAGTTTTACCACTGATAAATAGATCTGTCTTAGGATAATATGATTGGCATTATCAAGTTCTTTATATATATACACAACTGTGATTTTTACTTCAAGCTTACATTGGTAAGTGTTCATTAGTGTATTCTGAGTATCATTCTGCTGTATTAAAACAAAGAATGTTGATCAATATTGAATTGACAATTTATTTTTACTGACTTGTCATATACTCTAAGCTAACATCTAACCAAGTAAGTGGTTTTCAAGAATACGGTAAGACTATGTAATCTGAATAATCATACTGTAAGTAATATAATGTTATACACAGCAGCTTTTTTGCATTTACATGCAATGGTAATTCCCTGGAATTGCATTTTCTAGTTATTATTATTATTATTATTATTATGTTTTGGTTTACACAATGGCTGCAAATAGGCAAATAGGCTTATTTACATTTGATGGGCATGGCTAGGGAATTGGTCAGTACAATAGGGATGTATGATTTACAAACCATGGTGACCATGAAGACTCTATTTCTTGCAGCTGTTAAAACACCCGCTAGTTTAAATAGCCACCAACATTCGTTTTTGCAGTAGGCTACAGACCATAGGCCATAAGTTATTTGTCTACTAGGCCTACTGGCAGGGATTAAAGTTCTCCGTCCTACGACGGATTTCCGTCAATTTGATTTTAGAAATGCCATATTTGAGATCGATGCAGATCCGATGAGAAAAAAAATAGGAGGGGTGGGGGGGCTACCACCTTTTCTTTTCCTTTTTTTAAGGCAACTAATATTATGAATTAATGTGTGTGATGGTAAATGTTTAAAGACCTAATAGTGTTCTTGAGAACTTTCTGTGTCAATCAGTGACCGCTCAAGAAGATAGCTGCTACGTCAGCCATGAGTTTCGCTTTGTTTATGTTGTAGCTAAACGCTTGTTTTATTGGCCTGGGGCGTTTGCTTAAAAAAAAAAGAGAACACGTCTGGAGGACTAACGGTCTAAAAGTTGTAGTGACACAATCGAGACAGCTGATGAGGTTGGCCAATCCGTTTAACTTTTTTGGATACGATACATTGTGAGCTCTATTTGCGAATTCGGAGAAGAAGCGTAGGCTGTGTTCCCAGATAGCAAAGGGGCGTTGAGGGGCGTTGAATCCACGTTTGTTTGAAGCGGCAGAGGTTGATTCAACGTGGATTCAACGCCCCTGTGCTATCAGGGTTCTTTCCGTGCATCAATGTAGACCAGTGTTTCCCAAACTTTTTTTCTGGCGACCCACTTTTTAAAAATGACAGACCATCGCGACCCATTTCACTTCAAATCTACCCTGCAACCACCAATATTGTTTTAGGCCACAGGTTCTCCAACTTTTCTATGCCTCCCCCAACCATACATTGCTATAGGATCCCTGCTTTGAACACGGTTGTGTTGCATTTTGAGCACCATCAGCGTGAAAAGTTGGAAATGACTACTGAAAAGATACTGTACGTTTTAATGCGCATCCGAGAGTAGGGGAAATTTTCGCATGTTGTGCAGTCGTCATTCGTCAGCATAGTAAGCTGTTCCTGTACTGTTGTGCATTTTAAATCAGAAATAAGAATGTGAGGAGGTTGCTATTAACTTTAAAGATTGCATCTGCAATCGAAACTGTATGCAAATTGAATGGCCTTATGTCCGGTCTATGGATGCTTTAGTTGACAGCGCGGTCACTTGATTTGAATCGGTAAAATTGAGGAGCTGGTATCTATTAATGTTCGTGCAAATAGGCGGATTCATGTCCCTTGCAGTTTGCAACTGCGAGGTACACGGCAGGCGCCCCACAGAACGGTTTCATTTTGAGAGGTAGATATCCATGCTGGCATCCCCTCTGCGATGCGTTCTTCCCCCAGTTTCATGCGCCAGTTTCATGAGCTTTTATGACAAAACCGTGACTGTGGTAGTTAACAATCTACATCCTAATAGAAAACTTAGCTTTCCTGGTATCAAATGACAAATGGTATCAGTTAGGCCTATAACACAACATAAATTGTGCTGGCGACCCAAATAAAATCTCCTGCGACCCACCCGTGGGTCGCGACCCAGACTTTGGGAAACACTGATGTAGACAATTTCTTAGCCTACTATCGCGAACTCTTGTCAGGGGAGGTCATTCATTTTGGGTGTCACCTATGACTTGAACAGCCTGCTATGCCACCCGATGCAACCTATTATTGTTACAGTTTTTAATCAACGCAACTAGCATTATGTGTAAAGCGACGCAATATAACCCGTAGCCTATGCAAAATATTATCCCGTCTGTTATGATATGTACAACAATTTGTTTTTCACAATTTGCGACGGAAGGTTTTGACTGAGCGTGTTAACATAAAATAATAATAATATTGTCATCATCGCGACCTGTTGAGTAAGGGGGTCAGTCGTGCTTGTGACGCATAGACATGCCTTGTAGCCTATTTTGCTTAGGCCTCTTTTAACGACAGTAGGTTGTAAGTGTATGTTGACAAAAAATAACCATACACTTAAAATAGTCAACTTAAAACTTCGCTATAAAATTTTATTAATTTATAGCACAAAACCATAACCAGTAGGCCTACCAGAACCTCTTATTAGCGTCATGATTTGTGTGCGTCTATTTGGCAAGGCCACTAGCTGTCATGGATGCGTTGTTGCTAAAGGAAGGCACAGGTGTTATAAGTTTAAAAAAATAAGATGGAGATGGGCGGCTGTTGAAAACGGGGGAGAACTAGCAAGCCATGGTGTAAAGAAATGAAAGTGCCAGGTTTGCTTTTAAGCGGTTTGCTGCAAGAAAATTGTTTATGGATGCAATAGGAAAACGTTTTAGCACGCCACCAATCAGAAGACCGCCAAGGTTAACGTTCGTGCACTTCAGGACATCTTCCCTACCTGGTGCAACTAGCCACCACGACAGAGGTAGGCTACGTTTATCTATGGCTGGCTGACCGTTTTTGCTCTCAGAAAGTAGGCTATGCATGTTCTTTCATAGCGCAACACGACCTGTCCCTCACCATATCGCAACCTCTTGTCAACCTTATACAATCTGTTGCTGAAAACAAAAGCGCCCTCTCCAGATTGTCGTTGTCAAATGCGCAGACCTCCTGCATGAGCACACACAGTATTGCTGCTCATTGGAATACTGAGCTGTCTGTAAAACTCAAAATTACCATGGAAATATGAACAATATCTCGAATGTTCTGATTCGTTACTTTGATGAGGAAATGGGAAGTCTTGATTTGCAAACACTTTTGGCCTGAAGTAATTAAACAAGAGTGTAAGTTAAAGCCTTTCTTCAATATTGCTGCAGTAGAAAAGAACAGCAATGGCTAGTCAGCAATGGTCAGGGATGGTACTGAAATATTGTTTTGTTCATCAGAAAAACTCAATCTCAATCTCAATCAAGAATCAAGAATCAATTCGCCTTATTCACATGGCGGCCATTGGCGGCTAAAACGAGGCTACAGGGTACACAAACCATGGGATTGTTATGTTCTATGCATTCACCTGTAGGTGGCATTAATTATTTAGTAAGTGTACCCTGCAGCCTCGTTTTGGTTTAAACAATGGCCGCCGTGTGAATAAGGCGAATACTCCCTTTACTTTACTGTTTGCATCTTTTTGTACATTAAAAACCAATAGGTCGCGACAGCAAAAGGGGTGCTATCTTTATAGGTAGATATGAACAACGTATGACTTATGGCCTGAAAAAAGTTCAGTCAAACGATTTTTTTTCACTTTAATCCCTGCCTACTGGCTGATTTATCAAACAATTCGTCCTCCTCAAAGTTTGGTAGAGAGTCATTGAATAAATGATGCCAAGCAATTTCTAAAATGTATTTGTGACATTCAGCTAATATCTCCTCATCTAATGTAAGTTGCTTCGGACAATATGTTCTACTCTACGTGGAGTTGTCCTCCATCTCAGTTGCATCAGTTATTTGATTTTGAAGGTTCTAAAATATGACTATGATTACACAGTCGACATTCTGAAATGTCCTGCATGATCAAGGCCAGATTTAGTGAGCGGAGCGGAGTGCGAGCAGAGCTTTTCTTAATTTAGAAGCCAGAGCGGCCGCTCTGTTCCGCTCCAATTTCGCTCCGATACTGATCACACCACGAGTCTGAGGCATGCCCAAATCCACACAGAATTCCTAATAAAACCAAGACTGTTAAAATTCAAAGATTGCCCATTGTAAGTTGATGGGGATGAGTTTGCTAAATATTTTAGAAAGGCAACGGATACTGTCAACGGATAAGTCATACAAGTGTACTATTTCTACAAAACAACAAGATAGGCTATAATAAACATCTGCCTGCCTCTATTGGAATTTAACATTGGGGTGCCAATACATATGACCCTGTATTTTAAGGAAGAACATTTATTTATTTATGATACTGTAATAAACCTAGAATGTGAGGTCAGATTGTTGTGACTAGAGGAATACTCTACATAAAAAGCAGCACAGATGTATAAACAGTATTCTTTATTTAGTACAATTCATGCAGCTACCAAACATGTCAAGACTGGGATTCATAAAGTGTCTTAAAGCCAAATGCTATCAGCCTGGGCGAACAACACACCACTATGAAGCCGGCTACACCGAAAACACAAAAGCTAGCCTATAGCACACACTACCCCCATAGGGCACTGCACATGTTCACACTGCAATTAAAATTCATAGCAAAGACGCAACACAACATAAGGATTTAGATCATCACAACCCTCCCACCCAATCATGAAATGGCTACGGCCAGGTTTAAAATAAGTTACACACACACACGAAAAGTTAAACACTTAACTCTCCTGGGATGGACTAAATTACGTCTAATTAAAAAGTGTTTCAACTGGCTCTCCCCTGCCTATCAATATGCTGTGGCTGGATGGGTCAAAAACGTGAAAGTGCGGCACCTGGCCACCAAGGATTTATATTTAATCATGGGAAATATAAGTATTATGTAAAAACAATTCAAATGTATGGTTTTGGTGGTACTTTACTCTTACTATATACATGTAGTGAGTTCTAAGCTAACAAGCTAGGCTACCACTCATTTTAGTGTCATTTAGCTCACAGCTTGCTGTCATTAATCTGGATAATGTCCTTTAATGTAAGATATGTTTATACGTATTTTATACACTCCATGGTTTATACTCATTTAAAGAACATGAAGGGAAGGGAAACGAGGCGATTGTGACTTTATGGGAACAGTTTGTGGTGGGTTATCAGCTGTTAGCTCTCAGACGGTCAGCTGTTGTGTGACCACTGGGCGGCTGAGCTGCCCGAATCGGTCGTAAAGATGGCGGCGCAAAGCTACAGTGACGTCATGAGACACAAACGAATAGGTAGTGTCATAAACCCCTTCTCTTTTGTAATATATCTGGCTGTTTGACCCTCTGCCCTGTGCCTGCACGGAAAGCTACATGAGTGAAGTTGCCGCGGTAATGTACTTGACGGGCCCCCTTGACCCCTTACCCCAGTAACTGGCTTATCTGATTGGGAGGTAAGGGGGTAGTCCCCATCTCCCACCTATTATCCCCAACCCCCAAGTCCAAAAACACCTCAAAGAGAAGTGACAAGAAAAGTGAGAGTGGTGTCAAGACAATTTGGAAGTTAATTTCAAGAAGTTTCTGAACATGAGCAGCAGAAAGATGAACAATGTGTGGATGCACTTCGACCAGAAGAGCAAAACTGTAAAGGCTAAATGCAAGTACTGCAAAAAAACAAAATGGTTTCAAATCATTGAGGACCAAATCCAACATGAGAAGGCTCTTAAAAATGAAACACCCCACTGCACTGCTTGAAGTAGGACTGAATTACCTTGCGATTTATGGCGGCCTTACATTGTACGATTTTGGTCTGTTTTTACAGTCGGCGACTAAATTTCCAAAGTCGGACAGAAATCATGGGAGTTGTACTGGAATCGCGGCGCGCTCCCATCAACTAGATCGTTAAGTGTAAGGTGCCAATCTTAACGGTTTTAAGTCAGTCGGAGTCAGTCTTTTGATATGTTTGATATTATCGCAAGTCTTTCTAGTCGTGGCTCATGCAAATAGTGACGTGAACAATATGAAAACCAATAGTGACCTCTCTTCAACACCGAACAGGAAGGGGCAAAGTAGGCGACAGCTGTAGCCTATATGATTACTTGTTATTATGACCACCGCGCAGCGAAGCGGCGGTCATATAGGTTTAGTCAGATTATTATTTTTTTTTCTTTTTTCGCATGGCCAAATTTCCGTCAAGGATTTCCGGGACACTGAAAGACCGGGGTACACCAAACTTGGTGGGCGTGTAGCCCCACATGGATAGCATGAAACCATTGTTTTTCGTTTTCATCTGTAGCCCCCCCGCTGGACTGGACCCCCCCGAAATGAGGGTAGGGCAGACACAGTTTTCTGCGAATATCTCGAGAACCGTAGGGTTTAGGAGGACCACCTTTTTTTGTATGTTGATCTTAAGGGGCCATGTCAACCCATTCCATAACCACTCATTTCATGTATAGCGCCACCTACTTAAAAATTAAAAAGCAAAAAATTAGGTGTTGTAATCACAATATCTCTGGCTGACATGGTCAAAATTGAAATTGAAAAGTGTAGGATCATTATGACACCCTCCGAATGCATGCCAAGTTTCATGAACTTTCGTTCATGGGGGGCCATACAATAAAATAATTTATGTGTACATTTAGTGACCGTACACCAACAGAGTTTTCTGTGAATATCTTGAGAACCGTAGGGCCTAGGATGACCAATTTTTTGTGTATGTTAATCCATTCCATATGCACAAATGTGCATAAACATATACACACGCACACACATACATTCACAGTAATCATATGTATGACACATACTCACACAGTAGACATATGTACACATGCATGCACATGCACGCATGCACACACAATTCAAGAATTTCTCAGAATTATGAACAGGCAAGATGGGGTTGGGGTTGTATAAAATGTATTTTACATGCGAAATCTATGAACTAATCTCGGTACTTGTTGTCTAGCCGATACCAGTGAGAATTAAGTGTATATAATACAATTCAGTGAGACAGTTAGAATCCTATATGCCTTTCACCTTTTGTTTTTAGCCAGCAGCCAGACCAGCAGATACCCTAACTTTGCTAAAATTACTGAAGCTAAGCGGGCTTAGTTAGTACTTGGATAAGAAACCTCCTTGGAAGAGTAGGTTCCTGCTGGAAGCGGTGTTGGTATATCAGTCCCAATGTCCTATTGGAGTGACAGGGACACTGTACTGCAGGAGATGGTTTTTAAATATCCCATGGCACTTATCGCAAAGAGTAGGTGGTTCCCTGATTTGCTTTATTTATGTACACATAGATAAAGACACACACACACATGCGCACACACATACACACACACACACACTACACATGCACACACGACACGTGCAAACACGCACACAAACACATACACACACACACACACATGCACCCACACATACCTACATACACAAACACACGCACACACACACATTCACACACAAAAAACACATATAGACAAAAACAACCACTCACTCTGCACACACTCAATGACAAACACACAAAAAAGGAACAAAGTAGGAAATGAACACAATTTGACAAGCGTGACTTATTTTTGTGGAAAAAATGTGCTGGACTGGGCGGCAGTCATAATTTGTACCGCTCTGCGGTACATCTAGTTTACATTGCGTTGACTGTGTGGCTTAATCCAGATGGAGCCCTGTTTCATTATGGTTTGTGTACAAAGAGAAACCCTTTGCATAAAATAGGGGAGAGCCAGGAGGAGAGAATTTAATCTAATTTAACATAATTACAGAGAGCATAATCAAAGTTGAAAGTCATGATTCTGTGTATCAGTGTCGCATTCATCCCACATGTTGTTTGGCTGCCCTTTCAGCTCACATCTCTATAAAATACCATAAAACCGGTCCCACTCCACATTTTTCTCTCTCTTGTAGACAAATATGCCAAAAATTGGGTTTTATGTGAATTAAAAGAGATTTTGATGATTTTCGGATATACATTAGGGCTACGTTTATACGGTGACGATGAAAAGAGAAGACGCAGAAGTGGCGTCTCGTCTTCATTTTTTTATTCGTGTTTAGACGAGCATTCTCAGGGGGAAATCTATGTTTATATGAAGACGCAAGAGCATGTGATATTCGATTGGATATGCATTCCAGACCGCTGGGTGGTGGTGTGATAGAACCCCGGTACATCACGCGCAGACATTCTAATTTGACAGTTTAGCCAGAGAGGTAATCAAGGATCTTTGGTTTAGCCGTTTAGAGGGAGACGCAACCCGGGTCGTCTTCAAAACTCTACACTCTGGAAGGAGTCTTCAGATTTTTGCGTCTTCAAGCCCCGATGGCGGGGTCGCCGTGTAAACGAAAGGCACTTATGATAAAATATTTTGTTGTCTTCCTTCTCAATCGTTCTCGTATAAACGGCCCCTAGGAGAGGATTTTCAGAGACTGTATTCTACTCTATCAAAATTACCCAATGTATTTTACACCATTTTAATAAAACTAGTCTTTTGTAGTAAAATGATATGTATATTTAATTGGTGGGATGTCTATAGTCTTCTTTTTTTAATCTCTAACAAGGGTAATTGAGGCTTACAAAAAGAGTTGCAACAAGGGTTTTTGGGTTTGAGCTCCAGGCTCGCGCCTTCATCAAAATTGTTCTAAACCCATTCCTGTACAGAAAGCGGTGGTATGAACCAAAGCATGACTTCTATGACACTTGCATTTCATCATCACTATATTCTCACAGGTCCTGTTGAACTTCCACAGCTGAGAGTGATGTTGTTGGGGAAGACTGGAGCAGGGAAGAGTGCATCAGGAAACACCATCCTGGGCAGAGAGGCATTTAAATCTGAGGCATCTGCTTTACCAGTAACCAAATACTGCAAGAGTCAAAGTGGAGTTGTGGAAGGAAGAAACGTCACTGTAATTGACACACCAGGCATCACAAGGGAATGTGAATGGCTTTTAGAAAATGAAGCACCCCATGTTTTCTTATTGGTGATTCCCCTGGGTAGATTCACAGAAGAAGACAGCAATGAAGTAAAGTGGATCCAGAACAGTTTTGGTGAGGATGCCCTGAAGTTCACCATTGTTTTGTTCACTGGAGGAGACCAGATGAAAGGAAAATCAGTCGAGGAGTTTCTGAATGAAAGTTCTGGACTACAGACTCTGGTGAAAAGTGTTGGTGGAAGATATCACATCTTTAATAATAGAGATCTACAAGGACACCAACAAGTGAAGGAACTGTTGGAGAAGATAGAGGTGTTTCTGAGGAAGAGCATGGGCTACTCCTTTTCCCATGGCCTGCATGAGCAGATTTTAACTTTATGGGAGCAGGAGCGGAAGAGACTAAAACTGGATGGATGCTCAGGAGAAGCAGAACAAGGAAAAAGTCCAGAATTCTATCAAGTGATGAAAAACATGGAAAGAAGAAGGGAGTGGACTTTTAAGGAGCAGATGAAACGTAAAATTACACTAAGGATTGCAAATGCAGCTGCTACACTGAATAAATTAAGGGAGAACATCAAGTCTAGAACAGAGCTAAGTTTGAGTGGTCCTTCTTTACAGACTTTACTGATTGGGTTCATGAGTGGACTAGGTGTTTCAGGAATTGTACTTGATACAATGGTAAAGAAAGAAATGGGTGATTATCTGAAATGGTTGTTTCTCTTTGTGCTTGCAGTGATTTTACTTAAACTGGATTATCTGACTCTCCTGGTTGGGTTTATGAGTGGAGTTTTCCCAGTTGCATTTCTTGAGGACAACAACTATCTGAAGTACTTCTTTGTGTTTCTGATTGTTATTATTGAACATATATTGAACTACCTGACATCCCTGACGGTGGTAATTACCAAAAAGATTGCATTTTGGGGAAGTGACATAATTAAAGCAGCATTAAAGAAGATTTGCTCTTGGGCTCCCCCTACAGTTGATAAGTGCAATGATAAATGAACTAAATATGACTTTTGCAACATATCTGATATGATACAATATAGAGCAGGGGTGGACAAACTTTTTGGCTCAAGGGCCACATTGGGTTTTGATAATGAATGATTTAATTAACTAACCCAGAGCAACTACACAGCCCATAATCTTAGGCAGTGAGGTCTGAGACCCCCAGGGAAGCTATAGTAGGAAGTAGGAAGAAAACTGATGCCCCATCAGAGCTGAAGTGCACCAGAAAGAGATTAAAGTCCTCACTCAAATTAACTCACCTCTCTATGTGGAAACGTTTGCAACACTTGCATCACGATGGTCACATACTTTGAAATCATTGGTCCAGCCTTACCAATCACATTGATCAGAGATTCCAAACGTTACTTCCTACTTCTCCTTATCTTCACAAACTGACAATAAACAGCATCAACAGTCAGGAAACAATGAATACCGTTTACTGTAAATAAATTTCTGCATTTTTCCAACTGCATTTTTTGACGTTTGCAGGTGTTGCTATTTCTGTTTATCACAATAAGTTGCAGTTTTACCTTCTCCTTTTGTCGCCAAAACTAACACACAACCTTAACATCATCGTTCTCAGCCACTCCCTCTGTTCACTGATTGGACAGGTAAAGATTGGACGGAGAAAACCTACGAATACACCACAAACCCAGACGACATACTGAAAGAAAATGAAAATTGAACAGAAGTACGAAGAAGGGCAGAGTCAGAATACTGAATAATAACTATATGTGAAAACACCCGTAGCCTCAGATGCACCACAAACAGAAACCTCTGTCCTATAATGTCCTGTATGTGTTGTTGGCTTCATTTTTACTTCTTGTACATTTAATTATAACATTCATCTTCCTATTTCTTACAGGGTAAATTGAACATTATGTACAGTTATTGTAATTATTGTATTGAAATATGCTTGCATGTGACGTTTTGATCAACTTTACATAAGCTTTTGAATATCTTTTTCTATTCTGTTTCAGTCTTCATTATGTTTCATTTCACTATGTTTGAACACACAATTAATCATTTAAGCATTTGTAAACAATTTGTAAACTAGATGTACCGCATAGCGGTACAAAATATGACCGCCGCTCAGTCCTGTACATCCATTCCGCAAAAATAAATCATATTAATTAATTTGTCTCCATCTTCTACTCCATCCCCCACTCTTGAAACTTTTGTGTATGCTTGTTTGGAATGTGTGTTTGCACACATTCCGCACACAAAGTAGACTACTGGCGCTGCAAAGGTGAATAGATTTGTTTCTGGGCCAAAAAATTTGTAGCATTGTTATAAAACCTTTAAAATCTCTAAACAATCACAAGTAGGGCAGTTCATCACAGTCCATCCATTGCAACTGGACTGATGAAAGGTACACCTGTAGGCTACATTGTATTTGGGAAAAGCAGAAGGTAGCAGCATAATGTATTTATTTATTTATTATTAAACAAAACAATCCCTGTCAGTTCCATGCAGTTTTCAACAGCTATCAAGAAGAGAGGTCATGTCATGGATTTTTGTGAATGTTTCTTCTTCTACATAGGCCTATGCATAAGTTTAGTCATCTAGTTCAAATGATATTCAGCTTTATTGTCAATGCACAAATTAAATACCAGTAGTCTAAAACAAAATGCCGTTTTACACAGTGGTGCAAATAACTGACATGTCCAAAAGGGCCTTCATGAAATGCATTGCGAGACTGTTCATACACATTTTAACGGGCAAAGTTGAAGAGCTACTGTCCGTTATTGTTTGTGCAAATAATATGCTGATTCATGTTCCCTTGCATTTTGCAACTATGAGGTCCATGGTTAAGCTCAATCTTTTGACGCAATCTTTTCATTTTCACCCAGCCTAGTCCATGGTAGGCGCCCGATAGAAATATTGTTTAATTTTGCGATTGAGATATCCACGCACTGGCGCCCCCCCCCCCCCCCCCTGCGACGTGTTCGCCCCCCGGTTTTAGAGCTATTCTAAATGCAAAAATGCACAGTGGGAGTTATGACAAAACCGTGACTATAAGCTATATAAGGTAGGCCCTATGCTAGGCCTATTACACAACACAAATTGTCACTAGGCTACACTGGCGACCCAAATAAAATCTCCTTTGGAACCAATGGCTTACACCTTACAGTATCAAGCTGCCACCTCTTGGCGAAAAGTTAATAGTTTTGCATATCAGTAGTAATACATTTTACGTAGCTGTGTGAATCACGGAAAGGGCGAATGAAGTGGACACTTCTAAATGGAACCCAACCCACTGTACAGTAGCTCAAGGTCTGTGGCTAAAGCAGCCATAATGAAAGCGTTATCATTGTTTGGATACTTCACACACACGTGTTTTTTAATCGCATAGACTACAACTACCAAGCTGGAATCAAAGCACATAGACTCCCCTCTCACACCCTAAAAACGCACTTCAAACAAACAAAAAGCGCCTCAGTCTCATGGAATAGCCATAGGGAAAACTGTATCTGACCGGTGTAACGTTGGTACTAAATCATCCATCGCAAAGAATGATTTTTGTAGCACGTGCAAATATGTGTAGGTACAGCCCTGCCCTGAATACATCTCAACGTGCGCTCTAGTGCTACAAATATGTGTAGGTACAGCCCTGCCCTGAATACATCTCAACGTGCGCTCTATAACATCTGGTTTAAATGGAGATGTAGATCATCACGGGTGTGTTAATAAATCTACATTGCGGCGAGTTGACACAAATTATTCACTTTGAAGAATTTATGTAGTTTCAGTTACTTTACTTTGAGCCATGCTCTTCCTTACTTGAATCACCTTTGAAAATAGAGGATTGAAGTAGCCTATATGGGTGTTTGGGAATGAACGTTGACTCAGATGCTTTTTGAGACCTTGAGCAGAAATGTCCCAGCCCGGTGTTTAGGATGCATCATAGACAGGTTATCTTTCAGGTAGCCTATATATTTTCCATTAAAAAAACATCACGTAGCGAACGTGTTGTGGCTAACTCACTTAGCTCCTGTTAGTAGCCTAGGTTATGGTCATAAGCAAATGAGATGACAGTCGAAAGATACAATTAGTGCTGTTATCGATTTGCTTGGTAGCCTATAAACGCATTTATGGTTTTCTACAAATACATCAATAATCAAATTGGCCTCCATCACTCAACCATGCTAACGGTAACATTATTTTACCTACGTTCTGCTATTGATAGGATTAACGTAGCCTACCTGCAGTAAAAAACAAGCATGTCCGATAAACATTCTCAGATTTATTTTGGCTTCAAGAGGAAATGGGAATTACATGTCATGCAGAAATCATCCTACCCTTAGACGTTCTCTGCGGTAAACTACTGTAGCCTACAGTCTTGTCCTTGTAGGAAGCGTAGTGTCTTTCCAACCCACTTTAGATTAACTTCCAACAAAATTACGTCTCACTGCAACGATGCGCCATCTAGTGGACAAACGACTACTTATCGCCAATACTGGAAATGCAGCCATGATGATGATGATGAATATTTATTTTGGCTTTCTTTTAATCCTACTGAATTTGTAATTATGTATCGGCCGTTCTAATACCGATAGTATGTGGGTGCTAGGGCTGCACGATATTAGGAAAACATGCGATATGCGATAACATTATTGAGTACTGCGATAACGATATAACTTGCGATATTTAAATATTTAATGTTTTTCTCCATTATACTTGCTGCTAACATAGACTGTAGGGTTGGGGGGGGGGGGGGGGGGTAAATGTCTAATTACAGAAATAAATGTCTACTTTTCTACATAAACAATATAAATATACTGCTCAAAAAATTAAGGGGACACTTCAATCATACACTGGATTGGTGCTCTGACACTGTTTGGTTCTGAGCATAAGAAAAACTTTTAAGGCGAGTGGTTTATTTTGCAAGAACTGTCAGACATTCTGTGAATGTAGTTTGAGAATGGAGAGAAGGGTGGAAGGTTTCAAAAAATGGGTTTTAACAATTGTGAAAAACTGTAAGTGTTCCTTTAATTTTTTTGAGCAGTATATTATGTAGCCTAGGCTTTATATGGCCTGATGAAAGTGGACAGCTAAGATACCTACTGACTAGGCTATCGAAGTTGTGTGGAAGATGTGCTCCAAGAAAATCCTCGTAAAAGACGGATAGACAGCCAATCTGAATACTTGTGCACCAACCAGCGGAATATTCCACATTGCCAGCCTTCGCTGGGCCTAGCAAAAAAACTAGGCCTACTTAAGCTATATCGCGGCGGTCACTCATCTAAAATCTTAAGTAGCCCAGTCTAACCTCATACGCTGCGCATCCCACGTTATTAGGCTACCGGCATGCCGACTACGAGGGCAGCAGAAAGTGAAAGTAAGTGGCTGCGATCGCACAGTCCAGGCTAACGAAGTAGGCTAAACAACTTTTACAAATAACGAATCCTGATTACCTCTCTGCTGCTGTCTGGGGCTTTTGCTAAATGCAAATCATGAAATACAAGCCTTACAGTGAAAATAGATAGGCTATCTTCTGATCCTATAACAACAACGAAAGAAATTGTTTATTTTAACACGGTGGAGAAGGACGCATTTGGCGCTGTGTTTGTAATACGTCGTCCTTTATAAAACCAAAATATTTCCATATAACAGACGTGCTTTAGTCACCAATTCCTCTTCACCTAAGTGTAGCCTACCTCGCTTGACTCACTATCTTCAGCCATCACGACTTAGCTCTTACCTCAACACCTAAAACACCACACACCTAAACTGGTAGGGGACGGGCTTCTAGGGCTGGATGACAGCATCGGTTTGGTCAAATATGTTGACATTCAGAATGTGAATACATCATAGACTGTAGGCCATGGAATGCGCACGGCACAGAAAATGTATCAACATTTATCGAAAATTAAGTAATCTTTGCGGTATGTCCATCGCAAGCGTTGATATCGCGATAACGATAGATTTTAGATATATCGTGCAGCCCTAGTGGGTGCCTGTGTGTGTGTGTGCATGTGTATATGTGTGCACCACCATCTACAGGCCAATGAGTGTACAGTCACTAAATGTACACATAACTTAATTTTTTAGACCCCCCCATGATTGAAATTCTACGAAACTTGGCATACCCCCAGAGAATGTCAGGTTAATCATACACATACAATTTGGTGCAGTTCTGAACGTCTTTACTGAAGAGAGGGGCGATTAAAGCAGAATGATATTGCATTTTCATTTTTTACCGGGGGGGGGGGTGCAAATCACAAATGAGTGATTATGGGCTAGGTTGATGTGGGCCCTTGAGACCAACATACCATAAAAATGTCTTCATCCTCGGTGCCACGGTTCAGGTAGTTATTTAGGAAAAACTGCATTTTTTGGGTTTCGGGGGGCCCAGCGCGGAGGGGGAGTGGCCCCTGGGGACCAAACAAATTTTTTCCGTAAAAGTCTAGTGGGGCTACATACCCACCAAATTTCATGTGCCCCGGTGTTTCGGTGCCCTGGGTATCGTTGACCAAAATTTCAGGAAGTAGATGACGGGGAAAAAAAAAAATGATTTGTTGACCATTTGTAAAGCGTTATCAGTAACTTCTATGTAATATGTACCTAATGTAACTTTAGGCTTAAGCCTACTCATTAAAATCAACAGAGAGCCCACTACCTGTATATTGTAACCCAAAACTTAAAGACATGTCAAGATAGGCTACACAGTGCAGCTGGCCATTTTGGTGCCCTAACTGGTGAAATACAGTATTAACCTAAGTATGTCATCATATGGCCAACTATAAAGATGTAATCTGCCTGTTTGGCCTAAGCCTAAAGTTACAGCATTTCTATCACAATTGACCAGACTTTGACCTTTTGTCTTCTTTTAACAAAATTCTGGCTATGATTGTTCCTTAATATATTATGTATTACTTATTACTGTCATTTCAAAGTAATTCATTACATTATAATATTACTGTCTCTGAATTGTATATTACATAATTGTATATTACGATTTTGAAGTAACTTGCCCAACACTGATTAAACCACATGTCACTGCTTGACTAAAGGAAAAATATAGGCTACTGAACATGCATGGAGATCGTCATAGTGCTACAGCATGATACTGTGTGTTTGTTATTTATGGGGGGGAATCAGGGGGGGATTTTGGTATCGTGGGCTTGTGTGTGTGTGTGGGGGGGGGTCGTCGGTCCAGTAGTGGGCCGGTCCAGAAGAAAATGGCCAGGGCCGAATTTTGTTCCCAGTCCGACCCTGCTTACCTGTGTGGCATATTCGGGTTGCTTAATGACACAACCTGTCACTCCAGGGGAGAATGACGACTGTCTTTAAACTGGCAGATAAAGTCGCTGCATTTAAAGCCAAGCTTGATTTATGGGGACGGGGTGTATTTGATATGTTCCAAACAGTAGTGGGGGTTTTGGGAGAGACTGAGGCCGGGCCCTTTCTCTCGCAGCTGGTGCACGATCACCTTGTTGCACTTTCAAATGAGTTTGAGCGTTAGTCTACTTCCCATCCTCCAAAGATCCACGGCAAACCAATCAGTGGGTCCGCAACCCATTTGTCAATATCCCGAATAGTCCTAACTTGTCAGCGCAGGAGGAAGAGGAGTTGATCGAAATTGCAAATGACGGTGGTCTTAAGAGTGTGTATGAGGAAACCTCTCTGGCAGGTTTTTGGATCAAAACCAAAGCAGAATATCCCGAGATAGCCGTAAAAGCGCTGAAAACGTTGCCACCATTTCCCACCACGTATCTATGCGAGGCCGGGTTTTCTGCAATGACTGCAACTAAGACCAAATTGCGCAATCGACTGGACATTTCAAACACACTGAGGGTGTCACTGTCTTCCATCACCCCCAGATGGAACCTTCTTGTTGCAGGGAAACAAGCACAGGGCTTCCACTGATTATATTCGTAATGCACGTTTAGTTCCCATGTTTTGTTCCCATATTTTGTTAAGCATGTTCACACTTGATAGATGTAGCTTCAAGTTGTTCAATTTTCATAGTTCATATTGTTCAATTTTCACTTCTTCAAGTTCACGTTTTTCACATTTTTAAGAGTTCGTTACCTTCACTGTTCATACATAACTGGAGTTAGTTATTTTCAAGTAATGGAACATGGAACCCCCGAACCCCCCCGTCCGTGAAAAAAAAAGGGAATCAAACCGGTCCATGGTACATAAAAGGTTGGGGACCCCTGTGCTACATGATACACCTATATGCCTTGTTTGCTCAGAAGAGGGTGTAGTAAAGGAGTAGCCTAGGCTAAATCACCAAACAATATACAGTAGCTATACCCATGCAAAAATCATGTAGCCTAAACATTAGTTCAATAGGCCTCTTTGTGGAAGCGTGGGATAGGCTACATTTCAAACTCTTTCTTTCTTTCTTTCTTTCTTTCTGTTTTTGTTAACTTGTGGAATAGTGGAATATTTTTTGTTAACTTCTCAGTTGAAGTGAATTATTATGACCGCCACGCAGTGAAGCGGCGGTCATATAGGTTTTTCTTTTTTCTTTTTCGCATGGCCAAATTTCTGTCAAGGATTCCCGGGACACTGAAAGACCGGGTACACGAAACTTGGTGGGCATGTAGCCCCACATGGAAAGCATGTAACTATCGTTTTTTGTTACCCCCGAAAGGAGGGTAGGGCAGACACAGTTTTCTGTGAATATTTTCGAGAACCATAGGGTCTAGGAGGACCACCTTTTTTTTTTTGTATGTTGATCTTAAGGGGCCACATCAACCCATTCCATAACCACTCATTTCATGTATAGCGCCACCTAGTTAAAAAGAAAAAAGAAAAAATGAGGTGTTGTAATCACAGGTATCTGTGACTTAACATGGTCAAAACTGCACGGAATTGGAAGTGTAGGATCATTATGACACCCTCTGAAGGCACGCCAAGTTTCGTGGAATTCCGTTCATGGGGGGCCATACAATAAATTAATTTATGTTACTGTACACCAACTGGCCTGTAGGTGGCCGGACACAGTTTTCTGTGAATATCTCGAGAACCGTAGGGCCTAGGAGGACCACCTTTTTTTTGTAAGTTGGTCTTAAGGGCTCATGTCAACCCATCCCATTACCACTTATTTCATGTATAGTGCCACCTTGTTAAAAATTAAAAACCAAAAAATCAGGTGTCACAATATCTCTGGCTGACATGGTCAAAACTGCACGAAATTGAAAGTGTAGGATCATTATGACACCCTCCGAATGCATGCCAAGTTTTGTGGACTTTCGTTCATGGGGGGCCGTACAATAAATTAATTTATGTGTACATTTAGTGACCGTACACCAACAGAGTTTTCTGTGAATGTCTTGAGAACCGTAGGGCCTAGGATGACCAATTTTTTGCATATGTTTGCCTCCAGGGGTCATGTTAACCCATTCACACACACAGGCACACACACACAGGCACACCCACATGCACACACACACACAAACAAACACAAAGTAGGAAATTAACACAATTTGACAAGCGTGACTTATTTTTCTGGAAAAAATGTGCTGGACTTGTCGGCGGTCATATTTTGTACCGCTCTGCGGTACATCTAGTTATATAACCTTTATACATTTGTTGAACCATACTAATAAAAACTACATTCATTTATCCAATTTCCACCACTATGGAAAAATTGGGCCGGTCTTGGGCCTGAAACTACCGAGCTGAAAAGTGGCCCCACTCCGGCCCTGGGATCAAAGACAATCAAAGACTCATCAAAAACTCTTAAAAGACTCTTATGTTCAGAAAAGAGCAACAAAGGAATATTGAAAATAGGGCGTACAGTGACTGTTTGAGGGCAGAATAAACCCTACGTTGATTAGAAAAATATAAAAAAAAAAGAAAAACAAGAAAATATTTTGTCTGTTAATATGACAAAATGGCGAGGGTGGAGTTAAGGAGAGCAACAGATGTTTAATGTTGTAATGTTTTTAAAAATGCAAAGTTGTTTTGTGCGTTAAACAGTCCTGAGGAAATGTTAACTAGAGAGGCAGACAAAACATTCTTCATTTTCTCTTTTGGAAAGGGGAGATGTAGTGATGTCTAGTTGTTATCTATCAATCTAGGATTGATTAGTTGGGTATGGCGTCCTGTGTGACGTCACTGTGATACAATGCACGTATTGGAATACATGGGATAATGTGCAGCTGCATGTAAGTTAGCTCCAGGACCAAAGTTGTCATCTGTTGGATGTCTGTTAATAAACAGCACTAAACTGCAACCTGAGTCTCCACTATTGTGACACCTAGAATGGCTGATATTTTAAAGCCATTGTCAAATGAGGAAGTGCATGACATTGATTATTTGGCAGCACTGCGTAATCTAGTTGGGGGCATATTACATGTACTTTTGCCTACGTTTGGACCTCCCTTATGTATCCCATGCTGTGAGCCAAGCATGCGTTACAAACAGTGAGAGAGGCATGCTCCATTTTGTTATCCCACCTCAGTTGAATAAAATAGAGTATGCCTCTCAATGTGCAGCCTGTCCAACAGGTTTGTGCTCCTTAAAGTAACCAGCACTGACTTCTGTTATGCACAGTTGACACCAGACTCACAGCCTCTCTATACCCTCATATCAAGAACATCTGTGATTCCCTAAGAGAGATGGTAAGTTTCACAATTTCATATGTTTAATCTTTTTAGATTCAGGAAAGAAAGACCTGCTTCTTAATCTGATTATGACCCCAGTCTGAGGAAGACCCTACTTGAAAGGTCACACTGAGAAAGGTGGGCAGTTCACTCCACATTTCAACTTTTACTTTTCTAAGTTTCACTTAGAAGTTTCCATTTCACTCCATTATAGATAGAATACCAGCTGAGATCAGTTGCATTGTTATTTTTTAAGTAGGGCAGCAGTTTTCAGATTACATTATGTGCTTATATAATTGAAAAAGGGTTCTCCAATGTTTTTTCAGTAAGCCTTTTAAAATGATATCAAATTAGTAAACAGAATGTGCCGTTTGAACACTGGATGAATGGTTGCTGGTAATGGGCAATGTAGATACTGTATTGCATTAAAGATCAGCCATTTCCGCAACAGTCTAGAACCCTTTTGCAATTATGTAAGCTCATAATGTAATCTAAAAACTGTTGCCCTGATTAAAAAAACAATGCAACTGATCTCAGCTGGTATTCTATAATGGAGTGGAATGGAAATTTCTAAGTGAGCCCAAACTTTTGACCAGTGTATTAAATAGGGGTGAACAAGGAAGTAACAAACAAGGAAGTATATTTGACTTGGAGGATTAAAAAACAATCACTCAGTAATGTGGCTGTACGTCTTTTGATTTTGTGTGTGGGTGGTAACCACAAAACTATGCAGAATAACAGGTTTAGGTGTTCATTGGAGTAGATTGTACCTTTATGGGGATATCACAGCCACTTCCAGCACATTTTCGTTTAACTATTTTCATCTTTGTTTTATCTAACATGACAGGCATAACATGTAATTGACAGTACAACATAGCTATAAAGGTCACATATTATTAAAGTTTCACACTTTTATATATTATTAAAGTTATTAGATAAGCAGTTTTTGCAGTGCTGTAATGGTCACCGCAACGTTATGCGCGCGACGTTTAAATGACATGAAACGTGATTTAGCGGTATTACATCCTGTAGGCTCCATCGCTGCTAGGAGAGAGGTTGTCAGAACATGAACACGCATTTATGACTTGTATGACAAATACACAATCAATTACACTTACCTCATGTTTTCACGTCGACCAGTCATGTATGAAATCACGTCCTCCAGGGTTTGCTGTTGCATACAACTTCATTTCAATTTCAAAAGAAATACTGGACTATGGTTTTTTTTTTTTTTTTTTAAACGGCGCCGAAATTGTGAATTTCCAGAGCGTGTTACTCCACACTCGGCAATCGACTCCTACGGACTTTCCCCTAAAGAGGGCAGCTGCAGCAGCAACATTTCCGGAAAGGTACTGGCTTGATGAAATTCATTCTGGACTCTCTATCCGACCACATAAAGACCTCGGGATACTTCGGTTTGGCTTTAGGGACCCTCTACTCACTACCACGTAAGTGTAATGTTGTTTGGAACTGTAGAAGAGGTATAAAAATAGCATTTTGTAGCTGTGAAATGACATGCCCGGGTCACTTCCAGGCTACCGAGTTTTGACTAAAACCGGTAAAATCGAACTTTCTCAAAACACATCCGAATGACATGATTTTGATGTCAACTCAACGTATGTACTCCCAATCATCCGTAAATTGATATAAAGTGCATTTTACTCCGGATAATTCCTTTAAGAGGCCTCTGTCAGAGCCATCGTCATGTGTGGTGGTCACATCACATGGTTACAGTAGGCCTACTGTTTGCAAATGTGAACTTGAAAATATGTGCAATTAAAACGAATAAGCCAATGAAAATCATTTAAGAATTGTTGTACCACAGCTAGAGCTCTTACAGATCAGACTAATTTATAAAACAAATAGGTCTGGATGAGCATTACATGAGTTCACTTAGAGAGCTCTCTGATAAAATATGAGATATATAAATTGAGAAAGTCTGAGTATTGTATAAGCCTTTGCTGAGATTCCTTTTGTAAATCAAAAAAGGACTAAACTGAGATGACTAGAGTGAGAACGGTTCAAGCTTGTGAAGACATCTCTTTTACAGAACTGATGGAGCCTAATCTGAGATTTACCAAATAGATCTGAAATGAGAATTGTGTGAGTTTACAGAGAGAGCTCTCTGGTGGATCAGCCTGAGTAAAATATGAGATGTATAAATTGGACAACACTGAGCATTATTTAAAATATTGTTGAGATCTCATTTGTAGATTAAAGGGAGTCTAAACTGAGATAACTTAACTCTTTTGCTCCAGAGACAAACCTGAGAAGTGGAAGACAAAAGCAATAATCTAATTTTTATATCACTGTGATCTCATTATTGTCTAGGAGAAACAATTGAGAAAGAGAAGAGAGCTCTCATTTTAACATTTTCTTTCCTCTGGGTCAGCCCTTGATATCTCATATGACGAGTCCTTCTGGCTTTGTAGGACCAACGTATCTGGCATGACTAGAATCTATAACGTTAGTATCTTTAATTTTGACAAACCTGTAACCTTATACAGACCGTAAACGTATGCATTTTCTGGTCTCTGCAGTCCATCTGTCTTGCAAATAAAGTTACAAGTATAGACTATAAAATAACGTTAATGTTTGCTCACACCACGTTTTGCTCGAAAGGTGCACACACCCGCCCACTCCATTTCAAATTCAAACAGCCATCGTGATTGGTCAACTGGACTGCCACCCAGTGTTGCCTATAAATTTAACAAAATGCCACATTCATCCTCTCACAACCTCTACTACATCACAAACTACTTACTAAGACACAAAATCAACAAAAGAAACAATATTATTTGATGATCAAAATTGATCTGTGTGTCTCTCTGTAGGCTAGGTTATGGCACATAGCCATCCATGCAGCTGACATATCAGACCTATAGGCTACACACATTAGTATTTTATTAAAAGTTAGATGAAACTATACAAACAATCTATTACCAAAAAATATACTTTCCATAAGTACACTATATTACAACTCTAACTTTAATACACTTAAACAAAATGAACTTCTTTACCATTTAAAATACACCAACAACAAAGTACACTTAAAAGTACATTAGAAAAACACTTTGAATATTAAATAAATTAGTATATTTACTTTTAGTACACTGAAGTTGAACTTAATAACATCTACTTTGAAGTATACTTTCTAAAAGTACACATTAAACATACTTTACATAAAGTACAAAAAGTGTAAGCATACTTGTTTTATACTTCATATACTTTAATCATATTTCTAACACACTAAAGTATACTACTTTTTTACCTGGGATGTCACTTATAGGCCACCAGATACTGTTTTTGAGTCACACCATTGCAAATTTCATATGATGATTCATCATTCTACAAAATGGTTTGTTTTCTCTAAGACTATACAGCTGTTAGGATTATGTCATTTTGATTTGTATAAAATGTCACATGCAACTTAAATTCTGCTCACTTCACATTTAGTATATCATTATATTATCTGTCTTCATTATTGAATGCTTACCTGGAATTACGTTTTTCCCTATCATCCTATTTTTAAAGCAGGCCTACCTGCAGGCATGCAATTGGGCTACAGGAATAGCATGTTATGTTTGAACGGGCACTGCACAAGTTACTAGTAAGATATGAAACATATGAACTAGTTAACTAGAGAGAATTTGGGCCTTACTAGTTAACTAGTGGGCATTTTGGCTGTCACTAGTTAACTAGTTCACACAGAAATGACTCACTAGTTAATTAGGGACCGTTCGTTATTTATAAACGGGGTCACCGGAGGAAAATAGGGGAGGGTCATGTCTTTTTATTCTTTGTTGAGGGGAGGGTCACCTAACTTTTTTTTGTCTAGGAGGGGGGGTCACCCATCTTTTGTATTAATGAAAACAGCAAAAAATCAAAGTGGCTTGTTTGATTGTTGATTTCTGTCGCCATATAACGTTCTCTTTCGTTCCATAGCTCTGTCAACATTGAACAATGAAAATAAGGGAGATTTCCCGGGTTTCTCACGCAAAGTACGGAAAATGTCAACATCCGTCCCCATTAACGTTGGAAGGGTTGGAGCAACAAATTAGCCTACTTTATTCACGCCTAACAGCCTATATCCATTTGGTCAACTTTATCCAGCCCTAAAAAAGCTAAATTTAACTTTGGTTTACTTGTAGTTTACCGTGTAGCCTCACTTTAAACAGTGTGCATGATTATAAAGCATACTTGTGCTTCATTCATCCACACATCCAGCTCCTAACGTTTTGACAAGCATTTCTACCAATTGACCTTGTTCCTGCCCATCTCTAGCTTTGCTGTCTCCATCCTTTCTGTTTTTGTTGTTTGCAAAAAAATATATAGTAGGCCCTATTTATTGGTAACCAGCAACAAGTGTAATTTGTTAATCGCTGTCATTCTCTCTCCTGCCAACAAAAATGTGTTACGTTCCAAGTAGCAGTGCGTAATTCTGCTTCATAAAGTTGAACAAATACATTGGTCATATAAATAGCCAGTTTATGGTCTACAATGTAGAGTTGGTAAGTTATGGTAGGTCAACTTGGAGTGAATATACAGGGGTATTTCTTTGGCTCTTAGCCTGGCAGGTGCGCACGTAGACATAGCCTATACGGCAGAACACTGCAAGCGCCAACAAATCGTGCTCTCACAACAACCACGTCGTTAACTTAAATAGGCCTAGGTTAATATCACTCTGAGTTCGCATTCAAGCAGGCAAAACGATGATTTGAATACATCTGTTTCACTGGAAGGGCAAAGGGTAACAACAGGACAACACAGAGACAGGCCAGAATGCAGGACTAATGTTATGAGAGTATTTACAGTAATATGGGATATTCTACGGGAAAATATTAAAACGGCAAGAGTGGGGAAAAGTTCAAGCCTAGTCCAGGCCTAAACACGGAAAAAGTTGGCATGTTAGGTATTTTTCGGTCCCTGTGATTATTTGTGAAATTGTGCAAACGGCCTTTTCAAGTCATTTGAGAAGGAAGGAGTGTAGCAAGCTCCCAAATTGACGCTCGTCTGACAAATTGAGTTATGGATAATGTTCAGCTTCGGCAGCTTTAGCCTACAATGACTGAGGAAGCCTAGAGACGAGTCCATAGCAACAAGTTCATGTGTTGAATTTGTTATTATTACCCAGTGTGCTTTGTTGAATGGTCTCAATGTTTTATTGTTTTAATTCATGTGAATACTTACTAGAGGAGTAACTTATTTCAAGTAGGCTAATGCAGTTGCAGGAAGTGTACATTTAGTTTCCATGCTTATTGTGTTTCCACAACAATGTTAGTGAGTAAATCTACTGAAATGGCCACCATCTTGGTGAAGTGTGATGTGTAAGATCAGAAAGCAGAGGGTGAGTTCAGAACGATAGCTTGCGTCGATGTGTTTTCATTGCGCTTTGTAGCGAGGGTGGAAGGTATCGACAATTAGCCGGGGAGGGTCATGTCTTTTTTGAAAAGACTGATAGAGGGTCGTTGAAAATTTTCTTGCAGGCACGGGAGGGTCATGCAACTTTTGTTATAAGCACTCAAAATCCCTCCGGTGACCCCGTTTATAAATAACGAACGGTCCCTTAGTGGACAGAAATGGCTTGCATGTACATGACACAGGGTTCGTACGGGTGCTTGAAATCCTTGAAAATGCTTGAATTTTGATGTTGCGTTTTCAAGGTTTGAAAAGTGCTTGCATTTCGGATAAAGTGCTTGAAAATGCTTCAAATTGTAAGTGTATTTCTTTTGACACAAATAGCTATCTGACGGAATAGTTAGCTTAGCCTATTAGATGCAGAAAGTCGGAGAGTTTAAAATTAAAACTTCTCCGCCATGGTCCTCGCTTGCGCCTCTGCGTGTGTGACTGATCTGCCCAGTCTATGGATCTGCCAGTCTGTTTTCAGGTGTGACAACGCCCCCCTGCACACAGTCGGAGATGACCATCAACATGAAGTTAGGTTGCCGTTTTAATGAGCGTTGGTTAGAAAACAGCTATTTCGGACTGCTGAACAGAAATCATGTAGGGTCATACAGATGCATTGCTAGTTAGGTCGCCATAAATTACGAAGCTGAAGTTGGCCGCACATTCAGAATGCCGTGTAGTTAAGTTTCGATTCCACCTTAAATATTGCAATTTTCTACCGACAGGGGGCAGCGCTGACGGCAAATACGCGATGACACTGGCATTTGCCTAGGTAGCAGACGAACATGTAGGCTACTCCTCACAGACGAATAAAAGCCTTTTTTTCTGGTGACTCCATTGTCGACCAATCTTTAAGTAAATGATACAACATGCTTTCTGTCAAATAAATCGGTTCATATTGCACTTGTTTGGAGAGGGGGGCAGATTTTGAAGCTTTTCTGCTTCTTCTTTACATGAGCTATATTTCATATTTTACAATGTATGCACTATACTTGATACCTATTGCCCACACAACATTTGCCGTGAAATATTACACCACATCCCGATACTACCGTCTCACAGCGTTCATATGACACCCAGCATGCCAAATTTCGTCGCGGAAAATGCCCATTTTTCTTACATTCAAGTTACATGAACTATATTTCATATTCCACAGTATATGCACTAGATTTGATACCTATGGCCCATACATAATTTGCCGTGAAATATTACACCACATCCCGAAACTACAGTCTCTGAGCTTTCATATGACACCTTGCATGCCAAATTCCATCGTGGAAAATGGCCCTTTTTCATACATTTAATTTACATGAGCTATATTTCATATTCCACAATTTATGCACTAGATTTGATACCTATGGCCCATTCATCATTTGCCGTGAAATATTACACCACATCCCGAAACTACAGTCTCTGAGCTCTCATATGACACCCTGCATGCCAAATTTCGTTGTGGAAAATGGCCATTTTCATAGATTTAACACATGAGCTATATTTCATATTTTACAATTTATGCACTAGATTTGATACCTATTGCCCACACATAATTTGCCGTGAGATGTTACACCACATCCCGAAACTACAGTCTCTGAGGTTTCATTTGACACCCAGCATGCAAAATTTCGTCGTGGAAAATGGCCATTTTTCTTACATTTAAATTACATGAGCTGTTTTTCATATTCCACAATGTATGCACTAGACTTGATACCTATTGCCCACACAACATTTGCCGTGAAATATTACACCACATCCCGATACTACCGTCTCCCAGCGTTCCTATGACACCCTGCATGCCAAATTTTCGTCGTGGAAAATGGCCATTTTTCTTACATTTAAGTTACATGAGCTATATTTCATATTCCACAATTTATGCACTAGATTTGATGCCTATTGCCCACACATCATTTGCCGTGAAATATTACACCACATCCCGATACTACAGTCTCTGAGCTTTCATTTGACACCATGCATGGCCAATTTCGTCGTGGAAAATGGCCCTTTTTCATAGATTTAATTTACATGAGCTATATTTCATATTCCACAATTTATGCACTAGATTTGATGCCTATTGCCCACACATCATTTGCCGTGAGATATTACACCACATACCGATACTACCGTCTCACAGCGTTCATATGACACCCTGCATGCCAAATTTCGTCTTGGAAATTCACCCTTTTTTGTACAATTAATATTACATAAGCTGTTTTTCATATTCCACAATGTATACACTAGATTTGATACCTATGGCCCATACATCATTTGCCGTGAAATATTACACCACATCCCGATACTAAATTCTCTGAGCTTTCATTTGATTCTATGCATGGCCAATTTCGTCGTGGGAAATCACCCTTTTATTGGGGGCCAAGCAGCGAAGCTGTGAAGCCACATATTGTTTTTTTTAGTTGGGGGCCAAGCAGCGAAGCTGCGAAGGCGCCCATTGTGTTTCTATGTTTACCTATTATTATTATTCCGCCATAGAAGTCTATGGCAGCCCATAGAATCGTCTGCTAAAAACTTGTACAATTTGGCACACTAATTAGGCACAGTCCCCTGGTTAATTTTACCAAGTTTCTTGTCGGCACCTCGAGCACTCTAGCACCACCAACAGGCCAAAGTTGGACATGTATTCACGCATGTAACTAAAAATATGTGTCATTGGAATCCGTGGACCAAGCCAAGTTCGACGCATCCTATGATGTAATTTTTTCCGCCATGATGAATTTTCCGCCATATTGGATTTCAGCGAAAGTGAATCTAAAGCTTCACAGGTCACAAATTTTGTCTGATCGTCACCAAGCTTGACAAACATGATCTTCTGACCATGCCTCATACAGGTTGTGCTTCTTGTCTTTAAAGCTAAAACCGTTCTCCCGTAACAGCCAATCGAAATTGACGGCGAAGCCGCCAAACATGAAGTGAGCTCATATCTCGGCAATAATTTTATGTATCATAACCAAACTTAGTTCAGGGACTCGTGACCCCTTCAGGAGGACTCTTAAAAATGTTGGTGACCTTTGACCACTAGGGGTGCTGTAATTATCAACACTTTCACCGATTTAAACCAAACTTGGTATATGGACTTCAGACCCCATCCTGAGGGCGCACAATACATTTGTTGTCTTTTGACCACTAGGGGGGGTGCTATAATCATAGGAAGTAGAATCATATCTCAGCAATGGATTTAGGTATAGAAACCAAACTTTGTACACGGACTCAAGACCCGGTCCCAATCCAATCCAATCCAGTCGAGTCCAGTTCAGTCCAATCCAATCCAATCCAATCCAGTCCAGTCCAGTCTAGTCTAGTCCAGTCTAATCCAATCCAATTGAACCCATGAGTCCATGTACCATGTTTGGTTTCTATTCGTGAAAGCGTTGCTGAGATATGAGCCTACTTCCTGTGATTATAGCGCCCCTTAGTGATCAGAAGATGACACATTTATTGCGCGTCCTCAGGATGGGGTCCCAATTCCTTGTACCAAGTTTGGTTTCGATATGTGAAGGCGTTGCTGAGATATAAGCTCATCTCCTGTAACTCTGATGAAAATTATGAATTCTGACCTGTTGGTGGCGCCAGAGGATTAGACCTAGAGGCGTGGAAATTGGTGGGTGTGGTCAGGGCCCTGACACCTCATACCAAATTTGAGTTTGAATTGTGAAAGAGTTACTGACATGTGAGTTCACTTGCTGTTTCTTTAGCGCCATTAGTGTTCAAAAATCTGACAAGTAACTTTTGTTGGGCTTTATCTAAAGATCATATATGCCAAGTCTTGTCAAGATTGGTGAAAGTTTGTGGCCTCTGAAGCTTTTATTGCATTAATGATTGTAATGATGTACTAAGTTTGGAATTTATATGTTTAGGCACTGAAGGGATATACGCTGATTTCCTGTTTGGTGGCTTTGTCACCATTTTTGATGGGCTGTCACGGGCAGATACTTTTGAAATTTAAAATCTGTCTCGTAACATTTGTGAGGCTTGGTCAAAAGATCATTTGTGTCATGTTTCGTGACAAATGGACAAAATTTGAGACCAATGGCCTGAGTAGAAGTGTGCCAAATTTCACAACTTTTTACTGCACAGTTCTATGGGCTGCCTGTTATGTGTGTTTTCAAACAGCATCAGAGAGACACATGTCCGCCATATCCATTCATTTATTTGACTAACGTAAAACACATACAACACCGGATGTACGTCATTCGACAGTCCGAAAGCCGGCTGTCGTAAAACTGTCAGACATAACACTGCCATAGACTCCCATGATAGAGGAAAGATGTGTAATAATAAGAAAAGGTAGAATCACAATGTGTGTCTCGCAGCTTCGCTGCTTGGCCCCCAATAAAAATGATAAGAAAAGGAACGAACACAATGGGTGCCTTTGAAGCTTCGCTGCTTGGACCCCAATAACAACAAAAGGGAAAAGGTAGAAACGCAGTGGGTGCCTTTACAGTTTCACTGCTTGGCCCCCAATAATAGGAAAACATAAAAACACAATTGTGCTTCGCTGCTTGGCCCCCAAAATCTGCTTCGCTGCTTGGCCCCCAATATGATATGAAAGAGGACACACTCTTCTATTCATATGTAGTGGAATTGTCTGCAAATGATAGGGACCACTTTCAATGCATACAAACTACAATAACAGAAATGGGCCATGGAACTTCTAATTGAAAAAAAAAACGGCCATTGTATGCTATATGATTTCTCATGGAGGGTGTCATTGTAAAGAGGAGAGTGTAGTTTTCAGATGCGGTGGAATTTCCAACGCCAAATGCATTATGAGACGCATTATGAGAAGTCTGGACAATATATAGTGCTGAAATGCCTCAACATCCAAAATATGCCTTGAAAGTCTTTAAAAGGGGGGTTTTCCACGACAAAATTGGCCATTCATGGTGTCATATGAAAGCTGAGAGACTGTAGTATCGGGATGTGGTGTAATATTTCACGGCAAATGATGTGTGAGCAATAGGTATTAAATCTCGTGCATTAATTGTGGAATATGAAATATAGCTCATGTAATATAAATGTAAGAAATATTACCATTTTCCACGACGAAATTTGGCATGCAGGGTGTCAAATGAAAGCTCAGAGACTGTAGTATTGGGATGTGGTGTAATATTTCACGGCAAATGATGTGTGGGCAATAGGCATCAAATCAAGTGCACAAATGGTAAAATATGAAATATAGCTCATGTAAAGTAAATCTATAAAATATGGCCATTTTCCACGACGGAATTTGGCATGCAGGGGGTCATATGAAATCTCAGAGACTGTAGTTTCGGGATGTGGTGTAATATTTCATGGCAAATAATGTATGGGCCATAGGTATCAAATCTAGTGCATACTTTGTGGAATATGAAATATAGCTCATGTAAATTAAATCTATGAAATATGCCAATTTTCCACGACGAAATTGGCCATGCATGGTGTCAAATGAAAGCTCAGAGACTGTAGTATCGGGATGTGGTGTAATATTTCACGGCAAATGATGTATGGACCATAGGTATCAAATCTAATGCATACTTTGTGGAATATGAAAAACAGCTCATGTAATTTAAATGTAAGAAAAATGGCCATTTTCCACGACGAAAGTTGGCATGCAGGGTGTCATATGAAAGCTCAGAGACTGTAGTATCGGGGTGTGGTGTAATATTTCACGGCAAATGATGTGTGGGCTATAGGCATCAAATCAAGTGCACAAATGGTAATATATGAAATATAGCTCATGTAAATAAAATATGGCCATTTTCCGCAACGAAATTTGGCATGCAGGGTGTCATATGAAAGCTCAGAGACTGCAGTATCGGGATGTGGTGTAATATTTCACGGCAAATCATGTATGGGCTATAGGTATCAAATCTAGTGCATAAATTGTGGAATATGAAATATAGCTCATGTAATATAAATGTAAGAAATATTACCATTTTCCACGACGAAATTTGGCATGCAGGGTGTCAAATGAAAGCTCAGAGACTGTAGTATTGGGATGTGGTGTAATATTTCACGGCAAATGATGTGTGGGCAATAGGCATCAAATCAAGTGCACAAATGGTAAAATATGAAATATAGCTCATGTAAAGTAAATCTATAAAATATGGCCATTTTCCACGACGGAATTTGGCATGCAGGGGGTCATATGAAATCTCAGAGACTGTAGTTTCGGGATGTGGTGTAATATTTCATGGCAAATAATGTATGGGCCATAGGTATCAAATCTAGTGCATACTTTGTGGAATATGAAATATAGCTCATGTAAATTAAATCTATGAAATATGCCAATTTTCCACGACGAAATTGGCCATGCATGGTGTCAAATGAAAGCTCAGAGACTGTAGTATCGGGATGTGGTGTAATATTTCACGGCAAATGATGTATGGACCATAGGTATCAAATCTAATGCATACTTTGTGGAATATGAAAAACAGCTCATGTAATTTCAATTGTAATAAAAGGGTGACTTTCCACGACAAAATTGGCCATGCATGGTGTCAAATGAAAGCTCAGAGACTGTAGTTTTGGGATGTGGTGTAATATTTCACGGCAAATGATGTGTGGGCAATAGGCATCAAATCAAGTGCACAAATGGTAAAATATGAAATATAGTTCATATAACTTAAATCTATGAAATAAGGCCATTTTCCACGACGAAAGTTGGCATGCAGGGTGTCATATGAAAGCTCAGAGACTGTAGTATCGGGGTGTGGTGTAATATTTCACGGCAAATGATGTGTGGGCTATAGGCATCAAATCAAGTGCACAAATGGTAATATATGAAATATAGCTCATGTAAATAAAATATGGCCATTTTCCGCAACGAAATTTGGCATGCAGGGTGTCATTTGAAAGCTCAGAGACTGCAGTATCGGGATGTGGTGTAATATTTCACGGCAAATCATGTATGGGCTATAGGTATCAAATCTAGTGCATAAATTGTAAAATATGAAATATAGCTCATGTAACTTAAATGTAAGGAAAATGGCCATTTTCCACGATGGAATTTGGCATGCAAGGTGTCATATGAAAGCTCAGAGACTGTAGTCTCGGGATGTGGTGTAATATTTCACGGCAAATGATGTATGGGCCATAGGTATCAAATCTAGTGCATAAATTGTGGAATATGAAATATAGCTCATGTAAATTAAATCTATGAAAAAGGGCCATTTTCCACGATGGAATTTGGCATGCAAGGTGTCATATGAAAGCACAGAGACTTTAGTTTCGGGATGTGGTGTAATATTTCACGGCAAATGATGTATGGACCATAGGTATCAAATCTAGTGCATACTTTGTGGAATATGAAATATAGCTCATGTAAATTAAATCTATGAAAAAGGGCCATTTTCCACGATGGAATATGGCATGCAAGGTGTCATATGAAAGCACAGAGACTGTAGTTTCGGGATGATGTGTAATATTTCACGGCAAATGATGTATGGACCATAGGTATCAAATCTAGTGCATACTTTGTGGAATATGAAAAACAGCTCATGTAATTTTAATTGTAATAAAAGGGTGACTTTCCACGACGAAATTGGCCATGCATGGTGTCAAATGAAAGCTCAGAGACTGTAGTTTTGGGATGTGGTGTAATATTTCACGGCAAATGATGTGTGGGCAATAGGCATCAAATCAAGTGCACAAATGGTAAAATATGAAATATAGTTCATATAACTTAAATCTATGAAATAAGGCCATTTTCCACGACGAAAGTTGGCATGCAGGGTGTCATATGAAAGCTCAGAGACTGTAGTATCGGGGTGTGGTGTAATATTTCACGGCAAATGATGTGTGGGCTATAGGCATCAAATCAAGTGCACAAATGGTAATATATGAAATATAGCTCATGTAAATAAAATATGGCCATTTTCCGCGACGAAATTTGGCATGCAGGGTGTCATATGAAAGCTCAGAGACTGCAGTATCGGGATGTGGTGTAATATTTCACGGCAAATCATGTATGGGCTATAGCTATCAAATCTAGTGCATAAATTGTGGAATATGAAATATAGCTCATGTAAATTAAATCTATGAAATATGCCCATTTTCCACGACGAAATTGGCCATGCATGGAGTCAAATGAAAGCTCAGAGACTGTAGTATCGGGATGTGGTGTAATATTTCACGGCAAATGATGTGTGGGCGATATGTATCAAATCTAGTGAATAAATTGTGGAATATGAAATATAGCTCATGTAAATTAAATCTATGAAAAAGGGCCATTTTCCACGATGGAATTTGGCATGCAAGGTGTCATATGAAAGCACAGAGACTGTAGTTTCGGGATGTGGTGTAATATTTCACGGCAAATGATGTATGGACCATAGGTATCAAATCTAGTGCATATACTGTGGAATATGAAATATAGTTCATGTAATTTAAATGTAAGAAAAATGGCCATTTTCCACGACGAAGTTTGGCATGCTGGGTGTCATATGAACGCTGTGAGACGGTAGTATCGGGATGTGGTGTAATATTTCACGGCAAATGTTGTGTGGGCAATAGGTATCAAGTCTAGTGCATACATTGTGGAATATGAAAAACAGCTCATGGAATTTTAATTGTAATAAAAGGGTGAATTTTCACGACGAAATTGGCCATACATGGTGTCAAATGAAAGCTCAGAGACTGTAGTATCGGGATGTTGTGTAATATCTCACGGCAAATCATGTGTGAGCAATGGGTATCAAATCTAGTGCATAAATTGTAAAATATGAAATATAGCTCATGTAAAGAAGAAACAGAAAAGCCCCCCCAAAACAAGTGCAATATGAACCAATTTATTTGACAGAAAGCATGTATCATTTACTTAAAGATTGGTCCACAATGGAGTCACCAGAAAAAAAGGCTTTTATTCGTCTGTGAGGAGTAGCCTACATGTTCGTCTGCTACTAGGCAAATGCCAGTGTCATCGCGTATTTGCAGTCAGCACTGCCCCCTGTCGGTAGAAAATTGCAATATTTAAGGTGGAACGGAAACTTGACTACACCGCATTCTGAATGTGCGGCCAACTTCAGCTTCGTCCATTAAAGCTAACATGTTATTGATTAGGCTACTTAGCTCCAATCATTGGAAGACAAGGAGAAAGTTAGTTTGAAGAAGGGGACGAAACTTCATGGTATGTGAATGCAAAACCGCACCAGTCATGTCTATGGCCGTATCTACATAGAGGTCACCGTTCTTTTTTCAAATTTAATTTCATTTATTAACTAAAAATAGCCGACAAGACAATTATCCTTGCATCAACGGACCGTCACGCAACACGTAGTTGTAGATACCTCAGACATGTCAAAACGAAAGTAGAGTTGACTCTGCTATCGCGGAGCTATGTCCTAACTAACAAACGCAACACAGTGTCTCAGGCAGCTCAAATAAACTTCAATACCCACAAATCCATTGTCCAAAATAAATAATCGTCAGACCTGAACAAAGGCTGACTTCAAGGCCTACTCAAAATGTTATGCTGAAATTCAGTGGAGTTGCAGCTAGGTAACCTATACTGAAAATTAGATATCAGAGTCTGGACCAATAGTAGCATAATAGACAGTAGCCTAGATAGTAGATAATAGTAGGTATTTATATGGATATTATCTAAGCATGATATTGCTTATTGGTCAGTTATTTACACAGGAGACAGGAGAAGGGAAATCAGGCAGAAAGGTGGAAATGAGGAGAAATAGTTAGGAGAAGAGAGGGAAATAATAGGCAAAGGGCCCTCACAAGTGAGTGAGAGTCAAGATGTGACACTCACTGTGTCAGAAGGTACAAGCTCCGCAGCCTATGACCCTGCAATTTATAAATGCAAAATTCACTACTCTGATGAGGAGAAGCAGAGCATTCTTAATTAAAGATGGAGCAGAGATCAGTATAAATATCCTCAAAACCAATTGGAGAAAAGACTCTTGAAATATACAGGTGCATACAATATTGTGGAAAAGTGTGTTGGTTTAAGTTATAAACAAAACATGTAAGGGATAATGCACGACGAGGTGACCATTATCAGAAATAAATGGACGACGCGGAGGCGTGAACCACGAAGTCCATTTATTTCTGATAATGGACACATCGAAGGGCATTATCCCGTTTATACCATGGTCACGAAATAAATAAATATGAAATCAATTATTAATACTAAATGAGTTTTAGAGCTAAAATCGTTAGTTTTTTCAGCTGTTTATCGCAACGCTGTGGAACGTTGATAAGTCACAGCTGAGCGGACTAACTCAGGCTTTGTCAAGCAACGTCATAATAATTTTATAGGTGTAGGCTAGTATATCACTTTTTAAACGACACCCTTTTCCACCTAGACCATGTAAGTTATAAATGATCATGATAACCAGGCTGTAATGTAAAGGCTAAGTCTTTCATAGGCATATATAGACCAGGCCCTACTTTGCTCTTTTATAAATGTACCATATGCCTATTAGGCTGTATTTCTAAGTGTGATTTATGCTATAATGTATAAATTATATTTATGTCAATTTATCTATTAGTTTCCGCAATATTCACCATAAGTCATCATTTAAGGGGTTATTTTTCACATTTTTCTTCCTTGGGGGCATGCCCCCGGACCCCCATAGTATTTTGCGGGGGGCAACATTTCTATCGACACCCCTGACCTCGGTATTTGAATCCTGGCTACAGCCTTGGTCATGTCTCAAACTTCAGCTTAGTTTTGTGGTTTAATGCTTATAGGCCCTACAAGTGGAAAGGACATTAAAACACCATGCGTATGTGCTATCGTGCCGTTTGGCAATAAGTTAAATGTATCCAATTATATGACAACTCAGTCATCTTCACGTCACCCAACGTCACATCTCCGCATTGCTAGCCTACTGGTTGGTAGCTCATGATAACAGATGTTGTTATGGCACTCTGTCTTGTTACCAAATGTACCACATATGAGCTGTAGACACAGTAACTCTTGATGAACATAAATATAGCATATTGTGTATTATGTATCACTTCTGCTTTATGGCTCTTACAGATGTAGGCCTGTCTGCATGCCATTGTAGGCAAGAAAGAGACATAATCAGTCTTGACTGTCATGAAAGAGTGAGCCCTAACATTAGTTTGAGTTCACATATTCAGCAAAGAATAGTTATTTGTTGAGTGATTATTTTCTTATTTTATTTATTTATTTAATGTGTTTTTTTTTTGGTATATTGACTCAGCCAGTTAGATAGCAAGCAAAGGCTACTTCCAGACAGGTGAAACATTTTTAAGTTTTCCTTTAATTTATTTCCCTGCTATTAAGAAACACAATTTTGTCCATCTCTAAATGATAAAAAAGTAAAAATCATTTTGAGTTAGTATATTCGAATAATATGTCATTTGCCACCGCTGTATAGTGCTGGAAAAGCTTGAAAATTGACCTTGAAAGTGCTTGAAAAGTGCTTGAATTTGATCTTGGAATAGGTGTACGAACCCCACACACGGGGCGCATTTCTTTTGTATCAACTATAGTAATAAACCATAGTTATCATGGTTGCCCAAAAAAACATAGTAAAACCGCGGCTTATAGTTTAGGAAATTATAGTAAATTACGGTATTATTCATATTGAAAATCCCATACTGAAATCCCATTAAAAAGTTCTAAATTCCACACAATGGAAATACAAGACCAAGATGAGCATCCGATCCTGATTTTTCTTGTATATAGAGCCAGGCCTATGTGTGTATAAAATGCTAGGATGATCTGACATTCCTGACCCATGTTCTAGGTATTCTTATGGAAATTCAAACAAACCACCAACCCATGTGACTAACAACTACAAATAGTTGTTTACGAAAATATTGTGCTGTACCCACATACTTTGACCCATTTTAAACATTTCAACTAATTTTTGCTTTGCTTAAAGGAACACGCCACCCAATGTCAGTAGTAATATATGTTCTGTGAATGGGCTTCCGGTACCCTGGGTGCGGGTGAGGCAAGGCTGGACACTTGGAGGTGGAAGGAGGCTCACGAGGCAAAATGTACAAGAATATGCTGTGGTTTATTCTTGAAAAAGGTGCAGTTCCATGAAGGCCCACACGGGGTGAAATGCCAAATGTACTGCCAAAATTACATGAAATTTCCAAAATAATCCAAAAATAACCAAAGATCCAAATTAAGTAAATGTCCAACAAAAATACCTGGCTATTAGCTATTAGCTTGTAGCTTCCGGTTTGGCACAAGCAAAAACAACCATATCTTCTAGCCAGTCAAAACACAAGTCAGCAGAGCATTTGCAATTACAGCACATCAGCATTTAGCTCTTACCCCATCGCTCTCCCGAACAGAAATGAGGCTCCCTTTTAACAAGGAAACCCCTCCTTTCCAAATTGATACCAATCAGAGCCAAGTGGCTCACCCCATTTCCCCCGTACAGGTAAGTATATCACACAAAAGTATTTACACAAACAATAAATCCCTCTAAATCAAAATATACATAATCGCGATTATCCACCACCAATATACATTCATAACAACATAACAACAAGGCAATAAACATTCATATCATGCCTAAATGCACGCCATCCCCCCCCCCAATGTTCACAATGCACGCTCCCACAGCTCCGAGGCTGGAGAGAAAACCCTCCTCTCCCAGCGAGCGCGCTTCGCATGGGCCGTTGAGCTGGAAGCGGCAGACAGGTAAGTTGGGTATGCTTGTGTTCGCAGCTATGGGGAAATTAACGGTGGAAAATGTGTGGAAAATGAGACATGGCAGTGGGGCCCTCACTACGTGTCAAAGATGGTATGTAAATTACTCTGTGGCAGAAGGGAGAAATGATAAATGAGTGCGTTTTAATGTCGCGTTTTACTGTCGCGGTTGCAATGGCGCCGCCCGGACAAACATTCCCCCGCTTCCCCCCTACAAGTCCACAAACTTTTCCCCAGTCCTGGCATGTTGCCCAAGTTCCCAGCAAACATACAAACATTGTCCACAAGCATTACATTGTCCATCAAAGTCCGTACGTGTATGTGTGTGAGTGTATGCGAGTGTGCGTAAGTATGAATGTGAATACGAAATCCGCGTTGCGCTTTGCTTGCGCAATGTAACAAGGGTACCTGCTGTGAGTAACCTCGCAAAACGCTACTCTATCAAGAGTTCACAGCGTGGCAGTGAGGAGGGGGAAGATCACCTCCTCACATTTCCCACCCCTTCTGGAGTCTCGACAACTGGGTGGCGAGACAAAAAGTCGGCCACGGCGTTCTCCTTGCCCACCCGGTACCGCACCGTGAAACGATATGGCTGCAGTGCCAGGAACCAACGCGTGATGCGGGCGTTGGAATCTTTCATGCGCCCCAGCCACTGCAATGCACGGTGATCCGTCTCTAGGACGAAGTCTCTGCCCAGCAAATAATATTTCAGGGAATCAAGCGCCCACTTGACCGCCAGGCACTCAAGTTCTGTGACCGCATACCGTGTCTCCCGGGGAAACAGCTTGCGGCTGATGTAGGCCACAGGCTTCTTGTGCTCCCCCTCCCCCTGGAGAAGCACCGCCCCCAGCCCCACTCCAGACGCGTCCGTCTGCAGCGTGAAGGGCTGTGTAAAGTCTGGGCTCTGGAGTACTGGGTCGTGACACAGCGCCGCCTTCAGGTCCTGAAACGCCTTCTCCTGTTCTGGCCCCCATGGAATCCCGTTGGTGCCTGACTTCCGGGTCAAGTCAGACAAAGGAGCCGCTCGCCGGGAAAAGTTTTGCACAAACCGACGATACCAGCCCGCCAAGCCCAGAAAAGACCGGATGTCTTTCCGGGTCCGGGGCCTGGGGCAGTCCAGTATCGCCTGGACCTTGTCTGTCTGCGGCCGGATGACCCCCGGCCGATCACGTGGCCCAGGTATTGCACCTCCTCCCGGGCCACGGCGCACTTGAGCGGGTGGATGGTTAGCCCCGCCTCCTGGATGCGCCGGAGCACGTCACCAAGGTGACACAGATGTTCTTCCCAGGAGTTGCTGAAGACCACGATATCGTCCAGATAAGCCGCTGCGTATTGGTCAGTGCCGGCCAATACACTGTCCATCAGGCGTTGAAACGTGGCCGGTGCCCCCTGCAGTCCAAAGGGCATGACCACGAACTGGAAGAGTCCCCGGGGTGTGCGAAAGGCCGTGCAAGGCCTGGCTTCCTGGGTCAAGGGAACCTGCCAGTATCCCTTGCACAGGTCTAAGGTGGTGATGAAGGTCGCTTTCCCCAGCCGCTCGATTAAATCCTCCAGTCGCGGCATGGGGTAAGCGTCAAACTTGGACTGAGCATTGACGCGGCGAAAGTCGATGCAAAACCGCATAGTGCCATCTTTCTTAGGCACCAGCACTATCGGGTTACTCCACTCACTGGTTGAGCGCTCGATCACCCCCATAGCCAACATCTCCTCCACCTCAGCCTTGAGGTGTGACAGCAGGCGTTCGGGGACCCGGTACATCCTCTGACGCAACGGGGTTGTGTCCTTCAGAGGAATGGGGTGCTCTACCAGTGTGGTGTAACCTGGCCTCTCCTGAAAAAGGTCAGCTGGGATGACTCGTGCCAGCTCCTCCTGCTGGCGAGTGGACAGGTGGGACAGGTCAACAGTTGCCGACAGCTGGCCAGTTGGGAAGAATTGCTCCGGCGTCTCTTCCTCTTCGGCCACCGCCTGCACCCGGAGCTGCAGACTGATGTCCCGGTCATGCCATTCCTTTAGGAGGTTGACATGAAACACCTGGGTTGGCTTTCTTTTCCCAGGGAGGTTGACCTCATAGGTAGCTGGACCCATCTGCCGTACCACCTCGTATGGCCCCTGCCACTTGGCCAGGAGCTTCTGCTCAGAGGTGGGCAGAAGCAGCAGAACTTTCTGGCCCGGCCGGAGTTGTCGTTGCCGGGCAGCCTTGTCGTACCAGGCCTTCTGCTGCGTTTGGGCCTGCTCCATGTTCTCCCGCACCACCTCCGCCATCTCCTCCATCTTGTCCCTCATTTGAAGGACATGGGCCAAGACGCTGCGGGTCTGTGGTGTCGCTGGTCCCTCCCAGGTCTCTCTCAAGACGTCCAGTGGCCCCCTCACCTGCCTGCCATAGAGCAGCTCAAACGGTGAGAAGCCGGTGGAGGCCTGGGGAACCTCCCTGTAGGCAAAGAGAAGGTACGGCAACCAACGGTCCCAGTCCTTGCCATTCGCTGCTACAAACTTTCTCAGCATGGCCTTAAGAGTCTGGTTGTAGCGCTCGACAAGGCCATCTGTCTGAGGGTGGTATGGGGTGGTCCTGATGCCCTTGATGCCAAGCAGGCGGTACACCTGCTTCATGGTACGGGACAGGAAGGCTGTGCCCTGGTCAGTCAGCACTTCCTGGGGGATGCCTACTCTAGAAAACAGCTGGAGCAGGGCCTGGGCAATGGGACGGGCAGCTATTTTGCGGAGAGGGAAAGCCTCTGGGTAGCGCGTCGCGTAGTCACAGATGACTAAGATGTATTTATGGCCACTCTGGGTCCTCTCTAGGGGGCCTACAAGGTCCATAGCTATGCGGCTGAAGGGGGTCTCAATAACAGGCAGGGGCTGTAGGGGGTATGGGGTTGTCTTGCGGTTAGAGGTTATCTGACAGGTTGGGCAACTCTTGCAGAACTTCTGGACATCTGTGTAGAGCCCTGGCCAATAAAACCTTGCCGCTATCCTATCGTAGGTCTTCGTCAGGCTAAGGTGTCCAGGCCACGGGATGTCATGCCCCATTTCTAACACCCTCCCCCTGAGCTTTGTAGGCACCACCAACTGCTCTGGCCTGCCCTCTGCTGGCTGGTGATACAACAGACCCTCTCTTACCACATAGTATTCCCCAGAAAAGTTGGTAACAACATCTGTACTGTCACTGTCCTTTGCAGCTCGCTCAAATGCTACCTTCAGTGAATCATCTTCTCTCTGCATCTGCTCAAAATTCTCTGGGAACTCACCCACCTCACTATCTGGAAAGCAGTCAGTCACATTCTTCTCAATACTGCCCACAAGCCTGGCCTGCCTACACTGTTGTCGAGTCCTTCTGGTCCTCACTCGATCTGGGGGGCTGATTTCAGCATCGGCACAGGCTAACTCGTCCATGTGTTCAGCATTCCTGTCCTCGTCTTTATCGGTTTCTTGGGCCTGCCTTTTACGCTGGGCCCGAGTCATAACAAGATTCACTGGCTTTGTGGTGTGCAGCAGATCAGGAAGCACAACAATATCCTGGCCAATAACTACTGGGTGACTAAGTCTTTCAACAACACCCACCGTAACTTGATAGGTCAGACCCTGCACTTCCATGTAAATCTCAGCAACAGGATATTCATGTTCATCCCCATTAACACACCAAACCCGTAGGCACCTCCCCCCTATGTAATCCCGTTTCTCCACTAGGTGGGGCTGTACTACTGTTTGCGTGCTGCCAGAATCTAAGAGGGCTATAGCATGTTTACCATTTATAGTCACAGGCATTGTCTGAACTCTTCCCATGAAGCCTGCACTACCCTCATCTGGTCTTGGGATGCAGCTATGACTGGAGTATTTGGGCTTCCTATTGGGACAGTCATACTTAATGTGACCTTCTTGTTTACAGTAATAGCACACTATGGGGCCATCAGATCTTTGTACAGAGTCAGATTTGGACTTGAACTGAGGCTGGGGCTTTGGGCTGGGGCTTGGGCTTTGGGCTGGGGCATAGCTAGGGACAGGCATCGTTCTGGGCACAGCTGTCCTTGGACCACCCCCATAACCAAACCCCTCAGACTTACCCCGCGGCGCTGGACGTGTGTAGGCTTCCTGGCGGAAGTTCTTCACTCCCCGACGAGCCGCCATGTAGTTCTCCACCAGGTCTGCTGCTCCCTGGCCGTCCCGGGGGTTTCGCTCCTTCACCCAGATGCGGATGTCTGGAGCCAGGGTGCGAAGGAACTGTTCCGAGATGAGCACCTCAGACACTTCTTCAACCGTCTTCCCAGACGGTCTAATCCACTTTTGGAACAGGTCTTTGAGGCGGTTGTATAGCTCACGGGGAGTCTCTTCTGGTCGTACGTCAGGCTCCCGGAAGCGCCTCCGGTAGACTTCCTCGCTGATCTCGTACTTCAGAAGTATGGCCTCCTTCACCCGATTGTAGTCCATCGCTTGGTCCATGTCCATTGCCACATAGGCACAGCGAGCTTTTCCGGAGAGGTAGGGCACCAGAAACACGGCCCAGTCCTCCCTTGGCCAGCGATATGCCGTGGCCAGGCGCTCAAAAGTTGTGAGGAACTGCTCAATGTCATCGCTGTCCTCGAGCTTGGGAATGGCACTTCTGGTCCACGTCATCGGTGCTGCTGGTGCCGCCGGGTGAGCGGGCGCTGGTGCAGGGGCGGGGCCTGGAATTGCTGGAACTGCCGGTGTTGGGGCCACTGGAGCTGGTGCTGGAACTGGAACCACTGGTGGTGGGTCTTGGTGTGGCGTTGGTGATGGTCTGCGGTCCACTTCCACATCCTCCCTCAGCTGGTTCAGCTGCAGCTGGACACTCTGCCAGCGCCTCTCCTGCTTGAAGGCCTCTTTCTCCTGTGAGTGCAGAGCCCTCTCCAGCAGTTGACGCAGGAGCTCGATCTCCGATGCCTCTGGCTGAGACGCTGCACCCACGGTGGTTAGGGACTCTGCACCATCATCTGGGGACACCTCCTCCATGTCGGCCAGGTCACGGGTCAGTCTCTGGCCCTCCATCCTCATCCAGGCACTGACACGGCTCACTTTGCGGCTCCCTCCGCCTCGGCAGTCTGCCCCACGTCTTCCGCCTCTCTTGTCCAGCCTCCTCAAAAAGGCGTAACACCCAACACTTCTGACACCAAATGTGAATGGGCTTGCGGTACCCTGGGTGCGGGTGAGGCAAGGCTGGACACTTGGAGGTGGAAGGAGGCTCACGAGGCAAAATGTACAAGAATATGCTGTGGTTTATTCTTGAAAAAGGTGCAGTTCCATGAAGGCCCACACGGGGTGAAATGCCAAATGTACTGCCAAAATTACATGAAATTTCCAAAATAATCCAAAAATAACCAAAGATCCAAATTAAGTAAATGTCCAACAAAAATACCTGGCTATTAGCTATTAGCTTGTAGCTTCCGGTTTGGCACAAGCAAAAACAACCATATCTTCTAGCCAGTCAAAACACAAGTCAGCAGAGCATTTGCAATTACAGCACATCAGCATTTAGCTCTTACCCCATCGCTCTCCCGAACAGAAATGAGGCTCCCTTTTAACAAGGAAACCCCTCCCTTCCAAATTGATACCAATCAGAGCCAAGTGGCTCACCCCATTTCCCCCGTACAGGTAAGTATATCACACAAAAGTATTTACACAAACAATAAATCCCTCTAAATCAAAATATACATAATCGCGATTATCCACCACCAATATACATTCATAACAACATAACAACAATGCAATAAACATTCATATCATGCCTAAATGCACGCCATCCCCCCCCCCCAATGTTCACAATGCACGCTCCCACAGCTCCGAGGCTGGAGAGAAAACCCTCCTCTCCCAGCGAGCGCGCTTCGCATGGGCCGTTGAGCTGGAAGCGGCAGACAGGTAAGTTGGGTATGCTTGTGTTCGCAGCTATGGGGAAATTAACGGTGGAAAATGTGTGGAAAATGAGACATGGCAGTGGGGCCCTCACTACGTGTCAAAGATGGTATGTAAATTACTCTGTGGCAGAAGGGAGAAATGATAAATGAGTGCGTTTTAATGTCGCGTTTTACTGTCGCGGTTGCAATGGCGCCGCCCGGACAAACATTCCCCCGCTTCCCCCCTACAAGTCCACAAACTTTTCCCCAGTCCTGGCATGTTGCCCAAGTTCCCAGCAAACATACAAACATTGTCCACAAGCATTACATTGTCCATCAAAGTCCGTACGTGTATGTGTGTGAGTGTATGCGAGTGTGCGTAAGTATGAATGTGAATACGAAATCCGCGTTGCGCTTTGCTTGCGCAATGTAACAAGGGTACCTGCTGTGAGTAACCTCGCAAAACGCTACTCTATCAAGAGTTCACAGCGTGGCAGTGAGGAGGGGGAAGATCACCTCCTCACATGTTCTTACCTTAACTTTCACGAGTTGAGTCATACCTCTCCCGTGTCGGTACGTGCACTCAAACGCTCTGGTGCGCGGCGCGACTGTGTTAGCATGTTGCTACTGTATGCTAGCGGGCTCAGACGTAGCCAGATGTAGAAGTAATCAAAAACATCCACGTTTTCCCGACTTAAATACAGTTACACGAGTAGTTGATTAAAATGTCTACGGTCAAACAACATGAAACGTGGCGATTTTCCAAGCGAATAAACAGGAGAACTACAATGTTTGGAGCAATAGCACTTGGGAGTAGGCTACTTCGAACTAGCGTAGTAATATTAATTAACACCTAATTGTAGATCCTATCCACCTAGGCTTGGGTATCGAATATCGAGTATTGGTTGGAACCGGGATTATCCCGGAATCGTTCTAGTTTCGATTCCCAATACGCCAACCTGAAGAAGAAACGGCTGAACACCAACGAAGAAGCGCATAGTTAATAGAATTCAAATTCATAGTGATGGTCAGACTATTTCATTCAGAAAGCAGGGTTCCCGCGGATCCTTAAATAATCTTAAATACAACTGAATTTTCGAAAGAGAGGTATTAAATGTGCGTATGGGACCGCCAGCGAGTGCAAGAGAGCGAGTGATGTCTCAATTCAGTTTCGTGTATTTAAAACGCAATTGTATAAGTGACTAGGCTATTAGGCTACGGGAGGAAGTGTAGTGGTTGCAGAGTGAAGATGTTTTTCACGGGTGTGGTTAAAGGAGTGAAAACAGTAATAATACAGTAGGCCTATGTACAAAATAATATGCCTGACGTTTTCGTGGTGTAGCTGAGGCCAGAGAGATATACAGGACGTGGAATGAGGAAGCCTACGGTAGAATGAGCAAGAGAAAGAAAGAGCGATAGGTTGGCCATACGTTCGAATTTAGGCCGGACATATGGATTTTAAAAGCCCTGTCCGGCGTCCGGCGTCCGGCGCAGCCTCAAGCCGGACGCTCATTTGTTCTCCTTTTTGGAGTTGCGCTTGCCATCTAAAATCGTTGCTCGGACGCAGCATCGTTTCACAAACTATGGACGCGAAGACTGCTGGTCAAATGATGTGTATATGTTAAGTTGTTGATATTTGTTAAGTTGATCTGTTTGCATCTTTCCAGCGTGTGTTGCTGGCCTAGCCTAGGGAAGAAAATATCTGTCTAAGTTATAATAGCCTACCTGTAATATCTGCCAGCAGCTTGCTTGCCAGCATTTCCCAGTAGGCTAGGCCTACTTCGCAAAAGTTGTGAACTATAACCGCATATTTTTTGAATGTCGGCGACTGGCTACATAAAAACGTGTGTTCATAATACGTGCGTGCTTGAGATGAAACCAGCGGTTTTCAGCAGGATCATGCAAGGAGGACCTGTCTCTTAATTAATTTAAAACAAGTCAATGGTTTTACAATGTTTCAGTCAAGCTTTGGTTGGTTTAGGTATGCAAAATGTAAAGTAGTGGATTAACTTTCATTTGCTGTGCTGCATATTGGACAATAGATGCACATAGTAAATTATATAAAGTAGGCTTATTAAAATATGTAAATAGCTTAGTCTAACTTTGAAAAAAATATTGAAGGGAATCCAGTCCAGTGCACATGTCTTTGGCAAGTAGCCTAGGCTACTACAGACACAGGTGAAGAACAGTCAGCCTCAGCAGTAAGCAAAACCAAATATGTACAGCCAGCTTCAAAAGCAAGCAGCCCAGACCCTATAATTGGGCATTTATGGCTTTGAAGGTAATTCACACACAATTATTTTTCTTTCGCCAAAATATATTTGGTAACTTCTGTAGACATCCAAAATGGGGTGGGGGTTAAAATTAGTAGGAAAAAAAAACTATTGCATAAACAGTCATATATATTTTTGCCGTGGTATAGTCTTAAGTTTCATTTAGATGTCTTGAAAAGGTCTTAAAAGTCTTTAAATTTGCACTTGGAAAATGTGCAGATACCCTGAGAAAGACTGTTGGTTAGCTAGCTCATTTAAAATATCCTAAACTTTTTTTAACCCAGCCTCTTAAAAAAATCGGAATTGAGAATCGCTAGGAACCGGAATCGAAATAAGAAATTGGAATCGGAATCGTTCAAATTCAAACGATACCCAACCCTATATCCACCACAGAGTATAGAATCCATGCTTGATCGACCCCTCAGCCTCCCTCAACTCAACTCGTGAAACTCAACTCAACTCGTGAAAGTTAAGGTAAGAACATATATTACTACTGACATTGGGTGGCGTGTTCCTTTAAAGTGCGTATGTCAGGTTAAAAAATGTTTTTGACAAATGAAGGGACATGAAGCAAGATAGTAGTGAGTAGGGATTTTTCTTGAAAAATCAACTTTAAATACAATAGAACAATTTTTACAGTTATTTTTATAACTGAATTTATGAACATTCCAGACACAGTGATGACCTCATAAGAGGGAGTCCAGCAAAGTTGAGCATAGGGGAGAATGGGAGAATTAACTGCATTTTCTTTTACACTGATAAGGCCAAAAATGTTCTCTATGACATACCAGTGGTTCATAAGCATGAGCCTGACTGGCAGGGACAAAGTAAAGACGAATAGGCTACAAAATGTAGGTAAATCATGCCCATCAAATCATTAGTGAGAAATTGATTAGGGGTGTGAGTAGGATCGGATCACTATTAGTATGTATCATGGCTTCAAAATGGCAGTTGTGTCATTTACCATCACATAGGCTTTCATATACAACAAGTTAAGTAGAATCAGTAAGCAAATTAATAGTCTGTCTATAGCTAACATTAGTTGATAAGCAGATGTATATAAAGAGCAAATGTGTGGTAGCACATATACACTGATGGTTTTATAGTCAGGTCTCTAAAGAAAATCATATATGCCCATGGTTGGCTGAACACAGACTAATGAGTTGCTTACTGATTCTACTTAGTTTAGGCTATATAATGGCCTATATGTGATGGCAAGTGACACAACTGGCATTTTCAAGCATTGCTACTTGCCCATATCCTCTTCATCACATTTTAAGATCAATAATGGTTGCCAGTAAAGAAAAAAGGTATCAGGATATTTTTATGTCAGGCAGGTAGTAGACTCTAGTATGACACACTGGAATGAAGTCATATTTTTGGCCTCATCAGTTTAAAAAAAAACTACTGTATGATCCCTTATCCCATGTGTTTTAATTGACCATCTTTGCTGGACTCCCTTTTATGAGGTCATCATTGTGTCTGGAATGTTTCCTGGAATGTTCATAAATTCAGTTATAAAAATAACTGTAAATATTGTTCTATTGTATTTAAAGTTGATTTTTCAACTACTCACTACTCACTACTATCTTGCTTCATGTCCCTTCATTTGTCAAAAACGTTTTTTAACCTGACATACGCACTTTAAGTTGTACTTTAGATGCTGTATAGGACATTTTAAACTTAATATGACATATGGACAATTTTCAAAATATTTTGTTTTATTTAGTTTTAATATAGTTTTGGGTCCCAAGTGCCACCCCAGTAACAAGCAGGGGCGTCACTAGACCTTATTCACTGGGACACTTGCCATAGTAAAAGTCTCCAGTGCCCCAGTAAAATTCTAGCGCTGCTCTCGCTGGAAACGGCATTCATGAGCGCATCTCAGTGCCTGCTTTACTCATGGTTCGAGCCTGTCACTTACCAGCCAATAAAAAAAAAAACAAGGAAAAAAAGAAAGGGGCCATAATAGCCAATCAGGAAATAGCACCTCTGTAGCTGGGTAAGATTGAACGCAACAACCAATGAAAATCGTTCACATGATTCTTCCGAGTGTTTCGTTGTACACACACAGTAGCCTACAGAAACCGTTGGAGCTCATCACATCACTTTGAGCACAGAGTAAGTCGCCCCCTGTTTTAATGTTACAACAAATTCACAACTTGTTTGACAAGTTGATCGCTGTTAGAGAATGTTGCCCACATAATTAGCATTAGCATAGGAGGTATGATAATTGCCCACATTAACGGTAACATTAACATGTGCTGTGATTTGATCAATGGTTTAATGGCAAACTTAAATAAGTTTGCTGCATTTGCAAATGTAGCCTATAATAATCTACACCTATAGGCTACTCTGATTCTGTGTAGATTAGGCTACATTTGCAAATTACCACCAAAAGTCAGTATGAAGGCTTTAGGCTATTTAAGCTACAAAGAACTGCAGTATTGCCAGGATGATAGGACCCTTGCCTGGGAGGAAGACCTTTGAATTTCCCCTTGGGGATCAATATCTATCTATCTATCTATCTATATCTCAATTTTGACTAAAAATAACATTCCCTTGTGTTAGGAAAGCCTAATAAATTCATGCAGTGAGTATAGATATACTTATGCCTATGTGTTTGGATGTTGCTGGATAGTGGCTGCTACAACAATTGAGGGAGAGTGCAGGAGGAGGAGAAGAAGGTTGAAGAGAAGGAGAAGAGAGGGGAGAAAGAGCACAGGCTGGGCAGTCCAGTACCAGGCAGGGGGAGGAGGAGGTGGAGAGAGAGAGACAGGCAAGAAACGGATGAGGACATGATGGGGGCTAGAGTATGACTACGGCTTGTACCCGTAGGCTGGCCATTTATTTTATATTGCGCGCACATTTTTAAAAAATGTTTTTAAATGTATTGGGAGTTGGGGGCCTGTGCCCCAGCAAAGCTCTAGGTCTAGAATCGCCCCTGGTAACAAGTCTGGATACAGTTGTTGAAGAATTGTTGTTGAGGGAACTTGGGATTCCCATGTACCTGTCATTTCCATGCAGAGTTGCATTCAGTGAATATACAGAGTCAGTCAGAGTGATATGCATACAGGACATTTTCTGAACCAAAATGTCCTGTACCAGGACAAGTTCAGCCAGTTCCGTGTTTGAGCTTCAAGGAAATGGATTCCAGTAAAACAATCAAGTGAAACTCAGAACATATGAAATTATTATGAAATGCATAAGGTCCTACTTGTATGTAAAAATGTTACAAAATGTGTCATATGGCAACAGTAATAGACCATAAAATCCAAAATAGTATATCGCCATAGTAGAAACATTAAATTACCCTAAATCAAGAAACAGTACATAACTTCAACTGTCATGACACAGTGGGCAGTGCTTCGACTTGGCCAGCTTCACTCGCGGTCCGCGCGTGGGATCACGCGGTATCACGCAACTTTAATTTGTATTTTCCAGTGAGACGCTGCAACAACCCAAACAACCGGTAGATGGCTCAAGTGAGCAGGGTGTCTCGTAAAAAGAAATGGAGCCTGGAAAACCCTACACAGACTTCACTACAGACTTTAGCAGACTGGTTTAGAAATAAGTTAATAGCCAGAAATATGCCTGCCCTGCCCTAATAAAGAAATATTTGGTTAACTGCGAGTGAATCCCGTTTGCAGCCGTAGAAGAAACGCAGGACAAATTAAACATTCTGGTTTTCTCCGAGTGCAACGATGATAGACAGACATCATTTGGACAAAATATAGAGCATATTAACCTCTGTTGCTCAGCCAAATGCCTTCCTGTTACGTCCTGTTATCACGGAGTTACAGGCGATAAACGATTTTTTAAGGTCACAAGTTTACTTCATTAGCGGTTTATTTTTTTGATTATTAAAGAGTGTTTTTCATTTAAAGGTTTGACTTCGTGCTTATTCAGTAGAGCATTTAGTGTTCTTCCCAATCCCAGACGTTCACATTGCATGTTTGTTTGTAATGGATACAACCGCGAGATAGGCTACGCGTTTGATGGCAATGAGTTGTGAACGGACATGAACCAAGACATATACCCCAGCAGCAATCTAGGGACTGTTCGTTATTTATTGAAGGGGCCACCGGAGGAATTTTGAGTGCTTCAGTCAAAAGTTGCATGACCCTCCCTTGCCTGCTAGAAATTGTTCAGTGACCCTCCGAAAGAATTGTTAAAAAAGACATGACCCTCCCCTTGCCAATTGTCATGTCTTCCGCCCGCGCTGCTTTGCGCCACAGCCACACACTAACGTTCTTAAATCAATCTTTCGTGAGCTTGCATGCTACCAGTGCTTCCTTTTCAAATGTGTTGCGCCTAGTTTGCACAATTTCACAAATAATCATATGTGATTAATAATATGACAAATAATCCCTGTGCATGGGGACCGAAACAATGCATGCCAACTTTTTCCGTGTTTATCACGTATTTTAACTTTCCCCCGCTGTCTTGCCGTAATAGGCTATCCCAGATTTTAATACTCTCATAACAACCCAATCCAACGAAACAGATGTCTTCAAATCATCGTTTTCCTTGCTTGAATGTCATAAACATACAACTTTATGCAGCAGAATTACGCATAGGCTACTTGGAACATAACACATTTGACAAAGGACAGATGTATCGTAACACCCCCAATTATCACCACTTTTGTTCAGAAATTCTAAAACAACGATGTTTTTTAACACTTCAAAATAACATTTGCTAAATTAACCTTACATTTTTCAGTAGCTAGGTGTGTAGATTTGAACAAAATCTGGTTTGGTTCTTAACGGCACATGGACGGTTAGACCGAGAATTCTTGTCGTGAAATTAAATAGCTAATTTAGATACACCTATGGTGTGGGTGGTTGTGTCTCTTTAGGAGTCCGCTGTCTTGGTTTGTATAGAAATGGATATAAGTGACACGTACACGCAAGACGGTGGAAATACGGTACCGACGGTAATAGGGGGAGTTCCGATATGTTGCTAGTGACAAAATATTAACTTTCAGTGTTTTACGATGTCTTAGTCATAGGGAAGTGTTTTTCCCCATGCATTTATTCTTGGCTACTGTCAGTGACTGCCGTGAGAGAAGCGGGTTCTGTGTTTGGTTCATGTCAGTGACTGACGCGAGAGAAGCGGTGTCTGTGTTGTGTTGCATTGCGTTGCGTTCATTTATTTTCATTGGGCATACCGTACCGTGCCGTCCACAGCTCTTCAGTTCTGACAAAGCCAAAATTACTCCTTTTGAAACAATGAGTGCAGGAAGCGCGTTTGTATGGTTATATTGCTTGACGGGGGGGATCCCAAGCAGCTTTCAGCCATAAGGATACTGTAACGATTTGATAACGAACCACACAGTTGTCCAATCAAAAGGTTTATTCACTGAGAACGAGAGCAGTGACACAGACAGACCAAGACACAGAACACAATGCACACAGGGCAGGTCAAGCAGACACACACACTACACAAACAGGGGAGGATGCAGCCTCCCACACAAAAAGGGTCACACACGAGGGAGAACTAAAAGGGAAACATGTCACAATAAAGACGCTAACATTACACTTAAAACTAAGGAGAATAACGACATAAACCCCCCAAATGTTCGCTCTCGAATCCCAGGATCCCCTGCGCGGGAGAACGCGAACACAGTCTTTTGCGCCGACGTTACACAGCTCCCCCAACAAGCCATTGCCGTCCTCGGCAATGCCCACGAGGTAGCCACATGCTAGCGTCGGCGCGCGTCGCCCGCCACTCAGTCCAGTGCGACAGTACCGCCAAATCACGTGGGGTGCACGCGCCGCAGGAGCTCACTCAACGGGGCGCCACGCTGCTAGCAATCCAGTTCGGGCGTGCTAGCAGCCACGTGGCCGACCCCACTCGTCACCAGCTCCCTCTCAGCAGCCGCCCTCAGGCTGCACTTTCCGCGGCGTGTCACCACGGCACTCCTCCTCTCCAGACGGGGCCCTAGGTGGCCTTACAACCGTTGACATTGTACCAAGCACCGGGGTTCGAGGGGGGCCAGATGAAGCTGCGCCAACGCCACTCCGCTCCGTCGAGTCGCCGACCAGGACAGACAGGCACCGACTCAACAGCAACCGGACCGCGCTGAGCTCTCCCGCTGCAGCTACCGTCTTCGGCGTCCCTCCTCGTGTTGCCATCTCGCAGAGCCGTACTGCTCTGTTCCCGGCCCGTTCCACTCCTTCGCGGCCTCGGCGAAGGCACGACCCCCGAGATGATCATGCTATCGAACTCCACACACAAACTTTTTTCAAAAGGCGCCGGCCAACAGGCCAACTAGAACGGGCGCCCACACAGCACGGTGCCTCTCACACGCACCCAAAAGTTTTTTTAAAGTTCAGAGAGCCTTTCCGACGAAGCTGCCCCACCGTCGTGAGTTCGCTGCCCTCAGCGGCTCCGCCAATCGTCCATCGTCTAGGAACCTCTTCCTCGCCGCACTCCCTCGGCTCTGCTCACGCGTCGCGGCTCGCCGTGGAGTCAGCGCCCAGGCCGGCATCGTCTTCTTCGCGAACGCTTCTTCAGGCCCCTCTTCCGGCAAGAACTTCTCCCATGGCCGCAGGCAGCTCCAGACGATAGCTCCTCTCCTCCGTCGGCTGTAGCGATAAAAGGCCCCGAGCTTTTTAGTAGCCCTTACAAGGGCTCTCTCTGGATCCTCTTGCGTGGGCCTCCACCCAGTGGTGAGGTCTCCCGCTCCCAGCTTCTCTCGCTGAGTGGAGGCCATGTCCGAAAGTCACTTCTGACACCAATGTAACGATTTGATAACGAACCACACAGTTGTCCAATCAAAAGGTTTATTCACTGAGAACGAGAGCAGTGACACAGACAGACCAAGACACAGAACACAATGCACACAGGGCAGGTCAAGCAGACACACACACTACACATACAGGGGAGGACGCAGCCTCCCACACAAAAAGGGTCACACACGAGGGAGAACTAAAAGGGAAACATGTCACAATAAAGATGCTAACATTACACTTAAAACTAAGGAGAATAACGACATAAACCCCCCAAATGTTCGCTCTCGAATCCCAGGATCCCCTGCGCGGGAGAACGCGAACACAGTCTTTTGCGCCGACGTTACAATACTTTGAGAACATTTCAATTCACCCGACACTAATATTCAAAATGTTGAAAACTATTTCGGCATAGCCTATAAAGCAGTTTAATTAAATGGAATGTTAGTTGTAAACAAACGAGCTACTTGGTGAGGCTTGGCCTCACAGATGCGCTCGTGCCTGAGATGGCAGGAAAAATCTTCACGATAGGCCTATTAACTAACCACCCGATTCACGTTGGCTGGGGGGAAGGGGGGCCATCAGACATTTGTGCCCAGTTAATCCGGCGCTGCCCCCAACAAATCACACCTTCCCAGCTCTGACAGCTTAAAAGCAGTCAAGAGGACTCCTTACTCACAGACCTATACCTGCGGCATTTTGCCGTGTTTTGAAATCCTATGCAGCTAGGAGCTTCCAATCGTGAGGAAGCAATTTTGCATTGTAGGCATAACTAACATGCAATAACGCCACCAACAACAACCAAAACTAGGCTAATCATTGTCAACATGTAAATTAAATGTAACATTATTGTGAATCAAATTATAATTTTAATTTATTTTGCAAACGTAGGCATAGTAACAGAATAATTTAATAATGTTACAAAGATACTACATCAATCTGTATGTTTCATTAGGCTACTAGGCTATTTGTTTTGCCTTGATTCATTTAGGCTAGGCCTTTTTATTCAGGGGCCGTATTCACAAAGAATTTTAAGGCTAAAAGTAGCTCCTAACCAAAGATAATGAATGCGTAGCAAGATGGGTCGTCCTAGTTCATATGAGGGCAAAGTGGAGTTCAGTCAGAGATGGGCTCTGGTTCAGTTCCCGCCTGCACAGGGGCGTGTCACTGACGTATGACTTACGTTTGAACGCCTCGGTTCCACGCCAGACAAGCCGGAGTACAAAATAAACTTGGACCTACACCTTCATTAATGTTGATTTTCTCCCGACTGGAGGGTCATTCTATCACGACATTCTACTGAAATAGAGAGGAGGGTTTGGAGATTATGATACCGTGTCCGAAATGTGCATCCATTGCTCAGAAAAATAAGGCTTTCCAAAATTTCCAGGGACAGGAAATGGCCTCTCAGGAAGTATCTTCGTAATCAACCATCTTTGTACTAACTGGCGAATTTAGGAGCAACTCCTAAAAATAATGGGCGTGCCACTCCTAACTTTAGGACTCCTATTTTTTTCACAAAAAGTAATTCACGAAGCATTTTAGACCTAAAAGTAGCACCTAAGTTTGGGACAGCTTAAGTCGAGAGGACTCCTAACTCACTAAGACCTATTCATAAACTAACTTTAGGACTCCTAAGTTTTTTTCACAAAAAGTAATTCACAAAGCATTTTAGACCTAAAAGTAGCACCTAAGTCTGGGACAGCTTAAGTCGAGAGGACTCCTAACTCACTAAGACCTATTCATAAACAGCTTTTTTGTGGCATTTTACGTTGCGATGTTTTGAAATGCGTAGCCTATGCGCAACAGGAGCTTCCAATCGCGAGGGAACAATTTTGCATTCATAAAAGGGATGCAATAACGCCACCAACAACAACCAAAACTACTCATTGTTAACATGTAAATGAAATGTAACGTTTCATTGTGAATCAAATTAAAATGTTCTCCTCTTTGCAAACGTAGCCTAGGCATATGGTGACAGATTAGCCTAATTTAATAATGTTGCAAAGGTAGGCAACTGCATCAATCCATAGGCCTATGTTTCATTAGGCTACTAGGCTATTTGTTTTGCCTTACTCTTTATTCATTTAGGCTAGGCCTTTTTATTCAGTTATTAATCATCTTCCGTCCTTCGCGCTACTTAAGTAGCACACGCATTATCCGACCTGTCACCTGTCACTCATCATCGGAAGAGAGGTGTTTGGAATTCCCGCGTTACAATCGTCAGCCAATCAAGGTGGTCACTTCAGTCAAGCTTGTGCATGAGTAATGACGTCATCCATAGCAACAAAGACTCACTCCTAGTTTAGGAGTTGTCTGAAAGGCTTTGTGAATAACTCTTAAGAGAAAACTCCAAGCTAAAATATTTAAGTGCGATTTAGGTGTAGCCTACTCCTAGTAGTCAGGGAGAGGACCAAGCAAACAGCTTCGAAAACCTCACAAACAAACTATGGCTGGAATTAATGTTCCAGTCAATTGAAATGTAAAAAAACCGAGTCGCGTATTATTTGTATTTTTAAGCAACCACGTTTTCAAAAGCAAGCCCAAAAAACCGCAACCCGCGACTCCACATTTTTCCAAGCGACTTTATGTAAAAACAAGCCCAAAGTCGCGTATTATAAGCGGACATGGCAACTATGGTCACCTCTCATAAGGGAGGTGTTTGGAATCATGCCCGCGTTACAGTCATCAGCCAATCAAGGTGGTCATGCTTGCCCATTTACCCAAATTAATGGTCGAATATTACTGATGATCATTGTTATTTAAGAACATGCAGTGTGCGTAGGGTAGGCTACCAAAAACATCTTGTTCGTAAAAAAGCATCATAACGCACATTCTGGCGGGTCTGTTATTTACTGTAGGCTGCGCAAACCACAGGCCTTTAGCCTATTTTGGGCAAGCCTGCATTCATTCATTCATTCATTCATTCAACCTTTATTTATTCTCGGAGGGTCATTGAGGGAAGCCCTCATTTTCAATGAAGCCGAGATTACAGAAGCGAAGCAAAGCGCTCCACAAACAAGACAACATTCGAGGCCTTCTGTTGAAGAATTTTATATAAAGCCTCCGCTAACAGTAACCCTCCTGCCCCTGATAGGCCTACCACAGCTGTGGACAGTAGCCTATGGAATGTTCAAGTAATAACACAATCCAATGTGTGTCCCCCGCTGACCACCTCACACATTTCTCTAGATTTTGCAACGAACTTACATGACACAATGCCATAAAATATGCCAGTTTTAGGACACAGAATAATGTTTGTAAAGATACCAGGTAGGCCTACGTTTAACAGTAACAAGTGTAATGAGCTATTCATTGTCGAAGGTGCATGGTGAAGTGAAAATCTTACTTTGGAAAACAAACATTTGGCGATATCATCGCAGATCATCAGAATATTGCAACATATTCTGTGGGCTCTGGACTGCAGGTAACTTGTTAAGCCAGTGGTTCTCAAACTTTTATTTCATTCCCCACTTTGATCAAGGGGCATGACTGATGATAGTGGAGATAACGTGTTATCCCGAGGCTTTTGCAAGTCAGCATCTTCGACGGTAGTCTATTAAAACAAATTAAAAAAGAAAAAAGTTTTCGATGTCCCAAACGGAGAGCCATACCCAGTAAACAAAATAAAGTCCTGGCGACGTCCCCTAAAGGTCCCCTGGCGAACGTCACCTCCTCGACATTGTGTAGGGTTCCCTTTACGTCCCGCGGACCTCTGTTCGGGAGGTCTAAAAGACTTCCACGAGACTTTGAGAGGACGTCCTGTAATGGTGCGCGCGACGTTTATATTTCCGCGATGGTAAAAAAAAAAAAAACATGAAGCGCGATTTAGTACGGTAGGCTATTACATCCTGTAAGTCTCAGCGTTGCTGGGAGAGAGGTAGATGGAACATGAACACGCATTAATGACTTGTTTTACAACTACACAATCAACTTTACTCACCTCATATTTTCACGCATGTATGAAATCACGTCCTCCGAATGCATTACACTAATGATGAGTAGACTTGGATATATATACCGGGCTAGGATGTCCTGCTTTCACATCTACGGTGTTATTTTCTTAATAAACTAATACGACGTTTTAATGGGCATATCCCGTAGCATATTGTTCAAAACATCATCAGAGTAGGCCAAGTAGATAAATTGTTCAAACCATATTGTTTCAAAATATTAAAAACTAATAATAGCCAAAAATACTAAATTAATCGCAATGCATGCTGGGAAGCAAAACTCAACATGAAATAAGTAGCCTACATGGAACATGGAATGCATTGACGTTATATCCACTCGTTTTCTTGGACCTGTGAGGGACAAAGAGGGACAGCCTATAAATGTAAGCCTATCTTCCTGGAACATTGCAAATAAAGAAAAATGTATCGTTTTCTCTAGGCTATGAATGCTCTTTAGCCAACTTTAAGATGAAATAAATAGATTCCAGATGTTTCTATTCTATATCATTGTTTTATTAATAAACAGTAAGGCTCTGGTGAGGCAGAGAGCTTCTGCTCCCCGTCAGAAATCTCATCGGATACGTGCACTCTTTGCTGTTTCCACAAGGAGCTGCTGTAACATCGGGGAAAGCTATGCGTGACACTTTGAAACGCGAGCATGCGTCAAAAAAATTACAATGACATTTAAACAAGTCATGAAGAAGCAGTAGCCTATCCTTAATTTTTCTGCAATGTAGCATTAGAGCTAGACCGTTTTGCTTTACAAATTAGTCACTTCTGTTGCTAGACAACCCTAAACAAATGCTACGTGGTCTGTTTTTAACATTTCTCTAGTTTTATTGCATAGTATTCAGCTCCAAAAGTCGGTTCAGTCCCAATTCGGCCGTGTGTGTTTCTGAAAATAAAACAGATAATAAGTAGGCTACGTGACTACGTTAAATAATCCACTGTCTATTTAGAGCATGTTACATGAATCACGTAATGACAGTTATCTGAAGAAATGCGCATTGTAGGCTAAGCTAGAAGCTAAGAACAGCGACTTTGCTAACGTTACACCAAGCATCACATCAGCTAACATGAATTTGATAAAATCCCTTCCCTAGTTTGTAACGTTATACATTAACGTTAAACTCAAAATGTATGTGCTACATAATTCAGCATGTCACATGCTGAATTATGTAGCACATACATTTTGAGTTTAACGTTAACAACCCTTTCCCAGTTTATGAAGTTGTGTGTCTATGAGCAAAGTAGACATAGGCTACTTTGCTCATAGACGCACAACTTCATAAACTGTATGATATGTTGCAGGCTACTTTGCTCATAGACGCACAACTTCATAAACTGTATGATATGTTGCCTTAGACTACGGTAGGCTAATGCAGCTACTACTAGAGAGACTAGATAGATAGATACTTTAGTCATCCCCAGACGTGGTAACGTGAAGTCGTGCATGGATGTGATGTCTCCGTCCTGCAGGCGGTAGCCAGAGCGCTCTCAACTCCGCTGCCATGTGTGAATAAACAAACGTCCCCCCCCATGTCCCCGATATAACGTTATTGTCGGGTCCTTAGGAGGTATTTGAAATGACCAAATGCAAATGTCATCCGAGGGACCTGACGGTGACGTCCCCAGAAAGTCCTGCACCGGACGTCACGCAATATCCAAACGATAACTTGCTCCGGACGTCAATAAGGTCACCGGAACGTCCGCTAGAGAACATGACGTTCGGGACCAATCGGGGACGTCGTGAATGTCGGCATAAGGTCCGGGGGACGTCCCGTGTTTGTCGGGTACTTTATTGTTTTTAACGATCTCTATGCTGCTCACAAAAATGTAGGCATGGGGACATGATGAAGTAGGCTATCCAACTGTCGTGTGTTAAATTATTGTGATTACGAGCCAGTGGTTTTCGTGACTCAGACATCTAACTAAATGCAACAGGCTCATATCGTCCTCGCATTCGCAAAATGAGGACCAGTGTTTTGTCAAATTGCAAATAGCTATTCGTTTTAACGAATTTTTATGATAGTATGAAGTGCTTTTTGTATAGGCTACTATCTTAATCTTGGAATATGGGGAGGGAAGTGGCGCGTCTGCAGTCAGCCAAATATGAATGTAATTCTGCGGCATAAAGCAGATGTATTTGTTTATTGTACAGAAAAATAAAAATGACATGTCAAGCAGTCAATTGACTACATTGCAGTCAAGAAGTAGGGCAAATTAAGACACTGTTTTGATTTGCGTAGTTGCGTTACCCCCAACACTGACAATAACATAGACAGCAAATTAAGATATTTTTTCGTTTTGTGGAGCGGCACCGGTAGGCTATCAAAAGCAGATTTCGATTTTCGCTACCACCGTGTAGTCAAGCCTTAAGCCATACCCAAGTAGCCTAACCTTAATCGAGGTAATGTTTAATTACGATTTATTTTGTTATTGAATTCGTAGGCTGGGATTCCTCTCGGTAACAATTACCACTGACAGAGCGATGTACAGTGGCAGAGCGACGCACAGTGGCTGAAAGTGGTACTAAAGCTTCACGCAGCTTCACGGCCTCGTAATGCGCGAATGAAGTGGTCATTTGAAAGCGATGCCCACTGTATGTACAGTGTTAAAACAAATCTGTATAATCTACAGTAAAATAATGACAGAATGGCACAACATTACTGTCAAACATGTGGTGACAATATAGGATACATTATGGTAAAAAACAAAAGAAAACTGTCAAATGGAAAAAATAATCCAGTTCACATTTGCTAATTAAACGGCGTGATTTTGTGATCAGAGGTCAGGTGCATTGTTCAAAAGGGTTGTTCTTGTTTCTTAATCAGTCATGGGTGTGTTTTGGACATAGCCTACCATCCTTTAACCAATGAGAGTGACATCTGTCATTCCCTTTAACAGTAAGCAACACAACGTCAAACAGCGTGTCAGCGCAATGTTCAATTAAAGAAGCCCTATACAATTTTAGCAAAAATGACCTTAATTATGCAGGTGGAGAGTCGTTCTGGTGGTTCTACAACACTTTTTGGGTTGTTTAGTGGGTGCTTCGTCTCCCCCTATGCAACTTTCTGGTCGTGGTCCGAACACGTAGATTCCAGATGTTTCTATTCTATATCATTGTTTTATTAATAAACAGTAAGGCTCTGGTGAGGCAGAGAGCTTCTGCTCCCCGTCAGAAATCTCATCGGATACGTGCACTCTTTGCTGTTTCCACAAGGAGCTGCTGTAACATCGGGGAAAGCTATGCGTGACACTTTGAAACGCGAGCATGCGTCAAAAAAATTACAATGACATTTAAACAAGTCATGAAGAAGCAGTAGCCTATCCTTAATTTTTCTGCAATGTAGCATTAGAGCTAGACCGTTTTGCTTTACAAATTAGTCACTTCTGTTGCTAGACAACCCTAAACAAATGCTACGTGGTCTGTTTTTAACATTTCTCTAGTTTTATTGCATAGTATTCAGCTCCAAAAGTCGGTTCAGTCCCAATTCGGCCGTGTGTGTTTCTGAAAATAAAACAGATAATAAGTAGGCTACGTGACTACGTTAAATAATCCACTGTCTATTTAGAGCATGTTACATGAATCACGTAATGACAGTTATCTGAAGAAATGCGCATTGTAGGCTAAGCTAGAAGCTAAGAACAGCGACTTTGCTAACGTTACACCAAGCATCACATCAGCTAACATGAATTTGATAAAATCCCTTCCCTAGTTTGTAACGTTATACATTAACGTTAAACTCAAAATGTATGTGCTACATAATTCAGCATGTCACATGCTGAATTATGTAGCACATACATTTTGAGTTTAACGTTAACAACCCTTTCCCAGTTTATGAAGTTGTGTGTCTATGAGCAAAGTAGACATAGGCTACTTTGCTCATAGACGCACAACTTCATAAACTGTATGATATGTTGCAGGCTACTTTGCTCATAGACGCACAACTTCATAAACTGTATGATATGTTGCCTTAGACTACGGTAGGCTAATGCAGCTACTACTAGAGAGACTAGATAGATAGATACTTTAGTCATCCCCAGACGTGGTAACGTGAAGTTGTGCATGGATGTGATGTCTCCGTCCTGCAGGCGGTAGCCAGAGCGCTCTCAACTCCGCTGCCATGTGTGAATAAACAAACGTCCCCCCCCATGTCCCCGATATAACGTTATTGTCGGGTCCTTAGGAGGTATTTGAAATGACCAAATGCAAATGTCATCCGAGGGACCTGACGGTGACGTCCCCAGAAAGTCCTGCACCGGACGTCACGCAATATCCAAACGATAACTTGCTCCGGACGTCAATAAGGTCACCGGAACGTCCGCTAGAGAACATGACGTTCGGGACCAATCGGGGACGTCGTGAATGTCGGCATAAGGTCCGGGGGACGTCCCGTGTTTGTCGGGTACTTTATTGTTTTTAACGATCTCTATGCTGCTCACAAAAATGTAGGCATGGGGACATGATGAAGTAGGCTATCCAACTGTCGTGTGTTAAATTATTGTGATTACGAGCCAGTGGTTTTCGTGACTCAGACATCTAACTAAATGCAACAGGCTCATATCGTCCTCGCATTCGCAAAATGAGGACCAGTGTTTTGTCAAATTGCAAATAGCTATTCGTTTTAACGAATTTTTATGATAGTATGAAGTGCTTTTTGTATAGGCTACTATCTTAATCTTGGAATATGGGGAGGGAAGTGGCGCGTCTGCAGTCAGCCAAATATGAATGTAATTCTGCGGCATAAAGCAGATGTATTTGTTTATTGTACAGAAAAATAAAAATGACATGTCAAGCAGTCAATTGACTACATTGCAGTCAAGAAGTAGGGCAAATTAAGACACTGTTTTGATTTGCGTAGTTGCGTTACCCCCAACACTGACAATAACATAGACAGCAAATTAAGATATTTTTTCGTTTTGTGGAGCGGCACCGGTAGGCTATCAAAAGCAGATTTCGATTTTCGCTACCACCGTGTAGTCAAGCCTTAAGCCATACCCAAGTAGCCTAACCTTAATCGAGGTAATGTTTAATTACGATTTATTTTGTTATTGAATTCGTAGGCTGGGATTCCTCTCGGTAACAATTACCACTGACAGAGCGATGTACAGTGGCAGAGCGACGCACAGTGGCTGAAAGTGGTACTAAAGCTTCACGCAGCTTCACGGCCTCGTAATGCGCGAATGAAGTGGTCATTTGAAAGCGATGCCCACTGTATGTACAGTGTTAAAACAAATCTGTATAATCTACAGTAAAATAATGACAGAATGGCACAACATTACTGTCAAACATGTGGTGACAATATAGGATACATTATGGTAAAAAACAAAAGAAAACTGTCAAATGGAAAAAATAATCCAGTTCACATTTGCTAATTAAACGGCGTGATTTTGTGATCAGAGGTCAGGTGCATTGTTCAAAAGGGTTGTTCTTGTTTCTTAATCAGTCATGGGTGTGTTTTGGACATAGCCTACCATCCTTTAACCAATGAGAGTGACATCTGTCATTCCCTTTAACAGTAAGCAACACAACGTCAAACAGCGTGTCAGCGCAATGTTCAATTAAAGAAGCCCTATACAATTTTAGCAAAAATGACCTTAATTATGCAGGTGGAGAGTCGTTCTGGTGGTTCTACAACACTTTTTGGGTTGTTTAGTGGGTGCTTCGTCTCCCCCTATGCAACTTTCTGGTCGTGGTCCGAACACATCCGGATGTGACTCAGCGGAAGTATCAATCGCGCCTCGAAAATGTAGTCAGATCGTAGTTTCTAAGAAGACTGCAAAACGGACTCCGACTTGTCTTTGTTGCTGAAATGGCAAGTAGCCTACCCTTGGGTGAACTTCGTTTTTTGTAATGTGGTTTGATAGTCTCTTGAACAATGTGTTTGCTTGACCGTTTTATTGTGAGCCCTGTATGTGTTTGGCTTGGTTTCTTGATGGCTAGCTCGCTAGCTAGTGGGGGTTTAGCATAGCAGTCACTTGCTACCGAAGCTGCAGGGGGAGCTATGTCATGAAAAATGCGAGCCCAAATCAGGCGAAAACCCAGAAACAGCGAAGGAATAACCAGACCTGCATAGGGCTTCTTTAAAGTGGAGTGAATGGCAAAAAAAATCACTGAATTGGGTGTGAGATAAGAATAAGCCTTGCATCGTGCTTGTGTGTCATTTTAAAATAACACCTTATAATGTTATCATTAGGGTGCATTGTGGTGCAAGTACAGTACCCTTCAACAGTCAGTTTGAAGTGCCTACAGGGACTCAGGATCTGGTCATTTCCATCTCTTTCTCTCCCACTCACTTCCTGTCACTCTCTTCACTGTCTTGTCTGAGGTATAAAAGCCCACAAATATATCCAAAAAGTTATCATGACAATCCGAATTAGTTTAGTTGAAAACATGATGTTAACATGCCCTACTACTGACACAGCATGTGAGGTTGTCCTCATAATGATGCAGATAGTTCAACTGAATTGAATGGGTCAATGTTCGGAGGTTCAAAGAGTAAGTTTTAAAGTCCGCACATCCAAATGTCTGACCTGGGAGCAGGACAAACAAACGACCAGACAAAAAAGAGAAAAAGTCCGCTTCAACCAGGGTTTTCTGCTTCCACTTTTATTTTTATTTTTCTGTGACGTTTCGGGTAATCACCCTTCTTCAGACGTGACGTAAGTCATCTAAAGAAGGGTGATTACCCGTAACGTCACGAAAAAATAAAAACAAGTGGGAGCAGAAAACCCTGGTTGAAGCTGACTTTTTCTCTTTTTTGTCAATGTTCGGAGGTTCAATATTTTTTGACAGAAACCCTGTTTTGGGTCGGCAAGAGGTGACAGGTGGAGATGTGGTTAAAGTCACTCCTTTGAAGGTGGGGAACTTCCTGTGGAATGTTGAATTGTTTGAAAAGGACATCAGCAAGGTTGTGGGGACTGGATATCTTTGAAGTTTGTTGGACATTATTTCTTACATATTTCTCCTGTACATTTCCAGAGAGACTCTCCCACTGCTGCTGGGATGAGTGACTCTCAGGAGAGAGAGGAGGCTGCAGGTCTCAGCGAGACACTCAGACCAGAGTCTGCAGCGCACAGCTGTGGGACAATGAAGAATGATCAAGACATGGATGACCCTGGTCATTCAGGGTAAGTTTCCTAGTCCCACACACCATCGCCTTCTCCCACTAATTTCCTATTGTTTTTCATTGGCTTATCTTAATAGATAGATAGATACTTTATTGATCCCCAAGGGGAAATTCAAGGTCTCAGTAGCATACAGACATCATACACAACATGCACTTCCAGCAGAAAGGGTATATACATATAACAAAACTCCACTGTACAGTAGAGACAGTAGAAGATAAGAAAAACTAAATACTAAATATACTATATACATTTTTTAAAAATCCACAGTGTGCTTGAAGATGATCAAGCATGAGACGCTTGCAGTGACAGGGCCGGGACTGGCCTGTAGTTCTGTGTGCATGGTAAGGTGCTCAAGAGAGTGAGTGTCATGGTGAAGGTGCAAATAGTCCAACAGTAGTCCAACAGTGCAAGAATAAGGTCTAGACACCAGCATAAATAATATGGACAAATAAGAGAGTAATGTTTAACCCTTAGAACCCTAAGCTGTTTTTAGGGCATTTTCACTACCTTTATTCATAAGGATTTATTCTGGTCATTGTAAGTGCCACACACATATATTATATATTGTTTTTTTCAGGCGAGTCTAGGCTATTCAGATCTGCCATCATTTCATGTATTAATACTAGCATTGATTTTATTTTGATTTTTAAATAATTAAAATATAAAAAGTATTATAAAAATTCTTATATTTCGACATGTATCTCACCACAGCAAGCTCACAGCTCTACATGCATTTCATGTGTGTGTAGGGCAGACTGTCCTGAATCGGGCAATATAATTGCCATGTTGGAGGGATACTCTGGGGCTGAGCAATTTACAGAAATATTTGCTATGTGATTTACGGAAATAAATGCCATTTTTTATTTAGTGATGAAAAATGACCTTTCTGCGCTCCATATCTGTGACACGAACTGATCTGACCTGACTTGACCCGAGGTTGCGTGTTAGCCTGCGTGCCTGTGTGTATACAGTCATAATAATTCTCAACTCTTTCCTGCATTGCCATGAACAAAGTAAAGGCAAAAAAGGTGTTTATTTGTTGAATAAATTGGGATGCAATGTGAGCCTTGAATTGGATGCCATGCAGGAATTTGCTAGGATCTCAAAACCGGAATATGAACATGCTTTGCCATAGAGAAACACATGATAGCATTGGATTATAAACATGCTTTGCCACAAGAACAGACAAAAACGTGGGGTAAGTCCAGCTATATGAAGTTATTATTTTGCTGTCACTTCGTCTGTTTTATAACCCAGAAGGATGTACTTGGTATCAAATGATAGCTCTGAGTCTCCTCTTTCATCTGACATGCGTGGCATATCTATGCGATCTCCGCGAGTAATTCAAACAAGAGTAATGAGTGTGCAGCGTTGGTTTGTGTACATGACGTTATTATTTTGCAGTCACTTCGTCTGGTTTTATAAGCCAGAAGGATCGATAAACATGGTACCAATGGATAGCCCTGTGCCCCCTCTTTCATCTGATATGCTTGCCATATCGATGCAATCACGGGTTCGCGAGTAATTCAAACTAGAGTAATGTGTGTGCAGGTGAACGCAGAGAAGTATAGACTGTAAATATGATGCAATTTGATTTAATTTCATGATTTTTTTTAATTTTCATACTTGATCGTACAGACAAGTGTGTAGTCTCGTTGGAAAGCCCCACTTCTGCTCTGTCGTGCAATAAAGGTTTCATCTCGCTGCGATGAACCGTTCCGGAGCAATGTAACAGAGCAGAAAGGGTGTGTTTTTTGACGCACTTTGCGTCAATCGGGTTCTAAGGGTTAATGTAGACAAAGTAATATAAAAACTATGTCAGTGCAAGAATAGGTTGAGGTAACAGGGTTACAGCCATTCAGTATTGTAGCAGAAGCCAATGGTCATGTGTGGTTATATAGCATGAAAAGCGATGACCACCTCGATATACCACCTAATATAGCATGAAAAGCGATGACCACCTTGATGTCCCTGTCAAGGCTGCCAGGGTTGTGGACACCTCAACAGGCACAGACAAGGAGGCATCAGGCGGGGTCAGGGCGTGGGGTGATGGGAGCTCAGATCGTTGGATGTCACTGGGATGCAGAGCTGGAGAGACTGGGAGGTGGGGGTAGGGCAGGCAGGCAAACAAAAGCAGTATCTGGAACTGGTGCAGGGCAATCAAACCTGTTGTAAAAGTGGTTCTACTGGTTTGCCCTGTCCAGGTCTCCCTCCACAGAGCTGCTGCTCTTCTTAAGTCCAGTGATGGACTTCATACTGTCCCACACCTCCTTCATGTTTTTCTCCTGCAGCTTCTGTTCCATCTTCCTTCTGTAGTCCTCCTTAGCCTTTCAGCTTATTCTTGAGTTCCCCCTGTACTCACCTCAGCTCTGCCATGTCCCCCTCTTTAAATGCCATATTTTTCCTATTGAGAAGGGTCTTAACATCACTGGTTATCCAAGGCTTGTTATTTGGATAGCAGCGTACAGTCCTTGTGGGAACAACAATGTCCATACAGAAGTTCAGATAGTCAGTAGTGCAATGTGTGACCTCCTCTAAGTCCTCTCCATTATGTAACACACTCCAGTCAATGGACTAAAAGTAGTCTCTCAGAGCCTTATCCACTTCTGGTGTCCACTTCCTGAAGGTGCACGTGGCAACTGGTAGCCTCTGAACTTTAGGCTTGTACATTGGCTGAAGATGAATGAGGTTGTGGTCCGACTTCCCCAGTGGGGGAAGGGGGGTGGCACTGTATGCATCCCTCATGTTTGAATACATGAGGTCTATTGTCCTGTTTTTCTTAGTTGGGCAGTCAAGTTTGTGAGTGTGGAATCCAGTGTAATGTGTTTGAAGTCACCAGAGATCGCAAAGAAGGCACCACTCTGTTGAGTTTGGTGCCTTGCGACTGTAGAGTGAATGACGTCACACGCTGTGTCCGGGAGGGCTTGTGGCGGAAACACAGACAACAATGGCGTGTGAGAACTCCCTCAGCATGTAGTATGGTCGTAGTCTGACCACTAGTAGTTCCAGATCCTTACAGCATACAGTCTCCTTCACTGTAACATGTCTGGGATTGCACCATCTGTTGTTTATGTATAGCACCAGTCCACCTCCCTTCTTTTTGCCAGAAAGTTTATAGTCTCTGTCCAAATGAACTACACTGAAGCCGGGCAGCTCAACGTTTGCTGGGGGGATATAGTTTGTTAGCCATGTCTCCGTAAAGCATAACAAACTACAATCCCTGTACAACTTCTGATTTCTTACTAGGGCCAGTTGTTGGCCAGTGAGCTCACGTTTCACATAACCATCGAAGGAACTGAGGGCTTGTGTCGCCACTTCTTCTCCCGACACCTTGTCCTCACTTTAACTCCCGCTCTGCACCCCCGAAAGAGACCACAGCACTTCTGGGATGTTTACGTGAACACTACCAGCATTCCGTCATAGTGCAAGCAGCTGATTCCTTAAGGCAAAAGCCCCAACGATGAACTCTGTATTGTGTGTACACACATGTGTGCATTTGTTTCTCCATCTTCCCCACTTGGCTTTATTTACTGTGTAGTGTTATAGTACATGACAGTATTATATAGATATATTTCCAAAGCTTTGTCTAAATTTGCTCCATGTTTGGGTTTCCAAAAAAAAAGAGTGACAGGTGTTCAAATCAGTGGCGTAACTATAGTAGGTGCAGCAAGTGCAGTCGCACCAGGGCCCGTGACCTCCCGGGGCCCGTCGTTACCCCCGCCCTGCCTCCTTTCTTTTTAGAACTTTACCATTAAGAATCAAACTATCAAATAAAATTGGCTAAATCAAATTACCATCTTTCTTTGTCGTCATACTGTTTCGCCAGAGTATCTTTCTTTCTACTGAGATGCAGCAAGGATTTCTGGGTAGGCTAAGTGATTTGTTGTGATTTTTTGAATGGATGGTGGCTGCACATTTCAGTCATCGTTCCGAGCTGAGCGATTTTTTTCCAAACTCAAACTTATCCAGACCTACCTAAGGAGCAGCATGGGGCAGGGGAGGCTCAGTGGGTTAGCTATCCTGTCCATTGAAAATACGAGAGCCAGAGCATTAAATATTGGGAATATCGTTGACGATTTTGCACAACGAAAGGCTCGTAAGATGGACTTCTTCTAATGGCCTAATTCACGCATATTGGGGATTGTATGCATATGAATGTTTTATTTGGTTTCTGCACGGTTAAATAAGTTAGGCTACATTAAGTTTTGTTTCTGCGCAGTGCAAATTTATAAGCAAGCAATCTACGCTTGAAGTTTCAGCAGAGGGTTGAAGAAGCGCATCGAGTGTTCCCATAATTCCATGCGAGTTGATGTTAATGCAGTAATATTAGATTACCCTGGCCTGCAGGCTGTTAATAAAATTATTTTTAATGTTTTCACATGTAATAGATCCTATGTAGTCGTGTGTTTTTTATTTGAAATTGTAATCTGTAACTACTAAACTACTTCGGTGCCTCAGGCCCTTTGCTTAAACAATTGAAGTCACCCTTAATGTGTATTGCATGTATCAGAGCTAATTCATCCTGGGCCAAATAATTTCTGTATAGGGCCCGCGTAGCACTCTGTCACCTGGGCCAACCATCGGTTTGTTACGCCACTGGTTCAAATAATTGGTGGCACCATGGCAATATAAATAGAGTTGACAAGTGTACCTACAGTAACTCCACTGCAACATAATGCAGTATTTCATTTTCATACATGGCCTTTACATTTACATTTATTAATTTAGCTGACACTTAACAGTAATTTTCTGTGTATTAGCCACATTGTGTATAAGCCGCAAGACTATGTTTTATGCAAGTAAAAAAAAAAAAATTAAATTAATAAAAACTGCCCCCGTGTATTAACCTCATAGCTGAATAATTTTTGCAAAATCAATGTACAAACTACGGCTAATAGTTGGGTATATCCAAAGTGACATATGCCATTGTCCCTGGAGCAACTCAGGGTTGAGTGCATTGCTCAAGAGTACAACGGTGGTAGCCGGGAATATAATCCACAGTTCTACCAGAAAGACTCAGGGAAGTACAATGAAAGTTAACAAATGTTTTAATCCATCAAAGGATTTACAAAAGACATAAGCAACAATAAGATAGTCTTTGGCATAGACTCCGTCCTTAGTCCAGGTCACTGAGCGTGCAGACCCTTGATGATCCTACCGGTATGAGACAACGGGGTGGAGCCTACCCCCAAAGAATAATAAATAAAGATACCCACCATAAATGCTTCGATGGGTCATTCTCTCTGACATTGATCATAACAATATCAAACAGTGCATGTTGTTTTATCCCGGAGGATAAATCAGAGAAAGCTAGGCAGTAGGGGTGGGCGATATGGACAAAAAATAATATCTCGATATTTTTTGTGATTTTGACGATAACGATAATTAGTCGATATCCTTTAAAAAATGTTTTTGTTAAAGTCTGAGTTACTTTACAGCTCATTATTTATGAATAGCATCATTGCAATAATAACCAATAACCTAACCTGTGACTTTTTAACCAAATCAACCAATGCATTGTCACTCTATGACAAATTTCCAATTCTGCCCCCACTTGTGTGTGTGGCAATGACATGGTCTAGCCAGCTACATTAGAGAAGATGAATAGGCCTAACAGTTTCCCAAGAGAAAGTCTGAAGCTGAAGTTGCTTTCAAACCTTTACATAGGATTCACTGTAAAACTAAGAGCAGACCAACAGAGTAGCCTACATCTCAGTTATTTCCTTCTATGTTTTGTTTTAGAGCAATCATGTAGGCTAGCATTCCAAGTTACAGAATAGAAACTAATGTGTTAGCTTATGGCTAATGTATATGAGAAATCCCATAGAGATGCTAACGGTTAGCATAATCGGTAAACATAGATATTTAGAGCGAACTTCAATCCATTTACAAAAGAGTTACATGAGAATAGTTATTTGTTTACAACTGACTATTAAAATACTCAAAGGCTAATGTTTTCTCTCCATATAATACCGTGTAGGAAAAAACTTGACTGTCTCATCAATGCTACTTGAACAGAAGTAGCCGCATAAAATCCCAAGTAGGCTACTCTCGCTGCACAAAATAAACATTAGGCTGCGTGGGACAACGTTGTGACCCACTAGTGATCACGTGACACTTGCTCTGCTGCACTTCTCCCGCATAGCCTACCTCCTGGGAATGTATGAGTCTTCAGTGCGTGATTTCGAGTGTTTTTTCCCCATAAGTAATTTAAATACTCGATAATGTAAATTTGCACATTATAACAACAATCACGATATTATCGCAGACAATATATATCGCCCACCCCTACTAGGCAGAGTATCCGATGACATATGATTGAATATACTATTGATAAGATAACTCATGATTTAATGATGATTACGTGATTCAACGACATGAGATGTGATGATTTATGATTGATTTCATGCTATGGAAGCTTGCAGACGTTCAACACATTGCATCAGGACTGCTTGAGTGACAAACACTTACAGAAGCTTAGCTCGGGGGTTAACTAACGACATGCAGGTCAGTAAGCTTGCAGTTTCAGATGCTCAGGGTCAGTGCAGCGGGAATAGAGCTTGCAGTTCCATGTGCTACTGTAACAGCCAAATCGTTGCTGATAGTAACGCTCATGTAGACAGACAAATGTTTGCATGAAGGGCTGCATGACACTGCACTTCGGGCCTTATTTGGATTTAAGCTAGCAGTGAAGTGGCATCTGGTGGCTGTGCAACACAATAGCACCATGGATTATTTACAGTTTTTCTCAGTTGCTATAATGCTAAAACCCATTTAATTGGCTGAAGAAAGTTCTCAGTTGCTTGAACTCATTAAGCTAATTGTTCAGTCTTTTGTCAACATAGGCGTAGATTATGGGGGGGACGGGGGGGGGGGGGGGGACATGTCCCTATCACTATTTATAATTTGAATTTTGTCCGCACCACTTTTAAAAATGTGCAAACCAATTACAACCGAAAAAATCCCCACATACTCAACCGAAATCATCGAGTCTAAATCATGCGATAGGCACAATGACATCCTCACAGCATGCACACCTGCCTGGATATGTGTGGAACAAATGAGGGGGAGAAGTGGCTTAATTCATTTTCAAGACAGGCAGCCAAAATTGACATTTTTATTCAGAAAATAGCCGGTCCTTGTGCTTCCTGTAAAAAGCATGTGTGACACATCATCTAGCCTGCATGTGGAGGGCCACATAAGGTAAGAAATTGGTTTACGTAAACTTTGCTGCTGGTTTTGTTTGCTCGTGATGACCTGGCCAAAGGTTACCCACGGTCCTAAGCTACGATTGTGATCTAATTCTGATTGCAGCTAGTAACAGCTACACAGTGCGATTGCTATGCCAATGTGGTTATAGTTGCTTTGTCTGATTGAGATATGTGACGTTAGACTTGGAGCCTGGTAGGCCTATCCTAACATAAATATGTTCTCACATAACCTGTGTGATTATCCTAAACTGTAGGGGATTTTATTTGCGGGCAATTTGCTTGATGTTGTAACGAGTGAAGTCTACATTGGTCCTTCGCGAGTGTTTTCTGGTGGTCAGGATTTTGCAATTCTCCTCTGGGCGCTTGTTTTTTCCCCCCTTTTTTTTAATGCAGCATAACATATGCTACCAGCAGCCCTTGCTCATCTTCAAAAGGCTGATGCTCAGTACCTCATTTCATTTCGTACCCCCTTTACAGTCTGGCATTGTTTGTCTGGTAAACTTTGTTGATGTCAAGAGAAGTGTTAAATTGCCAACACTGCTCTTTGTCCTATGTGTATTAGTATTACATATCCCGAGCCAATACCCTGGTGTTTCCAACGTCGTTTTGCAAAACAAGCCAAAACACAATCTTGTGGTTTTCAACTTTTATTGTTCGAATAGAATTTAACACCTGACAATACACTGTAGAGCATATTGTAATGCAGCGTTGAATAGCTTACATAAGGGTACGCAGTCAATACCGTAAACCATTTCACATGGTAAAACACAATTTGCAGATCTCACTTACAGTGGGCAGTGCTTCGACTTGGCCATCTTCACTCGCGGTCCGCGTGTGGGATCACGCGGTATCACGCGACTTTAATTTGTATTTTCCCAGTGAGACGCTGCAACAACCCAAACAACCGGTAGATGGCTCAAGTGAGCAGGGTGGCTCGTAAAAAGAAATGGAGCCTGGAAAACCCTACACAGACTTCACTACAGACTGGTTTAGAAATAATTTAATAGCCAGAAATATGCCTGCCCTGCCCTAATAAAGAAATATTTGGTTAACTGCGAGTGAATCCCGTTTGCAGCCGTAGAAGAAACGCAGGACAAATTAAACATTCTGGTTTTCTCTGAGTGCAACGATGATAGACAGACATCATTTGGACAAAATATAGAGCATATTAACCTCCGTTGCTCAGCCAAATGCCTTCCTGTTACGTCCTGTTATCACGGAGTTACAGGCGATAAACGATTTTTGATGGTCACAAGTTTACTTCATTAGCGGTTTATTTTTTTTGATTATTAAAGAGTGTTTTTCATTTAAAGGTTTGACTTTGTGCTTATTCAGTAGAGCATTTAGTGCTCTTCCCAATCCCAGACGTTCACATTGCATGTTTGTTTGTAATGGATGCAACCGCGAGATAGGCTACGCGTTTGACGGCAATGAGTTGTTAACAGACATGAACCAAGACATATAGCCCAGCAGCAAGGGACTGTTAGTTATTTATTGAAGGGGCCACCGGAGGAATTTTGAGTGCTTCAGTCAAAAGTTGCATGACCCTCCCTTGCCTGCTAGAAATTGTTCAATGACCCTCCGACAGAATTGTTAAAAAAGACATGACCCTCCCCTGCCAATTGTCGCTGTCTTCCGCCCGCGCTGCTTTGCGCCACAGCCACACACTGTGATAACGTTCTTATATCAATCTTTCCCGTGAGCTTGCATGCTATCAGTCCTTCCTTTTCGAATGTGTTGCGCCTGTTTGCACAATTTCACAAATAATCATATGTGATTAATAATATGACAAATAATCCCTGTGCACGGGGACCGAAACAATGCATGCCAACTTTTTCCGTGTTTCTCACGTATTTTAACTTCTCCCCGCTGTCTTGCCGTTTTAATGTTTTCCCGTAGAATATCCCATATTTGAATACTCTCATAACAGCCCTGCCATCGGGCCTGTCTCTGTGTCGCCCTGTTGCTACCCCTTGCCCTTCCAACGAAACAGATGTCTTCAAATCATCGTTTTCCTTGCTTGAAGGCGAACTTGTGAATAGTGATGTTAACCTATTTAAGTTTAACGGCGTGATTGTCGTGTGAGCATGATTCATTGGCGCTTGCATGTTCGGCCTTATGTCTACGTGCGCACCTGAGGCTACTCAGCTACTAGAGAAAGAATTTCCCCTGTTTGTATGTTCACTCCAAGTTGGCCTACCATAACTTACCAACTCTGCACTGTAGACCCTAACTGGCTATTTATATTTTTCTGTGAAATAAGCAAATGTATTTGTTCAACTTTATGAAGCAGAATTACACACTAGGCTACTTGGAACAGATGTATGTTATAGTGACAAAATATTAACTTTCAGTGTTTTACGATGTCTTTGTCATGGGGAAGTTTTTTTCCCCATGCATTTATTCTAGGCTACTGTCAGAAGCGGGTTCTGTGTTTCGTTCATGTCAGTGACTGACGCGAGAGAAGCGGGGTCTGTGTTGCGTTGCGTTAACTTATTTTCAATTGGGCACGCCGTGCCGTGTCGTCCACAGCTCAGTTCTGACAAAGCCGAATTTACTCCTTTTGAAACAATGAGTGCGCGCGTTTGACGCGCTAACATGCAATAACGCCACCAACAACAACCAAAACTAGGCTACTCATTGTCAACATGTAAATTAAATGTAACATTATTGTGAATCAAATTAAAATGTTCTCTTTTGCAAACGTAGGCATAGGCATAGTAACAGATTAATTTAATAGTTAGTAGTTAATAGTAGTTAATAGTAATTAAAAGTTACTACATCAATCCGTATGTTTCATTAGGCTACTAGGCTATTTGTTTTGCCTTACTCTTGATTAATTTAGGCTAGGCCTTTTTATTCAGTTATTCTTCATCATCTTCTGTCCTTGTGTAGCGCACGCATTCTCAGACCTGTCACCTGCCACTCATCTTAAGGGAGGTGTTTGGAATCATTCCCGCGTTACAATCATCAGCCAATCAAGGTAGTCACTTCAGTCAAGCTCGTGCATGAGTAATAACGTCATCCATAGCAGTTCCGCATACTAGCTTCTGCATACATCACTGTCTGTGAATGTCCCTATCCCTTGAATTTCCCCTTGAGGATCAATAAAGTATCTATCTATCTATCTATCTATCTATCTATCATCAGGCAGGTCGTCAAGTTATATAGTGCCCTAAATATTTGACCTCATCACACACTTTAAAGGGAAACTTGGCAGGATTTCCCCCTCTGCTGGAGAAATTGTGCATTATGCTATTTCAAACTGTGGAAAAAGGTAACGATAAAGCACATGGATTTGTTTACAAGCTAGCAAAACGGTTAGCATAAGTTTGGCAGACAATGTGGATGTTACAAGGTAAGAAACACGATTTAAAACTAGTTTCTTGTTTCTCACTTATCTTTTCGGGACGGTAGTCTCAATGTTGCAAGGTTGGTTTTCCGCCTGGGGACGCTAGGGGCAGCGGGAAAAGTCACCATTTTCACCGGAACAGGTCATTTAACCATCCAAATGATTTCTAAACGGGTTTATTACGTTGAAATAGTTGCCAAGTTCCCCTTTAAAGGGAAACTTGGCAGGATTTCCCCCTCTGCTGGAGAAATTGTGCATTATGCTATTTCAAACTGTGGAAAAAGGTAATGATAAAGCACATTGATTTGTTTACAAGCTAGCAAAACAGTTAGCATAAGTTCGGCAGACAATGTGGATGTTACAAGGTAAGAAACACGATTTAATGCCAAGTCCCCTTTAAGCACAGTACCAGACAGAAAAAAAATCAGGGAATGACAGTTTATTGTACTCCTTGTTTCTAGCAATCATAATATTACTCTTCTTAGAATTGTACTTAACTCATTGAGTGCCATGCGTTGAGTGCCAAAAATGTAATATTACGTTTTTAGCTTTTTTTTTAATTACGAAACTAGACACTCTAACACACCTTATATGTGATTTTGGTAACTCTGTGATTAATGGAAATGAAATATATGACGATCGAAAACTCATGAAAACGCACAATCTGGACATTTTATCTGGACATTTTATCATAACTCGGTTGCCGCTTTGGGTCGAATCAGTGACGCATGCACGTCAGGTCAAAACCAGGCCATTTTCGTGGGTCTATCACTAGGTGGCAGTCTCGCCAGGTCTCGCTGATCACTTCCCGGAAAGTTTACACAAGTAAGTAACAGGCAACACTTCATATCTCATGAAAGACGTATCCATCTAGAATAACAGCGATTTTGCTGAAAACTAGCCACTGTTTAGCTTGGGATTTCTCAGGAACAGAGGCGTGTAGAAATACACGGTTTGCACCCATCGAGAGCTTAAAGTCTCACCTATTTAACGAGCCATTGTATGTGTTCATAGCTATAACACAGAATATGCTGTGGCTGTACAAAAAGCATAAACAATGGTCTAGATTGCTGGCACTAGGACAAAGCTCCCGAAAACAGCTTGGCATTCAATGAGTTAATGTCAAAGACTGAGCCTTGAGTAGACCCTTAGTCAAAGATTGTTAAAGCGGAGCAAGATATTTCATCAGGAGCCACTTCCGGGAACCCGGATCGCACGAGGGGGGGTCATAATCCCCCTTTATGCAGAGCAGAGGCAGCGACTGCTCCATTGAAGTCTATGGGCATAGCTCAGAATTTTACCACATAATATGCTAAGGTCTTGGTTCTATAGAGTTAGGAATGTGAATTTTGGGCACGTTTTCATGATCCTCAAACCCTTCTGAACATTTCAGGTCCATTTTTGAGCATTCCAGTCTGGAGAAAATCAACTTTATATCAGGTGTGCGCCGGTTATTTATGCCGCTGCTGTTGGCCGGTTGCAACGTACGCTCATCAATACGTCATCGACACGCCTCTTTATGCAGACAGGATTCGATCCCCATTTCGCGCCCATAGACATGAACTACGACAAAGTATCTTGCTCCGCCTTAACGATCTTTGCCTTAGTAACTGTTGAAGGCCAGCACTATATGGACAAAGAATCACCAGATCATCAGGTTGTTGATAATGGTGTTCCCAACCATACAGCCTGTCCCACAGTTGTTAAGCAGATTTGATAGCTCATCCATATAAATATTAAAAAGAAAAAGGGATACAATGATTCCCTGCCTAACTCCATTGCTTACCTTGAATAGGGCAGATATATCATTACCCCATTTCACATACATTGACTGATGGGCATACCAAAAAGCCAAGATTCTCACTAAATATTTGGGAACCCCTCTGTTGTACAATTTCTAAAATAACTTATCTTGATTTACACAATCAAAGGCTTTAGAGACATCAATGAAACACAAAGATTGTGATATTAAGCTTATACAAATCTAGAACCTCCTTTAAGGCAAAAATACACATATCTGTGCCATGCTTAGGTTTGAAACCAAACTGGTTGTCAGAAGCCAGGACAAACTGTTCCTGCCTATTTAGTATGGTCCTCTCCAAGGCCTTAGCTAGAATACTGGCTAAAGTTATTAGCCAGCAATTATCCAGGCTGTTCATTTTGCCAGTTTTATCTTTGATAATAGTCACCAGTGTGACAGATAACATAGAGTCAGGTAGGATACCTAACTAACAGCCCAGTAAAACAAATAGCATTAGGGGACAGAGTTTTCTACTCACAAGTTTTAAATGTTCCGCAGATATCTTATCCAAACCACACGCCTTATTGTCTTTCAGCATCCTAATTGCACCATATATTTCTTGAGGGGAAACAATCACATCTTCCTTCCCATCAATTTTACCCACTGTAAAGGAGTTACTTTTAACACAGTTAAACAGCTCATAATAATGTTTCTGCCACAAATTAGTGATTTTCTCTGAGCTGCTGACACCATCAATATTTGTTGGTAACAATGTCATTCTTTTAATTTCTTTCCAGAATTTACATAGCTGGAAACCCAGACTCTCTGACTTCGCAGAGAGTCTGGCCTAGATCCATAGACATTTGTTTATTTCCGGGTGGGAGGGCACAGTTTGAGGTTTAAAATCATTGGAGTTCCTTTGAACCAATCACTAACAACCGGCGTTTCGTCATTCAGAGAAGTTTCTCTGCAGCACGCCCCTAACTAGCACGGGTGCATCTTATCAGCAAACAATCACACGTTTCATCTGCGTAACTCTCGCCAAAATGCATCATATAGTGTTTTGTGAATGTACCCAAGTCAAACTTTCATATAAATGCATAAGTACGTCCAAAGCGCCACTTTTAAGCTTGTATGCGTTGTCGTTTTCGGGTGAAATGACCTTTTGAATGGGATTCGTATAGGGCTACTACTTATTTGATACAATCGCATCAAAATCGCTATTTTTCAAATACTATGAAGGCTCGACACAACATGAAACTTTGATCGAAGTATCATCAGTGTCTCTACACATGAACTCGAGCATTGAGAACATTGTTGGTGTACACAGAGTTTACTAAAAGAGAGGAACAACAGCTAAAGTATTACTTACATTTACTCAAAGATTTCATAAGTATAAGTCATTTTCGCTCCCTATGTTGATGTAGTAATTGACACACCATGCCTGGGTACATAATCGCTCTCAGGGACGCCCACTGTTCGCTGGTTGGTCGGCTGCCCAACTGCCGAAGTAAACGAAAGCGGATCAACCTATTCCAGACGGAGTACTGTAGGGAAAATAAATCGACCGGAAGTACGTAGACAGGCCAAGGCCAGGCTAGAATTTACACAGCATGAAAAGTAATTTTCGTCCCCATAAACGCCCATAGAACTCTCTAATTTTCAGTTGATGACAATTTGCAACCTGCTAAGGTCGCGTTTGTCTGTGCCACATATTGTCTGAACCGTACCATGACGTATGTGGAGAGCTTGTGGAGTGCTAATGGCTCTAATTAGCATATGAATGCAGCGAAACCGCGCCTGGCCAGTCCTGGCTTAAATTTCCTTACCCAGGCCCAGTCCACACGGAGACGCTTTTTGGGTTAAACGCATAGGTTTTGCATCGTCTTGGCCGATTGTCCAAACGAATCCTGTAAACACACTGCCCGGAACCGCACATTTTTTAAACCTGGACCCAGGGTGGAAAAATCTGAAACTGTAGCCCTTGCGAGTTTGTTTGGACGGCGAAACCGCATACTTGCGTATTGATGATGTCATTGCCACACCTCAGCTGCCCTGGACTTGACACTTAATAGTATTGCCTAACAATACTAGTTTTCATACATGACATTAGCTACGATTACACTCAGTAGGATAAATATCACAACTGGTTCTGCGCAGTGCCAATAGATTATCATGACTTGGTGGACTGAACAGTGTTTTCCCTGTGTTTTCCTGATGCATTCGAGCTACTGTCAGTGACGCGAGAGAACTTGTCAGAAGTTATTAGGGAAGTGCGGTGTAAGTTTAAGTTAATTTGTGCGTAGTGCCGGTGTCATTCATTTATTTTACATGTCTTACAATATAAATAAATGCATTCACAGTCTAGTGAAGTCAGATATGAGCATACAAAGACACTTAGAACTCATGTTAAGCTGATGGTAGCGAATGTGAGATTTGATGCAAGTATCGACTGTTACTAATGAAGGTATTATAGCAATATTATAAATGTGGCGACAAATAGCCTAGAATTTAGGTAGGCCTAGCGTTTAGTAGCCTATGCACTTGCGGTGATAGCCAAAATTAATGTAAATTGCAGACTATCCTACAACCAAAGAAAGTAAAGGAGATTATTTGTACCTGTGTTAGCCAAATAAAGGACGGAACTGCACCCTTCACAAAACTGTAAAAATGAAGTTTATTAGTTTTACAGTTGACTACAGTTAACAGTTCACTATCAGTCCACACAAACAATTCTGGTTTCCTTGAACTAGCCATTTTCGTCGTAGCCTATTCTGTCTGTTTGTATAGCCTACAGCGTGCAAGTTTGTTCAATTTCTGTAAAGAAACAGTGCCACCTATAGGCCTGGGATATGAAGTAACGTGTTGAGATGGATCCGTTTGGACACAAATATTCTTGATACGATTCCAGGGAAGACGGAGAAAAAAAAGATCGGTTTGGTACGTGTGGACTAGCCCTCAGTATTGGATGAAACCACAACTTTCAAACAAGAAAATTGTGGTCACTCGTGATTGGTTGGCAGATCTGTCACTATTGGTCACCCTGGTTCATAAATGTAAACCCCAATAATAAAATAATAATGTATGTATATATTATGTTATAACTGTTGTTATTCTTTCATAACATTAACTAACGGTTAACATGCCGCTTGTAAGTGTTAATAAGCATCCTTTTAAGTTACTTACAAGCATATTTGTTAACCCTCTAACCGCCCATGTCGCAATATTGCGACAAGCGTCATTACTGAATAAAACAGACGATAGACGCGAGTACAGTTTAAAATCTCATTTGTACTCTTGGCCACTAGTTGGCAGACACCCAGAGCTTCGATTCAAGCTCAACCTTTTTTTTCAAAGTTTTCAGGAAGCATGTGAAAAACACGCGAGAAAAACACGAAGAAGACGTGCATTTCCTCCATAACGCGGAAGCGATGCGGGCCATAGTTTTGCACAAATTAAAGCAGAAATACACCAAATGTTGAAAAAAAAATTAACGTGTGATGAAGTCTGATGATGGATCTGTTATTCACCTATTCTGATTCTGAAGGAGAATATCTGCCTTTTGGAGAATATGATCGATCGTCTATTGACTGATAGTCACGGTGCGTCTGTGAATGGAGGTACGTCTTTGCGACAGTGTCCACTATAGCATACCAAACTTATTTCGACCCTCTGCCCAACATAGCTGGAGGTGCCAGTGGCAATAGTGATGATAGTGTCCGTAATGGACGTGGTATAGACAGCAGGGGTTGTAAAAATAGGGCTCTGAAGAACTACAAAGTCACCCGCGATATGGAACTGATTTGACCAGGCTACTTTATTGTATAGTAGCATAGGGTTTGTGATTATAGTAATATTTTACTATTGTTGGTTTACATGTGACTGTATTCCTGTTCATTTGTTATGTCGGTGAAATGACAAAAAAAGAAAGTAAAACTGCTCAAATATGTTCAACATCTAGTTTTTACTGAAATGTGCATAATTCACGGTGGTTACCATCCAGTGACGTCATAATATGCAAATTAGATGAGTAAATGTACCCCCTTCATCAACTTCTGTTCATACTAAATGATTTTCACATTTACAGTAGGACTTTATCTCTGACCACTTGCAAGCCATGGCCTTTTGAAATTTTGATGTACAAATCCAATTTATTCTTTTTAAACCCTGGCGGCTAAAGGGTTAACAGTTGTAAGTGTTAACAAGCAGCTTGTTAATGCTTGTTAATGTTGTATAAGACAAAGAGGTGGATAACTAATAAGCTTATAAGACTTTTCTTACCTATTTGTAGTAAATCTCGCAGCCCCTCAATCTAAAGCGAGGACCATGTAGCCCATAGTTCCATTAATTACACATTGAAACCCCACTGAAAGGCCAGCATGCCTCAGACATGCTGGCTGTCTTGTTGCTTGTAGCAAGACACCACTTTAACAGTTTCTTTTTGTAGGTGTTCAGTTTGAGTCATGTAATAAATGTCAGTGTTGGCGGATAGGACCCAAGCGCAAGACTCCTCCAGGCAGAATTTAGAAAAACACACTTTAATGACTGACAAACAACAGACAGAACTTACAGGGTAAACAGACACAATCCGACAAGGAACAGAGAAACAGGAGGGTAGAAATACACATACCAATTAACAGAAAGCCAGAGGACTGGACGAAACCAACGAAACAATAACGGGTAACAGTTGTGGAAGCAGAAACGGAGGGAAAACTAACAAGACAGGAAGTACAGACCAAATAAGGAGATGGGGCGGAGACAAAGACAGGTGACAGGCAGGTAAACACAAAGCACATGGGGAACTAGGCAAACACAGCACAAACAGGACACTACGCAAAATGGCCACCAGAGTGGCACAAAGTCACTCCATCCCGGCAGGATCCTGACAATAAAATGCTAAGCATACATCAGGAGAAAAGATCTGTGAAAAAAGTTGAGTGGACAAATTTAAGATATGTCTAGAAAACATGCAGGATCATCCTTAAATAAAATACCAGGACACCTTCCTTTCCTTTTTCATTTTATCACATGTCCTACCTTCCACTAGCCTGACGAGCCAGACCCACATTAAAATGTAGGGTCTGGACACTCACCGTTCGCAGTGCTCAGTCCGAGGGGCAGGATAATCAGTTGTCTTTCAAATTCCCTCTGCACGCAATAGGACAGCGGCAGCGTTATGAGTCCCATGCGTTTCCCACCAGCGGAGCTAGTTGGCTAGTTCAAACGTTTGCCAACTTAATAAAGGCTTAACTCGTGTCACACTGTTCGCCAGCAGCAACATCCATCTTATTTGTTTTCAAGTAGCAGGGAATTCAAGCCAAACCGTTGCAACTCTGCCATCAATCATTATGCTAAGCCCACCTAACGACTCTATATACGATTTCATTGACCTGATTAAGTTTCGATTTCTGGAGCTCACAAGCCAACGGAGAGTTGCTAGACTAGCCCTGGCAGCAAATGTAATTTGCTGCCGCTAGGGGCGCGTCTAGATTTCTAGGCTAACCTTCCACCATAATTGTATTCAAATAGACCTATATAGTTGTGTATTGTATACCTGGGTGACATTTAGCATGAGCAATACTCAATACAAAATGAGCAATACTCAAGAATGAGCAATACTCAATACAAAATGTATGTTTGTTTTGCCGTTCTTGGTGTTAATAAACAAATAAAGAAAGGCAAAAGCCTGAATTGGGACAGGTCATGCCTCCTCTTTTTCAGGGCCAGGCTCTGCAGATTGTGTTTTGGCATTGCTGGATGAAGCACAATTAATGAAAAAGGAAGAACCGATGTAATGGAAGCCTTGAACATAAATTACATAAAACTTTAAATATTTAAATACTACTATACTAAAAATAACTCCACTATTTCAACTGTCAACACTGTAGTTTCAGAGGAGTATTTGCAGTTCAGGAAAATACAGTACATTGGACAAGGAAAAAAACTGCTTTGCAGTACATGGTATTGAATTTAATGCAGAAATGCAATATTTTGGACACTGAAATTTTAGTGTAGCCTACTGCATTGTACTTCAGAAAAATGGCAGTAGGCCTATACAGCAGATTTTGTCCTGTGAATGCAGTTATTAAATTACTCTAAAATGTGTCCTTTCTAGGCTTTGTACACATTAATAAAGAGTGCTGATCAATATAGGCATACTGTATATTGGTCGAAATAACAACCCAAACTATGATTGTTTTTGGGGGAATTGACGTTTCCTACCTTTCTCCACATGGCTCTATGCAGCGTGTTTTACGTTTCTGCTCAATCATGGACCATTCACAATGCATTTTAAACGTAGGCACGTGAAACACACGCTTCTGTGTTCTGAATTCGGGTATGTTCCGATAACCAAAAATGTTGAAATTTGAGTGAGAGTTTTCAGATATTAGATAGATAGATAGATACTTTATTGATCCCCAGGGGATATTCAAGGTCTCAGTAGCATACAGACAACACACACACATTCACTAACAGCAGAAAAAGTAATTAAAGTATATAATATAAAAACACAGTTAGGCAATAAGGACAGTAAAATATAAAGAATATACTAAAATACAAATTATACTAACACTTAATCTAACTAACTAACTAACTATTGAGTGACATGGAAATATTTTGTTTGCAAGCAGTTGAAAAATAATACTAATGCCTGCATTTTTTTCTCCGTTTCTCTATCACCAGATCACAGATAGACAGACCCCCATCTCCAGTGTCCACGCCTGAACCTCCACTCAACAGTGGACCAGTAGCACAGTCTGAGGTGCCATCCACACGGAAACGACAGAAACGAAGGAAACGAGGAAAGCGAGGAAAACGAAGAAAACGAGGAAAACGGTATTTTTATGAAAGTGGTTTTTGGCGTCAACATGATAATGCCGTCTTAGGTGCCTAAAATCACACTTTTTCAAAAATGGGTTAGAATTGTTTAAGACTCCACCATTTTTGAAAACACTAATGTCACAGTCCAGGGGGATATTCCAGAAAGGAATAAGGTAAACTCTAGATTGTCTGAACCCATGACGACTAAACTGGTGCTGTCGTTTCCAAAACGCCGGTTACAAAAAAAATTCAATCAACCCAGTATTTGAGAGTTATGCACATTCATGGCCAGAAAGGAGGTGAAACAAACCTGTTTGTTTCACACACCAGTGAATCAGTGGCACAGCCTAGATCTGAGTGAGTGTGTGTGTGTGTGTGTGTGTGTGTGTGTGTGTGTGTGTGTGTGTGTCTGAGTGTGTGTCTGCCTTTCTCTCAGTGGGAGTCTTGGTTTCTTAAAAACTCAGAGGCTATAGCTGAGTTTAAAGCTGAATTGGTTCAATTGAGTTATTTTTTATACAGAATACTGAAGCTTGTGTTGATTTGTTTTGTTCCTCTTTCTAGATCAGAGATACACAGATCCCCATCTCCAGTGGCCAGCTGTGCGTCTATAAAAAGTGAAGCGTCCACGTCTGAATCTCCAACACACACCAGGGAATCAGTGGCACAGCCTAGATCTGAGTGAGTGTGTGTGTGTCTGTGTGTGTGTGTTTGTGTTTCTGAATGTGTGTGTGTGTGTGTTTGTGTGTGTGTGTGTGTCTGTGAGTGTGTGTGTGTGTCTGTGTGTCTGCCTTTATCTCTGTGGGAGTCTTGGTTTCTTACACACCAGTGAATCAGTGGCACAGCCTAGATCTGAGTGAGTTTGAGTGTGTGTTTATGTGTGTGTGTGTGTGTGTGCGTGTGTGTGTCTGCCTTTCTCTCAGTGGGAGTCTTGGTTTCTTAAAAACTCGGAGGCTATAGCTGAGTTTAAAGCTGAATTGGTTAAATTGAGTTCATTTTCATACAGAATACTGAAGCTTGTGTTGATTTGTTTTGTCCCTCTTTCTAGATCAGAGATACACAGATCCCCATCTCCAGTGGCCAGCTGTGCGTCTATGAAAAGTGAAGCGTCCACGTCTGAATCTCCAACACACACCAGCGAATCAGTGGCACAGCCTAGTTCTGAGTGAGTGTGTGTGTGTGTGTGTGTCTGTCTGTTTGTTTGTGTCTGTGTATGTGTGTGTGTGTCTGTGTGTGTGCGTGTGTGTGTCTGCCTTTCTCTCAGTGGGAGTCTTGGTTTCTTAAAAACTCAGAGGCTATAGCTGAGTTTAAAGCTGAATTGGTTCAATTGAGTTCATTTTCATACAGAATACTGAAGCTTGTGTTGATTTGTTTTGTCCCTCTTTCTAGATCAGAGATACACAGATCCCCATCTCCAATGGCCAGCTGTGCGTCTATGAAAAGTGAACCGTCCACATTTGAATCTCCAACACACACCAGCGAATCAGTGGCACAGCCTAGATCTGAGTGAGTGTGTGTGTGTGTGTGTGTTTGTGTGTGTTTGTGTTTCTGAATGTGTGTGTGTGTGTGTGCGTGTGTGTGTCTGAGTGTGTGTCTGTCTTTCTCTCAGTGGGAGTCTTGGTTTCTTAAAAACTCGGAGGCTATAGCTGAGTTTAAAGCTGAATTGGTTCAATTGAGTTCATTTTCATACAGAATACTGAAGCTTGTGTTGATTTGTTTTGTCCCTCTTTCTAGATCAGAGATACACAGATCCCCATCTCCAGTGGCCAGCTGTGCGTCTATGAAAAGTGAAGCGTCCACGTCTGAATCTTCAACACACACCAGCGAATCAGTGGCACAGCCTAGTTCTGAGTGAGTGTGTGTGTGTGTGTGTCTGCCTTTCTTTCAGTGGGAGTCTTGGTTTCTTAAAAACTCGGAGGCTATAGCTGAGTTTAAAGCTGAATTGGTTCAATTGAGTTCATTTTCATACAGAA